>NW_027362770.1:166222088-167426674 GCF_046119375.1 Phyllobates terribilis
TGCTATAATACTGCCCCCCTATGTATAAGAATATAACTACTATAACACTGCCCCAATGTACAAGAATATAACTACTATAATACTGCTCTCTAAGTACAAGAACATAACTACTATAATACTGCCCCCTATGTACAAGAAAATAACTACTATAATACTGTCTCTATGTACAAGAATATAGCTACTATATTACTGCCCCCCTATGTACAAGAATATAACTACTATAATACTATTCCTATGTACAAGAATATAACGGCTAGAATACCGCACCTCTATGTACAAGAATGTAACTACTATAATACTGCCGCTATGTACAAGAATATAACTACTATAATGCTGCCCCCTATGTACAAGAATATAACTGCTATAATACTGCTCCTATGTACAAGAATATTACTGCTATAATACTGCCCCTATGTACAAGAATATAACTACTATAATACTGCCCCCTATGTACAAGAATATAAATACTATAATACTGCCGCTAGGTACAAGAATATGACTAATAAATACTGCTCCTATGTACTAGAACATAACTACCATAATACTGGCCCTATGTACAAGAATATGAATACTATAATACTGCTCCTATGTACAAGAATATAACTACTATAATACTGCTCCTATGTACAAGAATATAACTACTACAATACTGCTCCTATGTACAAGAACATAACTACTATAATACTGCTCCTATGTACAAGAATATAATTGCTATATTACTGTCCCCCTATGTATAAGAATATAACTACTATAATACTGCTCCTATGTACAAGAATATTAGTACTATAATACTGCCTCTATGTAATAGAATATAACTACTATAATACTGCTCCTATGTACAAGAACATAACTACTATAATACTGCTCCTATGTACAAGAATATAATTGCTATAATACCGTCCCCCTATGTACAAGAATATAACTACAATAATACTGCTCCTATTTACAAGAATATAACTGCTATAATACTGCCCCCCTATGTACAAGAATATACATACTATAATATTGGTCCTATGTATAAGAATATAACTACTCTAATACTACTACCATGTACAAGAATATAACTGCTATAATTCCGCACCACTATGTACAAGAATATAACTACTATAATACTGCACCTATGTACAAGAATATAACTGCTACAATACTGCGCCTATATACAAGAATATTACTGCTATAATACTGCCCCCCTATGTACAAGAATATAACTACTGTAATACTGCCCTTATGTACAAGAATATAACTACTATAATACTGCTCTCTATGTACAAGAATATAACTACTATAATACTGCCCCTATGTACAAGAATATAACTACTATAATCCTGCCTCTATGTACAAGATTATAACTACTATACTACTGCCCCCCTATGTACAAGAATATAACTACTATGATACTACTCCTATGTACAAGAATATATCGGCTAGAAGACTGCATCCCTATGTACAAGAATGTAACTACTATAATACTGCCCCCTATGTACAAGAATATAAATGCTATAATACTGCGCCCTATGTACAAGAATATAACTGCTATAATACTGCCCCTATGTAAAAGATTATAACTACTATAATGCTGCCCCCTATGTACAAGAATATAACTACTATAATACTGCCCCAATGTACAAGAATATAACTACTATAATACTACTCCTATGTACAAGAATATAACTACTATAATACTACTCCTATGTACAAGAATATAACTGCTATAATACCGCGCCCCTATGTACAAGAATATAACAACTATAATACTGCCCCCTATGTACAAGAATCTAACTGCTATAATACTGCCCCTATGTACAAGAAGATAACTACTATAACACTGCCGCTATGTGCAAGAAAATGACTACTATAATACTGTTCCTATGTACAATAATATAACTACTATAATACTGCTCCTATGTACAAGAATAAAACTACTATAATACTGCCCCTATGTACAAGAATATAACTACTGTAATACTGCTCCTAAGTGCAAGAATATAACTACTATAATACTGCTCCTATGTACAAGAATATAATTGCACTAATACCATCCCCCTATGTACAAGAATATAACTACTATAACACTGCCGCTATGTACAAGAATATGACTACTATAATACTGCCCCCCTATGTACAAGAATATAACTACTATAATACTGCTCCTATGTACAAGAATATACCTACTTTAATACTGCTCCTATGTACAAGAATATAACTACTATAATACTACTCCTATGTACAAGAATATAACTACTATAATACTACTCCTATGTACAAGAATATAACTGCTATAATACCGCGCCCTATGTACAAGAATATAACAACTATAATACTGCCCCCTATGTACAAGAATCTAACTGCTATAATACTGCCCCTATGTACAAGAAGATAACTACTATAACACTGCCGCTATGTGCAAGAAAATGACTACTATAATACTGCTCCTATGTACAATAATATAACTACTATAATACTGCTCCTATGTACAAGAATAAAACTACTATAATACTGCCCCTATGTACAAGAATATAACTACTGTAATACTGCTCCTAAGTGCAAGAATATAACTACTATAATACTGCTCCTATGTACAAGAATATAATTGCACTAATACCATCCCCCTATGTACAAGAATATAACTACTATAGCACTGCCGCTATGTACAAGAATATGACTACTATAATACTGCCCCCCTATATACAAGAATATAACTACTATAATACTGCTCCTATGTACAAGAATATACCTACTTTAATACTGCTCCTATGTACAAGAATATAACTACTATAATACTGCTCCTATGTACAAGAATATAACTACTATAATACTGCTCCTATGTACAAGAATATAGTTGCTATAATACCGTCCCCCTATGTACAAGAATATAACTACTATAATCCTGCCTCTATGTACAAGAATATAACTACTATACTACTGCCCCCCTATGTACAAGAATATAACTACTATAATACTACTCCTATGTACAAGAATATATCGGCTAGAAGACTGCATCCCTATGTACAAGAATGTAACTACTATAATACTGCCCCCTATGTACAAGAATATGAATGCTATAATACTGCCCCCTATGTACAAGAATATAACTGCTATAATACTGCCCCTATGTAAAATATTATAACTACTATGATGCTGCCCCCTATGTACAAGAATATAACTACTATAATACTGCCCCAATGTACAAGAATATAACTACTATAATACTACTCCTATGTACAAGAATATAACTACTATAATACTACTCCTATGTACAAGAATATAACTGCTATAATACCGCGCCCCTATGTACAAGAATATAACAACTATAGTACTGCCCCCTATGTACAAGAATCTAACTGCTATAATACTGCCCCTATGTACAAGAAGATAACTACTATAACACTGCCGCTATGTGCAAGAAAATGACTACTATAATACTGCTCCTATGTACAATAATATAACTACTATAATACTGCTCCTATGTACAAGAATAAAACTACTATAATACTGCCCCTATGTACAAGAATATAACTACTGTAATACTGCTCCTAAGTGCAAGAATATAACTACTATAATACTGCTCCTATGTACAAGAATATAATTGCACTAATACCATCCCCCTATGTACAAGAATATAACTACTATAACACTGCCGCTATGTACAAGAATATGACTACTATAATACTGCCCCCCTATGTACAAGAATATAACTACTATAATACTGCTCCTATGTACAAGAATATACCTACTTTAATACTGCTCCTATGTACAAGAATATAACTACTATAATACTGCCCCTATGTACAAGAATATAACTACTGTAATACTGCTCCTAAGTGCAAGAATATAACTACTATAATACTGCTCCTATGTACAAGAATATAATTGCACTAATACCATCCCCCTATGTACAAGAATATAACTACTATAACACTGCCGCTATGTACAAGAATATGACTACTATAATACTGCCCCCCTATGTACAAGAATATAACTACTATAATACTGCTCCTATGTACAAGAATATAACTACTATAATACTGCTCCTATGTACAAGAATATAGTTGCTATAATACCGTCCCCCTATGTACAAGAATATAACTACTATAATACTGCTCCTATGTACAAGAATATAACTGCCATAATACTGTCCCCCTATCTACAAGAATATACATACTATAATATTGCTCCTATGTACAAGAATATATCGGCTAGAATACCGCGCCCCTATGTACAAGAATGTAACTAGTATAATACTGCCCCCTATGTACAAGAATATAACTGCTATAATACTGCCCCCTATGTACAATAATATGACTACTATAATACTGCTCCTATGTACTAGAATATAGCTACTATAATACTGCTCCTATGTACAAGAATATAAATACTATAATACAGCCCCCTATGTACAAGAATATAAGTACTATAATATTGCTCCCGATGTACAAGAATATAACTACTATAATACTGCCCCTATGTACAAGAATATAACTACTATACTACTGTCCCTATGTTCAAGAATATAACTACAATAATAATGCCCCTATGTGCAAGAATATAACTACTATTATACTGCCCCTATGTTCAAGAATATAATTACTGTAATACTGCCCCATATGTACAAGAATATAACTACTATAATACTGCCCCTATATACAAGAATATAACTACTATAATACTGCCCCCCATCTACAAGAATATAACTGCCATAATACTGCCCCTATGTATAAGAACATAACTACTATAATACTGCCCCCTATGTACAGGAATATAACTACTATAATACTGCCCCCTATGTACAGGAATATAACTACTATAATACTGCTCCAATATACAAGAATATAGCTACTATAATACTGCTCCTATGTTCAAGAATATAACTACTACAATACTGTTCCCCTATGTACAAGAATATACTACTATAATACTGCCCCTATGTACAAGAATATAACTACTATAATACTGCTCCTATATACAAGAATATAACTACCATAATTCTGCTCCTATGTACAAGAATATAACTACTATAATACTGCTCCAATGCATAAGAATATAACTACTATAATACTGCTCCTATGTACAAGAATATAACTACTATAATACTGCTCCCTATGTAAAAGAATATAACTGCTATAATACTGCTCTATATTCAAGAATATAACTACTATAATACTACTCCTATGTACAAGAAAGTAACTACTATTATACTGCTCCCTATGTACAAGAATATAACTACTATAATACTGCCCTCTATGTACAAGAATATAACTACTATAATACTGCCCCCTGTGTACAAGAATATAACTAATATAATACTGCCCCCTATGTACAAGAATTTAACTGCTATAATACTGCCCCCTATGTACAAGAATATAACTACTATAATACTGCCCCTATGTGCAAGAATATAACTACTATTATACTGCTCCTATGTACAAGAATATAACTACTATAATACTGCCCCTATGTGCAAGAATATAACTACTATTATACTGCTACTATGTACAAGGATATAACTACTATAATACTGCTCCTATGTACAAGAATATAACTACTATAATACTGCTCCTATTTACAAGAATATACCTACTATAATACTGCTCCTATGTACAAGAATATAACTACTATAATACTGCTCCTATGTACAAGAATATAACTACTATAATACTGCTCCTAAGTGCAAGAATATAACTACTATAATACTGCTCCTTTGTACAAGAATATAATTGCACGAATACTATCCCCCTATGTACAAGAATATAACTACTATAACACTGCCGCTATGTACAAGAATATGACTACTATAATACTGCCCCCCTATGTGCAAGAATATAACTACTATAATACTGCTCCTATGTACAAGAATATAACTACTATAATACTGCTCCTATGTACAAGAATATAACTGCCATAATACTGCCCCCCTATCTACAAGAATATACATACTATAATATTGCTCCTATGTACAAGAATATATCGGCTAGAATACCGCGCCCCTATGTACAAGAATGTAACTAGCATAATACTGCCCCCTATGTACAAGAATATGACTACTATAATACTGCTCCTATGTACTAGAATATAACTACTATAATACTGCTCCTATGTACAAGAATATAAATACTATAATACAGCCCCCTATGTACAAGAATATAAGTACTATAATACTGCTCCCGATGTTCAAGAATATAACTACAATAATAATGCCCCTATGTGCAAGAATATAACTACTATTATACTGCCCCTATGTTCAAGAATATAATTACTGTAATACTGCCCCATATGTACAAGAATATAACTACTATAATACTGCCCCTATATACAAGAATATAACTACTATAATACTGCCCCCCATCTACAAGAATATAACTGCCATAATACTGCCCCTATGTATAAGAACATAACTACTATAATATTGCCACTATGTAGAGGAATATAACTACTATAATACAGCCCCCTATGTACAGGAATATAACTACTATAATACTGCTCCAATATACAAGAATATAGCTACTATAATACTGCTCCTATGTACAAGAATATAACTACTATAATACTGCCCCCTATGTACAAGAATATACTACTATAATACTGCCCCTATGTACAAGAATATAACTACTATAATACTGCTCTTATGTTCAAGAATATTACTACCATAATTCTGCTCCTATGTACAAGAATATAACTACTATAATACTGCTACTATGCATAAGAATATAACTACTATAATACTGCTCCTATGTACAAGAATATAACTGCTATAATACTGCTCCCTATGTAAAAGAATATAACTGCTATAATACTGCTCTATATACAAGAATATAACTACTATAATACTACTCCTATGTACAAGAAAGTAACTACTATTATACTGCTCCCTATGTACAAGAATATAACTACTATAATACTGCCCTCTATGTACAAGAATATAACTACTATAATACTGCCCCCTGTGTACAAGAATATAACTAATATAATACTGCCCCCTATGTACAAGAATTTAACTGCTATAATACTGCCCCCTATGCACAAGAATATAACTACTATAATACTGCCCCTATGTGCAAGAATATAACTACTATTATACTGCTCCTATGTACAAGAATATAACTACTATAATACATCCCCTATGTGCAAGAATATAACTACTATAATACTGCCCCCCATCTACAAGAATATAACTGCCATAATACTGCCCCTATGTATAAGAACATAACTACTATAATATTGCCACTATGTAGAGGAATATAACTACTATAATACAGCTCCCTATGTACAGGAATATAACTACTATAATACTGCTCCAATATACAAGAATATAGCTACTATAATACTGCTCCTATGTACAAGAATATAACTACTATAATACTGCCCCCTATGTACAAGAATATACTACTATAATACTGCCCCTATGTACAAGAATATAACTACTATAATACTGCTCTTATGTTCAAGAATATTACTACCATAATTCTGCTCCTATGTACAAGAATATAACTACTATAATACTGCTCCTATGCATAAGAATATAACTACTATAATACTGCTCCTATGTACAAGAATATAACTGCTATAATACTGCTCCCTATGTAAAAGAATATAACTGCTATAATACTGCTCTATATACAAGAATATAACTACTATAATACTACTCCTATGTACAAGAAAGTAACTACTATTATACTGCTCCCTATGTACAAGAATATAACTACTATAATACTGCCCTCTATGTACAAGAATATAACTACTATAATACTGCCCCCTGTGTACAAGAATATAACTAATATAATACTGCCCCCTATGTACAAGAATTTAACTGCTATAATACTGCCCCCTATGCACAAGAATATAACTACTATAATACTGCCCCTATGTGCAAGAATATAACTACTATTATACTGCTCCTATGTACAAGAATATAACTACTATAATACTTCCCCTATGTGCAAGAATATAACTACTATTATACTGCTACTATGTGCAAGGATATAACTACTATAATACTGCTCCTATGTACAAGAATATAACTACTATAATACTGCTCCTATGTACAAGAATATAACTACTATAATACTGCTCCTATGTACAAGAATATAACTACTAAAATACTGCTCAAATGTACAAGAATATAACTGCCATAATACTGCCCCCCTATCTACAAGAATATACATACTATAATATTGCTCCTATGTACAAGAATATATTGGCTAGAATACCGCGCCCCTATGTACAAGAAAGTAACTAGTATAATACTGCCCCCTATGTACAAGAATATGACTACTATAATACTGCTCCTATGTACTAGAATATAACTACTATAATACTGCTCCTATGTACAAGAATATAACTACTATAATACAGCCCCCTGGTACAACAAGAATATAAGTACTATAGTACTGCTCCCGATGTACAAGAATATAACTACTATAATACTGCCCCTATGTACAAGAATATAACTACTTTACTACTGCCCCTATGTTCAAGAATATAACTACAATAATAATGCCCCATGTGCAAGAATATAACTATTATTATACTGCCCCTATGTACAAGAATATAATTACTGTAATAATGCCCCATATGTACAAGAATATAACTACTATAATACTGCCCCTATATACAAGAATATAACTACTATAATACTGCCCCCTATCTACAAGAATATAACTATCATAATACTGCCCCTATGTACAACAACATAACTACTATAATACTACCCCTCTGTAGAGGAATATAACTACTATAATACTGCTCCTATGTACAAGAATATAGCTACTATAATACTGCTCCTATGTACAAGAATATAACTACTATAATACTGCCCCTATATACAAGAATATAACTACTATAATACTGCCCCCCATCTACAAGAATATAACTACCATAATACTGCCCCTATGTACAAGAACATAACTACTATAATACTGCCCCCTATGTACAGGAATATAACTACTATAATACTGCTCCTATGTACAAGAATATAGCTACAATAATACTGCTCCTTTTTACAAGAATATACCTACTATAATACTGCCCCCTATGTACAAGAATATACTACTATAATACTGACCCTATGTACAAGAATATAACTACTATAATACTGCTCCTATGTACAAGAATATAACTACCATAATTCTGCTCCTATGTACAAGAATATAACTACTATAATACTGCTCCTATGCATAAGAATATAACTGCTATAATACTGCTCCTATGTACAAGAATATAACTACTATAATACTGCTCCTATGTACAAGAATATAACTGCCATAATACTGCCCCCCTATCTACAAGAATATACATACTATAATATTGCTCCTATGTACAAGAATATATCGGCTAGAATACCGCGCCCCTATGTACAAGAATGTAACTAGCATAATACTGCCCCCTATGTACAAGAATATGACTACTATAATACTGCTCCTATGTATTAGAATATAACTACTATAATACTGCTCCTATGTACAAGAATATAAATACTATAATACAGCCCCCTATGTACAAGAATATAAGTACTATAATACTGCTCCCGATGTACAAGAATATAACTACTATAATACTTCCCCTATGTACAAGAATATAACTACTATACTACTGCCCCTAGGTTCAAGAATATAACTACAATAATAATGCCCCTATGTGCAAGAATATAACTACTATTATACTGCCCCTATGTTCAAGAATATAATTACTGTAATACTGCCCCATATGTACAAGAATATAACTACTATAATACTGCCCCTATATACAAGAATATAACTACTATAATACTGCCCCCCATCTACAAGAATATAACTGCCATAATACTGCCCCTATGTATAAGAACATAACTACTATAATATTGCCACTATGTAGAGGAATATAACTACTATAATACAGCCCACTATGTACAGGAATATAACTACTATAATACTGCTCCAATATACAAGAATATAGCTACTATAATACTGCTCCTATGTACAAGAATATAACTACTATAATACTGCCCCCTATGTACAAGAATATACTACTATAATACTGCCCCTATGTACAAGAATATAACTACTATAATACTGCTCTTATGTTCAAGAATATAACTACCATAACTCTGCTCCTATGTATAAGAATATAACTACTATAATACTGCTCCTATGTACAAGAATATAACTACTATAATACTGCTCCCTTTGTAAAAGAATATAACTGCTATAATACTGCTCTATATACAAGAATATAACTACTATAATACTACTCCTATGTACAAGAAAGTAACTACTATTATACTGCTCCCTATGTACAAGAATATAACTACTATAATACTGCCCTCTATGTACAAGAATATAACTACTATAATACTGTCCCCTGTGTACAAGAATATAACTAATATAATACTGCCCCCTATGTACAAGAATTTAACTGCTATAATACTGCCCCCTATGTACAAGGATATAACTACTATAATACTGCCCCTATGTGCAAGAATATAACTACTATTATACTGCTCCTATGTAAAAGAATATAACTACTATAATACTTCCCCTATGTGCAAGAATATAACTACTATTATACTGCTACTATGTGCAAGGATATAACTACTATAATACTGCTCCTAAGTACAAGAATATAACTACTATAATACTGCTCTTATGTACAAGAATATAACTACTATAATACTGCTCCTATGTACAAGAATATAACTACTACAATACTGCTCCTATATACAAGAATATAACTGCCATAATACTGCCCCCCTATCTACAAGAATATACATACTATAATATTGCTCCTATGTACAAGAATATATTGGCTAGAATACCGCGCCCCTATGTACAAGAAAGTAACTAGTATAATACTGCCCCCTATGTACAAGAATATGACTACTATAATACTGCTCCTATGTACTAGAATATAACTACTATAATACTGCTCCTATGTACAAGAATATAACTACTATAATACAGCCCCCTGGTACAACAATAATATAAGTACTATAGTACTGCTCCCGATGTACAAGAATATAACTACTATAATACTGCCCCTATGTACAAGAATATAACTACTATACTACTGCCCCTATGTTCAAGAATATAACTACAATAATAATGCCCCATGTGCAAGAATATAACTATTATTATACTGCCCCTATGTACAAGAATATAATTACTGTAATAATGCCCCATATGTACAAGAATATAACTACTATAATACTGCCCCTATATACAAGAATATAAATACTATAATACTGCCCCCTATCTACAAGAATATAACTATCATAATACTGCCCCTATGTACAACAACATAACTACTATAATACTACCCCTATGTAGAGGAATATAACTACTATAATACTGCTCCTATGTACAAGAATATAGCTACTATAATACTGCTCCTATGTACAAGAATATAACTACTATAATACTGCCCCTATATACAAGAATATAACTACTATAATACTGCCCCCCATCTACAAGAATATAACTACCATAATACTGCCCCTATGTACAAGAACATAACTACTATAATACTGCCCCCTATGTACAGGAATATAACTACTATAATACTGCTCCTATGTACAAGAATATAGCTACAATAATACTGCTCCTATTTACGAGAATATAACTACTATAATACTGCCCCCTATGTATAAGAATATACTACTATAATACTGACCCTATGTACAAGAATATAACTACTATAATACTGCTCCTATGTACAAGAATATAACTACCATAATTCTGCTCCTATGTACAAGAATAAAACTACTATAATACTGCTCCTATGCATAAGAATATAACTACTATAATACTGCTCCTATGTACAAGAATATAACTACTATAATACTGCTCCCTATGTAAAAGAATATAACTGCTATAATACTGCTCTATATACAAGAATATAACTACTATAATACTGCCCCTAAGTACAAGAAAGTAACTACTATAATACTGCTCCCTATGTACAAGAATATAACTACTATAATACTGCCCCCTATGTACAAGAATATAACTATTATAATACTGCCCCCTCTGTACAAGAATATAACTACTATAATAATGCCCCTATGTACAAGAAAGTAATTGCTATAATACTGCTCCCTATGTACAAGAATATAACTGCTATAATACTGACCCCTATGTACAAGAATATAACTACTATAATACTGCCCCGTATGTAAAACAATATAACTACTATAATACTGCCCCTATGTACAAGAATATAACTACTATAATACTGCTCCTATGTACAAGAATATAACTACTATAATACTACTCCTATGTACAAGAATATAACTACTATAATACTGCTTCTATGTACAAGAATATAACTACTATAATACTACTCCTATGTACAAGAATATATTTACTATAATACTGCTCCTATAAACAAGAATATAACTACTATAATAATACTCCTATGTACAAAAATATAACTACTATAATACTGCGCCCTATGTACAAGAATATAACTGCGATAATACTGCTCCTACGAACAAGAATATTACTGCTATAATACTGCGCCCCTATGTACAAGAATATAACTAATGTAATCCTGCCCCCTACGTACAAGAATATAACTACTATAATACTGCTCCTATGTACAAGAATATAACTACTATAATACTGCTCCTATGTACAAGAATATAATTACTATAATACTGCTCCTATGTATAAGAATATAACTACTATAATACTGCTCCTATGTACAAGAATATAACTACTATAATACTACTCCTATGTACAAGAATATAACTGCTATAATATCGCGCCCTTATGTGCAGGAATATAATTACTATAATACTGCCCCCTATGTACAAGTATATAACTGCTATAACACTGCCCCCCTATGTACAAGAATATAACTACTATAATGCTGCCCCCTATGTACAAGAATATAACTACTATAATGCTGCCCCCTATGTACAAGAATATAACTACTATAATACTGCCGATATGTACAAGAATATGATTACTAAGTACTGCTCCTATGTACAAGAATATAACTACTATAATACTGCCCCTATGTACAAGAATATGACTACTATAATACTGCCCCTATGTACAAGAATATAACTACTATAAAACTGCTCCTATGTACAAGAATATAACTACTAAAATACTACTCCTATGTACAAGAATATAACTACTATAATACTGCCCCCTATGTACAAGAATATAACTACTATAATACTGCTCCTATGTACAAGAATATAACTGCTATAATACTACTCCTATGTAGAAGAATATAATTGCTATAATACCGCCCCCCCATGTACAAGAATATAACTACTATAACACACTGCTCCTATGTACAAGAATATAACTGCTATAATACTGCCCCCCTATGTACAAAAATATACATACTATAATACTGCTCCTATGTACAAGAATATAACTGCTATAATACTGCTCCTATGTACAAGAATATTACTGCTATAATACTGCCCCCCTATGTACAAGAATATAACTACTATAATACTGCCTCTATGTACAAGAATATAACTACTATAATACTGCCTCTATGTACAAGAATATGACTACTATAATACTGCTCCTATGTACAAGAATATAACTACTATAATACTGCTCCTATGTACAAGAATATAACTACTATAATACTGCCCCTATGTACAAGAATATGACTACTATAATACTGCTCCTATGTAGAAGAATATAACTACTATAATACTGCTCCTATGTACAAGAATATAACTACTATAATGCTACTCCTATGTACAAGAATATAACTACTATAATACTGCCCCTATGTACAAGAATATGACTACCATAATACTGCTTCTATGTACAAGAATATAACTACTATAATACTACTCCTATGTACAAGAATATATTTACTATAATACTGCTCCTATAAACAAGAATATAACTACTATAATAATACTCGTAAGTACAAAAATATAACTACTATAATACTGCCCCCTATGTACAAGAATATAACTGCTATAATACTGCTCCTACGTACAAGAATATTACTGCTATAATACTGCTCACTATGTACAAGAATATAACTACTACAATACTGCCCCCCTATGTACAAGAATATAACTAATGTAATCCTACCCCCTATGTACAAGAATATAACTACTATAATACTGCTCCTATGTACAAGAATATAACTACTATAATACTGGCCCTATGTACAAGAATATGACTACTATAATACTGCCCCTTTTGTACAATAATGCGACTATTATAATACTGCTCCTACTCCTATGTACAAGAATATAACTACTATAATACTGCCCCTATGTACAAGAATATGACTACTATAATACTGCTCCTATGTACAAGAATATAACTACTATAATACTGCTCCTATGTACAAGAATATAACTACTATAATACTGCTCCTATGTACAAGAATATAACTACTATAATACTACTCCTATGTAGAAGAATATAACTGCTATAATATCGTGCCCTTATGTACAAGAATATAATTACTATAATACTGCCACCTATGTACAAGAATATAACTGTTATAACACTGCCCCCCTATGTACAGGAATATAACTACTATAATACTGCCCCCTATGTACAAGAATATAACTACTATAATACTGCCGATATGTACAAGAATATGATTACTAAATACTGCTCCTATGTGCAAGAATATAACTACTATAACACTGCCCCTATGTACAAGTATATGACTACTATAATACTGCTCCTATGTACAAGAATATAACTACTATAATACTGCTCCTATGTACAAGAATATAACTACTAAAATACTACTCCTATGTACAAGAATATAACTACTATAATACTGCCCCCTATGTACAAGAATATAACTACTATAGTACTACTCCTATGTACAAGAATATAATTGCTATAATACCGCCCCCCCATGTACAAGAATATAACTACTATAACACTGCTCCTATGTACAAGAATATAACTGCTATAATACTGCCCCCCTATGTACAAGAATATACATACTATAATACTGCTCCTATGTACAAGAATATAACTGCTATAATACTGCTCCTATGTACAAGAATATTACTGCTATAATACTGCCCCCCTATGTACAAGAATATAACTACTATAATACTGCCTCTATGTACAAGAATATAACTACTATAATACTGCCTCTGTGTACAAGAATATGACTACTATAATACTGCTCCTATGTACAAGAATATAACTACTATAATACTGCTCCTATGTACAAGAATATAACTACTATAATACTGCTCCTATGTACAAGAATATAACTACTATAATACTGGCCCTATGTACAAGAATATGACTGCTATAATACTGCCCCTTTTGTACAATAACGCGACTATTATAATACTGCTCCTACTCCTATGTACAAGAATATAACTACTATAATACTGCCCCTATGTACAAGAATATGACTACTATAATACTGCTCCTATGTACAAGAATATAACTACTATAATACTGCTCCTATGTACAAGAATATAACTACTATAATACTGCTCCTATGTACAAGAATATAACTACTATAATACTACTCCTATGTACAAGAATATAACTGCTATAATATCGCGCCCTTATGTACAAGAATATAATTACTATAATACTGCCCCCTATGTACAAGAATATAACTGTTATAACACTGCCCCCCTATGTACAAGAATATAACTACTATAATACTGCCCCCTATGTACAAGAATATAACTACTATAATACTGCCGATATGTACAAGAATATGATTACTAAATACTGCTCCTATGTGCAAGAATATAACTACTATAACACTGCCCCTATGTACAAGAATATGACTACTATAATACTGCTCCTATGTACAAGAATATAACTACTATAATACTGCTCCTATGTACAAGAATATAACTACTAAAATAGAACTCCTATGTACAAGAATATAACTACTATAATACTGCCCCCTATGTACAAGAATATAACTACTATAATACTACTCCTATGTACAAGAATATAATTGCTATAATACCGCCCCCCCCATGTACAAGAATATAACAACTATAACACTGCTCCTATGTGCAAAAATATAACTGCTATAATACTGCCCCCCTATGTACAAGAATATACATACTATAATACTGCTCCTATGTACAAGAATATAACTGCTATAATACTGCTCCTATGTACAAGAATATTACTGCTATAATACTGCCCCCCTATGTACAAGAATATAACTACTATAATACTGCCTCTATGTACAAGAATATAACTACTATAATACTGCCTCTGTGTACAAGAATATGACTACTATAATACTGCTCCTATGTACAAGAATATAACTACCATAATACTGCTCCTATGTACAAGAATATAACTACTATAATACTGCTCCTATGTACAAGAATATAACTACTATAATACTGCTCCTATGTACAAGAATATAACTAATAACATACTACTCCTATGTACAAGAATATAACTACTATAATACTGCCCCCTATGTACAAGAATATAACTACTATAACACTGCTCCTATGTACAAGAATATAACTGCTATAATACTGCCCCTATGTACAAGAATATACATACTATAATACTGCTCCTATGTACAAGAATATAACTGCTATAATACTGCTCCTATGTACAAGAATATTACTGCTATAATACTGCCCCCCTATGTACAAGAATGTAACTACTATAATACTGCCCCCTATGTACAAGAATATAACTACTATAATACTACCTCTATGTACAAGAATATAACTACTATACTACTGCCCCCCTATGTGCAAGAATATAACTACTATAATACTACTTCTATGTACAAGAATATAACGGCTAAAATACCGCGCCTCTATGTACAAGAATGTAACTACTATAATACTGCCCCCTATGTACAAGAATATAACTACTATAATACTGCCCCCTAGATACAAGAATATAACTTCTATAATACTGCTCCTATGTACAAGAATATTACTGCTATAATACTGCCCCCTATGTACAAGAATATAACTACTATAATACTGCCCCCTATGTACAAGAATATAAATACTATAATACTGCCGCTAGGTACAAGAATATGACTACTATAATACTGCTCCTATGTACAAAAACATAAGTACTATAATACTGTTCCTATGTACAAGAATAAAACTACTATAATACTGCTCCTATGTACAAGAATATGACTACTATAATACTGCCCCCTATGTACAAGAATACGACTTTTATAATATTGCTCCTATGTACAAAAATATAACTACTATAATACTGCCCCTATGTACAAGAATATGACTACTATAATATTGCTCCTATGTACAAGAATATAACTGCTATAATACTGCTGCTATGTACAAGAATATAACTAGATAATACTGCTCCTATGTACAAGATTATAACTACTATAATACTACTCCTATGTACTAGAATATAACTGCTATAATATCGCGCCCTTATGTACAAGAATATAACTACTATAATACTGCCCCCTATGTACAAGAATATAACTGCTATAATACTGCTCCTATGTACAAGAATATTACTGCTATAATACTGCCTCCCTATGTACAAGAATATAACTACTATAATACTGCCCCCTATGAACAAGTATATAACTACTATAATATTGCCGTTATGTACAAGAATATGATTACTAAATACTGCACCTATGTACAAGAATATAACTACTATAATACTGCCCCCTATGTACAAGAATATGACTACTATAATAATGCTCCTATGTACAAGAATATAACCACTATAATACTGCTCCTATGTACAAGAATATAACTACTATAATACTGCCCCTATGTATAAGAATATAACTACTATAATACTACTCCTATGTACAAGAATATATAACTACTATAACACTGCTCCCTATGTACAAGAATATAACTACTATAATACTGCTCCTATGTACAAGAATATAACTGCTATAATACTGCTCCTATGTACAAGAATATTACTGCTATAATACTGCCCCCCTATGTACAAGAATATAACTACTATAACACTGCCCCTATGTACAAAAATATAACTACTATAATACTGCTCTCTAAGTACAAGAACATAACTACTATAATACTGCCCCCTATGTACAAGAATATAACTACTATAATACTGTCTCTATGTACAAGAATATAACTACTATTTTACTGCCCCCCTATGTACAAGAATATAACTACTATAATACTATTCCTATGTACAAGAATATAACGGCTAGAATACCGCACCTCTATGTCCAAGAATGTAACTACTATAATACTGCCCCTATGTACAAGAATATAACTACTATAATGCTGCCCCCTATGTACAAGAATATAACTGCTATAATACTGCTCCTATGTACAAGAATATTACTGCTATAATACTGCCCCCTATGTACAAGAATATAACTACTATAATACTGCCCCCTATGTACAAGAATATAAATACTATAATACTGCCGCTAGGTACAAGAATATGACAATTAATACTGCTCCTATGTACTAGAACATAACTACCATAATACTGCCCCTATGTACAAGAATATGAATACTATAATACTGCTCCTATGTACAAGAATATAACTACTATAATACTGCTCCTATGTACAAGAATATAACTACTATAATACTGCTCCTATGTACAAGAACATAACTACTATAATACTGCTCCTATGTACAAGAATATAATTGCTATATTACTGTCCCCCTATGTATAAGAATATAACTACTATAATACTGCTCCTATGTGCAAGAATATAAGTACTATAATACTGCCTCTATGTCATAGAATATAACTACTATAATACTGCTCCTATGTACAAGAACATAACTACTATAACACTGCTCCTATGTACAAGAATATAATTGCTATAATACCGTCCCCCTATGTACAAGAATATAACTACAATAATACTGCTCCTATTTACAAGAATATAACTGCTATAATACTGCCCCCCTATGTACAAGAATATACATACTATAATATTGGTCCTATGTATAAGAATATAACTACTCTAATACTACTACCATGTAAAGGAATATAACTGCTATAATTCCGCACCACTATGTACAAGAATATAACTACTATAATACTGCTCCTATGTACAAGAATATAACTGCTACAATACTGTGCCTATATACAAGAATATTACTGCTATAATACTGCCCCCCTATGTACAATAATATAACTACTGTAATACTGCCCTTATGTACAAGAATATAACTACTATAATACTGCTCTCTATGTACAAGAATATAACTACTATAATACTGCCCCTATGTACAAGAATATAACTACTATAATCCTGCCTCTATGTACAAGAATATAACTACTATACTACTGCCCCCCATGTACAAGAATATAACTACTATAATACTACTCCTATGTACAAGAATATATCGGCTAGAAGACTGCATCCCTATGTACAAGAATGTAACTACTATAATACTGCCCCCTATGTACAAGAATATAAATGCTATAATACTGCCCCCTATGTACAAGAATATAACTACTATAATACTGCCCCCTGTGTACAAGAATATAACTAATATAATACTTCCCCCTATGTACAAGAATTTAACTCCTATAATACTGCCCCCTATGTACAAGAATATAACTACTATAATACTACTCCTATGTACAAGAAAGTAACTACTATTATACTGCTCCCTATGTACAAGAATATAACTACTCTAATACTGCCCTCTATGTACAAGAATATAACTACTATAATACTGCCCCCTGTGTACAAGAATATAACTAATATAATACTTCCCCCTATGTACAAGAATTTAACTCCTATAATACTGCCCCCTATGTACAAGAATATAACTACTATAATACTGCCCCTATGTGCAAGAATATAACTACTATTATACTGCTCCTATGTACAAGAATATAACTACTATAATACTGCCCCTATGTGCAAGAATATAACTACTATTATACTGCTACTATGTGCAAGGATATAACTACTATAATACTGCTCCTATGTACAAGAATATAACTACTATAATACTGCTCCTATGTACAAGAATATAACTACTATAATACTGCTCCTATGTACAAGAATATAACTACTACAATACTGCTCCTATGTACAAGAATATAACTGCCATAATACTGCCCCCCTATCTACAAGAATATACATACTATAATATTGCTCCTATGTACAAGAATATATTGGCTAGAATACCGCGCCCCTATGTACAAGAAAGTAACTAGTATAATACTGCCCCTATGTACAAGAATATGACTACTATAATACTGCTCCTATGTACTAGAATATAACTACTATAATACTGCTCCTATGTACAAGAATATAACTACTATAATACAGCCCCCTGGTACAACAAGAATATAAGTACTATAGTACTGCTCCCGATGTACAAGAATATAACTACTATAATACTGCCCCTATGTACAAGAATATAACTACTATACTACTGCCCCTATGTTCAAGAATATAACTACAATAATAATGCCACATGTGCAAGAATATAACTATTATTATACTGCCCCTATGTACAAGAATATAATTACTGTAATAATGCCCCATATGTACAAGAATATAACTACTATAATACTGCCCCTATATACAAGAATATAACTACTATAATACTGCCCCCTATCTACAAGAATATAACTATCATAATACTGCCCCTATGTACAACAACATAACTACTATAATACTACCCCTATGTAGAGGAATATAACTACTATAATACTGCTCCTATGTACAAGAATATAGCTACTATAATACTGCTCCTATGTACAAGAATATAACTACTATAATACTGCCCCTATATACAAGAATATAACTACTATAATACTGCCCCCCATCTACAAGAATATAACTACCATAATACTGCCCCTATGTACAAGAACATAACTACTATAATACTGCCCCCTATGTACAGGAATATAACTACTATAATACTGCTCCTATGTACAAGAATATAGCTACAATAATACTGCTCCTATTTACAAGAATATAACTACTATAATACTGCCCCCTATGTACAAGAATATACTACTATAATACTGACCCTATGTACAAGAATATAACTGCTATAATACTGCTCCTATGTACAAGAATATAACTACCATAATTCTGCTCCTATGTACAAGAATATAACTACTATAATACTGCTCCTATGCATAAGAATATAACTACTATAATACTGCTCCTATGTACAAGAATATAACTACTATAATACTGCTCCCTATGTAAAAGAATATAACTGCTATAATACTGCTCTATATACAAGAATATAACTGCTATAATACTGCCCCTATGTACAAGAAAGTAACTACTATAATACTGCTCCCTATGTACAAGAATATAACTACTATAATACTGCCCCCTATGTACAAGAATATAACTATTATAATACTGCCCCCTCTGTACAAGAATATAACTACTATAATACTGCCCCTATGTACAAGAAAGTAACTACTATAATACTGCTCCCTATGTACAAGAATATAACTACTATAATACCGCCCCCTATGTACAAGAATATAACTACTATAATACTGCCCCCTCTGTACAAGAATATAACTACTATAATACTGCCCCTATGTACAAGAACATAACTAATATAATACTGCCCCCTATGTACAAGAATTTAACTGCTATAATACTGCCCACTATGTACAAGAATATAACTCCTATAATACTGCCCCTATGTGCAAGAATATAACTACTATTATACTGCTCCTATGTACAAGAATATAACTACTATAATACTGCCCCTATGTGCAAGAATATAGCTACTATTATACTGCTACTATGTACAAAAATATAACTACTATAATATTGCTCCTATGTACAAGAATATAACTGCTATAATACTGCTCCTATGTACAAGAACATAACTAATATAATACTGCCCCCTATGTACAAGAATTTAACTGCTATAATACTGCCCGCTATGTACAAGAATATAACTCCTATAATACTGCCCCTATGTGCAAGAATATAACTACTATTATACTGCTCCTATGTACAAGAATATAACTACTATAATACTGCCCCTATGTGCAAGAATATGGCTGCTATTATACTGCTACTATGTACAAGAATATAACTACTATAATATTGCTCCTATGTACAAGAATATAACTACTATAATACTGCTCCTATGTACAAGAATATAACTACTACTAGATGGTGGCCCGATTCTAACGAATCGGGTAATCTAGAATATGTATGCGGCCGACCGGGCGCCATCAGCAGAGCGGTGTTTAAATTTGGCGCCAAAATCGCTGATTGGTCGAGGCCGGCAACCGTGACCAATCAGCAAAGCGATGTTAAAATTTGGCACCTATATCGCAGATTGGTCACAGCCGGCGGTCGCGACTAATCAGCAGAGCGGGGTTTAAATTTGCCGCCCATATCGCTGATTGGTCGCGGCCGGTGACCGCAATCAATCAGCGTCGTATTAGTGAGGAGCGGGGAGCGGCGCTGCCTGTGCGGGTACTTCCGCTGCGAGCAGCTGGGAGATGAGCGGCTGCTCGCAGCAGAAGCATCCCGACTGGCGGCGGCCCTCCTCGGTCCTCTGTTCACACTTGCCATCGTGAGATCAGAGCGTTGTTTACATTTGGCGCCAATCTCGCTGATTGGTCGCGGTCGGCTGGCGGCCGCAACCAATTAGCAGAGCGTTGTTTAAATTTGGCGCCAATCTCGCTGATTGGTCGCGGTCGGCTGGCGGACGCGACCAATCAACAGAGCGCTGTTTAAATTTGGTGCCAATCTCGCTGATTGGTCGCGGTCGGCTGGCGGACGCGACCAATCAGCAGAGCGTTGTTTAAATTTGGTGCCAATCTCGCTGATTGGTCACGGTCGGCAGGCGGACGCGACCAATCAACAGAGCGCTGTTTAAATTTTGCGCCAATCTCGCTGATTGGTCGCGGTCGGCTGGCGGCCGCGACCAATCAGCAGAGCGTTGTTTAAATTTGGCGCCAATCTCGCTGATTGGTCACGGTCGGCAGGCGGACGCGACCAATCAGCAGAGCGCTGTTTAAATTTGGCGCCAATCTCGCTGATTGGTCACGGTCGGCTGACGTCCGCGACCAATCAGCAGAGCGTTGTTTAAATTTGGCACCAATCTCGCTGATTGGTCGCGGCTGGAGTCCGCGACCAATCAGCAGAGCGTTGTTTACATTTGGCGCCAATCTCGCTGATTGTTCGCTGGCGGCCGCAACCAATCAGCAGAGCGTTGTTTAAATTTGGCGCCAATCTCGCTGATTAGTCGCGGCTGGCGTCCGCGACCAATCAGCAGAGCGTTGTTTAAATTTGGCGCCAATCTCGCTGATTGGTCACGGTCGGCTGACGTCCGCGACCAATCAGCAGAGCGTTGTTTAAATTTGGCACCAATCTCGCTGATTGGTCGCGGCTGGAGTCCGCGACCAATCAGCAGAGCGTTGTTTACATTTGGCGCCAATCTCGCTGATTGTTCGCTGGCGGCCGCAACCAATCAGCAGAGCGTTGTTTAAATTTGGCGCCAATCTCGCTGATTGGTCGCGGCTGGAGTCCGCGACCAATCAGCAGAGCGCTGTTTAAATTTGGCGCCAATCTCGCTGATTAGTTGTGGCTGGTGTTCGCGACCAATCAGCACAGCAGTGTTTAAATGTGTCGCCAAAATGGCTGATTGGTCGCGGGCAGCGTCCGCGACCAATCAGCACAGCAGTGTTTAAATGCTGCGGCAAGATCGGTGATTGGTCGCGGCAGCTATTTAAATGTGGCGGCCAAATTGGTGATTGGTCGCGGGCAGCGTCCGTGACCAATCAGCACAGCGGTGTTTAACTTTTGCGCCAAGATCAGTGATTGGTCGCGGCCGGAGACCGCGACCAATCATCAAAACGTATTGGTGAGGACCGGGAGCGGAATCGTATTGGTGAGGACCGGGGAGCGTCGCTGCCTGTGCGGCTACTTCCGCTGCGAGAAGCCGGAAGATGAGCGACTGCTCGCAGCAGAAGTATCCCGACCTGCAGCGCCGCTCCCCGATCCTCCCTTGACACCCTAGCCGCATGGAGGTCAGCAGCGCCGGCAGTCGAGGTCCTTCTGCTGCTACCGGCCGCGAGATGATTGCCTCGCGCCGGTCAACTCCCAGCTGCATCTCCGTCCCGCAGATGAGCCGCTAACGGCCGCCATCTTTTTTCTGAAATCCCGCATCGCTGATTGGCCGCTGCCGGACCAATGAGCGACGCGGGATTTCCTGGACAGAAGGACAGACAGACAGACAGAAAGACGGGATAAGACGATTATATATATAGATAATACTGCCCCCTATGTACAAGAATATAACTACTATAATACTGTCCCTATGTGCAAGAATATAACTACTATAATACTGCCCCTATGTGCAAGAATATAACTACTATAATACTGCCCCTATGTAGAAGAATATAACTACTATAATACTGCCCCCTATGTATAAGAATATAACTACTATAATACTGCTCCTATGTACAAGAATATAACTACTATAATACTGCTCCTATGTACAAGAATATAACTACTATAATACTGCCCCTATGTACAAGAATATAACTACTATAATACTGCCCCCTATGTACAAGAATATAACTACTATAATACTGCCCCTATGTACAAGAATATAACTACTATAATACTGCCCCTATGTACAAGAATATAACTACTATAATACTGCTCCTATGTACAAGAATATAACTACTATAATACTGCCCCCTATGTACAAGAATATAACTACTATAATACTGCTCCCTATGTACAAGAATATAACTGCTATAATACTGCCCCCTATGTATAAGAATATAACTACTATAATACTGCTCCTATGTACAAGAATATAACTACTATAATACTGCCCCCTATGTACAAGAATATAACTACTATAATACTGCTCCTATGTACAAGAATATAACTACTATAATACTGCCCCCTATGTACAAGAATATAACTACTATAATACTGCTCCCTATGTACAAGAATATAACTGCTATAATACTGCCCCCTATGTATAAGAATATAACTACTATAATACTGCTCCTATGTACAAGAATATAACTACAATAGTACTGCTCCCTATGTACAAGAATATAACTACTATAATACTGCCCCCTATGTACAAGAATATATCTACTATAATACTGCTCCTATGTACAAGAATATAACTACTATAATACTGCCCCCTATGTACAAGAATATAACTACTATAATACTGTCCTATGTACAAGAATATAACTACTATAATACTGCCTCCTATGTACAAGAATATAACTACTATAATACTGCCTCCTATGTACAAGAATATAACTACTATAATACTGCTCCTTATGTACAAGAATATAACTACTATAATACTGCTCCTATGTACAAGAATATAACTACTATAATACTGTCCCCTATGTACAAGAATATAACTACTATAATACTGCCCCCTATGTACAAGAATATAACTACTATAATACTGCTCCCTATGTACAAGAATATAACTACTATAATACTACCCCTTATGTACAAGAATATAACTACTATAATACTGCTCCTATGTACAAGAATATAACTACTATAATACTGCTCCTATGTACAAGAATATAACTACTATAATACTACCCCTTATGTACAAGAATATAACTACTATAATACTGCTCCTTATGTACAAGAATATAACTACTATAATACTGTCCCTATGTGCAAGAATATAACTACTATAATACTGCCCCTATGTGCAAGAATATAACTACTATAATACTGCCCCTATGTAGAAGAATATAACTACTATAATACTGCCCCCTATGTATAAGAATATAACTACTATAATACTGCTCCTATGTACAAGAATATAACTACTATAATACTGCTCCTATGTACAAGAATATAACTACTATAATACTGCCCCTATGTACAAGAATATAACTACTATAATACTGCCCCCTATGTACAAGAATATAACTACTATAATACTGCCCCTATGTACAAGAATATAACTACTATAATACTGCCCCTATGTACAAGAATATAACTACTATAATACTGCTCCTATGTACAAGAATATAACTACTATAATACTGCCCCCTATGTACAAGAATATAACTACTATAATACTGCTCCCTATGTACAAGAATATAACTGCTATAATACTGCCCCCTATGTATAAGAATATAACTACTATAATACTGCTCCTATGTACAAGAATATAACTACTATAATACTGCCCCCTATGTACAAGAATATAACTACTATAATACTGCTCCTATGTACAAGAATATAACTACTATAATACTGCCCCCTATGTACAAGAATATAACTACTATAATACTGCTCCCTATGTACAAGAATATAACTGCTATAATACTGCCCCCTATGTATAAGAATATAACTACTATAATACTGCTCCTATGTACAAGAATATAACTACAATAGTACTGCTCCCTATGTACAAGAATATAACTACTATAATACTGCCCCCTATGTACAAGAATATATCTACTATAATACTGCTCCTATGTACAAGAATATAACTACTATAATACTGCCCCCTATGTACAAGAATATAACTACTATAATACTGTCCTATGTACAAGAATATAACTACTATAATACTGCCTCCTATGTACAAGAATATAACTACTATAATACTGCCTCCTATGTACAAGAATATAACTACTATAATACTGCTCCTTATGTACAAGAATATAACTACTATAATACTGCTCCTATGTACAAGAATATAACTACTATAATACTGTCCCCTATGTACAAGAATATAACTACTATAATACTGCCCCCTATGTACAAGAATATAACTACTATAATACTGCTCCCTATGTACAAGAATATAACTACTATAATACTACCCCTTATGTACAAGAATATAACTACTATAATACTGCTCCTATGTACAAGAATATAACTACTATAATACTGCTCCTATGTACAAGAATATAACTACTATAATACTACCCCTTATGTACAAGAATATAACTACTATAATACTGCTCCTTATGTACAAGAATATAACTACTATAATACTGCTCCTATGTACAAGAATATAACTACTATAATACTGTCCCCTATGTACAAGAATATAACTACTATAATACTGCTCCCTATGTACAAGAATATAACTGCTATAATACTGCCCCCTATGTATAAGAATATAACTACTATAATACTGCTCCTATGTACAAGAATATAACTACTATAATACTGCCCCCTATGTACAAGAATATAACTACTATAATACTGCTCCTATGTACAAGAATATAACTACTATAATACTGCCCCCTATGTACAAGAATATAACTACTATAATACTGCTCCCTATGTACAAGAATATAACTGCTATAATACTGCCCCCTATGTATAAGAATATAACTACTATAATACTGCTCCTATGTACAAGAATATAACTACAATAGTACTGCTCCCTATGTACAAGAATATAACTACTATAATACTGCCCCCTATGTACAAGAATATATCTACTATAATACTGCTCCTATGTACAAGAATATAACTACTATAATACTGCCCCCTATGTACAAGAATATAACTACTATAATACTGTCCTATGTACAAGAATATAACTACTATAATACTGCCTCCTATGTACAAGAATATAACTACTATAATACTGCCTCCTATGTACAAGAATATAACTACTATAATACTGCTCCTTATGTACAAGAATATAACTACTATAATACTGCTCCTATGTACAAGAATATAACTACTATAATACTGTCCCCTATGTACAAGAATATAACTACTATAATACTGCCCCCTATGTACAAGAATATAACTACTATAATACTGCTCCCTATGTACAAGAATATAACTACTATAATACTACCCCTTATGTACAAGAATATAACTACTATAATACTGCTCCTATGTACAAGAATATAACTACTATAATACTGCTCCTATGTACAAGAATATAACTACTATAATACTACCCCTTATGTACAAGAATATAACTACTATAATACTGCTCCTTATGTACAAGAATATAACTACTATAATACTGCTCCTATGTACAAGAATATAACTACTATAATACTGCCCCCTATGTACAAGAATATAACTACTATAATACTGTCCTATGTACAAGAATATAACTACTATAATACTGACCCTATGTACAAGAATATAACTACTATAATACTGCTCCATATATACAAGAATATAACTAGTATAATAATGTCCCCTATATAGAAGAGTATAACTACTATGATATGGGGGAAGGTTTAGCAAACTGCCTTCCAGCCAAAATACCAAAGTCCCACCCATTGCCGCAAACGTCCACTAGAGGGGGTGTAAGGAGAAGGAGATAAAACATTTGATTGCCATTATTGTCTTTTTTCTCACCAAGTTGTTAAACATTCCTCTCTCAGGTACGTCTGATATGGTATCACAGCTGGAGAGCCGCGGCTTGGTGAACCCCATTACAGAGAGTTAAATATAAAAACGTTGCTTCCTCTGTGTTATCATGCGGAGTACAGTGAAACAGATTGGAAATATCAGCTGGGATGCAAGTTTTCATTAAACTTTTCCCATGCAAGTGTTTCATTACTTGCATCAGACCGTCAAAAATATAATGCTGATGAAATTCTACTGTGCACATTTCCAGATGCCGGGCTGCGGGATGGAGGGTTTTTTTTTCTCTCAGTAACGAGCAACACATAGAAGGAAAAAATCATCGAAATATCTACATTGTAACAGTTCATTAATGTAAAGGATTCCTTCAATCTGGCACGGATTCAGAAATATTCTAGCATTCAGTGAGTTTCTTTATGGCAGCCATATGGAGCGCAGAAGCCTGGAGATGCACATTGACTTCTGTGGTAGAATGTTGTGGGCATGCTCAGTGACCTGTGCAGAGGTCATTGTGCAGGGAGGGAGAGGAGGTGAGCTGTGATATCACCTGTTGTGAATGGTGGATCCTGTGTTATCTACTGTATATAGAGGTGTTATCAGTCATTATACAGGAGGAGGAGGTGAGCTGTGACTTCACCTATTGTGAATGGTGGATCCTGTGTTACCTACTGTACATAGAGGTGTTATCAGTCATTGTACAGGAGGAGGAAGAGGTGAGCTGTGACATCACCTATTGTGAATGGTGGATCCTGTATTATCTACTGTATATAGAGGTGTTATCAGTCATTGTACAGGAGGAGGAAGAGGTGAGCTGTAACATCACCTATTGTGAATGGTGAATCCTGTGTTATCTACTGAATATAAAGGTGTTATCAGTCATTGTACAGGAGGAGGAGGAGGTGAGCTGTGACATCACCTATTGTGAATGGTGAATCCTGTGTTATCTACTGTATACAGAGGTGTTATCAGTCATTGTACAGGAGGAGGAGGTGACCTGTGACATCACCTATTGTGAATGGTGGATCCTGTGTTATCTACTGTATATAGAGGTGTTATCAGTCATTGTACAGGAAGGGGAGGAGGTGAGCTGTGACATCACCTATTGTGAATGGTGGATCCTGTGTTATCTACTGTATTTAGAGGTATTATCAGTCATTGTACAGGAGGAGGAGGTGAGCTGTGACACCACCTATTGTGAAGGTTGGATCCTGTGTTTTCTACTGTATTTAGAGGTATCAGTCATTGTACAGGAAGGGGAGGAGGTGAGCTTTGACATCACCTACTCTGAAAGGCAGCTCTCTATGTTATCTACTGCAGCTGATAGTGGTACCACTGCTACCAGTCATTGTAATAATACCTGTGATGAGACTGCTGAGAGTTGATCTGTACAAAACTACAAATAAATAATGAATATTGAGGAGAGTAAAGTGCAAGTTTTCAGGATTTATTTGAAAATACATAAAGACATTAAAAATCACCAAAAAATCCTAAATAATAGTTTAGTTTTTGATTATACATTACCTTAAAGGGGTTGTTTTCAGGATTTAAAAAAAATGGGTAAAATGGCATTAAAAAAAGAAGTGGCCCTCACCTTACGGACCCCTGTCATCCGCTCCCACTCTCACACTTCTTGGGTCCCTTGATAATCTCCACATCCCAGTCCCACTCCACACAGGGGAAATGATTTCTCTGCTTGGTCCTCTTTCTGCCTGCTGCAAGGATATTGTCATGTGATTAGCTGCAGCCAATCACTGGCTAAGACAGCACATAACTTTGGACAGTGATTGGCTGCAGCCGCTTATATATTCCTGCATCGGGACATCATTGCTGAAGCAGGACGTGGGCAGCGTTAGAACTGAAGTGTTGGGGGATCTGTGAAGTTTCACAGCTTTCTTCCCCAATGGGATCTTCCTACATGGCTCTATGGCAGATCAGTGGATCAGCTTTGAGTGGATTTGCCCTTTAAAAGCATTAGGTAGAACATATGTTTTCTTCTGCCCCCCTTGCACCAGGGAACGGCCATCGTTTTCCTTGAAGTCAATCTAGTAGCGGGAGGTACTTTATCTAAACCATTCGATATGTTACCGCTGACAGCCGGAGGAGGCACTTGTAGGGCGATTGTGCAACAAGCTACTTTTCCTAGTCCATTAAGAAACACAGAAAATAGACATCACCGCTAAATGGAAAAAGCAAATCCCATGTAATGCTGAATAATTTATTGCATTTCATGTAAAACATATTTCAAGTTGCCGTCCAAAGAGATGATTTTCCTTATTAAATAAAAAAAAATACAACATTTCATGATTCTACTTAGAGTGCGAGTTCCCGACTATTACACGGCGCCCCGTTGTCATCAAAGCCGAGGTTCATTAAAAAGTTTCTCCTCCAATTCCTTCTTGCCCGTAGGGTCATTTGACAATAAACTGATCCCAGTTACTAATGTTCAATGCTACTTATATGTATAGTTTTGTGCAATTAGCTTCTGCACAGATCCAGAAAAATGGCGTCTGGCGGCCATCAGTATGTTAAAAAATAATCCTTATACTCACCTTACCCCTCACTTTTTCATCCTCTTCACTACCACCATCAGCCGTCCTTGTTGCCTCTTCTGATTGCCACCACTTGTATTGAAATCCCTCGATCTGGACTTCTGGATTTGATTAAGCCCGGAAGAGTTCTTTGGCGCATGCTTCAACGACAGTGGTGACAATCTGAAGATGCGCTGAGGAATGGAAGGGTGATGGTGAGGGGTACATGAGTTGAGAGGTGAGCGGTGAGGAGCCCAGGGACTGAGAGGTGAGCGGTGAGAAGTGCAGGGGCTGAGAGGTGAGTGGTGAGAAGTGCAGGGGCTGAGAGGTGAGCGGTGAGAAGTGCAGGGGCTGAGAAGTGAGCGGTGAGAAGCACAAGGGCTGGGTGGTGAGGAGCGCAGGAGGTGAGCAGCGCAGGGGCTGAAAGGTGAGTGGTAAGGAGTGCAGGGCCTGAGAGGTGAGCAGCAAGGGGCTCAGGGGCTGAGAGGTGAGCGGTGGGTAGCCCAGGGGCTGAGAGGTGAGCGGTGAGGAGCCCAGGTCCTGCGAGGTGAGTGGCAAGGAGATGAGGGGCTGAGAGGTGAGCGGTGGGTAGCCCAGGGGTTGAGAAGCTATCAGTGAGGAGTGCAGGGCCTGAGAGGTGAGCGGCGAGGAGCTCAGGGGTTGAGAAGTTAGCAGTGAGGAGCGCAGGGGCTGAGAGGTGAGCGGTGAAAAGCCCAGGGGCTGAGAGGTGAGCAGTGAGGAGCCCAGGGGTTCAGAAGTTAGCAGTGAGAAGCACAGGGCCTGAGAGGTGAGCGGTGAGAAGTGCAGGGGCTGAGAAGTGAGCAGTGAGGAGCGCATGGGCTGAGAGGTGAGGAGTGCAGGAACTGAGTGGTGAGCGGTGAGGAGCCCAGGGGTTGAGGAGTTAGCAGTGAGGAGCGCAGGGGCTGAGAAGTGAGTGGTGAGAAGCCCAGGGGCTGAGAAGTGAGCGGTGAGGAGTGCAGGGGCTGAGAAGAGAGCGGTGAGGAGCGCAGGGGCTGAGAGGTGAGGAGCGCAGGAGCTGAGCAGTGAGGAGCGCAGGGGCTGAAAGGTGAGTGGTGAGGAGCACAGGGGCTGAGAGGCGAGTGGTGAGGAGCCCAGGGGCTGAGAGGTGAGTGGTGAGGAGTGGGGGGCCTGAGAGGTGAGCGGTGAGGAGCGCAGGGGCTGAGAGGAGAGCTGTGAGGAGCACAAGGGCTGAGAGGTGAATGTTGAGGAGCGCAGGGGATGAAGGTTGAGCAGTGAAGAATGCAGGAGCTGAGAGGTGAGCAGTGAGGAGCGCAGGGGCTGAAAGGGGAGCGGTGAGGTGAATGTAATTTATTTAATTTTTTACACATTACGTTTATTATGCTCTGTCGTCTGAAAAGGGCATTTAAATTTGCAGTGAATAACTTCTCCAATAATTTAATTTCCAATGAAAATCCATGGGAACGGACGAATTAGAATTTTGTCTGATCCTTCATCTTTACCCGAAAGCCATTCTGTAGTGACGTTGAAATGCCTATGCTCCTTTAGAAGATACTTTCAATTGCTGCTAAGCAGCAGCTGTACACTGTTTGCAGAGTACAGGAATTCTTCTGTTCAAGGAAAGCTGAGGTGGGGAAAATCTTGTATACAGACTGTTTGAATATAGTGTACTGATCTTTCTAAGTAGCAGTTGAAAGCAGCTTTGAAAGGAGCATAAACTGGGCATTCAAACAGCAAAGTGACATAGTGTTTTGGAGAGGAAGAAGCAAAATAAAGTAAAGAAGTATTTCACAGAATTTTTGGAAGGTAATAAAATAAAAAAAAGGTTTAGTTAATGCTTAAACTCTTTATGAGTGGGAATTAAAGGGATGGTCCTATCAAAATAATCTTTCTTTAAGACCAGAAAACTCATATGATAATTGATAAGGATTTGGTTAATTTTGACTGCCCTGTAAAGTAATAAGAGAGAACAAGTGACAGGAAATTTCTTATACCATTGACTTGTACTAAGAAAATTTGCTCAAATTATGGATGTCAGATAAAGTCTTAAGTGTGCAACATGGTCTTTTTCATCTCCAAGGAATCAGAAAAGGCATGTTTAAAGACCCATATTCACATTACGGGAAAGTTGTCCCAAACCCTCCAATTTTGGCCACATTTGGTGACCAATAAATGCGTATTGGGGCCTCCCAGAGAAAACAATTTGGCACGTTGAACTTTTTTGTCTTCCCAGAAGATAAACCACCACCAGAATTGTTTAGCAGAGGCTTAGTTCAGTATGCCCACTGAAACACATGCACGCTCAGGAGAACTGAGTGTGCATGTGTATGGGAGAGTGAAGAAAGGGAACAGTTGGTCATAAAATCTTTGGCCATCAATTATTTAAGGTCATCAAGGTATAGATAAGTGACAATGTTGGCCTGAGCATGAACATTTTTTCCACTGCCGTTGTCACATCCCTTCCCCCACACAGTAGACATTGGACTTTTATATGTGACACTCAGCAAAAAAAAACCTTGCCTATTGGAAATAGGAACCTTTTTAGCTTGGCTTTGTATAATTCTTTTAGATCCAGGTTTGCAAGTACTTAATGTACGGAATAAAAACCTGCACATCTGAAGAGTATAAAAGTGCATTATTCCCCCCCGAGGGTCTTGCATGATTTATCGCCTAGCTCTCCAGTGGCTGCCTCACTCACTAGTAGGTAGCAAAACCACCCACCAGTACCACGCTTCCTCCGGCACCTGCACATAAATCAGCAGAGATCTTCAGAGCAGCGCTCTAATACGGGGTAAGTAGGAATGGTGTAATTTCACTTGGCTGGGTCACGTCTGTGGCTTCTTCTCCGGTAGACTTCATAAAATATCACCATAAGGGATTAAAGGCTGGTGTTAGAAGCGTTCCTGGCTTTATTGAAAAAATGTGCAGTTTTTTGCTTGCGCTGCTTAACCCGGAGATTTCTGACTGTAGCGCACTATAGTAGTAGAAAAAGGGTTAATTTGATGTAGAAGCTGCGATTTCCTAAATAAGAATTCCAGTTCCAGCAAATAATTGATATTCTATTCATAATAATAAAGTTATGCACTTTATCTTTATAATTTTTGCATCAGTTCCTTGTGGTTGTCAAGATCTCCCTCTAGTAGAGCTCGAATGTCCATACATCACTCAGACATCCAATTGATTTCAAAGGGCGACATGTCATGCTTCATTTCACCTGTGATGGCGTTATACCAGAACTTCTAACTTTCACGTCTTGATGACGCACCCAACATATTCAAAAGTTTGTCTTTGTGAAGGAGCTTCTAGAATTAATCAATTTCAGTGTTGTAACCTATGACTTCTATCCTGAAAAGACCCTCAACATATTCTGGAGCAAGTCTTTATGAGGGGTTGAGTATCAATGCTATGATTGGTGGTAGAACCTCCTAATTGCTAAGTCACCCAACATATCCTGAAGTTTATTTTGTAAAGGATTAGCTATCAAGTGAAAGGGAAGATTACAGTTACATCAATCAAAAAAGTTCGGGCTTCCATGTCTTAATGAGATACCCAATATTTTTGTGAAGGGGTTTCCACTCTGAACAGAAATCAAACTTCTGACTTGTATGTCTTGGTGAATTACCCAAAATATTCTGAAGCATGTCTAGATAAGAAGTTGTGAAAATTGGTTGCAGCACCTCCTGGTTTCGAAAGCCCGCCATACATAGATGGCTGTTGGCCGAACAATGGTTCTCGGAAGGCTCTCCCATACACAGGAGTGCTTCCTTGGCCGAGCACTCCTGTGTTCTCTACAAGAGAGCCGTCGTCAGATGTATCTGGCAGCGACTTATCTCCAAGAGACAATACAATTGGCAGTCCGAAATTGGATCGGTATTCCCCTCGACAGTAAATTTCTTTGGGGCTCTCATACACATTGGACTGTCGATTGAACCCATCAATATCATCGGATTCGGCCAACATTATCCTAATGTATAATGGCTTAATTCTTGATGAGTCACTCAACATATCCTGAAATTTATTTTGTAAGCGAGTAGCTATCAAGGGTAATGGAACAGTTCCCCAGAAGATTACAGTTACATAATTAATAAAACTTCAGGCTTCTAAGTATTGATGAAATACCCAACATTTTCAAAAGGTGGTCTTTGTGAAAATTCTACCCTGAATGAAAATGGAACTTATGACTTCCATGTATTGATGAAGCACCCAAAATATTCTGAAACATGTCTACATGAGAGGTTGCAAAATTTGGTGGCAGAGCCTCCTAGTTTCTAAAGTCTGCCATAAACATTAGATGGCTGTCGGGCAAACGATGGTTCTCGTAAGGCTCGCTCATACTCAGTAGTGCTTCTGCGACGCCCTCCCTGGGAAATGGGGTTATTCGGAGCCGGGCCTCTTGCTGATGTTGAGGGGATGCAGTCGTGGCCTAGAGCCGTTCCGTGCCCAGGGCTGTCACATAAAAATAATGGGCTTCTTTTTAGGATGAGTGGTTTGCTCGACTACGCCACCTGTGGTGTCTGGTGAGGGCCACCAGCGCTGCTACAGTCCACTGAGGCTGGTGATATGGGCAGCTAGGATGGGATGGCTCCCCACAGGCGGAGCAGGCCTCAGGGCATTGTTTGGTGATGGAATGGTGGGTGCAGTGCCGCGCAGGAAAATAACAGGCTGAAGCGGGGTGTGAAGTCATCCAGGGTTTTTACTCACTTTAAGATGAACTTTAGCCGCAAAGCTTCCCTCTGCTCCTCGCAGGGTACTGCGGCCACCGGGAAGGGGGTTCAGCACTTTCCAGATAGATCAGGAGCACCTGTCGAGACCCCTCTAGTGTGTGTTCCTCTCCTTGGTGAGTTCTCCCACTGAGTCTTCACTCGACTGTTTGTATGGTTAGAACTAGGTGTAAGGCCAGGTCCCACTGGATAAACGAAGGTAGAGAGATACAGGTGGCGTAGGCCGCTCCGTCCGTATCCCTCCTGGGATCCACTAAGCCTCCGGGCTTTTCTGACAGAGACGTGAAGTAAGAAAGTCAGATATCGGGGGCCGGTCACCCCTCTTGCAGCAGGAGTCCCTCTGACTAGGCCAGAGTAAGAAATACAGGTGGCGTATGCCGCTCCATCTGTATCCCTCTGGGATCCTTTTGCCTGTGGAGCTTGTCTCCTCTGCTCCCCTCCAGGCCTTCTTAGGTCAGGACCTTGACCGGGAAGAGGCAGTGGTTAACTCAGACCCGCTCCTCGTCTCAAGGCCAGAGAACGAGAACCGTGTATCTTCAGTCGCATGAGGCCTGTAGATGAACTCTGGTGGGTGACCACAATCAGAGACGGAGACCACTATCACTGATGAAGATCACAATAAAAGACCTTGAACTTAAGATGGCCGTTGGTTAAATATGATGCTATTAGTGCATCCTAAAAGTGTGTCCTCCACCCTCACCCACTACATGGTTCCCCCTATCTTTGGTTCCCCCCATCTCCTCTATCCCGGGCCGGGGCAGCACCCTGGTGCATTTAGGCCCCCTACAGGACAGGAGTGGTGTAGTGTTGAGTGGTAAAGTAGGGTCCCGAGAAATGCTCCATCCTTACCTGGAAGAGGAGATACCACACCTCATCTGAGGTGCAGTACCCCTGTGGCGACTGAACCCTCAGGGGCGCCACACTTCTTCGTCTGAGCGCTTCTGTGTTCTCTACAAGAGAGTCTTTGCTAGACATTTCTGGCAGCGGCCTATCTCCGGGAGACAAAACGATCGGCAGCCTAAAGTCGGACAGTCCAGATTGATATTTCGCCCAACAGTTGATTATTTATGATATGCCTCACATACACATTAGTTTGTCAATATTGGTGGGTTTGGCCAAAATTTGTCTAATGTGTACAGTCATGGCCAAAAGTTTTGAGAATGGCACCAAAATTATATTTTCACATGATCTGCTGGCCTCTGGTTTTTATTAGTGTTTGTCTGATGTTTATATCACATACAGAAATATAATTGCAATCATATTATGAGTACCAATAGGTTATATTGACAGTTAGAATGAGTTAATGCAGCAAGTCAATATTTGCAGTGTTGCCCCTTCTTCTTCAAGACCTCTGTAATTCTCCCTGGCATGCTCTCAATCAACTTTTGGACCAAATCCTGACTGATAGCAGTCCATTCTTGCATAATCAATGCTTGCATTTTGCCAGAATTTGTTGGTTTTTGCTTGTCCACCCGTCTCTTGATGATTGACCACAAGTTCTCAATGGGATTAAGATCTGGGGAGTTTCCAGGCCATGGACCCAAAATCTCTATGTTTTGTTCCATGAGCCATTTAGTTATCACCTTTGCTTTATGGCAAGGTGCTCCATCATGCTGGAAAAGGCATTTTTGGGCGCCAAACTGCTCTTGGACGGTTGGGAGAAGTTGCTCTTGGAGGACATTCTGGTACCATTCTTTATTCATGGCTGTGTTTTTAGGCAAGACTGTGAGTGAGCCGATTCCCTTGGCTGAGAAGCAACCCCACACATGAATGGTTTCAGGATGCTTTACAGTTGGCATGAGACAAGACTGGTGGTAGCGCTCACCTCTTCTTCTCCGAATAAGCTGTTTTCCAGATGTCCCAAACAATCGAAAAGGGGATTCATCAGAGAAAATGACTTTGCCCCAGTCCTCAGCAGTCCACTCCCTGTACCTTTTGCAGAAAATCAGTCGGTCCCTGATGTTTTTTCTGGAGAGAAGTGGCTTCTTTGCTGCCCTCCTTGAAACCAGCCTTTGCTCAAAGAGTCTCCGCCTCACAGTGCGTGCAGAAGCACTCACACCAGCCTGCTGCCATTCCTGAGCAAGCTCGGCGCTGCTGGTAGTCCGATCCCGCAGCTGAAACAGTTTTAAGATATGGCCCTGGCGCTTGCTGGTCTTTCTTGGGCACCCTGGAGCCTTTTGGACAACAATGGAAGCTCTCTCCTTGAAGTTCTTGATGATGCGATAGATTGTTGATTGAGGTGCAATCTTTGTAGCTGCGATACTCTTCCCTGTTAGGCCATTTTTGTGCAGTGCAATGATGGCTGCACGTGTTTCTTTAGAGATAACCATGGTTAACTGAAGAGAAACAATGATACCAAGAACCAGCCTCCTTTTAAAGTGTCCAGTGATGTCATTCTTACTTAATCATGACTGATCACCAGCTCTGTCCTCATCAACATCCACACCTGTGTTAATGGATCAATCACTAAAACGATGTTAGCTGCTCCTTTTAAGGCAGGACTGCAATGATGTTGAAATGTGTTTTGGGGGTTAAAGTTCATTTTCTGGGCAAATATTGACTTTGCAAGTACAGTAATTGCTGTTAAGCTGATTACTCTTTGACATTCAGGAATATATGCAAATTGCCATTACAAAAAATGAAGCAGTAAACTTTGGAAAAATTACTATTTGTCTCATTCTCAATACTTTTGGCCATGACTGTATGGGAGGCTGAAGTCTTCACGAGTTAGCGGGGTTAGCATTTAAGGGAAACTGGGTACTTGCTGATAGGTTACCCAGCAGATTACAGTTGATTGCTCAGAATCCTTGTAACCTTGTGATTTACCTTTTATTTAGGAAACTTTCCTTAACAAAATACATTTTCAAAATGCTTACAACATTATAAGGTCCGAAATTCATCTAATTAAAGTCTTTCATTTTGACGTTAAAAGTCCGGATGATTTTGTCAATGGACTAGAGAGCATATCGGTGGTAGACCTTATGACTTCAAGAGCTTGATGAAGCACAACATACTATAACACTTACCTGCCTTGGGTATTGGATATGAGTATACTCAAAGGGCTGGATCCAATTCGGTAGCTTATAGTTTCCATTTCCTGATAAGGCATCCGATATATCCTAAAGATTGACTTCACAGTTGGAGACAATGTTGTTGGTAGAACTTCAGCCTCTTCAACTTGAGGATTTCAAGTTATTCTTAATGTTGGCTACTTATACAATGAAAGAACTATAGCCAAGGCCAGTGGTAGAAATTCTTGGTTTTCAGGACTTCAGGAGGCACACAACATATCTTGAAGTTTGTTTTTGTAAGTGGTTAGCTTCCAATACAATGAAAGGACTGGGGCCAAGACTAGGGGTAAAACTTCTGGCTTTCATGTCTTGTGGAGTGACCCAACATATCCTGAAGTTTGTTTTTGTAAGGGGTTTGCTTCCAATATAATGAAAGGATTGGAGCCAAGACTAGGGGTAGAATTTGTGGCTTTTATGTCTGGCAGGGGCACCCAACATATCCTGAAGTTTGTCTTTGGTAATATTTGGCAAGCCTATTCTGAAATTATTTTTGGATGGGGTTGACCAAAAGGACGAAAGCCAAGACTGGCGGTGGAACTTCTGGCATCCATTTCTTAAAGAGACATTCACAATAGCCTGATGTTTGACCTCCTACAGGATTGGCTATCACTATAATTAAAAATTGCAGCCTATTCCAGTGGTAGAACTTCTTGATGAGACATCCAACTTATCCTGAAGTCTGTCTTCCTGAAGAATTGCCTAAATCAATATTGAAGTCAATATCAATAGTAGAACTTCTGGCTTCCACATCTTTATTTGATTTGTCTTTGTGCGTGATTGTCTACCAATTTAAAGGCAATATCAGCGGTGGGACCTCTGACTTCCATGTCTGGATGAGGCACCCAACATATTCTGAAGTTTATTTTGTAAAGGATTAGCTATCAAGTGAAAGGGAAGATTACAGTTACATCAATCATAAAAGTTTGAGCTTCCATGTCTTCCTGAGATACCCAATAGTTTTGTGAAGGGGTTTCCACCCTGAACAGAAATCAAACTTCTGACTTGTATGTCTTGGTGAATCACCCAAAATATTCTGAAGCATGTCTAGATAATAAGTTCTGAAAATGGGTTGCAGCACCTCCTGGTTTTGAAAGCCCGCCGTACATAGATGGCTGTTGGCCGAACGATGGTAAGGGGATAGCTATGAATTTAGTAAAAGGGCTGGCGTTAAGACTGGTTGTACAACCTTTTGGCTTCCAGGTGTTGACTAGTCATACAACATATTCTAATTTTTGTTTTTTGTAAGGGAGAAGCCAATACAATTAAAAGACTGGAGCCAAGACAGTAGATAAAACTTCTGGCTCCCATGTCTTCAAGAGGCAACATGAGACCTACCCAAATTTATCCTTCCAGAAAAATTGTCTATCAATAAAGTCAATCAACTGTAATCAGTACCTTTGGTTAGACACCAGCATATTCAGAAGTTTGCGTTTGTGAAAGCTTGATCACCAATATAATTAAAGTACTGTAGCTTCTACAAAAAAACTGTTGCCTTCCATATCTTCAAGAAGCACCCAAGGATTCCCAAAATGTTTCCTTCTAGAAAAATTGTCTATCAATAAAGTTAATGGACTGTAACCAGTACCTTTGGTGGTTCTTCTGACTTCGATGTTAGAAACCAGCATATTCAGAAGTTTGTTTTTGTGAAAGCTTGACCACCAATGTAATGAAAGTACTGTAGCCTCTACCAAAAAAAATTTTGGCTTTCATATCTTAGTGAGGCACCTAACATATCCAGCAATTTTTTTAGATCAATAACCAACTCTTCACAAAGACAAGTATTAGAGTCAATACCAAAGGGAGAATTTCTAGCTTCCAGGGCTTTATGAGGCACCCTACATTTCTGTTTGCTTCCATGAAGGATTGGTTATATCATAATAATCAATAGCCTGGAAACAATATCATTGGTAAACTTTCTGGCTTTCATATCTTGATGAGGTACACAACTTTTTCCAAAATTTGTCTTTGTGATGGATCACAATCAAGCTTCTCTGTAACCTACATAAACCTTGTATAAAGGTTTCTTTGACATGTGTTTCTCAGTAAACAAATTCCAGATAGTTTCCTTCGTCAAAAAGCTGTATCGAAATATTTTCTTACAGCATGCCAAATTTTCTTAAACTTACACATTTTTTTTATTAATTTTGTCCTATAGCCAACTTAAGGTGTAACTAGATATTGATGGCCTCAGGACCAAACTTCACACTTTCTAGGTAGAAATGAGGTATAGTTTTAGCCAGGGAATCGGGGAGATGAAATAATGGGTTGATGGAAAAGCTTGAAATGCGATACCTGCAAGAAAAAGAGATATTAATATGACAAATTGCAGTTGAAGTAACAAAAGCAAACTAAAAAATTGCAATGTTTGACGTGTCTAGAATATAAATCTTGGCAAAAGACAGCAGTGAATGAAGTGAAAGGCGAAAGCTGACTCTCACACGTATTATATCCTCACCAAAAGTAGAAAGTTCAGCACAATTGGAGGACATCTCAGATGTTGATAAGCGTATCATTTTACATGGTCGTTGACTTCAGGACTTGAAGTTTCTTGGGACCCAAGGTCATGACTCTGAAGTAAAGTCCTATATGAAATGAGCTACTGGACTTCTAAGAGAAGGTTTTTAAGGAGTAAATATACTGCATCTCACTTTGGTTGAGTAGTTTCATCCAACCATGTCTTCCATTAGACTCTTGGTGACCAATTTAGCATCAGAACATGTGTCTACTGGAAGATTTTCTGGTATCTAGTTGGGTAAATTGGACCTTGATCTCATATAGGTGTTTTAATCACTTTTGGAAAACAAAGAAGGAATGGGTAGTTCTAACTAAAAACAAATAGACAGTCGTGATCAGAAATAACTGAGATCCTGGACATGAAACCTCTTAGATGCATCTAAAGGCCCTCAAACACATCGAGTCAACGTCAACAGAACCCAGAACTGGCCAATCCTTCGATGTGTATGAAGGTCTTCTGACCTGATTTGGCAGAACAAAGGGGACTATTTGTCATCTACCCATGGCACCAAACCTTGGTATTGACTTGGTACGTGAATGAACAACCGATTTTGCCGATTGTATAATTACAAAAAAAGCAAAAACCGAATTCATGAGCTAAAATTCTGTGCTGAAACTAAACCGCCTCACACTCTCTACATGGCAGTAAAACCCTCAACGTGCTTTATGACGCTCGTTTCATCAGGGCTAGGGTTGGCTATTGATTGATACTTAGCAAAATACGTAATTCGTAGAAACTGTCATGTATTTCGGCCACGAGCCTGAGAGAAATATTACTGCACTAACTATTTCTAAACTTCTACCATTGGAAGCTACAAATGGGAAATTTAAAGGAGAGGATTATTAAAGTCTTTAAAATCCCTTGCTGTAATTGATATCAGAGCTAGAAAAAAAATATTTCTTTGATTATAGAGTTTTAAAGGGATTAGAAAATATTTTTTACAAAGGGTTCAACTCCTGTTTTAATGTTACCTATTCATCTCTACTTTTTGATCCTGTCTCAGCAGAAATGCCCTCTTAGCCAATTACCACCCATTATAGTGACCTGTTGTCACGCAAGGTGAGGGAAGGAATGACGGGAAGTGGGGGAAGGGAGCCCAACAACTAAGAAAAATGGGAGTGGAGACCCCTAGGCAGATCACCCTGACTACCCTATCGTCCCTATATAGGTTCCACACCTATCGCTGAGCAGGAAACCTAATCCCTGAATGTCCCTAGAGCTAGGCCCTAGGTAGAGAGGGGACGGGATGAACACTAGTCAGGCCCCACTGAAACTAAAGACAACAAGATAAACAAACAAAGGGGATACACTTAGCTTGAGAAGACACCAGAGAGATAACGCCAACTGTCCGTCAAGGGAAGTCCAAGAAGAAACTAGCCAACTACTAGTACTCCAGGCATGGACAGAAAAACATAGAACTATCACCGGCGACTCTCTGGAGACACTGAGAGTTTTTAACTACCAAGGAAGGGTGTGTCAATTAGAAGCAGAAGGTGGAGGTCGCTGCTGGGTCCTAAAGGAAGAAGGATATCACTACACTACAGAGATGAGAGGATCAAGAAGACGTCTGCAATGACAAGCGCAGTGACCTTCTAAAGCGGAATCCAGAGTGACTGTCTGTCACACTTGATACACCCGTGACACCTGTCTCAATTAGTCACTGGCTAATCAGTTATTTTTGTCCATTTCTGGTGTGTCGAGATGCAAGAGGGAAGTAGAAACCAGGGAGATATGGTAGTGGTACAATAGAAGTTCACGAGCGATCTCCTTGTATTACTACTTTTATTTTATTTTTTTAACAATTTTGAGCCCTTTTAAAAATAAACTATCCCCTGAACAAACCCTTTAATTTTGACTACTATAAGCTATATGTTCAGGCTCTCTGGAAATGTATCTTTATTTAAATTGTAATTTCTAGTAACTTATTTAAAGGGGATGTTTTCATAATGTTCGGCGTATGCACTAAGAAAGATTGTAGCACATGCTGAACGTAACCATAGGTCTCCATTCACATACAATTGTATGGAAAAATTTAGTAAACAACGTAATGTAGTGAAAAAGGATGCCGGTACAGTGGTTTATATTGTAGCCTTTCATTTTTGTAAACATTGGAAAATCCACACTGTACTTTCGATGAAAGGCTCAAACTCAAAAGGGTTGTCTGATTAAGGAAACTTATGGCATATGGTCGGCACTTTTTGGACCTCCATAAAAATATAGAGTGCATGCATGCACATTTCTGGAAGCCACGACTTGGCTTTTCTCCGGCTTTCTAGTAAGTGTTTTAAATCACCCTAGCGCTGGATTCACATCTATGCTGCTCAGTACTTCTGTGTCAAGGCCTTCATCCAACTGCTTGTGAACAGGTGCTACAGAGAGACAGGGGAGCAGGAATCCATCGTGCGTGTGTGTGTGTGTATGTGTGTGTGTAAGACTAGTCTTCACCCTTTAGCTCAGAGACAACTGGAAATTAGAAATGGAGCCGGCAAAGAGAAAACTGGTGAAAAATGCAAAATGCAAGTCATATAATGGCCAGATCTAAGTGTCTTATCTCACCCTGGAACTGGATTCACATCTATGCTGCTCAGTACTTCCGTGTCAATGCCTCCATCCAGCTGCTTGCGAACATGTGCTACATAGAGACAGGGAAACAGAAATCCATCATATATGTGTGTCTGTGCTGTGTATGGAAGACTAGTCAGCACCCACTAGCTCAGAAACAGCAGAAAATAAGAAATGGAGCCAGCAAAGAGAAAACTTGTGAAAAATGCAGAATGCAAGTCATATAATGGCCAGATCTAAGTAGTTTATCTCACCCTAGAACTGGATTCACATCTGTGCTGCTCAGTACTTCTATATCAAGGCCTCCATCCAGTTGCTTGTGAACATGTGCTACATAGAGACAAGGAAACAGAAATCCATCATATATGTGTGTATGTGCTGTGTATGGAAGACTAGTCAGCACCCACTAGCTCAGAGACAGCAGAAAATAAGAAATGGAGCCAGCAAACAGAAAAGTTGTGAAAAATGCAGAATGCAAGTCATATAATGGCCAGATCTAAGTGTTTCATCTCACCCTAGAACTGGATTCACATCTCTGCTGCTCAGTACTTCTATATCAAGGCCTCCATCCAGTTGCTTGTGAACATGTGCTACATAGAGACAGTGGAGCAGGAATTTATCATGTCTGTGTGTGACATGCAGAAGTAGTGCTGTTGCATCCAAAGCATCCAGCAACTGTTACAAATAACACAAGCACAGGAGACAGGAAGTGATGTGCTTCAGAAGCAGCCAGCAACTAGAGGGGTTAATACAGACACAGGAGACAGGAAGTGTTTTAGCAGAGCCCCAGGGGGATTGTGGGGAACTTGTTATTGTAGTCTGGCTGAAGCCGAAGAGAAAGGTAATGTGTTATCTGGATCTAACAGAAAGCAACTGAACAGGATTCAGATCAGGAGAGAAACTAAACACAGGTCGGATAAACTCCCTGAACTAACAGTGCAGAGTATCATTGGGCAGGAAGATAAGGACTGGAAGGAATTGTGTTACAGGGATCATCTCCCTCATCAAACCCTCCCCCCTCCATCTCCATGCAGGATAAAGAATGCTGTGTACTATTGTGTCCTTGTGAAGGAAAAGTCTGTGGTTGTGTATGCATAGAAGTGTGCTGGTAAGAGATTTAATCTATGCTGAATTATGCTACTGAAGAGACTGTAATACTGTGCCTTGTGAAGAAACTACTGTATTGTTACTGGAGCCGTTTGCTCAAGAACTCAGACTGTACTGCAATGAAGATTGTTGCTGTAATATCCCTGAATTGCACTGGCCGTGCTTCAGATTAAATTCCACTGTTAAACTGTTGAAAAAGACTCTTGTCAGATGTGTCTGGTCAGCAACTGAATCTATCGTGTGCCTGAGAGAAGCTGCAGCCTATGGTTGCCCTGAGCAATGGTTCCCCCAGGATTCCAAAGAATTCATGAAGCCCGTCTCGCCCTATGTGAACCTAGCGGCATGCGTGTAACATGTGTGTATATGGAAGACTAGTCTGCACCCTTTAGCTGGACAACTGGAAATCAAAAATGGAGCCGTCAGAGAGAAAACTGGTGAAAAATGCAGAATGCAAGTCTTATAATGGCGAGATTTAAGTGTTTATCTTAGCTACATATAGACAGGGGAGCAGGAATCCCTCATATTTGTGTGAGCTGCGTATGGGAGACTAGTCTGCACCCTCTAGCTCAGAGACAACTGAAAACAGAAAACCGGAGCCAGCAGAGAGGAAACTGTTGAAACACGCAGGATGCAAGTCATATAATGGCCAGATCTGAAATGATGGGTATGCTTCTAAAATTCAAGAAAAATATGATGGAGGATACCGCTCTTTCCTTTTACAGCAAGCGTATATCTGTTGCTGGTACGAGGCATCGTGTCCATGTATACAGGCCGGCAAATCCAGGTAGCGACGTACTTACTATTGCACATCTGTTTGCAATTGTCTAATTCGGATGCTGGATTTCCTGGGGAGTTAAGGTAACATAAAGAATTGCTCCGGGGATTAAAAGATTGTTGAGATTTTTAAATGGATTACCCTGACAGTATGTTTTCTTTTGGCTTCATGTGGTCCGCAGCGGTAAGACCAGGCCCTTCCTAAGTGCGTCTGCTTTTAGTGAGCAGACTTTTTGAGTTATGACAGCCATTCTGAGATGGCTTTTAAATGTCAATAATTCACTTGTTTTACATCAAGTAATCATTTTTTCTTTTTTTTTTTTCTACTGGGTTTCACATAGCAGCCAATTAGGTTGAGCAGAGAGGGGATTAGGGCATGTCACAGAAGGACATATAGTTTTAAAGCGGCATGTAGTTAATCACACTTTTCGCTCGCTGGCACATAACTGCGGTTTTAAGGTTGGGGGGAGAGGAGGTGGAATGGCTCTTGATAAAATCCTTGCAGCATTGTGCTACACGGAGGAGGAGAGGAGAAGAAAATGAATGTGTCAGGAAAATTAAAAATAACCTTTTCTCCTTTAGCAAGTACTTTCCTCCGCTAACGAAATACAGTCTTTGTGCGACAGTGGTTTATACAGAAGGACTCCGCAGAAAAAAACAATGAACAGGCAGAGGACAAATATGCAAATCTGGTCATCGTGGTGTAATGTGAACAGTTGTGACAGCTATCTCTTCCGACTCACCCATACACATCAACACCCAGCCAAGCCAACGGAGAGTGGCGTAAGGGGGCAAGCCAATGGGATAGCGAAGTAAGGGGGCAAGATAATGGGAGAGCAGAGTAAGGGGGCAAGCGCCAATGGGAGAGCAGAGTAAGGCTGCAAGCACCAATGGGAGAGTGGAGTAATAGGGCAAGCCAATGGGAGAGCGGAGCTAGGGGACAAGTCAATGGGAGAATGAAGTAAGGGGGCAAGCAAATGGGAGAGCGAAGCAAGGGGGCAAGCCAATAGGAGAGCGGAGTAAGGGGGCAAGCCAATGGGACAGCGGAGTAAGGGGGCAAGTCAATGGGATAATGGAGTAAGGGGGCAGGCTAATGGGAGAGCTGAGTAAGGGGGCAAGCTGAAGGGAGAGCGGAGTAAGGGGGAGAGCCAATGGAAGAGCAAAGTAAGGGGGCAAGCCAATGGGAGACTGGAGTAAGGGGGCAAGCCAATTGGAGAGCGGAGTAAGGGGTGTGGTGAGACGACCTGCTCGGCCACTTCCGGAAGTAGACTCAGGAACAAGGGGTTTTTCTTTGCAGGCTTATTGACAGCATAAAGCTCTGCACTCCAGCAAAATAAATACAGCCTCACTTGGCTAAACAACAAAACAAAAGATAAACTATAGCACAGTCTGTGTAACATACCTGGCGGCGTCCTTGCATAGTGGTCCATCTCCCACTGTGCAAGAGCGCGCAATTGATTTCCAGTCCAGACTGCCACTCTGGCTTCTTTCCATACTGTCTACTTTGCTCTGCTCTGGCTGCTTAGGGCGATGCCCGCTGAACTTCCTGTTTCTTGTAGCTGCTGTAGACACACCCCTAATGCGTCCTCAGCCTATTGCTGTCTGTCACCTGGTACTTAAACCAGCTCCTCCTTGGAATACATGCCTGAGCATCTTGTTCTGTCAGTTGGCTTCTTGTCACTGATGTGCCAGGTCCTGTCTATGTTTCCTGCCTTTCGGTATCAGTTCCCGTGTCTGAACTGTGTCCTGTCTGTGTACTCTAGCCAGCTGTCTGTCTGCCTTCCTGGAGGCTGTATTTCCAGGCCTGTCTGAACACGCTCCTAGCCTGTTCGTCTCGCCCTCTGGGGGCCGCATACCGAGACTCGCTCCTGTATTTGTTGCAGTACAGTTCCTGTCTGAACTGTCTCCTAGCTTCCTACCTGTTTTGTCTTTATGTCCGTTTGTTCCCTTTTTCTGCAGTGTCTGAACCAGCACTTGGCTTTACCTAGGCTCGTTCCTGCATTTTGTTGCAGCAACTGTTCTTGTCTGAACTGTCTCCTAGCTTCTTACCTGTTTTGTCTTTATGTCCGTTTGCTCCCTTTTTCTGTAGAGTCTGAACCTGCACCTAACTTCTACTCGTTGTCATTGTACTTCCGTTTGTGAGTTGGAGTCCTTTCGCTACTTCTTTGCAAGTTCCTTGTGTGTATCTGGTTCTGCCTTTCTTTTCCAGTCTGTTCCGTGTGAACAGAGCCCTGTCCCCTTTGCTTTGTCTTTGTTTACCGCTTCGGCGATTTATCTCTGTCCTGTTTTACTTACCGCTTCGGCGGTTCCTGCCCGCTCAGCCTTGTCCACCGCACTTGCGGTTTTGCTCTGCTCAGCCTTGTCCACCGCGTCTGCGGTTTTGCTCTGCTCAGCCTTGTCCACCGCGTCTGCGGTTTTGCTCTGCTCATCGTTGTCTACCGCGTCTGCGGTTTTGCTCTGCTCAGCCTTGTCTACCGCGTCTGCGGTTTTGCTCTGCTCAGCCTTGTCTACCGCGTCTGCGGTTTCGTTCTGCTCAGCCTTGTCTACCGCGTCTGCGGTTTTGCTCTGCTCAGCCCTGTCCACCACGTCTGCGGTTTTGCTCTGCTCAGCCTTGTCCACCACGTATGCGGTTTTGCTCTGCTCAGCCTTGTCCACCGCGTCTGCGGTTTTGCTCTGCTCAGCCTTGTCCACCGCGTCTGCGGTTTTGCTCTGCTCAGCCTTGTCTACCGCATCTGCAGCTCTGAACCCATCTCCCAGTCTGTACTGGACCCTACCCAGCCTGCACTCTAGCCTGCCTGTTCCTGTATTCCCCAGTGTGGGTCAACAGCCGTGTCCGGGGTCTGACCTGGAGTGGCACCTGGTCCCTCTGCTCAGTTCCTCCCTGGTGCACTGGCGTCGTATGCCGTCGTGCGACCTTGGTCGGATCGGGCAGATACTTAGTTACGCCCCTCCAGGCACTCTCCGGTTCATGGCACAGTGGAATCACTAATCACGCACACGCCAGTCAGTCCGGGCGTGTGCATTACAGCATGCTCAGGCCATGGTTCCCATTGAGCCCGACGGCCTTCACTCTCTGAGACGTTTTCCAGCGAATTCGTGCATCTAGAAGAAATTTTTTTTTTTTTTTTGCTACTAGCTGAGTTTCAGGCGAATTACGCACCCGTCCAGATGGAGCTTTCTGCACCCGTTCCTGCGGATCCACCACGGTACTATGGGGATCCAAGACAGAGTCGTGCATTTGTGGAGCGATGCATGCTACACTTCAAGTTCTACCCTCTTTATTTTCCCACCGATCGGGTTAAGGTGGGATTCATGATGTCTTACCTAGCGGGTGATGCCTTGAAATGGATCACCCCCCTATGGGACGCACAGGATCCTATCGTCCTGGACCTGCAGGCCTTCCTGGTGGCCTTTCTAATGGTCTTCGATGACCCTAACCCGGAAGCCCCTGCTGAAGCTTCACTTTCCAATATCCCGGAGGAGCCCCGATGGGTAATGTGTGTGAGTAGCGCACTAGTCCTCCTGCCCGAAGAGACTACTGCCCACCACGAATCCATACAGGATGACTATGCTCTCCGGAATACTTCTCCCAACCTCAAGAGGCAGTCCAGACGTGCTAGGCATAGAGGTAAGCCGTCACGCCAGGGTCTGTCCTCCCAAAGACCTCCTGACCCCAACCTTGAAGTCCCTGCTGAAGCTTCGCTTCCCAGTATCCCGGAGAAGCCCCGACGGGTAATGTGCGTGGGTAGCGCACCAGTTCTCCTGCCCGAAGAGACTGCTGCCCACCCAGAATCCACACAGGAGGACTTCCTGCACCCGGTATCTGATACTTCACCCACTTTACTCGGTGAGCCTGATCAAGGGTACTCCAAAGCAGTGATTACCTCCGAGTCCGTGCACCTCTACAACCTGGCGGAGGACCCCCTGTTGCCTCCTGAATCCTCTGGGATACCACTTGATGACAAATGGAGAGAGACTTCCCTACACCTGGTACCTGATACCTTGCCCGCTTTGTCCAGTGAGTCCGACCTAGTGTACTCCGAAGCAGAGGTTACCCCCGAGTCTCTACATCCCTCCGACCAGGCGGAGGACCTCCAGTTGTCTCCTGAACCCTTCGGGGTGCTACCTGGTAGCGAATGGACAGAGACTTTCCTATACTCTGCACCTGATACCTCGCCCGCTTCGTCCAGTGAGTCCAACCTAGTGTACTCCGAAGCAGAGGTTACCCCCGAGTCTCTACACCCGTCCGACCAGGCGGAGGACCTCCAGTTGTCTCCTGAACCCTTTGGGGTGCTACCTGGTAGCGAATGGACAGAGACTTTCCTATACTCTGTACCTGATACCTCGCCCGCTTCGTCCAGTGAGTCCGAACTAGTGTACTCCGAAGCAGAGGTTACCCCCGAGTCTCTGCACTCTTCCGACCCGGCGGAAGACCTCCTGTTGTTTCCTGAATCCTCCAGGGTACCACCAGATAACAAAGGGACAATGACTTTTCTACACCTTGTACCTGATACCTCGCCCAATTCATCCTGTGAGCTTGACAAGATGTATCCCGAAGCAGAGGTTACCCGCGAGTCTCTGCACCCCTCCAACCCAGCGGAGGACTTCCAGTTGTCTCCTGAACCCTCTGGGGTGCTACCTGATAATAAGTGGAGAGAGACTTCCTTGTGTGCTGTTCCTGGTACTCCACCCGTTTCGTCTGTTGCTGAGGATGGCTGGATAGGAGGTAGCATCCTAGCTACCCAGATGAGACCAGTTTTGTCTCTTCCTGTGGACAGTAGAAGTAATCTCCTTGAAAAGAAGGATTGGCCCTCAAATTCCCTGCGGAAGATTCTGGCAGGCCTGAAGAAGAGGGGGCGTAAGGGGGGGGGGGTACTGTAACATACCTGGCGGCGTCCTTGCATAGTGGTCCATCTCCCACTGTGCAAGAGCGCGCACTTGATTTCCAGTCCAGACTGCCACTCTGGCTTCTTTCCATACTGTCTGCTTTGCTCTGCTCTGACTGCTTAGGGCGACGCCCGCTGAACTTCCTGTTTCTTGTAGCTGCTGCAGACACACCCCTAATGCGTCCTCATCCTATTGCTGTCTGTCACCTGGTATTTAAACCAGCTCCTCCTTGGAATCCATGCCTGAGCATCTTGTTCTGTCAGTTGGCTTCTTGTCACTGATGTGCCAGGTCCTGTCTATGTTTCCTGCCTTTCGGTATTAGTTCCCGTGTCTGAACTGTGTCCTGTCTGTGTACTCTAGCCAGCTGTCTGTCTGCCTTCCTGGAGGCTGTATTTCCAGGCCTGTCTGAACACGCTCCTAGCCTGTTCGTCTCGCCCTCTGGGGGCCGCATACCCAGACTCGCTCCTGTATTTGTTGCAGTACAGTTCCTGTCTGAATTGTCTCCTAGCTTCCTACCTGTTTTGTATTTATGTCCGTTTGTTCCCTTTTTCTGCAGTGTCTGAACCAGCACTTGGCTTTACCTAGGCTCGTTCCTGCATTTTGTTGCAGTAACTGTTCTTGTCTGAACTGTCTCCTAGCTTCTTACCTGTTTTGTCTTTATGTCTGTTTGCTCCCTTTTTCTGTAGAGTCTGAACCTGCACCTAACTTCTACTCGTTGTCATTGTACTTCCGTTTGTGAGTTGGAGTCCTTTCGCTACTTCTTTGCAAGTTCCTTGTGTGTATCTGGTTCTGCCTTTCTTTTCCAGTCTGTTCCGTGTGAACAGAGCCCTGTCCCCTTTGCTTTGTCTTTGTTTACCGCTTCGGCGATTTATCTCTGTCCTGTTTTACTTACCGCTTCGGCGGTTCCTGCCCGCTCAGCCTTGTCCACCTCACTTGCGGTTTTGCTCTGCTCAGCCCTGTCCACCGCGCCTGTGGTTTTGCTCTGCTCGGCCTTGTCCACCGCGTCTGCGGTTTTGCTCTGCTCAGCCTTGTCCACCGCGTCTGCGGTTTCGCTCTGCTCAGTCTTGTCTACCGCGTTTGCGGTTTCACTCTGCTCAGCCTTGTCTACCGCGTCTGCGGTTTCGCTCTGCTCAGCCTTGTCTACCGCGTCTGCGGTTTCGCTCTGCTCAGCCTTGTCTACCGCGTCTGCGGTTTCGCTCTGCTCAGCCTTGTCTACCGCGTCTGCGGTTTTGCTCTGCTCAGCCTTGTCCACCGCGTATGCGGTTTTGCTCTGCTCCGCCTTGTCCACCGTGTCTGCGGCTTTGCTCTGCTCAGCCTTGTCCACCGCGTCTGCGGTTTTGCTCTGCTCAGCCTTGTCTACCGCGTCTGCGGTTTTGCTCTGCTCAGCCTTGTCTACCGTGTCTGCGGTTTTGCTCTGCCCAGCCTTGTCTACCGCGCCTGTGGTTTCGTTCTGCTCAGCCTTGTCTACCGCGTCTGCGGTTTCGCTCTGTTCAGCCTTGTCTACCGCGTCTGCGGCTCTGAACCCGTCTCCCAGTCTGTACTGGACCCTACCCAGCCTGCACTCTAGCCTGCCTGTTCCTGTATTCCCCGGTGTGGGTCAACAGCCGTGTCCGGGGTCTGACCAGGAGTGGCACCTGGTCCCTCTGCTCGTTTCCTCCCTGGTGCACTGGCGTCGTATGCCGTCGTGCGACCTTGGTCGGATCGGGCAGATACTTAGTTACGCCCCTCCAGGCACTCTCCGGTTCATGGCACAGTGGAATCACTAATCACGCACACGCCAGTCTGTCCGGGCGTGTGCATTACAGTCTGTATGTGTGTGTGCGCCCACACAGGTTATGTCCAGCCTTCAGCTCCCTCCTGAGCTATGGCTGTCCAGTCTGGAGACCTTGCCTCTCCAAACACAACACAGAGAAAAAAAAAACAAACTGAACATTTAAACGTTGCTCAGCCACACCTGGAGGTGGAGGTATGGGGAATGACGTCCCTCCCATCACTATGTCATTCCCCTAAAACCACACCCTTTAAGTGAGTTAACCCACCAGCATATAACATGCTGGCAGAAAGTCCATTGGTTTCAGTTCACACAGGCTAGCAACCTGTGCGACACATACCTCCCCTCATAAATCATACCAGTGACTCTGTCACAGGAGGCAAGCCAATGTGAGAGCGGAGTAAGAGGCAAGTCATTGGGAGAGCAGAGTAAGGGGGCAAGCACCAATGGGAGAGTGGAGTAAGGGGGCAAGCCATTGGGAGAGCAGAGTAAGGCTGCAAGCACCAATGGGAGAGTGGAGTAAGGGGGCAAGCCATTGGGAGAGCAGAGTAAGGGAACAAGCCAATGGGAGAGCGGAGTAAGGGAACAAGCCAATGGGAGAGCGGAGTAAGGGAACAAGCCAATGGGAGAGCGGAGTAAGAAGGCAAGGTAAGGTGAGAGCGGAGTAAGGGGCAAGTCATTGGGAGAGCGGAGTAAGGGGCAAGTCATTGGGAGAGCAGAGTAAGGGGGCAAGCACCAAACGGAGAGCAGAGTAAGGAGGAAAGTCATTGGAAGAGCAGAGTAAGGAGGATCATACACAATAGGTAGCTGTTGGCTGAACAATGATTTGGCCGATCGTTCAGCTGACAGCTATCTCTCCTGACTCCTCCATTTACGAGATAGCCGCTGACATACTTCCCTGGCGGTGGCTTATCTCACTGAGCACAAAAGGATCAGCAATCTGAAATCAGTCATGCTGGATCCTTATCCCCTCGACAGCATCTGTCGGGGTAGAGTCGGGAGGACCCCTTACGTTTTAGATTGTTTGCCGAACCTGCCGATATTGAGTGTAATGTGCAAAGGGACAATAAACCACTGCCAAACTAATCTGGCAGAATTAAATTGGGATTGGGAAAATAAATGATAACTGACCGATCCATATTTCCCAAACATCATCTGTTGGGAGAGAGTTGGGAGGTCCCCTTACATATTAGGTTGTCGACCAATTCTGCTGAAATCGGCAAGTTCGAACAACTTTTATCTTATGTGCATGGGAGCTTTTACCGGTGCTCCACTACTAGCCCTTCTCCATGTTCACCCCAAGAATAGTCGATACGATCTTTGTGTACACTTCTTGGACATAATGTTTAGAATAAGAATAGTCACTGTATTTGTTGATTGCAAACCACTTTAAAGGAGACTTCATTTGCCGAAAAATGAATTGAGTTAAATACCTTATAAAAAAAATCACTCAGTCCTCCTGATTCTGCCGCTTGACGCTTTTTTCTGTTTTGCACTGCGTTGCTCCATTTCAGAGCACATTTGTTGTTTTCTGATCACAGTATGTGAAATCCCTTCTTGCAGACCAACTAAGCTTTTCTTCAGAATCTTCTCTGGGGGTGTGCGCTGTCACCCCTCCTTCCGAGATACTGCCAATCACGGCTCGGCAGTTGATCTAGCAGTTTCAGATGCTACTGAACTATGATTGGTAGAATCTGGGAGAGATGAAAGTGCACATTCCCAGACGAGACACTGAAGAAACACCCAATTAGCTTGCAAAAAGAAATGTCACATACTGCGCTCCAAAAGCAACAAATGTCAATATCTCTGCAATGGAGCAACGCAGCGCAAAATGGAAAAGAGCGACAGAATCAGGAAAGCTCAGGGATTTTTACAAAGTATGTATCTTAATTTTATTGAGCAAGTGACTTCTCTGTCCTCTTTAAAGGTTTATAAAGGAGTTGTCCTGAAAAAACCCCCCAAATATTCCTGAGTTTCTATACAGCACCCATAGATTCCTCATGAACCCTACTGTATCACTGTATGACTCCGATATATAGATATTGAAAAGTTCGTATGAATCTGACCAGAATAAACATGGGATGGTCCATCGGAAGCTGTATCACGAATTATGTTGCAATGCACCATATGGCAGCATGCAACATCCATATAAAAGGCTTGAAAATGACCCTTCTAAAAACGCTGTAGTGTGTTACTTTCTGTACACGTTCACGGGTGACTTATGACGATCACTGCTTGGGACCTTAACACTGTGGGGAAGGTTCAGCCAATATGAAGATCGCTTGAATGAAATGGTCTAGCCAAGTACGTTTTTGGAAATGTGGTGGGGACCTTCTATCTGAGCAAAAGAAAGCTGCATTTTCACCAATTTTTTTAGAGGATCACTTTAGGTTTTGGAAGACCATGGAATTTTTTAGGAAGAGTTGACATTTGGAATTTTTATTGGATCCCAAAATACACTTTGAAAAATGAAAAATTGAAAAAATTACCCAAAGTCAAGATAGAGTATAAAAGCAAAAGTGAAAAAAGAAAGATGAGAACAGCAGCATTTACAGCAGGTAAAAAAAATGAAATATTTATTACAAGTTAAGTAATTAAAGGGGTTTTTCAGTAAAGTCGACTTCTTTTCCAAAAGAGAAATTTCAGTGATCGTGTTCCTCGGTTTGAGCAACCCTTCTTATCATATGTATATGGCCCTTATAGGAGAATGTCACTCAAGGCGAGGGAAAGACTAAGTGCAACACGAAGGGTAGAGGGAAAGGAAGCCAAAACACTAGGGATAGTAGTGGAGTGGAGTAGTGGAGACCCCTAGGCAGATCTAATATCACCCTGCATACCCTATCGTCCCTATATAGGTTCCACACCTATCACCGAGCAGGAACCTAAGTCCTGAATGTCCATAGAGCTTGGCCCTAGATAGGGAGGGGGAGGGGTGAGCACTGGTCAGGCCCCACTACAAACTAAAGACAACAAGGTAGACATACAAAGGAGATACACTTAACTTGAGCAGACACCAGAGAGATAACGCCAACTGTCCTCCAAGGGCACCAGAGAAGAAGCTAGCCAACTTCTTGTGCTCCAAGCCTGCACAGAGGTACATACAACTATCACCAGCGCCTCTCTGGAGAAACTAAAAAATTTTAACTACCAAGCAAGAGTGTGTCAATCAGCAGCAGAAGGTGGAGGTAGCTGCTGGGTCCTAAAGGAAGAAGGAATAACCATACTAAAGAGATGAGAGGATCAAGAAGGCGTCTGCAGTGCTAAGCGCCGTGACCTTCTGCAGCTGGTTCCAGAGCGACTGTCTGTCACAGCTAATACACCCGTGACAGTGAGGCCCTAAGCCCATATAACTTTTGAATAAAGCCCAATGGTTGGAAAATGGTACATAAACACACGGTATAATTGGCTTTTATGTATGTATTATTTATGCGTATGTTTTATGTACCCGTGTCTCCCCGCACGTGCAAATTTATGAAGAATATTAGTGTTATTGGGCCCTAGGGCCGCGGTTGAGCTGCCGTAGATTAACATGCCTTCTAACATTTATGTAGCAAGTGTCTCTTTTACATAAGCATTCAAAGCCACAGGGATAGGTCATTTTTTTTTTTGTTCGAAGGGTGTTGTTGTTTTAAACTTTGTGTTGCTTATGGGACTATAAAGCAACAGATTGTGATGGAGGAAGACATGAACTCTTGAGCTTGTTATTGTAGGCCTATATTTCTGCCTTTAATACTTCACCATCAATGGCTTTCATGCTACATAAACTTTATGGATTGCACACAATCTGCTTCGTTTAATATGTCCATCACGCTGTCTCTCCCGAGGTTCACAAATTCGCTATCGTGACGTAGAACCCGCCTCTATTATAACAGGAGAGTTTCCCATCACTCTGTGGTTTAATCCTCTCGAGTCGTAGGAATGTTGAAACTAACCGTGTAGGAGTCACCCCTCGAAAAGTGCTGAAGGTCAGGCAATGAGTAATATTAACGATGAAAGAAATGGTGATTATGTCAGTGGCTTTGGCTCATTTATTATATACTCGCCCTAGTTTATACTGGTTCATTATATTACGTACGTGTGAAGCTGAATATGAATGCCCTAAAGTTCTTCCATAATAGCTGCGAGATCCTTTCCCAGATCTTAAAGTTGGCAAATGCTGGAGTCAAGACCTATAAAGCAACATCATACATTAAAGGGATTGCCCACTTTATCTTTTAGAGGCCCTGTCACTTGCCACAAATTTGTAATTTATTTTTTACCTGGTGTAAATGCCGCCGTTCTCCTGAATCCGGCGATGTTTTTCTTTTATTCCTGCGCCTCTCCGTTCCCGAGATATGGCCTCCTCTCCCCTGTATATGAATCTAGTCCTGTTAGCCAAGTAGGTGTGGTCATCAGTTCTTCTCTGTGGGTGTGGTCATGAGGACCATGCCCCCTTACAAATGGCTACATTTTTATACAGGGAAGGGAGAGTCAAATTTCAGGAACGGAGAGGCGCAGGAACAAAAGAAAAACATCGCCGGATTCGGGAGAACAGCGGCATTTACACCAGGTAGAAAAGTTACATATTCATGGCAAATGAGAGGTCTCCTTTAATTTTAACAAATGTGTTGAGGACAATTTTTGTGGCACTTGCATGTAAGTATTATAGGTTCTCCTCTTGTATCTCTTCCTCACAGACTGGAATAAGCTGATGGACACGTCTGGTCACATGCTCCTCCATCTGTGGACATTATGACAACAGGAAATCTGGCAAAGTGGCTCTGTCTGTGGTCATCTGGCAGCTCTAAATAAGGATCCAATGGACAGGCTTTGCACTAGCTACTCTGGCTATCAAGTCCTGGGGGGAGACCTGGCCTTCTCCCTTAAAACTCTGTACAGGGTTGTGAACTTATACGAGAACCCTGGATTGAGTCCTTCGAGAAGCCACTGGCCGGTGAAGAGGTCTGGCAGGAATGGTCAGGTCACCGGGACAAAACCAGGAGAAATGACAACAAACAAAATTGTAACTCAGAAGAATCATCAGTGAAGGGGTCGAGGTCAGAATGAGAATCAAAGAGGCAAAACAGGAGGTAAGCAACAAGAGTGAACCAGAGGTAGTATACTCTATAACTGGCAACTTCCAGCCGTAGAGTTTTAGTAGGGTGTGGTGATGTCCCATTGGTCACAGCAGGGAGCTGATTACTTCAGCTGGAAAGATCTCACCCACATTCTGCCAGACTGGATGGTGCTAGAGGTCCCAGCTACACTAGCCTCTGTGGCAGGACCAAGCCTTCGCCACCCAAAGCCTCTGATCCTGACGTCTCCTAAAACACCAGCACTGAATAGAATAGAATGAATATGGGGTCACTCGGTGACTGATGCAGAGGAGGAGATGGCACAGAGAGGCTGCGAGGAAGGTTGCTCTACCAAGCAGGAGGAGTAGTACTTATATATTAGAACCAGAAAATCATATACCCAACACGTTTGATAAAATGAGATGTCTGTCTGTCTGGCAGCACATGTCCTGTTTACGAAGGATACGATGTGCTGCTGACGTTTTGCGCATTTGTTGAGTGGTTAGCGGCATGTTTACTCTGGCCGATTAGGAAACAAGCTTTCCTATGAACGCTGGTATCAGCCAGTGTAAGTGGACCCTTACAGATCACTGGGTGTCCTATCCTTGAGACCCTCCAACAATCCTAAGAAAGAGAACTGGGTTCTGAACAGCCCCATCTCGATTGGAGTGGCAGTGCACGACCTCCACTCAGTGTAATGTCTATGAGACCACTGGAAGTACCTACTAGGCTTTCTCCAAAAGTCTCATAAATAATGAATGGAACAGAGGCTGAGCCTCTTTCTCGAGATTCCTTGGGGTCCTTTGGGAAAACATTAATTTCTGGGACTACCCCTTTAAGGTTCTACTTCTAGACATGCAGCACTTTAGGCATGGTGTCCCTAGTGCGCATAAATTTGGTTTAAAGATCATCGCCATATTTTGTGACAATACTTGGACATATTCATGGTCATGATATTAGACTGAAAGTCACGTCTTTCTTCCTTGCGAGCTTTGTCCACACTTAAGCTTGGCCATACACACATTCGCTCGACAGACGGCTGTCTCTTCTGACTCACTTATACATATGAGAGCTTGGCTCTATGTTTTTTCATAAGCGACTTATTCTCCCTTAAAACAAAAGGATCGGCCATTGAAATTCAAAAAATTCATATCCTTTTCTTCTCTGCCATCATCTGTCAGGGAAGAGTCAGGAGGCCCCCATACACATTGGATGAAAGTTGGTGAAACTTGCCGTTTTAGACCTTTAAGCTTAGACTTATGTAGAGGGAACCCACCGATATCGTTGGGTTCGGCCAATGGTCTAATGTGTATGGTGGTGCCGGCCGACTGATGGTTGGGAGTGATGTCGAACAGGCATGTCCGATTTCGGACTGAGTTAAGCTGCCGGCCAACGTGTTAGTCGGTGGCTTTGTCATAGAGAACCCAGGAGCACTTGGCCCAACAAGTGGACATGTTAAAGAAACCTGTCACCAGGTTTTACCCCTGTAAACTAAAAGAACCAACTTTGAGCCCTCTTAGACCTCACTCTAGCAATCTATGTATAAGCCCCCCGCTCCCTCACAGATCCATGGGTGTCACAGGTTTGTGCTCGGCGCATCCCCTCTCCCCGCAATGGCCAGCCCTCCTGTATTGATGGACATGGATGACATCTCCTACCTTATCCACCCAGCTCGGAAAATCTCAAGTCTGTGCAGTTAAAGTACAGACCTGTGCAGGAGCTCTTTCTTTTGCCCTCTTGAGGGTCCGGTAATACGGAAGTGAAGCCGACCCTGGCACATTGCAGGACTTTTCCCTGCGGCACCAGGTGGATGACGTAGGAGATGTCATCCACATTCACCAAGACAGGAGGGTCGGCGATTGTGTGTAGAGAGGAGGTCCCGAGCACAACCCTCCGACACCCATTGGATCGCGATGATGATGTGCGGTGGAGCGGGGGGGGGGGCTTATACTTTCTGGAGTAATGTGTATGAGGGCTTAAAGGTGGTGCTTTTAGTTTATATGGGGAAACCCCCGTGACAGGTTCCCTTTAAGTTATAAATCTGTGAAATGATGGTTCGATTTTTACGTTTTAGTATAAAGAATATGTGGTTTATATGAGTTCATTCTTCGGATAGATTTGATTTCGGCAGAGCTATTAGCTATTACTTTTTTTTTTAATTGGGTGATTTATCTTTATTGTTAATATTCGAGCTTTAAAAAAGACTCACGTGTCTAAAAATTATCCACCATAGTCTGAATTTGCTTAATTTGAGTAATTTATGGATAATTTTATGGTGTTTGTGTGACTTATACATTCATTTATAATACAAAATTTTACTATTCTTCGGTTTTTAGTCAAAATTTGTATTTTGCATATCGTGTGGTGGAGTTTATCACACCTTGAGGTTATCATATTGGTGACCACAGGTATACGGGAGGTCATTCGGTAACCCATTATATGATACTGATGAATGTGATGTCGCCCCAGACTGGATGTAATAGAAGTTTGTCGAGTAGAGCGGACAATGGTGTCCTTTTAGGGCCTAGTCATGATTTTCATGGAAACATAAATAATTATTGTCCTTACTTCACGGAGTCCCTTATCTGTCTACTCTTTGTGTCCTGACCCGCAGCCACTCGGTAAGGTAGACATGTCTGCTGTCATGGTAACACAAGCTCTTCTACCTGGTTCGTAGACAGTGCGAGAGGTGAGGAACTCGTGCGCCTCGTACTCTACGCAGTTTACCTCCCGCGCTGGGTTTTATCATAACTGGTTAGCTTCAACGTCGAGAGAGACATTCAGAAGAATCCCTAAAAGTTATGGCCTCCAGTGTGTGAGGAGGACAAGGCTGAACTAGGCCGGGTGCTGAGAAAATAGACCAAGGTTACTAAAGGAATGGCTGGACGGCAGTACAAAGACTGGTTACCAAATCTGAGGTTATTCAGTTTGGAAAAATTACGATGTTCAGAGGTGTTTCTAAGGATCTTTTTACACCTTGGCCTGAAATGATGACAACGGGTCATCTTCTACGTCTAGAAGAAAGAAGGTGTAATCATAGATGGAGATTCTTTACAGTAAAAGCAGTGAGATTATGGATTCTTTACTGTGAGAGCAGTGAGACTGTGGATTCTTTACTGTGAGAGCAGTGAGACTGTAGATTCCTTACTGTGAGAGCAGTGAGACTGTAGACTCTTTACTGTGAGAGCAGTGAGACTGTAGATTCTTCACTGTGAGAGCAGTGAGATTATGGATTCTTTACTGTGAGAGCAGTGAGACTGTAGATTCTTCACTGTGAGAGCAGTGAGATTATGGATTCTTTACTGTGAGAGCAGTGAGACTGTAGATTTTTTACTGTGAGAGCCGTGAGACTGTAGATTCTTCACTGTGAGAGCAGTGAGACTGTAGATTATTTACTGTGAGAGCTGTGAGACTGTAGATTCTTTACTGTGAGAGCAGTGAGACTGTAGACTCTTTACTATGAGAGCAGTGAGACTGTAGATTATTTACTGTAAGAGCAGTGACACTGTAGATTCTTCACTGTAAGAGCAGTGAGACTGTAGATTATTTACTGTGAGAGCTGTGAGACTGTAGATTCTTTACTGTGAGAGCAGTGAGACTGTAGATGCTTCACTGTGAGAGCAGTGAGACTGTGAATTCTTTACTATGAGAGCAGTGAGACTGTAGATTCTTTACTGTGAGAGCAGTGAGACTGTAGATTCTTCACTGTGAGAGCAATGAAACTGTAGATTCTTTACTGTGAGAGCAGTGAGACTGTAGATTCTTTACTGTCAGAGCAGTTAGACTGTAGATTCTTTACTGTGAGAGCAGTAAGACTGTAGATTCTTCACTGTGAGAGCAATGAGACTGTAGATTCTTCACTGTGAGAGCAGTGAGACTGTAGATTCTTTACTGTGAGAGCAGTGAGACTGTAGATTCTTTACTGTGAGAGCAGTGAGACTGTAGATTCTTTACTGTGAGAACAGTGAGACTGTAGATTCTTTACTGTGAGAGCAGTGAGACTGTAGATTCTTCATTGTGAGAGCAATGAAACTGTAGATTCTTTACTGTGAGAGCAATGAGACTGTAGATTCTTCACTGTGAGAGCAGTGAGACTGTAGATTCTTTACTGTGAGAGCAGTGAGACTGTAGATTCTTTACTGTGAGAGCAGTAAGACTGTAGATTCTTCACCGTGAGAGCAATGAGACTGTAGATTCTTCACTGTGAGAGCAGTGAGACTGTAGATTCTTTACTGTCAGAGCAGTTAGACTGTAGATTCTTTACTGTGAGAGCAGTAAGACTGTAGATTCTTCACTGTGAGAGCAATGAGACTGTAGATTCTTCACTGTGAGAGCAGTGAGACTGTAGATTCTTTACTGTGAGAGCAGTGAGACTGTAGATTCTTCACTGTGAGAGCAGTGAGACTGTAGATTCTTCACTGTGAGAGCAGTGAGACTGTAGATTCTTCACTGTGAGAGCAGTGAGACTGTAGATTCTTTACTGTGAGAGCAGTGAAACTGTAGATTATTTACTGTGAGAGCAGTGAAACTGTAGATTCTTTACTGTAAGAGCAGTGAGACTGTAGAATCTTCACTGTAAGAGCAGTGAGACTGTAGATTCCTTACTGTGAGAGCAGTGAGATTGTAGATTCCTTACTGTGAGAGCAGTGAGACTGTAGATTCTTTACTGTGAGAGCAGTGAGACTGTAGATTCTTTACTGTGAGAGCAGTATATATTTACAGATTATGGGTACTAGATTCTGGTGCATTGATCCAGGGAACAAGTCTGATTGATGTACATTCATGGCCAAAAGTATTGAGAATGAGACAAATAGTAATTTTTCCAAAGATTACTGCTTCATTTTTTGTAATGGCAATTTGCATATACTCCTGAATGTCAAAGAGTGATCAGCTTAACAGCAATTACTGTACTTGCAAAGTCAATATTTGCCCAGAAAATGAACTTTAACCCCCAAAACACATTTCAACATCATTGCAGTCCTGCCTTAAAAGGAGCAGCTAACATCGTTTTAGTGATTGATCCATTAACACAGGTGTCGGTGTTGATGAGGACAGGGCTGGCGATCAATCAGTCATGATTAAGTAAGAATGACATCACTGGACACTTTAAAAGGAGGCTGGTTCTTGGTATCATTGTTTCTCTTCAGTTAACCATGGTTATCTCTAAAGAAACACGTGCAGCCATCATTGCACTGCACAAAAATGGCCTAACAGGGAAGAGTATCGCAGCTACAAAGATTGCACCTCAGTCAACAATCTATCGCATCATCAAGAACTTCAAGGAGAGAGTATCCATTGTTGTCAAAAAGGCTCCAGGGCGCCCAAGAAAGACCAGCAAGCGCCAGGACCGTATCTTAAAACTGTTACAGCTGCGGGATGGGACTAGCAGCAGTGCCGAGCTTGCTCAGGAATGGCAGCAGGCTGGTGTGAGTGCTTCTGCACGCACTGTGAGGCGGAGACTCTTTGAGCAAGGGCTGGTTTCAAGGAGGGCAGCAAAGAAGCCACTTCTCTCCAGAAAAAACATCAGGGACCGACTGATATTCTGCAAAAGGTACAGGGAGTGGACTGCTGAGGACTGGGGCAAAGTCATTTTCTCTGATGAATCCCCTTTTCGATTGTTTGGAACATCTGGAAAACAGCTTATTCGGAGAAGAAGAGGTGAGCGCTACCACCAGTCTTGTCTCATGTCTCATGCCAACTGTAAAGCATCCTGAAACCATTCCTGTGTGGGGTTGCTTCTCAGCCAAGGGAATCGGCTCACTCACAGTCTTGCCTAAAAACACAGCCATGAATAAAGAATGGTACCAGAATGTCCTCCAAGAGCAACTTCTCCCAACCGTCCAAGAGCAGTTTGGCGCCCAACAATGCCTTTTCCAGCATGATGGAGCACCTTGCCATAAAGCAAAGGTGATAACTAAATGGCTCATGGAACAAAACATAGAGATTTTGGGTCCATGGCCTGGAAACTCCCCAGATCTTAATCCCATTGAGAACTTGTGGTCAATCATCAAGAGACGGGTGGACAAACAAAAACCAACAAATTCTGGCAAAATGCAAGCATTGATTATGCAAGAATGGACTGCTATCAGTCAGGATTTGGTCCAAAAGTTGATTGAGAGCATGCCAGGGAGAATTACAGAGGTCTTGAAGAAGAAGGGGCAACACTGCAAATATTGACTTGCTGCATTAACTCATTCTAACTGTCAATATAACCTATTGGTGCTCATAATATGATTGCAATTATATTTCTGTATGTGATATAAACATCAGACAAACACTAATAAAAACCAGAGGCCAGCAGATCATGTGAAAATATAATTTTGGTGTCATTCTCAAAACTTTTGGCCATGACTGTATGTGGAGTCGGGAAGGAATTTTTCCCCTAATATTGAACAATTATCATCTGCGTGATGATTTTTTTTTTCTTCCTCTGGATCAACATGTTAGATGACAAGTTGAACTTGATGGACTTGTGTCTTCTTTCGGCCTTAAACCTATGAAACTATGATAAGTCGTATGTGACCAGAGAGGCCAATTGATGGATGTAAGGCTTTGTCTCCACAAATCCGGACATATGGCTTTAACTGATGGGAGAATACATCCCATAAGGGCGTCGTTCACATTCATCTGGTAAATTAGTAGTTGCGACAAATCCTTCAAACGCCTGGATCAGAAAATGCTGCAGTTTTTTTCATTCTTGCTCACTAGTTTAACTGTAGAAATTGTTATTTTTTTTTTAGATATACAGCTTATAAGACTAAATGCACAAAGAGGTTTATAAAAAAAAAAAAACCTCTTCCAAAACGCATCAAGTACTCTTCAAAACCGCGTCAGGAACAAAAAAACTACTCCAAAAATGTCCCAAAGAAGGAGAGTTTCCAAAACCTGTTTCCACTTGACAAACTGCCTCAAAAAACTCTGTGTGCACATAGCCTTAAAGGGATTGTCCAGACTTGGGGCTCAAGTCTATACGACTGCAGACTTGTGAATACTCACAACGCGCAGTGTGCGTGCTGTCAGGATTCTCCAAAACCAGACCAGGAGCGGCGATTTTCATACATGTAGTCCTGTACCGACTAGACGTGCACGGCCTCACTTAGTACAAGTGAATTGACACGTCTAGTCCGAATGTGGCCAGAAGTAAGGAAATCACATACTTGACCTCCCGTTCCCAGCACCGCCACTGGAGAATCCTGTCAGTATGCACAGGTACATAACAAATGTTCCCAAATGACAGCTTTGTGAGTTAACTTCCATTATATTTTTATTTTTTTCAGGATTCTAACAAAATGTATTTTACGCAGATTTTTCCGCAGTATATCCGCAGCAAAATCTGCAGCTAAATTCTCATTGCATATGCAGATTTTTGTGTAGATTTTTTTTTCTCCTAATTTAGTGCAGATTTGACCTGTTCTACTAATTTATTTGCTGCGGATTAAAAAAATCTTCATCATGGGTCAAGTTTATGCACAGAAAAAAAATCCTAATAAGACGATGAGATTTCCTGCGGGTTTTCTGCATACAAATCTGTGTGGAAAATCCACACCAAATACAAAACTTGCGAACTTAGCTTCTCACTTGGCAAAGCTCACAATAAGGGTATGTGCACGTGTTAAGTATTTGCACCAAAATGCTGGAGATTTTCTGAAATCTCATTCACACGCTGCTTATTTTTTCCTCGCAGGTTTGAAGCAGTTTCACGTCAATTCTTTCAGCTTTTCAAATGAACAGGGAAAAAAACGCATCAAAAACGCGTTAAAGATGTACATATTGTACGCAACATTTTTTACTGCCAAGAGATGCGTCTTTGGTGCTGAAATTTCTGCTGCAAATACTTAACATATGCACATACACTTAGGTTATGTTCACATGATGCATTTTTGTAACTTTTTTTTATTGCAAATTAAAAGCAGTTTTTGTTTTTTTTACTGTACCTGCAAAAGTTATGTGATTTCTGAAATATCATGCACACGCTGTTTTTTATTTCCTGACTGAATTGAAAATCTGCAGCGTATCAAATCTTTCAGGATTTTTGCAGCGTTTTTTTTTTCACCCTTAGAAAGTGCAAAAATGCAGCCAAAATTGCAACTAGTGTTTTTGGTGAATAAAATTAACTTTATTAAACATGTACTGTAGACAAATAACCAATATAATCTGCAGCAAAAAAGCAGCAAAAATGCACCAAAAAAAGCAGCAAAGACACAACAAAAACTGGCGACTAGTAAGCAGCCTCTTTACTACCAAGAGAGCAGATTTTGTCTGCAGAAAAAAACATTGCTGAAACGTAATTTTAGCATAGCCTAAGGGTAATTTCACGTTGTGTATTTGGGGCAGATTTTCAGCGTGGTTTTACTTGCAGAAAATCCACAGCATCATCCAAACAAATCTCAAAATCTTCAGCACCTATATTATTTGTGCAGAATTCAGCGCGGATTTCACACTTTTCATTTGAACGAGTTAAATCCGCAGCAAAAAGACTAAATACACAAAGCGTGCACTTACCCTTAGGCTCGGATCACACGTTGCGGATTTTAGGCCTAGATTTCTAAACTGAAAAATTACATTTCTGTATCTAAAATCCGAACATATTAGCGCGGATTTTATGCGTAGATTTCCAAACTTGAAAAAATACATTTCTGCATCTAAAATCAAAGAACATATTTTCCAGACTATTTTGCAGAGCCCCCCGTTTCCCATCAAAAAAACATTACAAAATAATGCCAGGCCAGGAGTTTAACCTGCAGATTAAGTGTCCCCATTGGAATCTATGGGTAAAATCCTCACCAAAAATGTGCGTTTCTGCAACAAAAATTTTCAACTGCAAAAATAAACTCAATTTTTCCGCACCCAAAAAAAAAAGAAAAATTGCAACTTGTGAATGAGATTAAGTGAAAACTCATCCACTTCAATGGACTGTGAAATGCTGAGGATTTTACATGCCTAAAATCCGTGCATAAAATTTGTGCATAAAATCCTCCCCAATGTATCGGAAACGTGATATATTTTTTTCCAGCCGTCACACCCTGTAGCATTTTTTTTCCCCTTCACTTGTTAGAAAAAAATTTTTTTTTTGTGAGTGCGGCTCTGGGGCGAGTCCTGGCCCGTGTCTTTCTGTACAGTAGAAGAGGAAGACTTTTCAGTGCCAAAAACACAAAGTCCCGCTAACCTCTGGATACAGTGTGTAGCTGTAAGAAAAATTTGACCTGGAAGTATAAAGGCATCTGATTGGCTGGCGGAGCTCACGGAAAAAATGTGCTCATAGTTGGCCGGATCAATGGGACACGTGTGTGATATAGGCCGAAGTAAGTCTTGTGAGAAGGAGAAGAACCACCAATAGATGGCAGCAAGGCAGTAAACAAGCAAACCAAGTCTGGGAGATATTCTTCTGTCTTCCTGTACTAAGGCGGCATGATTCTGCCAGGAATGGGCACGAAACCTGTTAAAAAATCACGTACTGATGATTTGTAAGAAATGATGACAAATACGAAATATTCCCATCAAAAATTTTAGATTTTGTTGGACGACAGGGACACAGAATGGACGGATGCTGGAGTCTGCTCGGAGATCCGGTGACAATGGGTTTGGAAGGATTTATTAGGCAGCGAGTGAACAGTCAGTTCTTCAAGGTGATTAGTCGGAAATAGGAAAAATGAGCGAATGTGAAGGTCTGACTGATTGTAAGAAGGGCTAAATTGTGGTGAATAGATGATTGGAACATAGCATAGCGGGTCCCGGTATACGGCATTTCTTGTGGTGTGTTCCCAGTATACAGCAGGTCTTGTGGGGTGTTCTCGGTATACGGCAGGTCTTGTGGGGTGTTCCTGGTATACGGCAGGTCTTGTGGGGTGTTCCCGGTATACGGCAGGTCTTGTGGGGTGTTCCCAGTATACAGCAGGTCTTGTGGGGTGTTCCCGGTATACGGCAGGTCTTGTGGGGTGTTTCTAATATATGGCAGGTCTTGTGGGGTGTTTCTGATATATGGCAGGTCTTGTGGGGTGTTCCCTGGTATACGACAGGTCTTGTGGGGTGTTTCTGATATATGGCAGGTCTTGTGGGGTGTTCCTGGTATATGGCAGGTCTTGTGGGGTGTTCCCTGGTATACGGCAGGTCTTGTGGGGTGTTTCCGGTATACGGCAGGTCTTGTGGGGTGTTCCTGGTATATGGCAGGTCTTGTGGGGTGTTCCTGGTATATGGCAGGTCTTGTGGGGTGTTTCCTGGTATACGGCAGGTCTTGTGGGGTGTTTCTGATATATGGCAGGTCTTGTGGGGTGTTCCCGGTATACGGCAGGTCTTGTGGGGTGTTCCTGGTATACGGCAGGTCTTGTGGGGTGTTCCCGGTATACGGCAGGTCTTGTGGGGTGTTCCCGGTATACGGCAGGTCTTGTGGGGTGTTTCTAATATATGGCAGGTCTTGTGGGGTGTTTGTGATATATGGCAGGTCTTGTGGGGTGTTCCCGGTATATGGCAGGTATTGTGGGGTGTTCCCGGTATACGGCAGGTCTTGTGGGGTGTTTCTGATATATGGCAGGTCTTGTGGGGTGTTCCTGGTATATGGCAGGTCTTGTGGGGTGTTTCTGGTATACAGCCGGTCTTGTGGAATGTTCCCGGTATACAGCAGGTCTTGTGGGGTGTTTCTGATATATGGCAGGTCTTGTGGGGTGTTCCTGGTATATGGCAGGTCTTGTGGGGTGTTTCTGGTATACAGCCGGTCTTGTGGAATGTTCCCGGTATACAGCAGGTCTTGTGGGGTGTTTCTGATATATGGCAGGTCTTGTGGGGTGTTCCTGGTATATGGCAGGTCTTGTGGGGTGTTTCTGATATATGGCAGGTCTTGTGGGGTGTTCCCGGTATATGACAGGTCTTGTGGGGTGTTTCTAATATATGGCAGGTCTTGTGGGGTATTTCTGATATATGGCAGGTCTTGTGGGGTGTTCCCGGTATATGGCAGGTATTGTAGGGTGTTCCCGATATACAGCAGGTCTTGTGGGGTGTTTCTGATATATGGCAGGTCTTGTCGGGTGTTCCCTTATATGGCAGGTCTTGTGGGGTGTTTCTGATATATGGCAGGTCTTGTGGGGTGTTCCCGGTATATGACAGGTCTTGTGGGGTGTTTCTAATATATGGCAGGTCTTGTGGGGTGTTCCCGGTATATGGCAGGTATTGTGGGGTGTTCCCAGTATACAGCTGGTCTTGTGGGGTGTTTCTGATATATGGCAGGTTTTGTAGGGTGTTCCCTGTATATGGCAGGTCTTGTGGGGTTTTTCTGATATATGGCAGGTCTTGTGGGGTGTTTCTGATATATGGCAGGTCTTGTGGGGTGTTCCTGGTATATGGCAGGTCTTGTGGGGTGTTTCTGGTATACAGCCGGTCTTGTGGAATGTTCCCGGTATACAGCAGGTCTTGTGGGGTGTTCCCAGTATACGGCAGGTATTGTGGGTTGTTTCTTATATACGGCAGGTCTTGTGGAGTGTTCCTGGTATACGGCGGGTCTTGTGGGGCATTCCCGGTATACGGCGGGCCTTGTGGGGTGTTCCTGGTATACGGTGGGTCTTGTGGGGTATTTCTGATATACAGCAGGTCTTATGAGGTGTTCTCGGTATACGCCAGGTATTGTGGGTTGTTTCTTATATACGGCAGGTCTTGTGGAGTGTTCCTGGTATACGGCGGGTCTTGTGGGGCATTCCCGGTATACGGCGGGCCTTGTGGGGTGTTCCTGGTATACGGTGGGTCTTGTGGGGTATTTCTGATATACGGCAGGTCTTATGAGGTGTTCTCGGTATACGCCAGGTCTTGTGCGGTGTTTCTGTTATACGGCAGGTCTTGTGGGGTGTTTCTAATATACGGCAGGTCTTGTGGGGTAATTCTGATGTATGGCATGTCTTGTGGGGTGTTCCCGGTATACAACAAGTCTTGTGGGGTGTTCCTGGTATACAGCAGGTCTTGTGGGGTGTTCCTGGTGTACGGCAGGTCTTGTGGGGTGTTCCTGGTATACAGCAGGTTTTGTGGGATGTTCCCAGTATATGGCAGGCTTGTGGGGTGTTCCCGGTATACAGCAGGTCCTGTGGGGTGTTCCCAGTATATGGTAGGTCTTGTTGGGTTTCCTGTTATACGGCGGGTCTTGTGGGGTGTTCTCAGTATATGGCAGGTCATGTGGGTTGTTCCCGGTATACGGCAAGTCTTGTGGGGTGTTCCCGGTATACGGCAAGTTTTGTGGGGTGTTGCTGGTATACGGCAAGTCTTGTGGGGTGTGCCCGGTATACAACAAGTCTTGTGGGGTATTCTTGGTATACGACAAGTTTTGTGGTGTGTTCCCTGTATACGGCAGGTCTTGTGGGGTGTCCCCAGTTTACGGCAGGTCTTGTGGGGTGTTCCTGGTATATGGCAGGTCTTGTGGCGTGTTCCCAGTATACGGACGGTCTTGTGGGGTATTTCCGGTATATTGCAGGTCTTGTGGAGTGTTCCCAGTATACGGCAGGTCTTGTGGGGTGTTCCCAGTATATGGCAGGTCTTGTGGGGTGTTCCCAGTTTACGGCAGGTTTTGTGGGGTGTTCCCGGTATATAGCAGGTCTTGTGGAGTGTTTCCACAATCTATAATATAACCGGGGATGCATGTCTCTGTCTGAAGCCTCGATAGACTGCGCATGCGTGGCGCACAGTCTGGCTCCAGACAGAAGAACGTATGGAGCCGTTACAGGTAAGAGGAGTGTATCACGCCGGAGATCACGATATGCATAGACACTGAATGCATACCGCGATCTCCGGCGCCATACTTACATACTTACCTGACCGGGAGGAGCGTTGCTGCGGCGCCTCTCTTCGCCGGACACCGGGGCAGGAGTGAGGCGTCGGATCGGCGCATGAACATAGCGCTATCTGGCGCCATTTTACTGAAGACACATTTGCAGTGTGTCTTCAGCAAAAAGGCGCTTGACAGCGCGGTGCTCGGACGCCACACTCCTCCCCCGGCCTCCGGCAGAACAGGACACCGCAGCGCTGGAGCACAGAGAAGAAAGGTGAGTATAACTGTTTTTGTATGTGTGTACAGTGTGAAAGGGATGAGGGGGCCACACATACCAGGATTGGGGGATGAGGGGGCCACACATACCAGGATTGGGGGATGAGGGGACCATGCATACCAGGATTGTGGGGTGAGGGGATCATGCATACCAGGATGAGGGGTACCACACATACCAGGATTGGGGGGTGAGGGGTACCACACATACCAGGATTGGGGGGTGAGGGGACCATGCATACAAGGATTGGGGGGTGAGGGATACCACACATACCAGGATTGGGGGGTGAGGGGACCATGCATACCAGGATTGGCGGGTGAGGGGACCATGCATACCATGATTGGGGGTGAGGGGTACCCCACATACCCGGATTGCGGGGTGAGGGGACCATGCATACCAGGATTGGGGGGTGAGGGGACCATGCATACCAGAATGAGGGGTACCACACATACCATTATTGGGGGGGTGAGGGGACCATGCATACTAGGATTGGGGGGTGAGGGGACCATACATACCAGGATTGGGAGGTGAGGGGACCTTGCATACCAGGTTTGGGGGGTGAGGGGACCATGCATACCAGGATTGGGGGGTGAGGAGACCATGCATACCAGGATTGGGGGCTGAGGGGTGCCATGCATACCAGAATAGGGATGAGGGGTACCATACATACCAGGATAGGAATGCGGGGTACCATGCATACCAAGATGAGGGATGGGGTGCCATGCATAACAGGATGAGGGGTATCATGCTTACCAGAATAGGGATGAGGGGTACCACGCATACCAGGATAAGGATGAAGGATGCCATGCATACTAGGATGAGGGATTGGGTGCCATGCATACTAGGATGAGGGATTGGGTGCCATGCATACCAGGTTTCGGGGATGAGGAGGCCATACATACCAGAATTGGGATGAGGGGTGCTATGCATACCAGGATGAGGGGTACCATACATACCAGAATAGGGATGAGGGGTGCCATGTATACCAGGATGAGGGTACCATACATACCAGAATAGGGATGAGGGGTGCCATGCATACAAGGATGAGGGGTACCATACATACCAGGATAGGGATGATGGGTACCATGTATGCCAGGATAGGGATGAGGGTACCATGCATACCAGGATTGGGGTAAGGGAGCCATGCATACCAGGATTGGGGATGAGGGGTGCCATGCATATCAGGATTGGGGATGAGGGAGCCATGTATAGTAGGATTGGGGATGAGGGGTGCCATGCATACCAGGATTGGGGATGAGGGGTATCATGTATACCAAGATGAGGGGGGCCATACATACCAGAATAGGGATGAGGGGTGCCATGCATACCAGGATGAGGGGTACCATACATACCAAAATAGGGATGAGGGGTACCATGTATGCCAGGATAGGGATGAGGGGTACCATGTATACCAGGATTGGGGATGAGGGGCCAATGCATACCAGGATAGGGATGAGGAGTGCAATGCATACCAGGATGGGGATGAGGGAGCCATGCATACCAGGATTGGAGATGAGGGGTGCCATGCATACCAGAATTGGGGATGAGGGGTACCAAGTATGCCAGGATAGGGATGAGGGGTACCATGTATACCAGGATTGAGGATGAGGAGCCCATGCATACCAAGATAGGGATGAGGAGTGCCATGCATACCAGAATGGGGGTGAGGGAGCCATGCATACCAGGATTGGGGATGAGGGGTGCCATACATACCAGGATTGGGGATGAGGGAGCCATGAATACCAGAATTGGGGATGAGGGGTGCCATGCATACCAGAATTGGAGATGAGGGGTAGCAAGTATGCCAGGATTGGGGATGAGGGAGCCATGCATACCAGGATGGATGAGGAATGGGGTACCACACATACCAGGATTAGGGGTGAGGGGTGCCATGCATACCAGGATTGGGGATGAGCGGTGTCATGCATACCCGGATTGGGGGTGAGGGGACCATGCATACCAGGATAGGGATGAGGGGGTACCATGCATACCAGGATTGGGGATGAGGAGCCCATGCATACCCGGATAGGGATGAGGAGTGCCATGCATGCCAGGATTGGGGATGAGGGGTGCCATGCATATCAGGATTGGGGATGAGGGAGGCATGCATACCAGGATTGGGGATGAGGGAGCCATGCATACCAGGATGGATGAGGGATGTGGTACCACACATACCAGGATTAGGGGTGAGGGGTGCCATACATACCAGGATTGGGGATGAGGGGTGCCATGCATACGAGGATTGGGGGTGAGGGGACCATGCATACCAGGATAGGGATGAGGGGGTACCATGCATACCAGGATTGGGGATGAGGAGCCCATGCATACCCGGATAGGGATGAGGAGTACCATGCATGCCAGGATTGGGGATGAGGGGTGCCATGCATATCAGGATTGGGGATGAGGGAGGCATGCATACCAGGATAGGGATGAGGGGTGCCATGCATACCAGGATTGGGGATGAGGGGTGCCATGCATACCAGGATTGGGGATGAGGGAGCCATGCATACCAGGATTGGGGATGAGGGAGCCATGCATAACAGGATTGGGGATGAGGGGTGTCATGCATACCAGGATTGGGGATGAGGGGTATCATGCATAACAGGATTAGGGATGAGGGAGCCATGCATACCAGGATTGGGGATGAGGGAGCCATGCATACCAGGATTGGGGATGAGGGGTGCCATGCATACCTCGATTGGGGATGAGGGGTGCCATGCATTCCAGGATTGGGGATGAGGGAGCCATGCATACCAGGATTGGGGATGAGGGGTGCCATGCATACCAGCATTGGGGATGAGGGGTGCCATGAATACCAGGATTGGGGATGAGGAGTGCCATGCATACCGGGATTGGGGATGAGGGGTGCCATTCATACCAGGATTGGGGATGAGGGGTGCCATGCATACCGGGATTGGGGATGAGGGGTGCCATGCATACCGGGATTGGGGATGAGGGGTGCAATGCATACCGGGATTGGGGATGAGGGGTGCCATATATACCGGGATTGGGGATGAGGGGTGAAAGGCATACCAGGATTCGGATGAGGGGCCATGCATACCAGGATAGGGATGAGGGGCCATGCATACCGGGATTGGGGATGAGGGATATGATACATACCAGGATAGGAATGAGGAATGGTGTACCACACATACCAGGATTGGGGGTGAGGGGTGCCATGCATACCAGGATTGGGAATGAAGGGTGCCATGCATACCAGGATTGGGGGTGAGGGGTGCCATGTATACCAGGATTGGGGGTGAGAGGTGCCATGTATACCAGGATTGGGGGTGAGAGGCACCATGCATACCAGGATTGTGGGTGACGGGTGCCATGCATGCCAGGATAGGGGGTGAGGGGTGCCATGCATATCAGGATTGGGTGTGAGGGGTGCCATGCATGCCAGGATAGGATGGTGGGGACAGGATGGGGGCAGCACAAATACCACAAATACCAGGAGGGGGGCAGCACATACCAGCATGGGAGACCATATACCAATAAAAATGAACGGGTTCAATAGCTAGTTACACTATAAGCGGCTTTTCTCCTCCTCCCTTCCGTGCACTGACTACTACACACATTACAGATCATGCCCACAACAATAACCTATAGAAATCAGTGAGTCAATTTCTTAGGTCCAGGTGACAACATTATATGTGCAGGCAAATATAGTCCAATTAAAGGGGTGGCCTGGTAAAAAAAAATGTTATCACCTATCCATAGACTACCCACTGATCGGTGGCGGTCTGTGTGCTGCGACCCACCATCCATTTAAAGAATTATTCTTGGTTCTTCTGGACCATATTTGAGATTTTTTGTTGCGATTGTTGTTTCATTGTGCTGCCGTCCCTTTAAATGCTATGAATCCACATAGGATTAAAAGTGTTATAAAAAAAAGTGTTGCACAGTGTAATGGTGTCACTGGGGGTCTCAAATGCTGTGGTTTGCGTTCCTTATATTCAGGGATGTGTCATAACCACAGTAATTAGAAGACATCCCCTGGTTTTGTTCTAATGGTTAAGTGCAACATTTTTCACAAAGTGGATCTGATTGTCGAATAGGAGTAATGGCAGAGTAATAAGGTCGTCGACTGCGGGTAAGGTATATTTCTGAAAAGGCTGGGTTAAAAATATTCTACCATTGTATGTATTCAGCATTTTATGTGTGTCCATGGTAACTGACTACAAACCAACGTGATGTAGTCTGATCTCATAGCGATTTGAAATTTTTATTTGCCTGTATATAGAGGTGTTATCAGTCATTGTACAGGAGGAGAAGGAGGTGAGCTGTGACATCACCTATTGTGAATGATGGACCCTGTGTTATCTACTGTATATAGAGGTGTTATCAGTCATTGTACAGGAGGAGGAGGTGAGCTGTGACATCACCTATTGTGAATGGTGGATCCTGTGTTATCTACTGTATATAGAGGTGTTATCAGTCATTGTACAGGAGGAGGTGAGCTGTGACATCACCTATTGTGAATGGTGGATCCTGTGTTATCTACTTTATATAGAGGTGTTATCAGTCATTGTACAGGAGGAGGAGGAGGTGAGCTGTGACATCACCTATTGTGATTGATGGATCCTGTGTTATCTACTGTATATAGAGGTGTTATCAGTCATTATACAGGAGGAGGAGGTGAGCTGTGATATCACATATTGTGAATGGTGGATCCTGTGTTATCTACTGTATATAGAGGTGTTATCAGTCATTGTACAGGAGGTGGAGGTGAGCTGTGACATCACCTATTGTGAATGGTGGATCCTATGTTATCTACTGTATATAGAGGTGTTATCAGTCATTGTACAGGAGGAGGAGGAGGTGAGCTGTGACATCACCTATTGTGAATGATGGATCCTGTGTTATCTACTGTATATAGAGGTGTTATCAGTCATTATACAGGAGGAGGAGGTGAGCTGTGATATCACATATTGTGAATGGTGGATCCTGTGTTATCTACTGTATATAGAGGTGTTATCAGTCATTGTACAGGAGGAGGAGGAGGTGAGCTGTGACATCACCTATTGTGAATGGTGGATCCTGTGTTATCTACTGTATATAGAGGTGTTATCAGTCATTGTACAGGAGGAGGAGGTGAGCTGTGACATCACCTATTGTGAATGATGGATCCTGTGTTATCTACTGTATATAGAGGTGTTATCAGTCATTATACAGGAGGAGGTGAGCTGTGACATCACCTATTGTGAATGGTGGATCCTGTGTTATCTACTGTATATAGACATGTTATCAGTCATTGTACAGGAGGGGGAGGAGGGGGAGGAGGTGAGCTGTGACATCACCTATTGTGAATGGTGGATCCTGTGTTATCTACTGTATATAGAGGTGTTATCAGTCATTGTACAGGAGGAGGAGGTAAGCTGTGACATCACCTATTGTGAATGGTGGATCCTGTGTTATCTACTGTATATAGAGGGGTTATCAGTCATTGTACAGGAGGAGGAGGAAGTGATCTGTGGCATCACCTATTGTGAATGGTGGATCCTGTGTTATCTCCTGTATATAGAGATGTTATCAGTCATTGTACAGGAGGAGGAGGAGGTGACCTGTGATAACAAGTTGTCAAGAGCAGGACAATCCCTTTCTGTAAAACGTTCAAAAGTCTCCTTCAAAATAAGCTGTTACATGTTATCACTGTCTGGACCCTTGTCAATCACCTAAGAGGAGTCTGATGACAAGTATTAATTTTCCCTGCGGTCCCTCTAGAGGAGAGACATAGTATTATATGCTGTGATTCTAAAATGTATGGTTATGGTGAGTCCTCCAGTCCTCCTCCTTTCTGACCATAGTGGCCTACTAGTAATGAGCGAGCACTAAAATGCTCGGGTGCTCGTTGCTCGGATCGAGCACATTGGAATACTCGGGTGCTCGGACCAAGCAACGAGCCCAATGTAAGTCTATGGGAAACTCAAGCATTTTTCGGGCGGCTCCCCCCGGCGGTCTGCAGAGGGCCTAAAAATTGCCCAAATCGATGGGAACAGTGCTCAAATGACATGGGAACAGCATGGGGAAGACCCCTGGAAGCATTTCTGACCCCCAGGTCACTGCTGTCAACAACGTGGTCAGAGGTATTACGCCACTTTTACGGACTCACAATAAAACATACAAAAACAAAACCAAAATGGATTTTCCTGGGAAATATGTTAAGGAACATTCTTTCCAGGGTAATGACTTGTATATAAGGCAAAATAAATAACCAAATACTCCTCCACACCTTGGTCTATGTTCACATGTAGCGTTTTTGATGTGTTTTTGCACTTTTGAATTGCTTTCAACAAAGACAAATGCATTCACCGGGAAATGTCATTTTAACATTTTACAACCTTATCTGGCCATGTGCTGTGGGAACAGCATGGGGAAGAACCCTGGAAGCATCTCTGACACCCAGGTTACTGCCTAAAAGTGTGCCCATCAGAAGTGATCCTTGGCGCCTGCGAAGATGCCTCCCGCCATGCACCTGTCATTGCAGACTTATTTTTTAAGACAAATGCATTCACCGGGAAATATCATTTTAACATTTTACAACCTTATCTGGCAATGTGGTGTGTGACACATCATCAGACACATCCTGTTTTATTTATGATGGAGGGACTCTGAAAGTCACAAAGCCTATTTTTATAGGGCCATCAGGCAGCCCTTACTATTCTTAAAAGGCCAGCAGTCGGCCCTCGCTATTGTTAGAGAGCCATCAGCCGGCTATGCTTTGTTGTTCCCATAATTAACGAGTGGGTCTCCTATACTGTTATTGCGTATGCATTGACTGCAAGGGTTGCCAAATATTCGGACGCAACCCAATACCCCTTTGAAGAGACATAGAGGAGGGTCTCAGAAAAAAAAAAAATGTTCCCATTATAAAGGAACGGGGCTCCTATAGTGGTAATGCCCATGCTGTGACTGCAAGGGCTGCCAAAATTCGGGAAAAACTCCACTAAGAATTTAAAGACACATAAAGCAGGGCCACAGTAACGAGTACGACATATTCCTGATGCGCCCCAAGGGCAGTGGGGTACTCAGCAGCCGGGCCTTACAGATACTGGGGGATGAGATATATGTCACAGTGGCGGTGGCCCGGTCCGTGGCCCAGGGCGGTCAACAAAATGGGGAGGTTAATTGTTTATATGGAGTTTGTAGTTTGATCGTGACGCCACCTGTGGTTTCTGGTAATTTGGACCAGCGCTGCTGCAGACTTCCGGGGGGTGATGGGATGGCAGCTGGGATGTTTCTGCTCCCCACAGGCGGAGCGGGCCCCTGGGGAAGTGTAGGTGCTAATGGTGGTGATGCTGGGGCTTGTAGTGCAGGCGAGATGGCACAGCGAAAATAACTGACAGAGGCAGTGCAGTGCAGTCATCCGAGTTTTACTCACAGTTCTTGTTCAAGGTTTCTCAGGTACACGGTACGGGTGTCAGCCTCCCGTGTCAGCCAAGGGGTTCAGCACTTTCTCAAATAGGTTAGGAGCTCTTGACGGATCCCCGCTTTCTTTATGTTCCTTACTAGACCGACTTCTCACGCTGGGTCTTCTCCCTCCTGCCCTGCGCTTCCCACACACAGTCCCGATCGGCTGCTCTGAAGTCCCTCTGGGCAACCTGGAGTTCCCGGACCTACTTGACCTTCACGGTGACTAAGGTAAGACTGTGGCAACTGCACCATGGAAGTGCAAACGCCTCTGGTTTTTCCAGCCGAGACCTGGAGTAACATGGCTGGTCCAGGGGCCGGTCCCTTCTTGCAGCCTGATCCCTCTGACACCTGGCAGATTCGGGGCGTACGGGTGCCGTCCTGCACTCACCGTACCCCCTGGGATCCCTTCTGTAGAACGGAGCCTTTCTCCTCTGCTCCCCTCCTGGGCCTCTATTGCTAGGCCCCACTTATGGAGCAGAGCTCCTAAAGAGACTCTGCTCCCCTCCTCTCCTTGCTATTCACTGACTGACTAACTGACCTGCCACCCTAAGATGGCTTCCCCTTATATATATGACGCGCCCCCAGGGCCGTGGGGTACTCGGCAGCCGGGCCTCTGGTTGCCGGGGGATATCACGGTGGCTGGCCCGGTCCGTGACCCAGGGCGGTCAGTGAAATGGGGAAACTTCTATTATTTGGGGTTTTTGGAATTATTTGTGACGCCACCTGTGGTACCTGGTGAGGATCACCAGCGCTGCGACAGTCCTCTGAGGCAGATGATAGGGCAGCTTGAGATGGAACGGCTCCCCACAGGTGGAGCAGGCCTCAGGGCAGTGTAGAATAAATGGAGGTGCGCTGGGCGTTGTAGTGCAGGGATGGAAATGGCACCGGCGAAATAAAGGAGCGGAGGCAGTGCGGTGCAGTCATCCGAGATTTACTCACAGTTCTTAGACAGTCCACGGGTGCACAGTACTGGTGCAAGCCTCCCGCGCTGCACTGCGTTCACCGGTCAGGGGTTCAGTCCTTCCTCAGGTAGCTCGGGTGTACCTGGCGGAACCCCACTTTCTTATGTACCTCTCTAGACCGACTTCACGCTGGGTCTTTACTCCCTCCTGCCCTGCGCTTCCCACTGTGAATCCTGTTCGGGTGCTGCGAGGTCCCCCCTGTCCGTCGGAGTTGCACAGACCTGCTTGACATTACTTGGATTGAAGTGGGGGTTCGGCTTCTGGGTATAAAAGCTAGAAGCCTCCGTTTTTTCCAGCCGAGGCCTGAAGCTGCACGACTGGGCCAGGGGCCGGTGCCCTTCTTGCGGCCTAGATCCTCCTGACACTTGGCAGGTTCGGAGTGTACGGGTGCCGCCCGCACTCGCCGTACTCCCCTAGGATCCTTTCAACAGAACGGAGCTTACTCCCTGCTCCCCTCCTGGGCCTCAGTCCTGGTCCCTTGTAGTGAAGCAGAGCTCCTACAGAGACTCTGCTCCCAGACTGTTCCTCTGAACGGTCCCTACTCCAACTCCCTATCTAATTTAAGATGTCTACCTTTTTATATATCTACTGTATAAGTGCTCCCCTGAACTACTTCCTCCACCCACACCCACTACTGGTTCCCCCCACCCCAGCCAGGATCAGGGCTCAGCAGAAAACTACATTGCTTCTTGCTCCTCCGGCTGGCCTGGGGTAGTGTAGTGTTGGATGTAGGTGTTCGAGTAACGTGCAGCACTCCCTCCTTACCTGAGAGAAGGGAGACACCACACCTCTGGGTGAGGTGCAGTACCTCTGTGGCGACAGAACCCTCAGGGGCGCCACATATACCTATTATGGTGCTCCTCTGTTCTGCATCCTCCACCCTCACCCACTACTGGTTCCCCCTACCTTTGGTTCCCCCCACTCCAGCCAGGGACAGGGCTCAGCAGGATACACAGTGCATCTTGCCCCTCCAGCTGGCCTGGAGTAGTGTAGTGTTGAATGTGGGTGTTTGGGTTCCGGGCAGCACTCCCTCCTTACCTGAGAGAAGGAGACACCACACCTCTGGGTGAGGTGCAGTACCTCTATGGCGACTAAACCCTCAGGGGCGCCACATTCCCATTAGAAAGGAGAGGGTCTGCTATACAGTTATAGGGTATGCAGTGAGTCCAACGGCTGACCAAATTTAGGAAAAACCCAACTAAGAATTTAAAGACTCATAGAGTAGGGCCACAGTAACGAGTACAACATGTTTCCATTAGAAAGGAGAGGGTCTCCCATAGTGTTGGCCTATGCAGTGAATGCAAGGGCTGCCAAAATTTGGGAGGCACACCAATTCACCTTGGAAGAAACTTAGAGGGCCTCATAAAAAATGTTCCCATTAGAAAGGAGCGGGTCTCCTATACTTGTAATGCCCATGCACTAAGTCTATGGGCTGACAAACATTTACCCCAGTGGGGTATACATGAACAGGCTGTAAAAAAAATGAGCACCCTTTAAAAAAATTATGTAGGTGTTGCATTGTGGCACCCTGCTGTTCACAGGTACCACAGGACCCAAAAGGGTGCATGGACGGACTTCTCCACAAGAGGCCCTCACTACAAACAAACACCTCCACCCTTCCACCTCATACCAGCAGAGGGAGCCCGGATAGGGATATATATATGGAGGGTGGAGTCAGTTAGTTGTTCAGAGAGTGTGCTGCCATTGAGAACAGTGAAGACGCAGCCCGTCTGCTGCTGATTTGAGGGCCCCGGGTCCGTGCCTACAGGGTCCTTTATACCCATTAGGGATCACCGGCATAGCAGGAGGACTACAAGTCCCTGGTCGACCTGAAGCTAAACCCTTGATAGGACTAGGAACCACGAAGGCCCCGGCGTCCAGGGATAGTGGTTGTCAGAAAAAGGTCCTTACCAAGCGACAGGTGAAGGAACAGCACGACACAGAAGCTAGGCCCAGTTGCAGGCTGGACAGGAGCTTAGAGAGAGGGAGACACGGACCAGAAGGCCTTATACCCGCTCACTGGGGAGAAGTCCTGAAGTGCACCCTTCCTACCGAGTACCCTGGACCGTACCTGACATCCGCACCAGTAAAGGTACTGAAGTGAATCCCCTGTCTCTGTCAGTTACTCCTGCTGCAAAATCTCTCCTGCACTGTTAGCCCCAGCATCACCACCATTTGCACCTACCCTGCCCCCGGGGCCTGCTCCACCTGTGGGGAGCAGAAACATCCCAGCTGCCATCCCATCACCCCCCGGAGGTCTGCAGCAGCGCCGGTAACCATTACCGGAAACCACAGGTGGCGTCACGAGACAAACTGTACACTTAAACCCCTTTTTAAAGAGAGACCCAGAGTACGGGCCCGGGAGCCGACTGCCGTGACCTCCTAAACAAGGTAAAAGGCCCGGGTACCAAGTCCCCTATATTCCCCCTGGGTGACACAGCTCTCTTTCCTGGCGTCACGAGCAGGATTTCGTGCCCGTTGCCACCGGGTACTGTGTGCCTTATATGAACTGTATTTCGTCACTGAAGAACGGGCGCCATTATGTGCATGATTAAAGACAACAATATGGAACCTCCCATCGTGGGCCGGGTCCCAGAATGGCGCCAAAAGCACAACCCACCCCTTGCAACTGTGACCGTCCGCATAGATGTGTCCGTCAAGGCGGGGAAGACGTCCCTGGGAGTGACCGACAGCAGACTGCCATGGAACCGCCCCCAAAAAGGGAGGGGCGAAGGAGAGAAGAAATGGAGACAGGATGTGGTCTTAACCAGTCTAGACAGACCGCACCCGGCAGCCAGAATGGAAGGAGGTCAGGACCGAACCTCCGCTTCTGGCCTGCAAGAGCTGACGACCCCCCTCACCCTGGAGGGAACAGACGTCAAACTAACCCCGGAGGATGCTGAATTCCACCAGAATGAGATCCAGGAGCTGAGCCAACAGGTGGAATTGGCCCAGCGAGCAGCGGTTGCCAGGTGGAAGAAGGAGCTGCTGGCGAAGATAGCAGCTTGGCGGCAGCCAGCGCCGGGTACCATCAGCGGCACCCCAGCCCCGGTGGAGCCAGATGAGCGCCAGGAGGCCGTGTGCAGCACAGGAGCAGGTAGGAAGAGTTCCCCAGTCCTGGGTGCTGCAAGCGCTGACCTGCTCCTGGGCCTCCTACAGCAGCACCCCCTGTACCCAACCATGTACACCCTGGAGCAGCTGCTAAGCCCGGAACCTCCACCCCCGGGCGCTGACTCCGAGGACCTCCTGCTCGGCTCTCTCCCGGAACCTCCACCCCCGGGCACTGACTCCGAGGACCTCTTGCTCGGCTCTCTCCCGGAACCGCCACCCCCGGCACCCGAGTGGGTGTACGGAGTGCCCTCTTTCGACTGGTCCACCAGGTTTGAGGACCAACAGCAGTGCCCACTACTCCCGACACCAGCGCCCCCGGTTGCCTGCCCAGGAGGAGAAGAGCTTAGATGGGACAACCAGGGGGTGGGACCTGATGGGGTTCCCGCAGGAGACCGAAGCCCAAGCGCTGGCAAGAAAGGAGTTCTGCAAACAGGAGCTCCTTCAACTAGAGAAGGAGCGGCGCACCCGGCGGGCACGCTGCGAGCGGTTGGAGGCCCGGAACAAGGCCGCAAAAGCCCAAGTCCGGCAAGCGGAATCTGCCAATCCTAGTCCCTGTGAAGAGGGACTGGTCGTTAAATTCGACTTGAAGGCTGGGTGGGGCTTCATCCGCGATCCCCACTTCAGCAGAGACATCTTTGTTAACCGGCGGGATGTTGAGCCCTATCTGGAGCAGGGCTATCCCGACCGGAATTTGTACCCCGGTGACCATGTCACCTATACTAGGCACCACGGGGAACGCGGGTGGTATGCCCTCGAGGTATACCGCGTAGTCGAGGAGGAAGAGGACATGCCCCCGCAGTTCATGGCTGATGACCCGGCTGGGTCAGCCAGAAAAAATCAGAAGTACCCCCGGCGGGGGCCCCACTACTAAGTACCAGTAAGTGGGACTGAACGTTATAAATAAGTCACCCATAAGGGTACAAACAGAAAATTTGTTTTTGTGTGCATTTGGTTACCCGTAAGGGTATACAGACTTGTAGGCTGAGGACTGTGAGCAGCCAAAAACTGTCCTTGTAAATAGTTGCACTCATCAAAAGTGCCCCCCTTATTTGACCACTGAACAAAAACCCGTTTGGCGTGGCCGAAGACGTGGTCCAGCACCTGGATCACTTATGCCCTGTAGCCACGCCCAGGGCCTACGTTGAGGGTTTTCAGGTGGGTCCCTCATGTTATTCTTGTTACACTTTCATCGGTGAAATGGACACCTGGTTACGGGACTTACTGTAACTTTGTTATTGTTATTATAATTATTGTTATTGTTGCAACCTGTTACTAAATGCTTCAGTCCGGGAGTACTGAATTGTACTAGGGGGGAATGTGGCACCCTGCTGTTCACAGGTACCACAGGACCCAAAAGGGTGCATGGACGGACTTCTCCACAAGAGGCCCTCACTACAAACAAACACCTCCACCCTTCCACCTCATACCACCAGAGGGAGCCCGGATAGGGATATATATATGGAGGGTGGAGCCAGTTAGTTGTTCAGAGAGTGTGCTGCCACTGAGAGCAGTGAAGACGCAGCACGTCTGCTGCTGAGTTGAGGTCCCCGAGTGTGGCCGGAGGCAAAGAGGAGAGGAGAGAGAAGTTGAGGGGGCAGAGAAACATCATAGGCTCACCCCAAGACACAAACCGGACACCGGGTCCGCGCCTACAGGGTCCTTTATACCCAGTAGGGATCACCGGCATACCAGGAGGACTACAAGTCCCTGGTTGACCTGAAGCTAAAGCCTTGACAGGACTAGGAACCACGAAGGTCCCGGCATCCAGGGATAGTGGTTGCCAGAAAAAGGTCCTACTACCAAGCGACAGGTGAAGGAACAGCACGACACAGAAGCTAGGCCCAGTTGCAGGCTGGCCAGGAGCTTAGAGAGAGGGAGACACGGACCAGGAGGCCTTATACCCGCTCACTGGGGAGAAGTCCTGAAGTGCACCCTTCCTACCGAGTACCCTGGACCGTACCTGACATCCGCACCAGTAAAGGTACTGAAGTGAATCCCCTGTCTCTGTCAGTTACTCCTGCTGCGCCATCTCTCCTGCACTGCAAGCTCCATCATCACCACCATTTGCACCTACCCTGCCCCGGGGGCCCGCTCCGCCTGTGGGGAGCAGAAACATCCCAGCTGCTATCCCATCACCCCCCGGAGGTCTGCAGCAGCACTGGTAACAATTACCGGAAACCACAGGTGGCGTCACGAGGCAAACTGTACACTAAAACCCCTTTTTAAAGAGAGACCCAGAGTACAGTCCCGGGAGCCGACTGCTGTGACCTCCTAAGCAAGGTAAAAGGCCTGGGTACCGAGTCCCCTATATTCCCCCTGGGTGACACAGCATCACGGACCACGGTCACCCTGGTGATATGGTGGGGTGGGGGAGGATGAGGATGAGGAGAAGGAGGAGGACAAGAGCAAATAGCCAAAATCAGGAAGCATATACCCATGTGTCGGTGTGAAGAGGTGCATGGGAATACACCTCCCAAGAAAAGACACTGGATTTGAGTTTATGTTACGCTGCTATCATTCGGTGGTGTTGAGAAGTCTGGCCCAATCCAGCCCTTGTTCATTTTTATAAGAGTCAGCCTGTCAGCATTTTCAGTTGACAGGCGGATGCGCTTATAAGTTATAATTCCACCAGCGGCACTAAAAACCCGCTCTGATAAAACGCTAGCGGCAGGGCAGGCCAGGACCTCCAAGGCATAGAGAGCCAGTTCATTCCACGTATCCAGCTTGGATACCCAATAATTATAAGGCACAGAGAAATCACGGAGGACGTTGGTACGGTCGGCGAGGTATCAGCATCTTCCCAAACTTTGCACTCCTTGTGAGAGTACCCCGCGCCTCAGGGCTTGTGCGATGGGAGGGGCTGAGAAAATTCTCCCAGAACTTTGACAGTGTTCCCCTGCCTCTGCTGGACTGGAGTTGTGTCTCTCTCGCCTGTAGTCCTTGGTTGTCCAATGAACTATGACCTCTGCCGCCAGTGTTTCCTGATGGGAAATTTTTTAATAGTTCCGCAACAAGGGCCTTCTGGTACAGCCCGATTTATGTAGACCTGTCCTCCACAGGAATAAGAGATGTAAAGTTCTCCTTGTAGCGTGGGTCTAGAAGTGTCACCAATCAGTAATGACTGTCACCCAAAATTTTGAGAACGCGAGAGTCATGGGACAGGCAGTGTAACATAAACTCAGCCATGCGAGCCAGACTACTAACAGGCAAGAGTTCCGTGTCCTTACCAAGAGGACGAGTGGCCATGCTCTCCTCCTCCTCCTCTCTGTCCTCAGGCCATCCACGCTGAACAGACGTTATGACAGTTGTGCAGGTAGTACCATCTATAGCGCATGAAACTAGCACCTGTCCTTCCTCCTCCTCTTCCTCATTGTCACCCAGTCCACGTTGGGATGAGATGAGGCTGGGCTGTGTGTAATCACCCTGTATGGTTCCTTGCTCCATCTCATCGTGCTCCGCCTGCAATGCATCCTCTTTGATTGTGAGCAGAGAACTCTTCAGAAGACAGAGAAGCGGGATGGTGACGCTAATTATGGCATCATCGCCGCTCACCAACTTGGTGAGAGTCCTCAAAGTTTTGAAGGATGGTACATATGTCTGACATCCATGTCCACTCCTGAGGTCTTATGTGTGGAGTCTGAACTGAATACCGACGGCCTTGTTGATGCTGGTACTCAAGAACTGCCCTCTTCTGCTCACAAATCCTTCCCTAACATCTGCAGTGTAGAATTCCAATGCGTGGGGACATAAGTCTGTGAGCCGGAAGCTGCAAACGCTGCTGAAACACGGCAAGTGCGGCGGAAGTTGTAAGTGACTTTCTAAAATGGGCACACAGGCGGCGTACTTTAACATACAGATCTGGCAGCTCCGGGTAGGATTTGAGAAATCGCTAAACCACAAGGTTAAGCACATGGGCCAGGCATGGTATGTGTGTGCTCGCCTCGCCTCGGAGCCACCACCAGGTTCCGGCCATTGTCTCACACGACGATGCCTGGCTGTAGGTTCCGCAGTGTGAACCACAGATCTGCCTGCTTTTCCAGAGCTGTCCACAACTCTTCAGCATTGTGCGGTTTGTCACCTAAGCATATTAGCTTCAGCACAGCCTGTTTCCGCTTGGCCGAGGCAGTGCTGCGGTGCTTTCAGCTTGTGACTGATGTGGTCATTTCGGAGATGGAGGCTGAAGAGGAGGAGGAGGCTGAGGAGGATGAGGTGCAGTAGCTGTAGACTGTGGGGGCAACCTTGATTGACCCATGGCCTGCGATCCTTGGTGTCGGGAGGACGTGTTCCGTCCCAAGGTCCAACTGGATCCCGGCTTCCACTAGGTTAACCCAGTGTGCCGTCAGCGAGATGTACCGTTCCTGCCCACAAGCACTTGTGTCACCCCAGGACTGGATGCCACAAATATTAAAGGCTGTGTCTGAGAGCAGGAGGGAGGTTCCCTGGTCAGGGACAATTAGCATACAGCACCTCCTGTCTCAGGCCAGTAGGGGGAGCTGGCTGCCCCTATAAAAGCTGGAACTGAGGGCAGGGTTAGAGAGAACTGGACAACCTAGCTCAGGACTGAGACTAGTCCCAGAGAAGGAGGGACAGTTCAGCTGTAGCCAAGGAGTCCGTGAGGCAGAGGAGAAGCTGCGAGCCAGGGACAGAGGCGACGAGAGCCGGTCCTGGCTGAGAGAACAACACTACCGGACATTGAGGTCCGAGGCTGTCAGGGTTGTAAGCCCAGCAGCAGAGAACCAACTCGCGAGGGATTTCAGGTCCCTTGGCCTAAGAAGCCTGGAGGCTCCGCCACACAGAGGGACCAGTACAGCACGGAGAAGCAAAAGGTACTTAAGGCCCGAGTCGCAAGCCATACAGGCGAAGTATACGGCCAGCTCAGGGACGTGGGCGATTACACCACGAAAAGGGGGATAGTCAGCAAGGGCAGAGAGAGAACGGTAGGCCTTCACACTCACCCTGACCAGTGGGGCTCGCACGAATGCTCTCAGACACCCAGGCCCATTCCTGCCCGGTACTCCTGTTGGGTCAGTAGTAATACCTACAATAAAGACCCTGGACTGTTTGAAGCGGACTCTGAACTCTTATTACTGCGGCCTGCACTATCACACCCAGCATTCACATACGCTGCCCTGAGGCTACACTCTTCCCGTGGGGAGTTATCCGACCCCTGTGCTGCACACCAACATCAGCCTCAGCGGTCTGCCTTGCAGCGGCTGTCATCCCTGACCGCAATCCACGGGTGGCGTAGTCGGACATTCATAACTGTACAAATAGACTGCCACATCATTTGGTCTGACCACCCTGAGCCACGGGATCAGGTTGCCACTACTACCCCCATCAGCACCGTACACTAGAAGGCCCGGTTCCGGGTACCCCACGGCCCAGGGGGCGAGTCACACTTGTCCACGTGTCCGTGGTTAGGTGGACTTTCCCGATAACCGCATTGTTGAGTGCACGGCTAATGTTTTGGGACACGTGCTTGTGTAATGCGGGGACCGCACGCCAGGAGAAATAGTGACGGCTGGGGACCGAGTACCGAGGAACGGCCGCTGCCATCAGGTTGCTGAATGTTTCCGTCTCCACGAGCCTAAAAGGCAACATTACTAGCGCAAGCAGTCACGAAATGTGGGAATTTAGTAGTGTGGCATGTGGAGTGTTGGCTGCGTATTTGCGCTTGCGTTCCAAGGACTGGGATATGGACAACTGAACGCTGCGCTGGGACAAGGACGTGGACGTGCTTCCTGATGCTGCCACTTGAGAGTGTGCAATGACAGGTGCAGGGCAGGAGGCATCTTCGCATGCACCATGGACAGGGGATTGGCTTGCATGCACAACAGCGGAAGAAGCAGTGGTGCCTCCCGCAGACACTGTTCCTGGACCCTGGGGTTCGGCCCACAAAGTCTGGTGCTTTGCTGCCATGTGCCTGATCATGCTGGTGGTGGTCAGTCTGGTAGTTTTGCCACCCCTGCTGATGCTGGCCTGTTTGGTGGTGCAAATGGCCTTTTTGGGGTTATTGGCAGAGTCTTTAAAAAACAACCAGACTCGGGAAGACCTAACAGTTGTACTGGCAACTTCCTTCGTGTTGGTGTTATGGGGAATGGTCGCCTGCCTTCCTTCTGCGGCCACCACACTGCTTCTTCCTGTCTGTTGGGGTGCTCTTCCTCCCTCCCCCCGTGTGCTGCTCTCCTCGCTCTGCATGTCCTCCTGCCAGGTTGGGTCAGTTACTATATCATCCACCACCTCGTCTTCCACTTCCGCACTCTGGTCCTCCTCCTGAATTTCTGGCAATTGTGTCTCATCATCGTCCACCTCTTGTGACACTTTTCCACCGTCGCCTTCGTGTGACCGTGGCTGCTCAAATATTTGGGCATCGCTACATGCGATCTCCTCTTGCCCCGCTTCAAGTGGACTGGGCGAGAGGCCCGAATCTATAAATGGAAAAGTGAACAGCTCTTCAGAGTGTCCAAGTGTGGAATCAGTTGTCTCTGGGCACTCGGCATAGTGGGAGGAAGGAGGTTCATGGTGAGGAATATGCGGTCCAGACCCACAGCTACTGAGACTTGATCGTGTGGAAGACAGGGTGGTGGTGGTGGTGGTTATCCAACCAATAACCTTTTCACAGTGCTCTAGTGGTGTTCTGCGGTCCCCTATTAATTGGGATAGTAAGGTCGAGCGAGAAGACGTGGGTGTTTGTTGTGGCACAATTTCAGTTTGCCCACGGCCTCGGCCTCTGCATGCACCATCACCATGACGTCCAGTTCCCCGTCCCTTGCCACGTGCCTTGCCCATTTTAAATGGAGGACAATATCTTCCACGGTCACTACAAATGACTGAATTTGGAACGAACTTATATGTGATCCGTGTGACGGACAAACCACAGTTTTAAATAGCTGGCCTGTAGGTAACTATTTTGAACAGCAAACTGGTGGCAACTGCTTCACTGACACACTGAAACAAATGTTTAATGGAGGTCAGAAATGGCAGTATTTTCAGTGCAATTATATGTGATCCGTGTGATGGACAAACCACAGTTTTAAATAGCTGGATTTTTAGCGCTGTAATATGGAAAGGATCTGGCTGTATTCTGCAGTGCCAACAAGCAAATGGTGCAGAAAAACGGTGTTCTCTGGATTGCTTTTTAAGCAAATAATGAGGATTAAGAGCCAAAAAAGATATTCCTGGCCCCTGAGACCTGGGCCTATTTCTAGAAATATCTAACAGCAGCAGAAGGCAGAACTGGAATGGAGCCTCTTGTGCTATATGCACTGCAGTCTGCTATATACCCTGCCTGCCTGCCTACATACACTGCCTGCCTGATTTCTCTGCAGATGGATTAGTCCTCAGAAGGACTGTTAGTTGACATGGATATGTGTCTCTAATATAGTTTGGTACACCTACACTAACTAGAAACAAGTGAATCTCTCCCTAGCTCAGCAGCACCTCTCCCTACACTGCCTGATCTGGAGTGACTGTGACGAGCATGGCGGCGCCAGGTCTGATATAGACCTGATGACGCTGTGTGGCCAGCCAATCACTGTAATGCCACAACCAACATGGCTACGGCATTACAGTGAGTGGCAGACAATCCCTGCTTGTTCATTGGCTCTGTAAAGAGTGCCAAACATGCAGGGAGGAGATCCGAGCCCCCGCCGAGCAACACCGAAAATACTCGGCGAGAGCCGAGCAGTAGCGACCATGCTCTCTCATCACTATGGCCTACCTGTTGACTTAATATCCTCTTCCTGGGAATTTGGAAATGGATTTTTCTTAGCTCTTAACAATGTCTGACGCGCCCCCAGGGCCGTGGGGTACTCGGCAGCCGGGCCTCCGATAGCCGGGGGATATCACGGTGGCTGGCCTGGTCCATGGCCCAGGACGGTCACTCAAAAGGGGGGATATTATATATGAGGATTTGGGAAAGTTCGTGACGCCACCTGTGGTACCTGATGATGATCACCAGCGATGCTACAATCCTCTGAGGCAGATGTTAGGGCAGCTTGAGATGGGACGGCTCCCCACAGGTGGAGCAGGCCTCAGGGCAGTGTGGTGATGGAGAGTGGGTCACGCTGGGCGTTGTAGTGCAGGGGGAACGATAATGCTGATGAAGAATAGACATAGGCAGTGCAGTGCAGCCATCCAAGATTTTACTCACAGTTCTTTAGACACTTCACAGGTGCACTATACAGGTAAAGGCCTCCCGCGTCGCGCTGCGTTCACCGGGCAGAGGTTCAATCCTTCCTCAGGCAACTTGGGAATACCTGGCAGAACCCCACTTTCTCGTGTTCCTATTTTGACCGTCTTTACTCTGGTCCTTCTCCCTCCTGCTCTGCGCTGCCCATTCTCAATCCCGCTCGGATGCTCTGAAGTCCTTCCAGTACGTTGGATCCGGGACCTATTTGACCCTCCTGGGAGATTAGAATGCCGCAGCGATCCCTCTGTCTTCTGACAGATGCGTGGCGTACGGGTGCCGTCCTTCACACGCCGTACCCCCTTGGATCCTTTCTGTAGAACGGAGCCTACTCCCTGCTCCCCTCCAGGGCCTTCTGACCTGGCCCTAACTGTGGAGCAGATCTCCTAATGAGACTCTGCTCCCGGACTGTTCCTCTGAACAGTCCCGAGGTGTTCTTATGATCAGCTCCCTAGAACTGACACGATTGCTCCACCACTGAACCACCACCCTAAGATGGCTCCCCTATTTTATACTCCTACTAAAGTGCTCCCTCTAACTACTTCCTCCACCCACACCCACTACTTGTTCCCCCTACCTTTGGGTTCCCCCCACTCCAGCCAGGGTCAGGCCTGGAGTAGTGTAGTGTTGAATGCAGGTGTTGGGGTTCCGGGCAGCACTCCCACCTTACCTGAGAGAAGGGAGACACCACACTTCTGGGTGAGGTGCAGTACCTCTGTGGCGACTGAACCCTCATGGGCGCCACATCTACCTCCGATAGTCTTATGCATTTCTGGTTGGGTTCATACAGGACTAATTAAAAGTTAGGTTTGGCAAGTGAATTAAGTTTATTACCTCTTGAAAAATTGATCCGAATACCTTTTCGAAAGAACCAATGAGCTAAAAAGTATCAAGAGGAGGAAAAATATGTGATATTTTCATCCAGGATATGTTGTCACTGCTATGGTTGTAAATTAGTAAGGCCTTATGGACATACAGTGCCGGCGCTGGCTTAACCCCACGGGAAATTACATCACTACTACTAGCCACATGGCTACCTGCCAAATCCCTGTTCTTTTTCTTATATCCCATATAGTGACTAAAGAATATACAACAAAGTTCTGGAATATATATATATATCTTCTTCAGGTCCGCTTCTGTAGACCCAACTTCTCGGAGACAAGAGCCATGTTGTGTGAGCTTTACGGCTGCAAGGTGATGCCTGATTTTTCCATGCGGCTTGCAGAAAACACGAACTGACATGGTTATTACATGTTCATGAATGGACCCTCTTTATTTAAGATGTTTCCACACCGGCACTCGCGGAAGAAGAAAAAAAAGGGAGAAGGAAAACAGCTTCAGAAGTCGTGTCTGCTGTGAAGTGTTTCCAATTGATGTGTCAGCAGGTCCTTTTATTTAACGCCAGCCTAATTGGTTAAATTAAGACACAGAAAACTTGCATGCAACCCACAAATTACGAGCTTCATTGTATTTTTGTTTTTTTTAAAGACATCACATGGTTCATTAAAATTATACCTAAATATCAAGTTCGTAAAAACCTGGAACGGAACTGACAATGTGAGAAGAACTGCAATCAGCGAAAGTTAAAGAAAATTTTTGTAAAATTTCATAAACGATTAAAATTGTTTAAAGGCCAAAAAACGAGATTGGCAATTACGACACAATGGTCAACGAGAGCATCGAAATGCCTGGTACCCAAACTGTCCACAAGAGCCTTTGAGTAGACATCCATTTATTTGACTATTGATTGGTATGTTGATGGGCCGCAGGAACATTTTGGTTCCCCTTGTTTCTTGTTTTAGAGCATACATGTCAAACTCTGGCCCGTGGGCCAAATCTGGCCCACAGGGTGGTTTTATTTGGCCCGCAACACCAGAACTATCACCCGTATGTGGGGCCGTTATTCTGTATGGAGGACTATGTGGGGCGCATTATACTGTATGGATGACTATGTGAGGCACATTATTCTGTATGGAGGACTATGTGGTGCCCATAATACTGTATAGAGGACTATGTGGGGCCATTATTCTGTATGGAGGACTATGTGGTTCCCATAATACTGTATGGAGGACTATGTGGGGCCCATTATTCTGTATGGAGGACTATGTGGGTCCATTATTCTGTATGGAGGACTATGTGGGGCCATTATTCTGTATGGAGGACTATGTGGTGCCCATAATACTGTATGGAGGACTATGTGGGGCCTATTATTATGGATGGAGGACTATGTGGGGCCCATTATTCTGTATGGAGGACTTTGTGGGGCTATTATTCTGTATGGAGGACTATGTGGTGCCCATAATACTGTATGTAGGACTATGTGGGGCCATTATTCTGTATGGAGGACTATGTGGTGGCCATAATACTGTATGGAGGACTATGTGGGGCCATTCTTCTGTATGGAGGACTATGTTGGGCACATTATTCTGTATGGAGGACTATGTGGTGCCCATAATACTGTATGGAGGACTATGTGGGGCTCATTATACTGTATGGAGGACTATGTGGGGCCATTATTCTGTATGGAGGACTATGTGGTGCCCATAATACTGTATGGAGGACTATGTGGGGCTCATTATACTGTATGGAGGACTATGTGGGGCCATTATTCTGTATGGAGGACTATGTAGTGCCCATTATTCTGTATGGAGGACTATGTTGGGCCCATTATTATGTATGGAGGACTATGTGAGGCCCGTTATTCTTTATGGAGGACTATGTGAGGCCCATTATTATGTATGGAGGACTATGTTGGGCCCATTATATTGTATGGAGGACTACATGGGGCCCATTATTCTGTATGGAGGACTATATGGATCCCATTAACTGTATACTGGTTGGCCTGCAACTTTGTCCAAGTTTTTCATTTTGGCCCTCTGTGTGTTTGAGTTTGACGTCTCTATTTTATAGTTATGTTAGGAAGAGCATTGTACATCGTAAACTAAAGTCAAAGACCATTACTATGTGATGATTCAATATTCACGACTCTAAGCTGTGGCTCATAGACGAAGGCCTTCTTGAGGAACCCCTTTTTTTGATGTCCTAACCCTTTCTTAGAAGCTTACCAACATTTAGAGTGCAAAACTGGGGACATTAAAAGGTAACCTGTTAGAAATTTTTACCCAAACCCTTAATATGATTGCGTAGCCCTTAAAAAGATGAGCCATTCGATCCTTTTATGATCCAAAAGCGCTGATCCAACAGTGAGTAATCGCTTTTTGACATTGTGTCTGGAAGTGCATTGGGGAGTGACAGTGCACTTACAAGTTCTCAGTCTAACCCCATGTGTCCTACCTAGCAGCACCCTCCACTGTCTGATTGACAGGTCAGTGACCATTTTACAGAAAAAAACAACCCGTCAATCAGCCAGGGGAGGGTGCTGCTAGGCAGGAAATACAGTGTGAGGCTGAGAAGCTGTAAGTGCACCGTCACTCCCCAATGCACTTCCAGACACAACTGTGATAAAAAGGATTGGGCATGGAAATTCCAACTGCCGATCATCATTTGTCGGGAAAACGTTGGGAGGCCTCCAATCCTTTTAAATTCGGCAGTTTTGGGCAACTTTTTCTAAAGTGTATAGGGGCCTACACTTCGTAATAGACAAGCAATGGAGGTGGTATACACTGGGCATAGCCATTTTGGGCGTATTTACGGTTTGGGTGTGATCAACTATTGATGACCACATGCACGTAATGGTCACCAACATTGATGGCTGAGTAAGAGTGGACATAGACAGTAGCAAGCGGCAAAGTATATAAGAGTGAACATAGACAGTAGCAAGTGGCAAAGTATATATTTTTTATATATTTTGAGTTGAACATAATGGATCAGTCCTGGCTTTATTACAGATCAATGCAACAATATTTTCTAACATGACATGATGTTTTAACACCGGTTCGGAGGAATTAAGGGGGTCATTTTTCAGCCATCCTGACTATAGCATTTGGACAGTTATTTTTGGCCAGTGTTACAATGTAAAAAATAGAAGTTTTGGGCGTGTGCGGTACAAAGAAAAGCTAACTAGGGAAAGGGTGTTACACAGAAAATGTGATATTGCATCATCATAGTGTGAAAAATGACTGGATTTATGAGTAGGCTTTATTGGTTATGTCTCAGCTGCTCGTTAAATGTGTAGGTTTTAACCAGTTAATGTCCACAAACCATTGATATTTGCCGTGTGAGTTCTGGGCTTGGCTTTAAATGGGCATCGGAGCGAAGACGGTGATCAAGCAGGAGCAGGTTATATGCTCGTCTAAGAGCGTCAGTGCCAATGTCTCAACTGGACATGGACCAATAGTGGAAAGAGGAAGAGAAAGAAAAGAAAAGGAAAAGAAAAGGAAAAGAAGGAAGAGAAGGAAAAGAAAAGGAAGGTGAAAGAAGGGAAAGAAAAAGGAGGGAAAGAAAAGGAGAGGAAACGAAAAGAAGGGAAGGGATAGGAATCGGGGAAAGGAAAAGAAGGGAAGGAAGGGAAAGAGAGGGAAAGGAAAGGGAAAAAGGGAAAGGAAATGAAGGAAAAGGCAAGGAAGAAAAAGGAAAGGAAGAGAAAGGAAAGAAAGAGAAAGGAAAGGAAGGGAATGGAACAGAAGAGAAGGGAAAGGAAGGAAAAGAAAAGGAAAGGAAAAGAAGGGAAGGGATAGGAATAAAAGGGAAAGGAAAAAAAAGGAAAAAAGGGAAAGGAAATTAAGGAAACGGCAAGGAAGAAAAAGTAAAGGAAGGGAACGGAAAGAAACAAGAAAGGAAGTGAAAGAAAAAGAAAGGAGAGGAATGGAAAGAAAGGAAAATGATGGGAAAGGAAGAAAAGGGAAAGGAAAAGAAAATGAAAGGAAGGGAAAGGAAAAGAGTGGAGAGGAAAGAAGAGAAGTGCACATTGGAACTGCCAACCCATGCAATACACATTTTCCTCCTTAGGCACCCAAATCTGTATATATGTAAAACTGACAAAAAAAAACCCACTTTATTTTATTCACTTTGTTTTATTTTAGTTTGTCCAAACAAATGTGAAAAATGTAAACTTTTGCTGAAGTTTTCCTTACTGAAATAAAACAATTACAATAAAATGTATATAGCTGATCTGTCAGAAAATTTTACAATACAAAACTGCATACATTATTTAAAAAAATATCTCTTGGACCTGACAAGACTAGTTTAGTTACTTTGAAAATCCATGTCCGAAGGGCTGTATAATACTCAAATGACGTCCAGTTAGGGCTAGAGCTGGACTCATAAAATGCTCACCAGGCAGGGAAACTTTCAAAAAGGATTATACTGCATTTTTACACTGATTTACAAAGTACAACGGCCTCATCAGGTTTAAGACGTCTATTTATTAATATATGCAGTTTGTATCATAAAATCAGGAGACAGATCTCATCTAAAGAAATGAAAAGCAAAATTACAATAAAACTACAGTATATAAAACAGCCCTATAAGCTATACATCACAATAACAACAAAAAATGACCAAAAATCAGTTTCTTTGCCCAAAAATGTTAAAAAAAAATAGGCTATAACATGATTTGAAAAGTAACATTTATTCTAATTTTATCTTTTTTTACTTTTAGCACAATTTATTCTTAAAGAAAGTCTAAAAAAAGTACTTTAAAAATTATATAAAACTAAACATCATAATGAACTAAAAAACATTTTCTAGCAGAAAAATGAAAAAAAAAGGCCATTAGTTGACAATAAAAATACTTTTTATGATACTTTTTTTATTATTATTATTTTAACTTTTTTGCCCAATTATTTTAAAAAAAAAGATTTAAAATAAAGAAAAAATGCACTAATAATGACTAAAAAAAAAATGAAATAATAGTCCTAAATATCACCATAAAAAAGACGAAATTTTTTTTTTCTAACTCCCAAAAATAGGAGAACTAAGATATTCTGGTTGTTAAGAGGTTAAAAAATGGCTTCTCTTTAGGCGAGCTGCACCTTGAATTGCTATCTGCCGAGACATCGAGACATCGGGTCACTTGAGGACAGAGCTAATATGAAAGCGTTTTTTTTTTTTCCCAGCAAGGTCAATAATGTTGCCCGGCACTGTGTTAATTGATTTTCTTTGAATATGTGAGTGAAGAGATAAGTTTGTTAGAGACTTCAAGCCTCCGTTCACTGCTGTTCTGTAGGACTGAAGACATACATCCGAGAACATGATTAAGTCGGCCCTCCGCCAAGACTTATACAATCGGCCATTATCGGTCACTGAATTGTCACTATTTATACCCATCCACAATTTTACTGTACAAAATCTTAAAGTAGACTCCTAACTTCTAATCAAAGCCAAAAGATCACATCAAATATAAGAAAAAAAAATCAAAAAAGATTTGAAAAATTATCTAAAATCTTTATTAAATTAATGGGAATCTGACATCAGATTTTTCCCACCTAATCTGAGAGCAGCATGATATAGGGGCAGAGACCCTGATTCCAGTGATGTATCACTTACTGGGTTGCTTGCTGGAGTTTTGATAAAAAAAAATCACAGTTTTATCAGCAGGAGATTATCATTAGAGGACTAGAAGACCTACTGCCAGATAGTCCAACCACGCCTCCACCACTGATTGGCAGCTTTATGTTTACTCTGTGTGTAGACAGCAAGTCAGTGGTGTGGGCAAGGTTATAAAGCAACCAATCAGTGGTGTGGGCAGGGTTATAAAGCAACCAATCAGTGGTGTGGGTGGGGTTATAAAGCAGCCAATCAGTGGTGTGGGCAGGGTTATAAAGCAACCAATCAGTGGTGTGGGCAGGGTTATAAAGCAACCAATCAGTGGTGTGGGTGGGGTTATAAAGCAGCCACTCAGTGGTGTGGGTGGGGTTATAAAGCAGTCAGTCAGTGGTGTGGGCGGGGTTATAAAGCAGCCAATCAGTGGTTTGGGTGGGGTTATAAAGCAGCCAATCAGTGGTGTGGGTGGGGTTATAAAGCAGCCACTCAGTGGTGTGGGTGAGGTTATAAAGCAGCCACTCAGGGGGTGGGCTTGGTTATAAAGCAGCCAAACAGTAGTGTGGGCGGGGTTATAAAGAGGTCAGCATTCAGATAACTGCTAGATCTGCAGATAAAACAGTGATCTTATCAAAACTACAGCAAGCAACCCAGTAAGTGACACATCGCTGGAATCAAAGTCTAATGGCCCCCTGGCATCTGTCTTTATGTACATACCAGTATATTATGTTTTTCTTTATTGCTGTGTAACTTGCTGTCCACTCTTTTTGAGCTTATGGAATGAACAGTTCCTCCTCTTCAACATTCAGCCAGCACTATAGGTGCTAGACCGTCCTTTCCCTCCCTTCTCAGCATCTATTATTTTACTTCTTGCCTGCACGAAACTGAAAACCCGCCTCTCTCTTTTGTTGATACATTTTTGATTGCATGGGTGACCAACTGCAGCAAAGTCTTACCGCTCATAATAACGAGGGTGTGAAAGGAGTCATAAGGCAAATGATCACTGCTCCCATAGGCAGTGAATTAAATGATGGTCGCATATGCTCCCAATGACCCCCTAAGATTTTATCAACTGCTTTGATGCACATACCAGTCCAAAATGTCTAGGAATTATTAAGATTTTCTTACTCTGTAATTTTCCATCCATTCTTTTTGAGTTTTTAAGCAGACAATTCCTCCACAGCATTCAGCCAGCACTATAGGTGCTGGAACTCCCATTACCTTCAGTTCTCAGGATCCATTGTGTATGCTGTTGTCCTTTGGCTTGATACAGTAAGCTAAAAATTTACCTCTCTCTCTTTGACAAATGTTTGATGTCCAAATTCGCTCATGAAAACGGGTGTAAAAGAAGTCATAGTGCACATGAACACTGCTCTCATTGACCATGAATGGTCACAAATGCTCCATTTACACAGGAGCCTCCATTCTTGGGATCGATGAGTTTCCTTGTGGGTCAATTCCAAACAGTCCTACCTTTATTACTTATCTTATGGATGATAAATGTTGTCTGTAGGATAAACCCTATAATGTAACATGACTTATGTGGATAAGTCTATTCCTAGTGTTAACACACAGATCATTATCTTTTGGCTGTCCTTTGAGGAAATTTTTGTGATTGTCACATTTCTATAATCGGGGCTTGCAGAAATCCAAGTGTTTGCAGTCGAAACAGCCCCATCGAGATGATTGAAACTATCTGGAACAAATGTACCGCCTGTTACATCCCAATTCTAAAGATTAGGCCCATGTCACAGATCTGTGCCTATAAAAAATCCTACAAGTGCACCCGAAAAAGGGTTACATTCCTAAACTAATGGGTCATTGTCAGAAAATAAGAATAAAAATATAAACAGCCCCATCGAGACGATTGAAACTCTCTGGAACAAATGTACCGCCTGTTACATCCCAATCATAAAGAATAAGCCCATGTCGCAGATCTGTGCCTATAAAAAATCCTACAAGTGCAGCCGAAAAAGGGTTACGTTCCTAAACTAATGGGTCATTGTGGAAAAATAAGAAAAATATAAACAGCCCCATCGAGACGATTGAAACTCTCTGGAACAAATGTACTGCCTGTTATGTCCCAATTATAAAGAATAAGCCCATGTCGCAGATCTGTGCCTATAAACCATCCTACAAGTGCACCCGAAAAAGGGTTACGTTCCTAAATTAATGGGTCATTGTCGGAAAATAAGAATAAAAATATAAACAGCCCCATCTAGATGATTGAAACTCCCTGGAACAAATCTACCGCCTGTAACGTCCCAATTATAAAGAATAAGCCCATGTCGCAGATCTGTGCCTATAAAAAAATCCTACAAGTGCACCCAAAAAAGGGTTTTATTCCTAATCTAATGTGTCGTTGACACCAAATAAAAATATAAATTGCACCCAAAAAACAACTTTATATGTCCTTGAACAAAAACAATAAATCTCCCTACGAGCTGCCACTTTCATGGTTGCTGTCATCGTGGTGTTAGAATAATTAGCGCTTTCTTATAATTTCGCACGTAACCTGTGAAATATGCGTATGATTAGTGTGCGGTGATTTTGCCATTGTTTTTCGGTATCATTTTTTTGTGAATTAGTCCTTATCTGGTGAATGCACATTGCGGCAGTGGAGCAGCTGTAATTAAGCACTATCAATGGCTGCAGGCGTGCTTGACTTCCCAGTGAACACAACTGTGTAGATTGTTTTTCGGTAAATATACAGTACATTCCCCCCTACCCAACTCTGTACATTAAATTTACTCAGATTTACAGCTAGCTACTTTTAGGATCCATTTACGTACATGGGCCAATCGGTAGGTCCGCTTTTTTAATAATTTCTGCTGGTATAAAAATCAGTTTTCGGCAGCACATCGATCAATTAGATATTGATGACCTTCATTACCTTATTTTACTTCCTACTCTCCCACAAATTCTAGGCTGCGGTGCTGTTTCAATGTCTAGTTCATGCTCCTTTAGAAGCTGCTTTTAACTGCTGCTCAGCAAAAATCCGTACACTATATTGAGTCTTTTCCTATCTAAACCTCTCTAATCCCAATTATCCCCAGTGTTCAGACTGGGGAAATACTGTACACAACCTGTTTTAATATAGTGGACATATCTTTGTAGAGCAGCAGTTGAAAGCGGTTTTTAAAGGAGCATGAACTGGATATTGAAACAACACTGTAGCATAGCGTTTGTGTAAGAAGGAAGCAAATATATATTCAAGAGGGCTCTGTAGTCCAAGAATTGGTTCTTGAGGGAAGGGTGTAAAGGAGGACTGGAAGAGTTCAGCTTGTGGCACGCTCTTCCCGTGTGCGGATAGTGTGATCTAGGGTAGGTAGAGAACCAACAGAAGCGGTTTTGGTGCCAGCTAGGCAGCGTTACACAGAAGAGCTTGTGGATGAGATGAAAGAACTGCTAATGTTCCTCCGAGCAGGCTAAACTTCTAAAGCCAAAGCAAGTGTCCCAACCCCTGGTCCTGGCCTACAGTGCCCAAAAAGGGAATGGATTTTGTGTAAACTCCAATCCCATCTTTGGTTTGGAAATTGTTTATAAAGGAGTATTCTCAAATTTGGAAGTTATCCCAAATGCTTTGGATTGGGGGTAATGTCCTGATTTCTGAAGAACCCACCACTAGGATCACCATCAGTTCTTGAAGAGCTCCATGTGAATAGAGAGGGGGTCAATCATGTGCACTGTTTCTCCATTCATTTGCTTTGAAGTGCTGAAGACCAGAGTTCACCAATCTCCGGTGGTCTCAATATGTATAAAAAGAAAGGTAGAGCGAATGTGACTCGCCCCCTGGGCCGTGAGGCACTCGGATCCGGGCAATAGGGGGAACGATGGGAGTAGTAGTGGCAACCCGGTTCCGTGGCTCAGGGTGGTCAGGCCAGTGGTAGTCCGTTATGTGCTGATATTTATGTCCGACTACGCCACCCGTGGATTGCGGTTATTAGGAATCGCTGCTGCATGCAGACCGCTGGGGCTGATGAGGTGTGCAGCTAGGGTAGTGTGACTCCCCACGGGAAGAGTGCGGCCCCAGGGCAGTATAGTGGATGGTGGGAGTGATGGTGGTGAGAGTCCCAGTACCGGTAGTGCTGGAGGAGCAAGGAGCACACAGACAACAGGTTGCAGTCCAGGGTCTTTACTAGAACAGGTAAACTGACCCATAAACAATCCCGGCTAGGAGGGGACCTGGATGTCTGAGAGCAACGGGGAAATTGGCCCTGGTCAGGGTGAGGGTGTAGGCCTACCGTGCTTTCTGTGCTCCTTCTGGCTATCTCCTCGTTATAGGGTAACAGCCCACGTTTCCAAGCTTTCCGTGTATTCTCGCCTGTATGGCCTGCGACGTGGGTTCCTTTCTGCTCCAGGCCTGGTACGGCTTTACTGGTCCCTTCGGTTGTGGCAGGGCCTCCAGGCTTCTTAGGCCAAGGAATGTACAGTCCCTTGCGGACTGGTTCTCTGCTGGGGGATGTGGAATCCTTCCAGCCTCAGACACCAAAGTCTGGTAGATTAAGTCTGTTATCTGCCAAGACAGGCTCTCTTCGCCTCTTGTCTCTGGCTTGTGGCTCTCCTCCTGCCACACTTCCTCTTAGGTGCAATCAACTTTCTGTCCCTGCTCCACTCTGGGACACGTCTCAGTCCTGAGACAGGTCATCTGGTTCTCCCTAACCCTGCCCCCAGCACCAGCTTTTATAGGGGCAGCCTGCTCCCCCTACTGGCCTGAGACAGGAGGTACTGCATGCTAATGTTCCCCTGACTAGAGAACCTCCCCCTTGCTCTCAGACGCAGCTTTAATTACACTTGTGGCATCCAGGCCAGGGTGACACATTCCCCCCTAGTGAAATTTAGTACTCCGGGACTAAACAGTAAACAAAGACAATACGCATAACCATAAAACATTAGTAGACAGACGACGCACAAATTGAGTTCTTAAGGTCACAGTGTGGTCTGTGACCGGGTGTCCATATCACCAATACAACGGGGAGCCTTAACCAGGTGGGGGTCTGTCCTACCCCAAGTCCTTTACAGTCTTAGTTCATTCCTTGGTTAGGCTCCGAACGCAGTCCATACAAGGTCCCGGTTATAAAAAGTCCATAACCTTTGAGTCCTTACGGTAGCTGCAAGAAACTGAAACACAGAATTACCAAACAAGCATGTAACTTGGCAAACAATTCAACATTTGGCAACAGGGTTATTTACAATTTTAGTACACTCTATATTCTCCAGCGAGCGGGTATCTGCCCCTTTGTGCTCCTGGTTGACCTACGTAGCCCACTGTCTGGTGGTGGACCAACCTGGCTTTCCCCACTAGCGTTAGGGGTACAGCTACCAGCTGGGTGTACAGGTAGGGCAGGCAGCTGTCTGCGGGTCCTTTGGCTTACCGCAGGCATGGCAGGCTCACTGTCAGCAGAGGGTTGACTCTCCTGGGCTGCTGGTACAGGCTCTTCTGCCTCTGGAACTGCTTGCTCCTCTTTGTCTTCCGGCTCCAGTGTTGGTTGTTGCTGTGCCGGTTGCAGAAAATGCAGGACGGGTACCACTATGGCATCATTTATGCGAGTCCAGGACTGAGGGAACTCTCCGAGAACGGTGCTGATCATTTCTTCCTTGTCCTCTGCGGGTTCAAGGTCACTCTGATCCTCTTCTGCACTATGGAGTTGCTCGGGGCACCTTTTGAGGTGGTCTCTGGAGACGACACTAGTGGTTTCTCCTCCGTCCTTGGTGATTACGCACACCTTTGGGTTGTCGTGGTCAGACTGCAGTACGGTGTAGGGTTCCCTTTCCCACTGGTCGTCCAACTTATGTAGCCTTCTTTTTCGCTTTAGGACTTGCTCACCAGGTTCTAGGGGACCAGCAGGGGCGTGTTGATTGAAGAGTTTTTCTTGCCTCTCTCTCACCTGGGCCAGGCTCTTCTCCACACTCTCCTGTACCTTCTTGTACTGCAGTTGCCTTTCCTTATCCCAGTCCGCATCCGGGGAGGTGTCCTCAGGTATTAGGACTCCCATCTCCAGGTCTACGGGTAGCTTACCTGGTCTAGCTCGCATCAGGTAAGCCGGGGTGCAGTTTGTAGCATTCACCGGGATATTGTTGTATAGGTCTATTAGGTCCGGCAGTTTTTCTGGCCACAGGCTGCGTTCCTCCAGGGGTAACGTCTTCAGGAGATCAATGACTATATTGTTCATCTTCTCACACATCCCGTTGGTTTGTGGATGGTAAGGCGTTGTCCGAATCTTCTTACAGCCATAGAGGTTGCAGAACTCCTGGAAGATTTCAGCCTCGAACGCTGGACCCTGGTCTGTCAGGACCTGTTCCGGATACCCGTGTGGACGGCAGAAATATTGCTGGAAGGCTCTGGCCGCTGTTTGGGCTGTCAAGTCCTTTACCGGGACCACCACTAGAAAACGGGAATAGTGGTCCACGATTGTCAGGGCATAGATGTATCCAGACCGGCTTGGAGCCAATTTGACGTGGTCCAGAGCTACCAGCTCAAGAGGCTGCGTGGTGACGATGGGCCTCAAGGGTGTCTTCTGGCTGGTGCGGTCCTTCCTCCTCAGGTGACAAGGGCCACAGTCTCTGCACCACTTTTCTACAGCTCCTCTCATGCCGACCCAAAAGAACCTTCCTCTTAGCAGGAACTCCAATTTCTTCCAACCGAAGTGTCCCGCTCTGTCATGGTAAGCCCCCAGGACCATGGCTGCATCCCGTCTTGGGACCACGACTTGCCAGGTCAGCTCGTGCGTCCGGTGGTTAACAATCCTTCTGCACAACTTGCCTTCGTAGAGGAACAGCTTGCTCTTCTCCTTCCATAGCTGCTTGGCTTCCTCTGGGGCATCTGGATCTAAGCGGGCGTCTTCCCGGGTCAGCAGATCTTTCACCAGGCGGACTGCAGGGTCACTATCTTGGGTCTCGGCCCAGCTGTGGTGAGGTAGGGGATTGATCATCACAGTGGTTAGATCCTCCTCCTTCACACGGTGAGAGTATTGAGCGGCTCCATACCGGTGAAACGCGGGGAGTTCTACCTCCTCCAGCATTTCTGGGTCTTCGTCACCTTCAGGTAAGTGAGGCATCCTCGATAGGGCATCAGCGTTGGCATTGGTTTTGCCGGCCCGGTACTTGATCACGAAGTCATAGTTGGAGAGACGGGCCATCCACCGCTGTTCTAGGGCACCCAGTCTTGCATTGTCCAGGTGTGTCAACGGGTTATTGTCCGTGTACACGGTGAGCTTTGCGGAGGCCAGGTAATGCTTGAAGCGTTCCGTCACGGCCCACACCACTGCCAAGAATTCTAGCTTGAAGGAGCTGTAATTCTCCGGGTTCCTCTCGGTGGGCCTCAGCTTCCGACTGGCGTATGCGATCACCCGTTCTCTGCCCTGTTGGTTTTGGGACAGTACGGCTCCCAGTCCCACATTACTGGCGTCTGTGTGGAGAATGAAAGGCTGGCCGTAATCAGGGTAGGCCAGGATCTCATCCCCCGTGAGGGCCATCTTTAGCTGGCGGAAGGACTCCTCTTCCGGTTTATCCCACTTGAAGGGTGGCTTTTGACTTCGGGACTTAGACTGTCCGATCAGGAGGTCCTGCATAGGAGCTGCCATCTTGGTGAACCCGGGGATGAATCTTCGGTAGTAGCCTACCAACCCGAGAAACTGTCTCACCTCTTTGATGTTCGAGGGGCTTGGCCAGCTCTTGATTGCCGTGACCTTGTCAGGGTCGGGGGCCACTCCTTCCGCGCTTACCACGTGCCCTAGGTACTGGACCTTTGGTTTCAGCAGGTGACACTTCGATGGTTTCACCTTCAGGCCATAGCCTGCCAGGGCTTCGAACACCTCAGCCAGGTGTTTGAGATGGTCCTCGTAGGTCTTCGAATAGACGATCACGTCGTCCAGGTAAAGGAGGACCGTCTCGAAGTTTCGGTGCCCTAGACAGCATTCCATCAGCCGCTGGAAGGTCCCTGGTGCGTTGCAGAGCCCGAAAGGCATACAGTTGAATTCGCTCAGTCCCATCGGGGTGGTGAAGGCGGTCTTCTCCTTGTCAGCCTCTGCCACAGGAACCTGCCAGTACCCGCTAGTAAGGTCCAAAGTAGAAAAGAAGTTAGCTGATTTTAGTGCGGCTAAAGACTCCTCTATTCTAGGCAGCGGATATGCGTCTTTGTGGGTGATACGGTTGATTTGTCTATAGTCCACGCACATTCTCATGGTGCCGTCTTTCTTTTTGACCAGAACCAAGGGGGCTGCCCAGGGGCTACAGCTGTCTCTAATGACCCCAGCTTCTTTCATCTCTCTTAGCATGCCCTTTGCGTTCTGATAATGTGCAGGGGGTACAGGCCTGTGTCTCTCTTTTATTGGTGGGTGGCTCCCTGTGGGGATGTGGTGTTCTATCCCCTTTACTCTGCCGAAGTCTAACGGGTGCTTACTAAAGACTCTCTCGTACTCCTGTACCACCCGGTAGACTCCTTGTTTTTGGTGCAGGGGAGTGGAGTCAGCACCCACATGGAGTTTCTGGCACCAGTCCTCCTTTTGTTTCTGGGAGCCATTACCCTCCGCCTGTGGAGATGGAGGCAAGGGTTCCACGGCCCTGATAGCTTTGTGTTCGACAACAAACAGTTTGGCGAGTGTAGCGTACCTGGGTAAGTGTACTTCCCTCTCCCCGATGTTGAGGATGCGGACGGGCACCCTCCCATGACGGACATCAACCACCCCCCGGGCTGTCAAAATGGTGGGCCTGCTGTCTGAGTACACGGGTTCTACCATAGCTTGGTAGTCTCTACCTCTCAACCCGATTGCAGTCCGACACCAGATCATCATTTCACTTTTGGGAGGAATGGAAATGGGGAATGGGTCACTCAGTCTTACGCTACCGATCTCACCACCAGACAGTTCTACCTGCTGCCGTCTCATCAGGGCTTTTATCTCCTTGTTGAGGACTCTCTGTTGGCTGGAACTAGCATTCACCGCCACCTGTTGTAGAATTACAATTACCTCTGAAAGACAATTTTCAATTATGTTAGTACCCACAGTTATTTTAGGGTGACTTTCATGACGGTCAATGTCCACAATAATCACTCCCTGTGCCGGCAGTTCAACTTTACCAATTTTAATGGTCATCTCCTTGAACCCCATCTGCGGCACGGGTAAGCCATTACTGCCGATGATGCTCAAGTTACTGTCTGGATACCGTGTGATATCATCATCAGTCCAATACTGCTTAAAAAGTACATAAGGGATAGTGGTTACTTGCGACCCAGTATCCAGCAAGGCGCTCATGGGGATACCGTCCAGCACCACGGGTAAAACTGGGCACCCCCCAACGTACTTATTACGCCAATTGTAAGGGCCTGGTGATCTTATGCCTGGGGGTTGGCCCTCTGCCCCAGGTTGGACCCGTTTAAATTACAGTACCTGGAAATGTGTCCGGGCTGGTTGCATCGACGGCAAATGGGCTGTCCATCCTCTGCGTAGCGGTCTGTAGGCCTCCCTCGGAACGACGGGATCCTCCTCTGTCGACGCCACGGGACATCCTCCGGACTTGAAGCCAGCTCGATGGGTCTTGACGGGTCCACTTGCAACGCCTGGACGGTCCTGGTCAACGCCGCGACGCTCCTGGTCAGCTCCTGGACTTGGTGGTGCAGGCCTTTCGACGGGGCTTGGTTCAGGGCCTGTGCATCAGCCTCCACGGAGTCCATAGAGGAGGGCGCCGCCTCCTGGTGGTAGGTGATGGCAGGGCGCCGGGGGTTTATAGCGCCACTGGTTGCAGATTCACGGAGCACCCTTATGGCCCTGTCCTTAAATTGGGCAAAGGTCAGGTCGGGGTTCTGAAAGAACATGAGGCGCAGTTGGGCCCTGTGGGCGCTAGACAGCAGACCTTCTATGAATTGTTCTGTTAGCAGCTTATCCGTTTCCTGCACACTGCCAGGGTCAGTTTGTTGAATAGCCCTCAGGGCTTCCTGCAGATTTAGGGCATAGTCTCTGATGCTGTCCTGTGCCCGCTGCTTACATCCATAGAACCGCATTTTAATTTCAGCGGAGGTACGTGTGTCAAAGGTACCCCGCAGCCGGGCCAGAATACCCTTCACAGTCCTTTTCTCCTCAGTGGGCCATGATTTTACCTCCCTTTGGGCTGCGCCAGTTAACTGCCCTGTTAATATGCTGACCTTCTGTTCCTATGTCAAGGGGTAAACGTGGAACAAACTGTACAGCCTTTCCTTGAAGTCAGTTAGGGCATGGGGCTCCCCTGAGTATTTGGGCAGCCAGGCCGCTCCAGGGATGTAGGGCAGGGAAAAGGGCATCACCGCTGCTGCAGCTGCGTTGGTGGTAGTGGGCGCCTCTGTGTCCGGCTCCGGATGGCGGGAAACGACTCCGGACGGCGGGAAACTTTGCCACAGGTAAGTTACAAAAGTCTTTTTCAGGCACGCAGTACCCGGTGGTTGCGGGCACGAAATCCTGCCGACTACGCCAAAGCTGACTCGCCCCCTGGGCCGTGGGGCACTCGGATCCGGGCAATAGGGGGAACGATGGGAGTAGTAGTGGCAACCCGGTTCCGTGGCTCAGGGTGGTCAGGCCAGTGGTAGTCCGTTATATTGATTATGTCCGACTACGCCACCCGTGGATTGCGGTTATTAGGAACCGCCGCTGCATGCAGACCGCTGGGGCTGATGAGGTGTGCAGCTAGGGTAGTGTGACTCCCCACGGGAAGAGTGCGGCCCCAGGGCAGTATAGTGGATGGTGGGAGTGATGGTAGTGAGAGTCCCAGGGCTGGTAGTGCTGGAGGAGCAAGGAGCACACAGACAACAGGTTGCAGTCCAGGGTCTTTACTAGAACAGGTAAACTGACCCACAAACAATCCCGGCTAGGAGGGGACCTGGATGTCTGAGAGCAACGGGGAAATTGGCCCTGGTCAGGGTGAGGGTGTAGGCCTACCGTGCTTTCTGCGCTCCTTCTGGCTATCTCCTCGTTATAGGGTAACAGCCCACCTTTCCAAGCTTTCCGTGTATTCTCGCCTGTATGGCCTGAGACGTGGGTTCCTTTTTGCTCCCAGCCTTGTACGGCTTTACTGGTCCCTTCGGTTGTGGCAGGGCCTCCAGGCTTCTTAGGCCAAGGAATGTACAGTCCCTTGCGGACTGGTTCTCTGCTGGGGGATGTGGAATCCTTCCAGCCTCAGACACCAAAGTCTGGTAGATTAAGTCTGTTATCTGAGACAGGTCATCTGGTTCTCCCTAACCCTGCCCCCAGCACCAGCTTTTATAGGGGCAGCCAGCTCCCCCTACTGGCCTGAGACAGGAGGTACTGCATGCTAATGTTCCCCTGACTAGAGAACCTCCCCCTTGCTCTCAGACACAGCTTTAATTACACTTGTGGCATCCAGGCCAGGGTGACACAAATGATCGACCGGAGCAGAAGCCTCTTCGGAGCCCCGGATCTTCATTCATACAGGCGTCTTCAGAGACGCGGGTCTCAGGGTTGGTGGGAGTCCCATCGACCAGGAAGTTATCTCTTATCCCATGAGATAACTATACGATGCAGCTATACGATGCATCTACAAAATGCAATGAAATATCATAAGTACTATTTTATTATACCTTGAACATAATCACGACACACAATAATACAAAACTCTAAAAACATTTCAAACCATATAAAAAGGTCTCTATCACAACCATCCAGAAAGTAACAAACACCAAAAAATGGTGGCCACTAAGACAATAGGACTCACCTATGGATGGAAATGATAAAAACTGCAAATTCATGCCATACATTATTGAATAAGAAAAAGTAAAAAGTGCATAAATTGATACAAGGTGCAAGTTCAGTGCCAAAAAGCTATATAAACAGACAATATTATGACCTTGTGAAAAGAAAAAAATTAAGTACGTTGTGACATCCAATAAATAATCGATTATTAAAAGCCCAAAAATGTGTGGAAAAGATAATCTTTGAGAATCAATTTCTAAGGAACCCCAATCGTTTCGCTGTAAATTGACAGCTTCCTCAGGGAATGCCTAAAAATGTGTGGAAAAGAAGATAATTTTTGAGAGTCATTTTCTAAGGAACCCCAATCGTTTCACTGTAAATTGACAGCTTCCTCAGGGAATGCCTAAAAATGAGTGGAAAAGAAGATAATTTTTGAGAGTCAGTTTCTAAGGAACCCCAATCGTTTCACTGTATATTAACAGCTTCCTCAGGGAATGCCTAAAAATGAGTGGAAAAGAAGATAATTTTTGAGAGTCAGTTTCTAAGGAACCCCAATCGTTTCGCTGTAAATTGACAGCTTCCTCAGGGAATGCCTAAAAATGAGTGGAAAAGAAGATAATTTTTGAGAGTCAGTTTCTAAGGAACCCCAATCGTTTCGCTGTAAATTGACAGCTTCCTCAGGGAATGCCTAAATTTTTGAGAGTCAGTTTCTAAGGAACCCCAATCGTTTCGCTGTAAATTGACAGCTTCCTCAGGGAATGCCTAAAAATGTGTGGAAAAGAAGATAATTTTTGAGAGTCAGTTTCTAAGGAACCCCAATCGTTTCACTGTAAATTGACAGCTTCCTCAGGGAATGCCTAAAAATGAGTGGAAAAGAAGATAATTTTTGAGAGTCAGTTTCTAAGGAACCCCAATCGTTTCACTGTATATTAACAGCTTCCTCAGGGAATGCCTAAAAATGTGTGGAAAAGAAGATAATTTTTGTGAGTCAGTTTCTAAGGAATCCCAATCGTTTCACTGTAAATTGACAGCTTCCTCAGTGAATGCCTAAAAATGTGTGGAAAAGAAGATAATTTTTGAGAGTCAGTTTCTAAGGAACCCCAATCGTTTCGCTGTAAATTGACAGCTTCCTCAGGGAATGCCTAAATTTTTGAGAGTCAGTTTCTAAGGAACCCCAATCGTTTCGCTGTTAATTGACAGCTTCCTCAGGGAATGCCTAAAAATGAGTGGAAAAGAAGATAATTTTTGAGAGTCAGTTTCTAAGGAACCCCAATCGTTTTGCTGTAAATTGACAGCTTCCTCAGGGAATGCCTAAATTTTTGAGAGTCAGTTTCTAAGGAACCCCAATCGTTTCGCTGTAAATTGACAGCTTCCTCAGGGAATGCCTAAAAATGTGTGGAAAAGAAGGTAATTTTTGAGAGTCAGTTTCTAAGGAACCCCAATCGTTTCACTGTAAATTGACAGCTTCCTCAGGGAATGCCTAAAAATGAGTGGAAAAGAAGATAATTTTTGAGAGTCAGTTTCTAAGGAACCCCAATCGTTTCACTGTATATTAACAGCTTCCTCAGGGAATGCCTAAAAATGTGTGGAAAAGAAGATAATTTTTGAGAGTCAGTTTCTAAGGAATCCCAATCGTTTCACTGTAAATTGACAGCTTCCTCAGTGAATGCCTAAAAATGTGTGGAAAAGAAGATAATTTTTGAGAGTCAGTTTCTAAGGAACAACCAATCGTTTCGCTGTAAATTGACAGCTTCCTCAGGGAATGCCTAAATTTTTGAGAGTCAGTTTCTAAGGAACCCCAATCGTTTCGCTGTAAATTGACAGCTTCCTCAGGGAATGCCTAAAAATGAGTGGAAAAGAAGATAATTTTTGAGAGTCAGTTTCTAAGGAACCCCAATCGTTTCACTGTAAATTGACAGCTTCCTCAGGGAATGCCTAAATTTTTGAGAGTCAGTTTCTAAGGAACCCCAATCGTTTCGCTGTAAATTGACAGCTTCCTCAGGGAATGCCTAAAAATGAGTGGAAAAGAAGATAATTTTTGAGAGTCAGTTTCTAAGGAGCCCCAATCGTTTCGCTGTAAATTGACAGCTTCCTCAGGGAATGCCTAAAAATGAGTGGAAAAGAAGATAATTTTTGAGAGTCAGTTTCTAAGGAATCCCAATCGTTTCACTGTAAATTGACAGCTTCCTCAGTGAATGCCTAAAAATGTGTGGAAAAGAAGATAATTTTTGAGAGTCAGTTTCTAAGGAACCCCAATCGTTTCGCTGTAAATTAACAGCTTCCTCAGGGAATGCCTAAATTTTTGAGAGTCAGTTTCTAAGGAACCCCAATCGTTTCGCTGTAAATTGACAGCTTCCTCAGGGAATGCCTAAAAATGAGTGGAAAAGAAGATAATTTTTGAGAGTCAGTTTCTAAGGAACCCCAATCGTTTCACTGTAAATTGACAGCTTCCTCAGGGAATGCCTAAAAATGTGTGGAAAAGAAGATCATTTTTGAGAGTCAATTTCTAAGGAACCCAAATAGTTTTGCTGCATATTAACAGCTTCCTCAGGGGTACGTCTAGAAAGTTTTTGTATTATTACATACCTATATAATAAAAATAAAAACCAATAACAAATATAAGCAAAAAGAGTATTTACAAATAATTAGTGATTGGTGTGTGTAAGTGGCGCCATTCAACCGAGCATCTGAAGTCTACAACACGGCTGCGTGAAAACTAAGTGATTGACTATCTAAGAAATTACTCAAAAATAGTGATGAAACTGCGACTACGCAAAAATCTAGCGCAAGTATGTTCGAGCCAATTCGGGATGGTTGGCAACTGAATATCAGTAACCACAGAGTCCAGAATCTTCAGCTATGTCAAAACCACAACTTCCACCATGTCCTGACAACCAGAAGTGACATTCTACAATCCTGGATGTAGTCATTGTAACCAGAGTAAAAACATCCAATGTCTAAAAATCAGAAAACTAAAAAAAAAATATTTGCAAAATACAAAAAAAAAAAAATTATTACAAAGTTTTAAATTGTCTATTCAATGACAGCTTTATGTACGAGAAGAGGTTCCCAGCCACTTCAAAGTCGGTCCATGTCTCCAGATGTAGCAAACCAATCTATTTTTCCATTGTTGGCTCTATAGAGTATATGTAATACTCATATTCAGCGTTTCCCATAATGGTTCCAAAGGAAACTATTTAAAAAAAATAAAAACCGAAGGGCAGATGTTATTTTTTCCATGTGCAATAAGTGATACAGATGGACTTGGTAATTTGGTTTTCTTCTCACGATTCCCTTCTAGGAGGCACATTTCCTACTGATCATCCCAGTAAGACGTCATGTTTAACCCAAGAATGGAGATTTTCTTTTTCTTTAACATAGGACAAAAATTATAAGTGTTCCAATTTTGATCAAATGCCGAAAGAAATGGGAAAAAGGGGTGGCAATGTGGCAAATTGTCTCTTTAGAGAGGAAGAGGACTTGAACTCTAGTGCCACTTATTGAAAGTAGAAAATGTCAAAGTCAATATCGACCCATCAATGAGCCTTCTCACATGTCTTTGAATAAAAGCCAAGCCAGACACGTGTTTCGGGGTGTTTGCCCCTCATCAGTGCAAAGCAAGAGATCTGATTTGGCTGGATGAGAGACCTCAGGAAGGCATGAAAAAGTCATGGAAGGGGCAAAATCATGGAAGTGGTTTGGCAGTGATTCATGCACTGCTTACATTCTCCTCCCAAAGAGGTTTGTCCAAAAGTTGGCCAGTATGCTTTAGGGTACGCCCACACGACGTCTTTTAAATTCAGGCGAACTCGTCAAGTTTTTCAAGCAGTAGATGCTTCGGGAAAATGCTGGCAGTGTTTTTCCTGAAGTGTCTTTTTTAAGCATGTAACTTTTTTGAGGCAGCTTTGCCACTAGTGTATTTTTTCCCCCCATAGGAACTGTTGAAAGTATGATCAGATCACTTCTTTTAACCCCTTTGCGAGTTTGGAAACCTGAAGGGGTTAAAAGATGCTCAAAAGAATAAACTTATGAACAGCAAGTTGTTTTTACATTGCAGTATTCATTCTTTTTAGTGTTTATAAATTCGCTCTTTCAGGAGGGGAACTGAGCGAAACCCACCTGAAAAAGACTTTGTGTGCACATACCCTACTTTGTGTGTACATACCCTTAGACTCCTGAAGGAATTATCAAGTCTCCCAATAAACCCAGAAAGCAGCACTTCTGGCAAGGTTTCACCTGTTGAGGAGACATGTAAAAGGAAAGAAGGGGGTGAAGCCCTTGAAGAAGCGCTGCAATAATTTACACACTGCTTATATTCTCTCAAAAAGGTTGCATCAGAGTTAGCAAATATGCTTTATTCTGCCATACAAGCACAACTGTCCACATCAGGGCGCCTTTTCCATGTAATTGGTGCACTGCTATGACAGCTCCAGTTTTAGGAAAAATACGTCATGCAAAAAATAAATACATTTTGAAGGTTCCTGGCTATGATAAAAACTAGTGTAACCTTAAAGGGAACCTGTCACCAGCTTTGACCGACATGAGATACGACCACCACCTTTCAGCCCTGATATACAGCATTCTATAAAACTGTATCCGACCTGCAAGACAAGAAAAAGAGCTTTTAATATACTCACCTGGGGGGCGGTCCAGTCCAAGGGATGTCGCTCGTCCTGGTCCGGCTTCTCCTTTCTTCATGCGATGCCGTCCTCTTTCTTGCTTCGAGTGGGTGACAGTCTAAAAAGTCCACCAGATTTATCATCCAGCATGAGCCACTGTGACAAATTTTACTTTAAGGTGTGATTTTCTTAAAAATATTCCAGAGAAAACATAGTGATACATGCAGATACTTATATATCATACAACAGCATTAGGGAGGAGTCTGTGGCTCCAAATTTATTCTGCAGCCGGACGACGGCCCCAAACATCCAGCCAATGTCATTAAAAATGAGGAGTCCTGGAAGTGATGATCCGGCCCCCACAGAGCCCTGATTTCACATCATCTAGTCAGTCTGGTATCATATGAAGAGACAGAAGGATCTGCACAAGTAACATCCGCAGAAGATCTCTGGTTGGATCACCAAGATGTTTGGAACAATCTCCTGACGAGTTTCTTCAAAAACTGTGTGGAAGTACAAGTACCTAGAAGATGTGAAAGAACAAGGAGTCCTGGAAGTGATGATCCGGCCCCCACAGAGCCCTGATCTCACATCATTCGGTCTGTCTGGGATCACATGAAGAGACAGAAGGATTTTGCGCAAGCCTCATACACAGAAGATCGGTGGTTGGTTCTCCAAGATGTTTGGAACAACTTCCTGCCGAGTTCCTTCAAAAACTGTGTACAAGTGATATGAAGAAGTGATGAAGACAAAGGACAGTCAGCAAATATTGATGAGATTTAGATTTCTCTTTTGTCCATTCACTTTCCGTTTTCTTAATTGATAAAAAAAAATCTATTAACACTTCTATTTTTCAAAGCGTTCTGGCTTTGAATTTTTGATAACTTTTGCACTGTAATGTATATATACCATAAAAACCTGTTTTAAACAATAGGTCATTTTCTGGTAAAAATACCTAACCTCCAGGAGCATACATAGTAATCGTAGGGCCCAATAGCAAAAGTCCTAATTGCTTTCTCCCTCCCCCAAAAGAAAAATAATAAAATATCACATGGGGTCACAGAAGACCATATCTCACAACTTAACAGCCCTCACAAAGTAATTTTTCTCCTACTGAAACCCCTTCGTGTTCCTATGCACTAAGATATCCCTTTCATGGCCCCTCTAAAGTATTATGTCAACAAAAGTGCCCCCAAACTCAATATGATACCCCGACAGTGAATTCCAGCACAGTACCCTGCACATGTACTTTATGATGATCTTACAGTACACCCTCCGCAAAGTATAATACCCCCACAGTTCCCCCACATAGTACAATGCCTCCACAGTGACCACTACACAGTAACCTCAAGAGAAATGTGCTGTCTTCCAGGAGCAAAAATTAAAGATGTGTCTGACAGGATATCAAGACTCTTCAGACCTACAGATCACTACCCATTCCTGCTAATACATGTGGGGACAAATGACACCGCAAGAAAGGACCTGGAAACCATCTGCAGTGACTTTGAAGACTTAGGCAAGAAAGTGAAAGAATTGGGAGCGCAGGTGGTCTTCTCATCCATCCTCCCAGTGGATGGCCATGGAACAATGAGGTGGAATAAGATTCTACAGGTGAACAACTGGCTACGTCGATGGTGCCGTCAACAAGGATTTGGATTTCTGGATCACGGAATGAATTACCTATACGATGGACTACTTGCTAGAGATGGGGTGCACCTTACGAAGACTGGAAAACATGTATTTGGAAGTCGCCTTGCTACACTCATCAGAAGAGCTTTAAACTAGAACAATGTGGGAAGGGAAGCAAAAGGCCAGAAAAAGCCATACAGCTGACAAATACTATTGAGATCTCTGCTACTGGAAGTGGAAAGGAAGAACAAAGACAAAACAATTTAAATAATAAAAATATGGGAGGAAGAGAAACCAATCACAAACTAAAATGTTTTTATACAAATGCACAAAGCATGGGCAACAAACAAGGAGAATTGGAACTACTAATGCAGGAAAAGAAATATGATGTCATTGGAATCACTGAAACTTGGTGGGACGATACACATGATTGGAATAAAAGGCTAAAAGGATACAACTTATTTGCAAGAAACAGACTTGATAAACGAGGAGGAGGTGTTGCATTGTATGTTAGAAAAGCGTATATCTGCACAGAGATTGAAGCTTCAGAGACTGGGAGTTCTGTGGAAACTGTTTGGGTAAGAATACAAGGAGAGAACAACGGAAAGGACACCATTGTAGGGATTTACTACAGGCCACCTGGGCATGCTGAAGATATGGATGAACTCTTTATGTATCAAATGACCAAGTTCTCCAAAAAATATGACGTAGTGGTCATGGGAGATTTCAACTATCCAGACATTTGTTGGGAATCTCTCTCAAGTAAAACTAACAGGTCAAGCAAATTCTTATCCTCTCTTGCTGACAACTTTATCTTCCAAAAGGTAGGGGAGAAAACAAGGGGATCTGCTACTTTGGATCTAATCCTTATAAACAAGGAGGAAATGGTTGAGGAGGTAAAGGTGGCTGGGACGCTAGGAGGCAGCGATCATGCTATTATAGAATTTTGGATAACTAGAGGAGGAAGACATGTGAAGACTCAAACTTCAAGGTTAGATTTTAGAAAGGCAGATTTTAAGAGACTCAGAAAGAGAATAGGAGGGATCCAATGGCTGGATGTCCTTAAGGACAAAAATGTCCAGGAAGGATGGGAAATTTTTAAAAATGAGATTCTCAAAGCACAATCGTTAACAATCCCGAAAAGTAGGAAGAATGGGAAGCATTTAAGGAAACCAGGATGGATGAACACAGAACTTAAACACATGCTAAAAAGAAAGAAAGAAATGTTTATTAAATGGAAAGAGGGAGGCATATCTAAAGAAGATTATAATGCAGTCTGCAGATCCTGCAGGGCACGTATCAGGTTAGCTAAAGCTGACAATGAATTAAGGCTTGCAAGAGATGTCAAAAGCAATAAAAAAGGATTTTGGCGGTATGTCAAAAGTAAAAGAAAAGTCAAAGATGCTATAGGATTTTTACAGGATGAAAATGGAGAAATGGTAAGAGAGGATGTTGAGAAGGCCGAACTTTTTAATTCCTATTTTGCATCTGTTTTCTCTCAGAAAGAAAATGTAACATCAACTGATCTTCACTGTCCTTTTAGAGGAATAGAGGAATCCAAGTTATCTGTAAACAGAAAGATTGTGAGGGAATATTTAGCTAACATAAATGAGTTCAAGTCTCCAGGTCCAGATGAATTACACCCCAGAGTACTGAAGGAGATCATAGAAGAAATTTTAGAACCACTCTCCATAATCTTTGAAAATTCTTGGAGAACAGGAGAAGTCCCAGAAGACTGGAGAAGAGCAAATGTTGTTCCTATCTTCAAAAAGGGGAAGAAGGTGGACCCAGGGAACTATAGGCCGGTGAGTCTGACTTCTATACCAGGAAAGATCTTTGAACAAATTATTAAACAACATGTATGTAAGTACATGGATAAGAATGAAGTGATTAACCAGAGTCAGCATGGGTTTGTAACTAACAAGTCATGTCAGACTAACTTAATTTCCTTCTATGACAGAATCACTGACTGGGTGGATCAGGGAAATGCTGTAGATATAGTATATCTTGACTTCAGTAAAGCATTTGACAAAGTATCTCACACCATCCTTATTGAAAAAATGACCAAGTATGCAATGGACCAGGCAACTGTTAGGTGGATTCATAACTGGCTTAGTGATCGGACTCAAAGGGTGGTTGTAAATGGCTTCACATCCAGCTGGATGAATGTCTCAAGTGGGGTACCACAGGGCTCCGTCCTGGGACCTGTATTGTTCAACATCTTTATCAATGATTTAGATGAAGGAATTGAGGGTAAACTGATTAAATTTGCTGATGACACAAAGCTAGGAGGGATAGCTAATACTAGAGAAGAGAGAGAGAGGATTCAAAAAGACCTAAATAAACTGGAGCAGTGGGCAGCAACCAACAGAATGGTTTTTAACAGGGAAAAATGCAAAGTACTACATCTGGGCAATAAAAATGAAAAAAGCATATACAGAATGGGAGGAATAGAGCTAAGCAACAGTACATGTGAAAAAGACTTAGGTATACTAATAGATCATAGACTGAACATGAGTCAACAGTGTGATGCAGCAGCAAAAAAGGCAAATACAATTCTGGGATGTATTAACAGAAGCATACAGTCTAGATCACGTGAAGTCATTATCGGTCTTTACTCCTCTTTGGTCAGACCTCATCTGGAATACTGTGTACAGTTTTGGGCACCACATTTTAAAAAAGACATAGACAAACTGGAGCAAGTTCAGAGAAGAGCGACCAGAATGGTGACTGGTCTGCAAACCATGTCCTATGAGGAACGGTTGCAGGATTTGGGAATGTTTAGCTTGCAAAAAAGAAGACTGAGAGGAGACTTAATAGCTGTCTACAAATATGTCAAGGGCTGTCACATTGTAGAAGGATCATCTTTATTCTCATTTGCACAAGGAAAGACTAGAAGCAATGGGATGAAACTAAATGGGAGGAGACACAGATTAGATATTAGAAAAAACTTTTTGACAGTTAGGGTGATTAATGAGTGGAACAGGCTGCCACGAGAGGTGGTGAGTTCCCCTTCAATGGACGTCTTCAAACAGAGGCTGGACAGACATCTGTCTGAGATGATCTAGTGAATCCTGCTTTGAGCAGGGGGTTGGACCAGATGACCCAGGAGGTCCCTTCCAACTCTACCATTCTATGATTCTATGATTCTATGATTCTATGATGGCCCCCACAGTCCCCCACACACAGTATGAGGCCTTCAGAGCCCTTCACACGCTATGATGGCTACCACATAGTATGATAGTCCTCAAAACAGTATAATGACCCCCTAATCAGTATTATGGCTCTCACATAGCCCTCCAAGCAGAGTATTGTCCCCCACATAGCCCTCCAAACAATATAATATCCCCCACATAGCCCTCCAAACAATATAATGTCCCCCACATAGCCCTCCAAACAGTATAATGGCCCCCACATAGCCCTTCAAACAGTACAAGAGCCCCCACATAGCCCTTCAAACAGTATAATGTCCCCATGCAGCCGTTTAAACAATATAATGTTCCCACATAGGCCTCCAAACAGTATAATGTCCCCCATATAGCCATCCAAACAATATAGTGTCCCTCACATAGACCTCCAAACAGTATAATGCCCCCCACATAGCCCTTCAAACAGTACATTAGCCCCCAAATAGCCCTTCAAACAGTATAATGTCCCCATTATAGCCTTTCAAACAATATAATGTCCGCCACATAGCCCTCCACACAGTATAATGGCCCCACATAGCCCTACAAACAGTATGATCACCCCAATGAGTGTGCAGCGTCGGCGTCTCTGCCTCCTGCCGGGCAGAGACGCCGATCCCCTCACCGCCGCTCCCGGTCCAGCATCCTCCGGCTCCCCTGCTGCATCTGCCCGGGATGTGCGCACCACTCGCAGTTCCCCGGGCACTGTACTTAGGGCGCGCGTGCGCTCCCTCCCTCTTAAAGGGGCCACGCACGCCGTCCTAAAGAGTCCCCAGCCAATGACCAGATCACTGCTCCTATATAAGGCACCTCCTCCAAAATGGAGGTGCCTGTGCAAGGTTGTTGTTTGTGTGCTAACACTCTCCTCAGCACTCAGGTTCCAGTGCCCGCCAGCGTGTCTATCAGCCGCGCCCGCCTGCCTGTCTATCAGCCGTGCCCGCCTGCCTGTCTATCAGCCGTGCCCGCCTGCCTGTCTATCAGCCTTGCCCGCCTGCCTGTCTATCAGCCGTGCCCGCCAGCCTGTCTATCAGCCGTGCCCGCCTGCCTGTCAACCTGCCGTAACCGCCTGCTTACCTACCCGCATCACCTGCCTGTCTACCAGCCCTGCTCATCTGCTGTGCCTGTCGGCTTCAGCCATCAGACCTGTGGGAGTCGCCTGCTCTCACACAGGGTCGGTCCCAGAGTGACACCTTGTTCACCTTCCCAGTCCCTCCTTGGTTCACGGAGTCGACTAAGCCGCCGTGTGGCCAGGGTCGGTCCGGCTAGCCACTTAGTTACTCCCCTCTGGTCCCTCCTTGCATCACAGCACAGAGGTTCCACCACCCGGTTCCATAACAGTTTGCACAGGCCATGGAATCCGGTAGGAATCTGATAACGCTCCACAACCGCCTGTTGAATGAGATTCCTAGCGGCTCCGGAATCCAGATAGGCAGTCTCGAAGAAGCGGGTCTCATCACTGGTAAATGAAACGGACAGAGTCAAGGGCAGAGAGGAAGAACTAGGATGACCTCTCCGAGCGGTCCTAGACACTGGAGTTTCCCGGTCTCACCGGACAGGAGTGGATTTGATGCTCTATACTGCCACAGTAGAAGCAACTCCCCTCGGCGCGGCGGATCTCCTAACAAGACTTGACCATATTAACTTGGTCTATTTGCATAGACTCTGGGGAAGACACAGGAGGGGATGCTGGTTGCGAGACTGGCCTTTTCTCACGGGTCGCCTCCTTTGAACGCTCCTGAAAACGGATGTCGATCCGGGTAGCTAATGACACCAGGTCGTCCAGAGAGTGAGGTATGTCACGACATGCTAGCTCATCCTTGATCCGTCCGAAAAGGCCCTCCCAAAAGGTGGACACCAGAGCCTCATTGTTCCAGGCAAGTTCAGATGTGAGGGTGCGGAAAAGCACGGCATACTGTCCCCCAGAGAGACTCCCTTGGCGGAGTCGGAGAAGAGAGGAGGCAGTCGAAAATTTTCGTCCGGGCTCATCGAACACCTTCCAGAAAGCCGCGAGGAAGACCTGGAGGTCGGACACCAGAGGATCCCCTCTCTCCCACAGAGGGTTAAGCCACGCCAATGCCTCTCCGGTGAGATGAGACATGATGAATGCCACCTTGGCCCGGACGGAGGCGAACTGGTGTGCCAGGAGCTCAAAGTGCAGCGTCTTTGAACAGACCTCCCTACCATTTTTGGGGTATATCATCTCTGAGACCGGACTACGGATGGATCCCGAGAAGGTGTCTGCCGTCTTAAAGTGGCCCCGACCTGAGGGGTTGAAGGCTATTCAGTGGTTTCTGGGATTCGCTAACTATTACCGCCTCTTCATTCCTCATTTCTCCTCCCGGACTGCTCCCATCTCAGCTCTCACCCGTAAAGGAGCAAATCCCAAGGAATTGACTTCCGAGGCGGAAAGTGCCTTTGTCTCTATTAAGCAAGCCTTCTTCTCCGCTCCAGTGCTACATCGTCATGATTGCAATAAATTGTTCTTCCTGGAGGTTGATGCCTCTTCCTCTGGGGCCGGAGCAGTGCTCACCCAGAAATCCTCGTCCGGGCGAATGGTGATCTGCGGCTTCTTCTCCAAACTCTTTTCTTCCTCCGAGCGCAATTACTCCATAGGAGATCGAGAACTGCTGGCCATCAAATTAGCACTGGAGGAGTGGCGCTACTTGCTTGAGGGGGCTCTGCACTCAGTGGTCATCTACACTGACCATAAAAACCTCGCTTACTTGCAGACCGCCCAAAGACTAAATCCGTGTCAGGCCAGATGGTCTTTGTTCTTTGCTCGTTTTAGCTTCACTCTCCATTACCGCCCGGCAGACAAGAATATTAAAGCTGACACTCTATCCCGCTCTTTCCTGTCTACCGACCAAGAGGAGGAGCCTCTACACATCATTGACCCCTCCAGAATAATGACTGTTGCTCCGTTTGACCTGTCTCATCTACCTCATGGTAAGACCTTTGTAGCGGCTCAGGATCGGAAGAGGGTCTTACTCTGGGGTCATTCGTCCAAACTGGCTGGTCATGTGTAAGGGGGAAGACCGGGGTGTAAGTACTTTCAGAACAAGGGATCCGGAACTGCCGAGGCCATACCTCTGGTTGCAGGGGTAAGACAGACTTCGAGCACAGGAGTCAGGTGACTGGGAAGCTGGGGGCTTGTCCAGAGTGAGAGCTGGGAGGTCAGGTGACCAGGAAACTGGTGGCGGGGCTAGAGAGAAGGGGAGATGAAGACTTTTGCATGGGAAAGCGGCAGGAGAGTCCCGCTCAGGAGAGCAGTGTGAGAGGGTCCAGACTCCTGGCTCCAGTACTTGGAGCAAGATCCGAGTGCAGTGAACCGGAGGAGTCAAGCCGACTAGAGGGAGAAGAGACGCAGGTTCCGTGGAGCCGAGCACGTGAGGTGCCGTGTTATGGACTAGGGGCTCAGCGGCTAAAACAGGAGACCGCCCGCTGCCGCCAGAAGACGGAGCATTGTTTGGGTGGGGAAGCCTGAAGAACGCAACACCAGCATCAGCTGGCAACTGCCTTGTGGAGGATAAGAGTCAGCTAAGTGTAAAAACTGTCGATTACAACCGGTTCGACTCTGCTACATCTAACTGTGAACTGTCAGTTATAGACTTTTACCTGCTTCTTCCCTTGTTTTTCCCCATATTTTCCCCTGTTACTCCCTGCGTGGAGATTGACTCTGTTATCATAAACCTCCCCTGTTTATTAACCATGTATTGGCTGCTATGTGTTTCTGTGTCACTGCATCTAAAGTACCCGTGTTACACATGCCGGCCAGACGAAGACGCTTCTGCTCATTGTCCGACATTATTGGTGGCCCACCCTGCGCAAGGATGTTGCGGATTTTGTCGTGGCTTGTTCCTCCTGTGCCCGTAACAAGATACCTAGGCACCTCCCAGCTGGTCGTCTTCTTCCTCTCCCCGTGCCTTCTGCTCCTTGGCAACACATTGCTATGGACTTCATCACTGATTTTCCAGTATCTTCCGGTTCTACCGTCATATGGGTGGTCGCTGACCGCTTCTCCGAGATGGCTAATTTCATTACTCTGCCTGGTCTTCCGTCCGCACCTGTGCTGGCTAGGGACTTCATCCGTCACATCTTTCGTCTCCACGGCTTACCCCTCCACATTGTCTCGGACCGAGGAGTTCAGTTCACTTCTCGCTTCTGGAGAGCCACGTGCAAGCTGCTGGAAGTCTCTTTGGACTTTTCTTTGGCCTATCATCCTCAGTCCAATGGCCAAATGGAACGTATTAATCAGATCCTTACCAGTTTTCTTCGGCATTTTGTTAACTCTCACCATAGCGATTGGGTAGAACTTCTGCCTTGGGCCGAGTTTTCTTATAACAACCATGTGAGTGAGTCCTCTGCTAAGTCTCCGTTTTTTGTGGTTTACGGTCAACACCCCCGAATTCCGTTTCCCGTCTCTTCTTCAGTGGACAATCCTGCCGCAGAGTCTCTCGTCAGTGAATTTTCGGTGATTTTGGAAGACACTAGATCTGCGCTTCTTCAATACTCCGAGCGGATGAAGAAGCATGCTGATAAGAGACGTCTGTATCCACCTCTATTTCGTCCGGGAGACAAGATCTGGCTTTCCTCCAAATATGTCCGTCTCAAGATACCATCATACAAGTTGGGCCCGCGGTTCATCGGTCCTTTTGAGATTCTGAACCAAATAAATCCAGTGGTGTACAAGCTGAAACTCCCTGCCTCCTTACGGATTCCCAATTCCTTTCATGTGTCTCTCCTTAAGTCTGTTGTCCTTAATCCTTTCGCTGACGATCCAGGTACCATTCCAGCTCCAGTCTCCACTAAGGACTTCTCTGAGCTAGAGAATATTTTGGCCATCAAGAGGGTAAGAAGAAAGACTTTCTTTCTTGTGGATTGGAAGGGGTTTGGTCCTGAGGAGAGTTCTTGGGAGCCAAGGGAGAACATTCATGCTACTCGTCTTCTAGAAAAATTTCTTGCAGGCCTAAAGAAGAGGGGGCATAAAGGGGCGGTACTGTAGTGTCGGCGTCTCTGCCTCCTGCCGAGCAGAGACGCCGATCCCCTCACCGCTGCAGTCCCGGTTCGGCGTCCTCCGGCTTCCCTGCTGCATCTGCCCGGGGTGTGTGCACCAAGTGCAGTTCCCCGGGCACTGTACTTAGGGCGTGCGCGCGTGCGCTCCCTCCCTCTTAAAGGGGCCACGCGTGCCGTCCTAAAGAGTCCCTGGCCAATGGCCGGAGGACTGCTCCTATATAAGGCATCTCCTTCAAAATGGAGGTGCCTGTGCAAGGTTGTTGTTTGTGTGCTAACACGCTCCTCAGCCCTCAGGTTCCAGTGCCCACCAGCCTGTCTATCAGCCGTGCCTGCCAGCCTGCCTATCAGCTGTGCCTGCCAGCCTGTCTATCAGCCGTGCCCGCCTGCCCTTCTATCAGCCGTGCCCGCCTGCCTGTCTATCAGCCGAGCCTGCCTGCCTGTTTACCTGCCGTGCCCGCCTGCTTGCCTACCCGCATCACCTGCCTGTCTACCAGCCGTGCTCATCTGCAGTGCCTGTCGGCTTCAGCCATCAGTCCCGTGGGAGTAGCCTGCTCTCACACAAGGTTGGTCCCAGAGTGGCACCTGGTTCACCTTTCCGGTCCCTCCTTGGTTAACGGAGTCGACTAAGCCGCTGTGTGGCCAGGGTCGGTCCAGGTAGGCACTTAGTCACGCCCCTCTGGTCCCTACTTGCATCACAACACAGAGGTTCCACCACCCGGATCTGTAACATAGTGTAATTAATTATTGATTTAAAAATAAAATACTCACGTCTCCCCATTCCGCCGCTGCTCTGGTCTCTGCTCTATGTGTTCTGAAGCTCCGCACAGTGAGGGCAATGTAATAAGGTCATCGCACCCGCTGCGCTGAGACATCAGAGCTCAGACACACAGGGAGAATGATGGAGGGGGGAGCTGATGGCTCCCTGTTCCTTCATTGCTTTCAACTGGGGGAAAGTGTGATGGCAGCCTTCCCGAGTAACAAGTCCCATAGCGGTTGTGTGGTCTGTACGCCATTGCTAATCCTGATATTCTTGTGGATATATATAACATATTTGAAAAGGAGTCCACAATGTAGTAAAGTCATATGTAAACCATTTCTTTTAATGGCAACTGACCTGAGCAGCTCCACTACCAATCCATCTGTTTTTGTGTCACTCTCAGAGTTCTGCTTGCTCAGCCACTTCCTTTACTTAAGTGTTTCTTCCTGGGTCTTCCTCAATAAGACACAAATTTTAAGAGATCCGTGTGCCGCCCGAACATTCTGGATTTTCAGGGGTCTTTCTAGTGAAGTGGTTTAGAGGTCTTTGTACTTGAAAACTATGAGTGACATTGTAAAAAAATGTACAAAAAAGCCAATTGTAAATTCTACATCATCCCCCAAAAAAGCGTCACCCCAAAAAGGATTTTCGAAAACCCCATTCACGTGTTGCGTTCATATGGAAAATGGACAATCAGCCTCCTCCAATCATGTGTCATCACGTATGACCGTTGTAACCGATAACAAGCTGCAGCGGTCACTTGCGAGAAAAAGTCATGGCTGCAGGCCAGAATACGGAGAACGGCGAGATACCAGTATATAGATTTATTAATCTTATCCAAAATCTGCGCCATTTGGATTTCTCCTAATTTTCTAGTGATTTTTTCCACAGTAAATCCAGAATGTCTGGACCTAAGGGTCTCCACAAACAGTGGCATAACTTAAAGATCAAGGGCCCCAATGCAAAAGCTCCAACAGGGCCCCCAACTATTCCACGCCTTTAACAGAATTGGTCTTTTCATAAGGGCCAAAGGGACCTTTTGGCCCCCCCTAGACTCAAGGGCCTGGGTGCAATTGTAACCCCTGCACCTATTACAGTTACGCCCCTGCTCACATGGCTCACGCTCATTTGGCCAAAATCTATTCCTCAAGACCTCTCCATGCACAATTATAATGGGTATAACCAAATGGGCATGTGCTGTCAATGATAAGAAGAGCATAAGCTGCTGCCAGACAAGGATTGGACATGTTGAAACCCAACAGCCCAGTCCTTCATATTTACCAACATTTATGTTGGCAGAAAATGTTTATATCCAGCCCAGGGCTAACGATAACTCCACCCAGAAACCGCCCAAAAATAAATGGTGCCACCTACTTTTTCGACCCGAATTTGCTGGGATTGTATTTGTAAAATTGGAAGAGTTTTGACACGACACACGACCACCTCATGCCCAATAGATCTTCGGACAGTACCGATAAAATCAGCAGGTTTGTCCAACTCTCATCTAGTGTGTATGTTGACCAGGGGACTTTTTGGAATAGAGTTATATTTTTTATATACTTGTGAGAAGTTATATTATTTTTTGTCTGATGAAAAATATTGTTTTTGCTATTACCATACAAGGCAATTTTCTGCTAATGGCGGGTTCTGCGGTGCCGAGAAAACTCTACAGCTGGAGCTCCGACAATCAGACTCATGCTCTGACAATTCATTAGTCTCTAAATCAGCAATACTAGGATCATTAGTATGGCAAGAACTAGATGTGAATATGAAGGCCACATTATATAAACCCCTTAACAACTCAGGAATTTTTCACTTTTCCTTTTTCATTTTTTTTCCTACCCTTCTTCCAAGAGCCAATACTTTTTTATTTTTCCTTACACACCATGATGTTCCCTCCTCCAAACTTCACTGTTGGTATGGTGTTTTTAGGGTGATATGCAGTGCCTTTTGGCCTCCAAAATGGTGAGTATTATGGCATCCAATTTTGGTCTCATTTGACCAGACTATATTCTCCTAGTATTTCACAGGCTTGTCTATATGTTGTTGAACAAACTTTAAACACTCTTGAACATGATTTTTGTTCAGCAATGGAGTCTTGCGTGGTGAGCGTGCATATAGGCCATGAAGGGTGAGTGCATTAATTCTAGTGGGTAATGATGGCAAGTCTTGTGATGACTATGCCACTGTGTCCAGAAAAATAAACAGGATGCAATAAAAAAAAGGTCAAAGAGAGTCAAAAATGTTCATGTTTGGACGCTGTTTGCCTCATTGAAGTCATCTTTCAGATGGAGGCCCCAGAACGGGGGCACAGGAAGAGGCGCATCTAGGGGGAGGCAGCCGGGGCATGTGCCCAGGGCGCAGCCGGCAGGGGGGCGCAGTCAGGCCGCCTAATGCGGCGGTCCGATGTATCTTCCCCCGTGGCTGCATTCTGCCGCCCCCCGGACTGGGAGTCGGCAGTTCTCTGAGCAGGGTGTCAAGCTGACACCCATCTCAGAGAAGCTGCAGCTGCCGGCTCCCAGCGTTGAAGCTCTGACCTCAGGGTCAGAGCGACGCCAGCAGTGTGATCAGGTCATGTGATCACGCTGCTGACGTCACTAACCGGCTTCAGCTGCAGAGGCACACATTGGTGGAAAGTGCTCTGTGCTTCAGAGCTGAAGACACCGAAGATGGAATGGAGGTGAAGATTCATTGTGGGGGGTGATTTACTATGGGGGGGTGATTTATTGTATGGCTGGGGGGTGATTTACTTTGGGGCGTGATTTACCATGGGCGTGTGATTTACTATGGGGGGTGATTAACAATGGGGGGGTGATTTATGGCATGGCTGGGGGGTGATTTACTATGGGGGTGATTTATGGTATTGTTGGGGGGTGATTTACTATGGGGATGATTTATGGTATGGCTAGGGGGTGATTTATGGCATGGCTGGGGGGTGATTTACTATGGGGGGTGATTTATGGTATGGCTGGGGGGTGATTTACTATGGGGGTGATTTATGGTATGGTTGGGTGGTGATTTATGGCATGGCTGGGGGGTGATTTACTATGGGGGGTGATTTATGGTATGGCTGGGGGGTGATTTACTATGGGGGTGATTTATGGTATGGCTAGGGGGTGATTTATGGCATGGCTGGGGGGTGATTTACTATGGGGGGTGATTTATGGTATGGCTGGGGGGTGAATTACTATGGGGGTGATTTATGGTATGGTTGGGGGGTGATTTACTATGGGGGTGATTTATGGTATGGCTGGGGGGTGATTTACTATGGGGGTGATTTATGGTATGGCTGGGGGTGATTTATGGCATGGCTGGGGGGTGATTTACTATGGGGGGTGATTTATGGTATGGCTGGGGGGTGATTTACTATGGGGGTGATTTATGGTATGGCTAGGGGGTGATTTATGGTATGGCTAGGGGGTGATTTACTATGGGGGGTGATTTATGGTATGGCTGGGGGGGATTTATTGTATGGCTGGGGAAGATTTATTATATTGCTGGGGGGGAGATTTATTGTATGGCTGGGGGAAGATTTAGCGTTTGGGGAAGATTTATTGTATGGCTGGGGGGAGATTTAGTGTGGGGACAGGGGTGGAAGAGATTTTGTGAGTGGGTGATTGGTGCGGACACAGAATGGGGAGGATGGGTGTGTATGCAATATGGGTTGAGAAGGAGGGGAATGTGTACAGACACAGTATGGGGAGCGAGGGTTATGTGAAGTGTGCAGTCACAGTATGGGGAATTGGGGGGGATGTGTGAGGGTAAATATAGGAGGAGACAGTATGGTTAGCAGGGGGGGATGTGAGAGAAGACAGTATGAGGGGGAAGGAGTAATAATGGGGAGAGAAAAGTGTGAATGGGCACAAAATAGAGACTGAGTATTGTGGAGGGGAGGTAGCATGGAGGGACAGTGTAAGGTCACAGCCAGGAGGGCACAGTATGCCAAGGAGAGGGAGTGTAATGAGGGGTCACAGTATAGAGACTGGGCCCTATAGGGAGGACACAGTGTGAGGACAGTGTGAAGAGGGGACCCAGTATGGTAAGGGGAGGGCAGTGTGGAGGACATGTACCATAAGAGGGACAGTGTGGGGGTCATATTTTGTGCAGGGAATATAGTGAGGGGCAATTATTTATTCAGGAGCTCTGCGTAGGGCAGATATTTGTATTCAGGAGCATTATAATGACACTGCTATCTTTAAGGGTATCGTGTGGGGATGAGCTGCAGAAGACCGGAGAAGATGGAAGTCTACAGAGACGAGCTGTGGATGAGTCTGGACAAGATGAAGAAAAGGAAGAGAACGACTCCAGAGACAACGTCATCTATCAGGTGCCTGGGTGTAAATGTTATTTGTGATACTGACTAATTCTCATATTTTTATTTATGTTAGGAGCGTTAAAGGGGTTGTTGAAGTGTGTGATAATTCTGCGGTCATGCTATGTGACTGCAGACACCTGACTTCTCACAGTGCACACTGCACGCTGTCAGGATTCTCTGGTGCCGGCGTTTTGTATACCTGCGGTCACATGCTGACTAGACATGCGTGGCATCACTCAATGAAAATTAATTGAGTGAGGCCAGACACGTCTAGTCGGAATGCGGCCAGAAGTATACAAATCGCATACTTGTATAAGGGAGAATCCTAAAAGTGTTCAGTGCATGCGCTGTGAGAATTCAGAAGCCTGAAGACACATAGAGTGACTGCAGACTTTGATCTCAAACCCGGACAAGCCCTTTAATTATAAAATGAAGTCCTGTAGCCAATCCTAACAGCGTGTAATATCCTCACTGTCAGGATTCAGCTCCGCTTGCTGGTTCCAGCAGTCATCACATGGACTCCTCACTCATATCGATTTTCATACTTACAGTCACATGAGAATGACCTTCTCTTCCTCAGTTTTTCACTGAACATTGAGAAAATTAGGAAGAGCAGCTCGTCTGGACGTGACTAAGTGTCCAAATCACAAATGTGCTGGGAGGGAGGAGGGGGGCGCCAAACTGAACTCTTGCCGCAGGTGCTAGAAAGCCTAGATACACCTTGTGGCACAGGCACAGCCTAATTTCTGTTGGATCCAATTCACTTGACGTTAGAGGTCTAGATTTGGCCATGGCGGGAAAAGCTCCCGGAATATTTGCCAAGAATTGAGCTAAAAGAGTCTTATTGGCCTAAGTTTTTCTTTCTTGTCTTTGGTTACACTTTTCTGTGCAGTGGCACCCCACGAAAGACCTTTTTTCTTGGCATGAAAGTCCATGGGTGAAGGAGGTCACCGACCACCTCTAAGGCTCACGTTCCTTCAGAAGATATGATGGAAGTATCGCCTGATCTAGACTGAAGTCATTCAATGATGGGTACACACATTAGATATATGGTTGGTTATCTCTTTTGCCAACTATTGAAAGACAATCTGTAGAAAGTCTCATCTGCTACGTTTATGAACAACATTTTAGTCTCAACGTTTCGTATCAACTTTTGGTTGAAGCCAAAGGTGTGTTGTAATAGTGTATTCTTATCACCCTTCCAAGGTAGTATTTTTGTAAAAAAAATAAATAAATAAATTGTCCGTAATTGGGTTATTGGTATCTTTTTTATCTCAATGATATTCTTTATTGGCCAATAATGTCAAAAGACGATAACTTTCGATGTATTACAAGGTGGTGTGCCAACTCTGACTTGTCCTCATTTCCCCTCTCTCTAAGGTAGTAGGTGGTTCTTTGACTAACAAAAGCGTCAAGTGTTGACAGCTGAGTTTTTTACACAAAACCCCCCAAAACTTGGTGTGACTGAAACAATCGGCCCCTTCTGCATGTGCCTGACCCTCAGTCTTGCCACCCTTTGTCCGTTCCTCCATGCTCCTAGTGCCCAGCCGTTAAACTTATTTGCTTAGGAATTCTTGTGGGTTTCAGTTTGCCAGGGCTTTTTTTTGTCTCCTGTACATGTATAAACTATAAAAGCTGGTTTACAATGCCAGAGCGAGCTTTTTCAATATCGTGTAATGAATAGATCGTCGCCTTTTACCTTCTCAATGAATTCATTCCAAGCACACACTTCAGCCCCCCTTTCTGCTAATGAAAATGCAATGCTTTTCAGTCAGTGCTATTTTAATATTTTAATACACCAGCGGCTGAAGATATTTTGTCAGCTTCTCGAAACCTGAGCCTCTTTCAGAAAACATGATTAGCCAGGCTCCTCTAATGCAAGCTTATCATCTGAGGTCCACTGTCGTTCAGCTGGCTGTTGTTGGCCTGCCTCCAAACCATGAACACAGCTGTGGCCGAGGCTCGGAAAATGAAAATGCTAAATTTTGCTTGACACGTATGGAACTATCAACGCCCACCGATGGCAGCCATTACCTCCGGAAATCTGGTCTTCCTTGCACTCATTTAACCCTTTAAAAATTCTTTATTATTAGGCCTTTGCTCCTTTCTGTGCAAATTTCTTGACTGTGGTGGCATGAACAGTGGACCAACGTTTCAAATTGGGTATGAGCTTATGAATATGTAAGTCAATGGATGTCTCCCAAGTTGAGTTCAATGGAAAGTTGGAAGTACACTTGAGTAACCCTTGGCTTTCCTTTGCTTCATCCTGTTATGAACAGGCCCAGCACTTACAGGAGGATCTACAGTTGGTATTTGGCAATGGTTAGGCTTGTGAAAGACAGAAGAAAGCAAAGGAAGACCAGGGATATAGTCATAGGGGTAAATTACGTGACCAGCCCCATTTTACTTCCTATGGGCCACTGTTCTTTGTTTTCATTCCACATTATTGGGCAGCATGGGGTCTTCCAGTGAAGACCTGGAATAAAGACCACCCCAAACCCGTTAGACTAAAGTTTGCTGAACCCGCTGATATTGGCTGAATATCCTTTCAGTCTAAACTCTGTGGCAACCATTCAACTATCTCATGACAGATGAATTTGGAAGAGACAAGGATTGACATGTTTGATATCCAATGGTCAATCCTTCTGTTCTGGAAATACAAGAACGTTCAGTGAAGCCAAGTGTTCCAGTGTATGGAGGAGTAGGAAGCGTTGGGACAAACAATGATATTGAGAAAGGCAATGTCACGCCAGGTGTAAGTGCAACACAGAGGGAAAAGGGAGAGGGAGTCCAGACACTAGGGAAAGGGGGGAGTGGAGACCTCCTAGTCTGGTCTAGCATCACCCTGTCTCAACTAACGTCCCTATATTGCCTCCTCAGCTATCGCCGATCGCATGCCTCGCCCTACTTTCCCTGGCGTATGGCTACGGCTAGGGATGGAAGGAGATGAGCACTAGTCAACCTCCACTAAAACTCTAAAGACAAGAAGGGTAGACAAAACATGGGAAAATGGCTTAGCTTTAGATGAACTCCAAATGTGCACACGCCCACAAGCTCCAGAGAGGACGAGGTACTGCTCCTGCTAAGCTTCACAAGTAGAAATGAATATAACCGGCAATACCCTCTCAGACATACCAGGTATTTATACATCCACGCCAGAGAGCAAATTAGCAAGAGAGAGGTAGTCGCTCGGTCCTAAAGACAGCCTCCTATCATAGCAGCTGTCTGCAATGCCAAACGTGAAGATCTCCTGCAGCCCACTGCAGGGCGACTGTCTGTCACCTCTGACACACCCGTGACAGGCAATGATCTATCCAATGTGTATGGGGTCCTCAGGCAATAGGCGAAGTAACACTCTAGACACCATAACATGTTTGAGATACCAGCTAAATGGTGGTAATGTAGGCCATAAACATGCTCCCTTGACTGGGTGCCCATGTTTTTTCAATGAGGAGAGGAACAGCATCCTGCAGGAGTAAAAACTCAACCATGCTGATTTCAACATCCAACAGTGTGACTCTTTTTTATCTCTACCAAATGCCATAAGGTGTGGGATCGGGAGACCACATGCACATTGGATAGTTTCTTAATCTCACCGAATTTGGGGTGTTTAACAGACGTCTGTCCAATGTGTATGGCCAGTTTTACTCTACATAAAGCCTCATGTGCATGGCAGAACCATTCAGAGGAAAACTCTATGAAGACACATGGAGCCCCTGTGGCTTTGTAGTGTGGAGCCATAGGAATTTAGCCATATGGTCACCCATGTACAGTGCTTCTAGAAGACTCGAAGAAGCATGCAAAGATACAGTGTCTTGCACAATCTCCTACAGTTTTTTCTCTTCTTCTTGACTAAAAAGACCAAACGACAAGCATGAAGACATCCATCTTCATGCTTCTCATCCGTCATTAAAGAAGGAAACCAGGTAAACCTTGGCACTGGGAACAAAGTTTCTCTTGAGGCAAAGTGATGATAGAACATCAAAAAGAGCGAGAGGCGTAGGTTGTGTTGGGGGAGTATAGACGACCACGTTCTGATCTTACAGACATCTTTTCCTTGTTCTTGAATACAATAAGTACATTGCGGTATGATAATTTTATCAAATCAAGTACAAAGAAATAGGTTGTTGAGGCACAAAGATCACGATTGACGACTGGGGTGATTGTTTCTCATTGTTGGAGCATCTTTAAGATATGATTCATAATAGTGCATGTAGTATACGGTATATAACGGACCATAATACGTGTTTCAGATTTCCATAAATAATAATCTATGGGATCTATGGCAGACATCATTGTTTGTTTTCAGTCTCAAGCCTCTTACTGTCTGAGCGGAATGGGAAAAATGGTCTCGAAATACGAATCAGACACTGACAAAATAAATAGCAGCTGTACTCAAAGAAGTCCTCGGTGAAGTCATCGGTAGGAGCCAGAAATCTGCGCTGAGCTTGGGCAGTTTACCATGGGACAAAGTCATAAAACCATATCTGTCTGATGGCTTAGGTCAGACTTTGATCCAGCAGAGAGCAGCTGCCCAGTCACAATAGGGAAGATGGGCCAAAAGCTGACTTCATCGACTCCTTGACAATACTATAATTTTGCATAAACATTCAGGTACATTTCTGTGTAACCAGGAAAGAGAAGTCTCATAATATTAGCCCAGACCCATCATAGTTTTTACACATATCATAATAAGTTCTCCGAACAGAAAAGACAATGTATCTAGAGCAGATCATTCACACGCGAGAGCTGTTGGCTAAACCTTTGTTGGCCCATACTATTTCTTCAAAATCCAACCATAATTATTCATTCACGGCTTGGCCAAACATGAATATTTATTTCACCAGGAGAAGGAAATAAGCCAGATCCTTCTTATCTTCTATGGAAGAAGAAAAAATTGGGTATGTTGAAATACAGTATCCTTGATCCTTCATTTGCCATTAGAACACATTTGAGGGCACCAAAACATGACAATGTTGACCATACCCAACAAAATTAGTGTCTTTAGCTGACTTAAAACTTGTATGTGGCCAGCTTTAGCTTTCAATGTCTTGGTGTTGATGGCCTATACTTGGAATATCAGACCGGTGGAGGTGTGACTCATACTACTGCAACTCAATGGATGATTGATGGGACCATGGCACTTAGGCGAGTACCTCTTCTCCTTCATTGTTTACCAGGCACAGCTCCATACTTGAAATATTGCAGCTCAGTCCCATTAACTTCACAGACGGCCATTCACAGAGATAAGCATTGGGTGAAACTTGGCCACAGTTAAGGGAATAAGAAAGACCGTCCTGGCAGTATCTTATCTTCTTCAGGAACACATAATCTGGCATGTTGAAATTCAATATGCTTAATCCTTCTCTTACCCCAACATCTGCCATCAGGGGATAATTTGGGGTCTAATACACATGAGGTTGTTGAAAGTGCCCAACAAAATTAATGGCTAATGATGATTTGTTTATCAACTATGATACTGTTGGTCTATTCTTGAAATTGGCCAACAATCTCAGATCAGTGGAGGACCTCAACTCATGAGATGATTGATGGGGCTGTGGCACTTGGGCTTCTCCTTCATTGCTTACCAGGCACAGCTCCATTCACTTGAAAGACGGCCGTTCACTTGAGATAAGTATTGGCCAAAATTTGTTGGCCAACAGTTATTTTTTCCAATACTCATGTGCAAACATGAAAAGAGGGGAATAAGGAAGACCGTCCTGGCAGTATCTTATCTTCTTCGGGAACAAATAATTGGGCATGTTGAAATTCAATATATTGAATTCAAGATATTGGTGGCCTATCCTTGAAATAGGCTAGCAATCTCAGATTAGTTGTGGTCTGACTCCCAGTACCTCAATTCATCAGATGATTAATGGGGCCGTGGTTTCACGGGTGTGTCAGAAGTGACAGACAGTCACCCTGCAGTTGGTTGCAGGAGATCTCATCGTTTGGCATTACAGACACCTTCTTAGAGGCTGTCTCGCTAAGACCCAGTGGCTACCTTCCTCTGGCTAATTAACACCCTGGCCTGGGTGTATAAATACCTACTATCTGCTGGAGGAAGGTGTCGGCGATACTCACGTTACCCTTTGTGAAGGCTCGGAGCAAGTGCATTACTTCATCCTCTCTGGAGCTATGAGGATGGGTGTTAATCTCTCTGAAGTCAACTAAAAGCTAAGCTATCTTCCCTTGTTTGTTCCCCCTTGTTGTCTTTAGTGGTCAGTGGGGATCGATTAGTGCTCATCCCCATCCCTTCCCTAGCCAGAGCCCAACGCCAGAGAAAGAAAGGGCGAGATTCGTGTGCAGCAATTGGTGAAGAGCCAATACAGGGACGTTATTGGAGACAGGGTGATTGTAGATCAGCCTAGGAGGTCTCCACTCCTCCTTTCCCTAGAGTTTGGGCTCTCTTACCCTCTTCCCTGTTATGCACACGCCCGGGCTAAGCGGCGTGTGCGTGTGATTGGTAGTGATTCCACTGGACCGTGCCGGAGAGTGAATGCCTGGAGGGGCGTGACTAAGTATTCACCCGATCCGACCAGGGTCGCACGACGACATACGACGCCAGTGCACCAAGGAGGAACCGAGCAGAGGGACCAGGTGCTACTCCAGGACAGACCCCGGACACGGCTGTTGACCCACACAGGGGAATACAGGAACAGGCTGGTAGGCTGGCACACAGACTGGTGGGTATAGGCAGGCACGACTGGTATGCAGGCAGGCGGGTATGCAGGCAGGGGGGTAAAGGCAAGCACAGCTAGAGTGCAGACAGGGAGGCACTAGCAGGTAGGAACACAGGCGGGATAGGACCCAGTACACACCGGGACTCAGGAACAATACAGGCAGAGGGTTACAGGCAAGCACAGCTAGAGTGCAGACAAGGCTGAGCAGGGAGGACAGGGCTCTGTTCACACGGAACAGACAGGAAGGGAAAGACAGAGCCAGATACTCACACAGTACTTGCAGAGACAACAAGCAGGAGTTAGGTACGAGTTCAGACTCTGCAGAAAAAGGAAGGGAACGGACATAGAGGCAAAACAGGTAAAGGACAGGAGAGAGTTCAGACTGGAACTGAGTGTACGGAGGAGACCGACACTGCAGAGGGATACAGGAGCGGGTCTGGGAATACGGCCCCCAGAGAGGCGGAACGAACAGGCAAGGAGCGTGTTCAGACAGGACAGACCAGACACAGGAGCGGGTCTAGGAAATCGGCCACTAGAAGGCGGAACGAACAGGCAAGGAGCGTGTTCAGACAGGACAGACCAGACACAGGAGCGGGTCTAGGAAATCGGCCACTAAAAGGCGGAACGAACAGGCAAGGAGCGTGTTCAGACAGGACAGACCAGACACAGGAGCGGGACTAGGAAATCGGCCACTAGAAGGCGAGAGGAACAGGCTAGGAGCGAGTTCAGACAGGTCAGACAAGATACAGGAACGGGTCTAGGTAATCGGCCCCTAGAAGGCAGGAGGAACAGGCTAGGAGCGTGTTCAGACAGGACAGACAAGAGAACACAGAAAGGACTCAGTTCAGACACGGGAGCTGATACCGCAAAGCAGGAGACATACAGGACTCAGTTCAGACACGGGAACTGATACAAAAAGCAGGAGACAAGAGACGGGACCTGGCACCTTCAGAGTGCAAGCACACACTGAAGGAAACACTATGCTCAGGCAGGGATAGAAGGGAGCTGCTGAGCTATATACCAAGTGACAGACAGCAATAGGCTGAGGACGCACAAGGGGTGTGACCCACAGCAGGTACAAAAGGCAGGAAGTGATCGGGCGCCGCCCTTAAGCAGCAGAAACAGACACAAACAGACAGCATGGAGGGAAGCCAGAGAGACATTCTGGACAGGAGATCAAGTGCGCCCTCTTGCACAGTGGGAGATGGACCACCATGCAAGGACGCCGCCAGGTATGTTACAGTACCTCCCCCCTTACGCCCCCTCTTCTTCAGGCCTGCCAGAATCTTCCGCAGGGAATTCGAGGGCCAGTCGTTCACTGGGTTGGAGGGGGACAGAGACTTAAGGGTAATCTCTGCTTCGAGGTACATCTTGTCAAGCTCACAGGAAGAAATAGACGGGTTATCAGGTACATAATGAGGAAAAGTCACTGTCTCTTTGTTATCTGGTGGTATCCCGGAGGATTCAGGAAACAACTGGAGGTCCTCCGCCGGGTCAGAAGAGTGCAGAGGCTCAGAGAAAACAACTGCTTCAGAGTACACTAGGTCGGACTCACTGGAGGAAGCAGGCGAGGTATCGGGTACCGAGTATAGGAAAGTCTCTGTCCATTCACCACCAGGTGGCACCCCGAAGGGTTCTGGAGACAGCTGGCGGACCTCCGCCTGGTCAGAGGGGTGTAGAGACTCACGGGTAACCTCTGCTTCAGAGTACACTAGGTCGGACTCACTGGAGGAAGCAGGCGAGGTATCGGGTACCGAGTATAGGAAAGTCTCTGTCCATTCACCACCAGGTGGCACCCCGAAGGGTTCTGGAGACAGCTGGCGGTCCTCCGCCTGGTCAGAGGGGTGTAGAGACTCACGGGTAACCTCTGCTTCGGAGTACACTAAGTTGGACTCACTGGACGAAGCGAGCGAGGTATCAGGTACAGAGTATAGGAGAGTCTCTGTCCTTTCGCTACCAGGTAGCACCCCGAAGGGTTCAGGAGACAACTGGAGGTCCTCCGCCTGGTCGGAGGGGTGTAGAGACTCGGAGGTAACTACCACTTTGGGGTACCCATTGTCAGGCTCACAGGACGAAGCGGACAAAGTATTGAGTACCGGGTGTAGAGAAGTCTCTCTCCATTTGTCATCGAGTGGTATCCCGGAGGGTTCAGGAGGCAACAGGGGATCCTCCGCCAGGTAGTAGAGGTGCACAGACTCTGAGGTAACCACAGCTTTGGAGCATCCTTGGACATGCACACCGGTTAAAGAGAAAGAAGCATCTGATGCCGGGTGCAGGAAGTTCTCCTGTGTGGAGTCTGGATGGGCAGAAGTCTCTTCGGCCAGGAGAACTGGTGCACTACCCACGCACATTACCCATTGGGGTTTCTCCGGGATACAGGGAGATGAAGCTTCAGTAGGGACTTCAAGGTTGGGGTCAGGAGGTCTCAGGGAGGACAGACCCTGGCGTGACGGCTTGCCTCTAAGTCTAGCACGTCTGGACTGCCTCTTGAGGTTGAGAGAAGTATTCCGGAAAGCGTAGTCACCCTGTGAGGATTCTGGGTGGGCAGTAGTCTCATTGGGCTGGAGGACTATTGCGCTACCCACACACATTACCCGTCGGGGCTGCTCCGGGATATTGGGAAGTGAAGCTTCAGCAGGGGCTTCAGAGTTAGGGTCCTCGAAGACCATACGAAAGGCCACCAGGAAGGCCTGCAGGTCAAGGATGACAGGATCCCATGCTTCCCATAGGGGGGTGACCCATTTCAAGGCATCACCCGCTAGGTAGTCAATCATAAAGGCCACTTTAGCCCAATCGGAAGGAAAATAGAGAGGGTAGGCCTTAAAGTGTAGCATGCATTGCTCCACAAATGCACGACACTGTCTTGGATCCCCATAGTAACGTGGCGGATCCGCAGGAACGAGAGCTGATAGATCCATCTGGACGGGTGCGTAATTCGCCTGGAACTCAGCTAAAGGGGGAAAAAAATTTATTTATTTATTTTAATGCATGTATTCGCTGGAAAAACTTCTCAAAGAGCGAAGGCCGTGGGGCTCAACGGGAACCATGGCCTGAGCATGCTGTTATGCACACGCCCGGGCTAAGCGGCGTGTGCGTGTGATTGGTAGTGATTCCACTGGACCGTGCCGGAGAGTGAATGCCTGGAGGGGCGTGACTAAGTATTCACCCGATCCGACCAGGGTCGCACGACGACATACGACGCCAGTGCACCAAGGAGGAACCGAGCAGAGGGACCAGGTGCTACTCCAGGACAGACCCCGGACACGGCTGTTGACCCACACAGGGGAATACAGGAACAGGCTGGTAGGCTGGCACACAGACTGGTGGGTATAGGCAGGCACGACTGGTATGCAGGCAGGCGGGTATGCAGGCAGGGGGGTAAAGGCAAGCACAGCTAGAGTGCAGACAGGGAGGCACTAGCAGGTAGGAACACAGGCGGGATAGGACCCAGTACACACCGGGACTCAGGAACAATACAGGCAGAGGGTTACAGGCAAGCACAGCTAGAGTGCAGACAAGGCTGAGCAGGGAGGACAGGGCTCTGTTCACACGGAACAGACAGGAAGGGAAAGACAGAGCCAGATACTCACACAGTACTTGCAGAGACAACAAGCAGGAGTTAGGTACGAGTTCAGACTCTGCAGAAAAAGGAAGGGAACGGACATAGAGGCAAAACAGGTAAAGGACAGGAGAGAGTTCAGACTGGAACTGAGTGTACGGAGGAGACCGACACTGCAGAGGGATACAGGAGCGGGTCTGGGAATACGGCCCCCAGAGAGGCGGAACGAACAGGCAAGGAGCGTGTTCAGACAGGACAGACCAGACACAGGAGCGGGTCTAGGAAATCGGCCACTAGAAGGCGGAACGAACAGGCAAGGAGCGTGTTCAGACAGGACAGACCAGACACAGGAGCGGGTCTAGGAAATCGGCCACTAAAAGGCGGAACGAACAGGCAAGGAGCGTGTTCAGACAGGACAGACCAGACACAGGAGCGGGACTAGGAAATCGGCCACTAGAAGGCGAGAGGAACAGGCTAGGAGCGAGTTCAGACAGGTCAGACAAGATACAGGAACGGGTCTAGGTAATCGGCCCCTAGAAGGCAGGAGGAACAGGCTAGGAGCGTGTTCAGACAGGACAGACAAGAGAACACAGAAAGGACTCAGTTCAGACACGGGAGCTGATACCGCAAAGCAGGAGACATACAGGACTCAGTTCAGACACGGGAACTGATACAAAAAGCAGGAGACAAGAGACGGGACCTGGCACCTTCAGAGTGCAAGCACACACTGAATGAAACACTATGCTCAGGCAGGGATAGATGGGAGCAGCTGAGCTATATACCAGGTGACAGACAGCAATAGGCTGAGGACGCACAAGGGGTGTGACCCACAGCAGGTACAAAAGGCAGGAAGTGATCGGGCGCCGCCCTTAAGCAGCAGAAACAGACACAAACAGACAGCATGGAGGGAAGCCAGAGAGACATTCTGGACAGGAGATCAAGTGCGCCCTCTTGCACAGTGGGAGATGGACCACCATGCAAGGACGCCGCCAGGTATGTTACATTCCCTTTGTGTTGCACTAAGTCTTTCCAACACCTTGCGTGACACAAGGCACTTGGGCTTCCCCTTCATTGTTTACCAGGCAAAGCTCCATTCACTTGAAAGAAGGCCATTCACGCGAGATAAGTATTGGCCGAAACTTGTTGGCCAACAGTTATTTTTTCCTATACATATGCTCAAACATGAAAAGAGGGGAATAAGACCGTTCTGGCAGTATCTTATCTTCTTCAGGAACAAATAATCTGGCATGTTAAAATTCAATATGCCTAATCCTTCTCTTACCCCAACATCTACCATCAGCTGATAATTCGAGGTCTAACACACATGAGGTTTTTGAAAGTGCCCAAAAAAATTAATGGTTAAGGATGACTTGTTTGTCGACTATGGTAGGTAGGCCATTCTCTCGGGATAAGTATTGGCAGAAACTTGTTGGCCAACAGTTATTTTTTCAAGTACGCATGCGGCATGCCCAAACATGAAAAAAGAAAGACCGTTTCGGCAGTATCTTATCTTCTTCGGGAACTAATTGGGCATGTTGAAATTCAATATTCCTGACTCTTCTTTTATTCCAACAACTAGAGATAATAGAAATAAGGACGATGTTGAAAGTGGCCAACAAAATTAATGACTAAGGATGACTTGTTTGTTGACTATGATAATGGTGGCCTAGTCTTAGGAGAACGTTTTGGCAGAAGAACGACTCCAGCCCATATTGGTTGTCATCATCTTTGAATTAGCATCTCAGCAACATGACCATTTTTTACAACCCGTAGACAAAGCGTGTGCCATATTAGGGTGGCACTGTGACATATCAGACTTTTCTCTTACTTGCGAAATTTCAAAATGGAGTTGTCTTCGTAAGAGTACCTCTTTACATGATTGCTATTTATTAGCTTTGCCAGTTAACGACACAGTCATTAGCAATAACATCTTTGCGAAAAAGGCGGCAGGACAGGTCTTTTTGACCCACATAATTTATTCAAAAAATGTTGGTAATCACCGGCACTCACCGGTAATCGCGCAGGCAATTGATGTTTTCTTTATTCTATCTACATTTTTTACTATTTCACGTCAGATTCTTGGGGGATAATTTTTATAATTCCTTGTGTCGCGGCCAGCTGGAATAGCTCATGTACGTCAGTAGGACATAGTTGTTAGAAAAGACATAATGTTTGTTAGAGGGATGTCAGATTGCTGGGGATGTATGGCCCGCAGCCAGATTTCGGCTGAATGTTTTATTAACGTGAGTTTAACAATCATATCTGAAGAGAGAAGGGTATTTAAAGGACATGCATGCAAAAACAATTACACAGGCTTCCTTGTGTGTAAAATCCGACACCGCTGATATTAACGCTGTGCAAAATAGGTGAATATAAATTTTGGCAGAGATTAATCATTGACAGAAATGAGTATTGCAAAATGTCTAGGGAGATGTGGCTGAAAAAAGCAGAGTTGGCTTCTATTACTTCTCTAAAGTAATATAACTAACAATAAAGGGAAAGTTCACCTTCCCACATCATATAATTAATCTACCTACAAAGGATAGTAAGTATTTTGTACTAATCCTGAGTTATAGGCAGAATTACACTCCAGAGCTGCACTCACTATTCTGCTGGTGCAGTCACTGTGTACATACATTACATAACTGATCCTGAGTTACATCCTGTATTATACTCCAGAGCTGCACTCACTATTCTGCTGGTGCAGTCACTGTGTACATACATTACATTACTGATCCTGAGTTACATCCTGTATTATACTCCAGAGCTGCACTCACTATTCTGCTGGTGCAGTCACTGTGTACATACATTACTAATCCTGTACTGATCCTGAGTTACATCCTGTATTATACTCCAGAGCTGCACTCACTATTCTGCTGGTGCAGTCACTGTGTACATACATTGCATTACTGATCCTGAGTTACATCCTGTATTATACTCCAGAGCTGCACTCACTATTCTGCTGGTGCAGTCACTGTGTACATACATTACATTACTGATCCTGAGTTACATCCTGTATTATACTCCAGAGCTGCACTCACTATTCTGTTGGTGCAGTCACTGTGTACATACATTATATTACTGATCCTGAGTTACATCCTGTATTATATTCCAGAGCTGCACTCCCTATTCTGCTGGTGCAGTCACTGTGTACATACATTACATTACTGATCCTGAGTTACATCCTGTATTATACTCCAGAGCTGCACTCCCTATTCTGCTGGTGCAGTCACTGTGTACATACATTACATTACTGATCCTGAGTTACATCCTGTATTATACTCCAGAGCTGCACTCACTATTCTGCTGGTGCAGTCACTGTGTACATACATTACATTACTGATCCTGAGTTACATCCTGTATTATACTCCAGAGCTGCACTCACTATTCTGCTGGTGCAGTCACTGTGTACATACATTACATTACTGATCCGCAGTTACATCCTGTATTATACTCCAGAGCTGCGCTCACTATTCTGCTGGTGCAGTCACTGTGTACATACATTACATTACATTACTGAACCTGAGTTACATCCTGTATTATACTCCAGAGCTGCACTCACTATTCTGCTGGTGTAGTCACTGTGTACATACATTACATTACTGATCCTGTACTGATCCTGAGTTACATCCTGTATTATCCTCCAGAGCTGCACTCACTATTCTGCTGGTGCCGTCACTGTGTACATACATTACATTACTGATCCTGAGTTACATCCTGTATTATACTCCAGAGCTGCACTCACTATTCTGCTGGTGCAGTCAATGTGTACATACATTACATTACTGATCCTGAGTTACATCCTGTATTATACTCCAGAGCTGCACTCACTATTCTTCTGGTGCAGTCACTGTGTACATACATTACATTACTGATCCTGAGTTACCTCCTGTATTATACTCCAGAGCTGCACTCACTATTCTGCTGGTGGAGTCACTGTGTACATACATTACATTACTGATCCTGTACTGATCCTGAGTTACATCCTGTATTATACTCCAGAGCTGCACTCACTATTCTTCTGGTGCAGTCATTGTGTACATACATTACATTACTGATCCTGAGTTACCTCCTGTATTCTACTCCAGAGCTGCACTCACTATTCTGCTGGTGCAGTCATTGTGTACATACATTACATTACTGATCCTGAGTTACATCCTGTATTATTCTCCAGAGCTGCACTCACTATTCTGCTGGTGCAGTCACTGTGTACATACATTACATTACTGATCCTGAGTTACCTCCTGTATTATACTCCAGAGCTGCACTCACTATTCTGCTGGTGCAGTCATTGTGTACATACATTACATTACTGATCCTGAGTTACATCCTGTATTATACTCCAGAGCTGCACTCACTATTCTGCTGGTGCAGTCACTGTGTACATACATTACATTACTGATCCTGAGTTACATCCTGTATTATACTCCAGAGCTGCACTCACTATTCTGCTGGTGCCGTCACTGTGTACATACATTGCATTACTGATCCTGTACCGATCCTGAATTGCGGCTTGCATTGCATATTTCTCCACAGCTGCATTCATAATTCACAGGTCTAGAGCTAAAAGAGTATATTCACACATTGCGTTTTGGCTGTATAAGATACACATGTTTTTTGCATGTTTTAGCGTAAGTTTCTTTATGAATTTGTTACTTGCGTTTTTTTACTTTATTTATTAAAGTGCATAAGCAACAACAAAAACCTAGAACACTGAGTGTCCCACATTCGTAAACAGCGGCACTATCTGCGTTTTTCCCCTTTGGGTGAAAACCGCTGCAAAAACGCTGAAAGAATTGACACTGAAGATTTGAAAAAACACTTTGATGGTTCAAATCCGCAAGGAAAAAAATAAACTGTGTGTGCATGAGATTTCAATGATCTCATTCACTCTGCTGGTACTGTAAAATGCAGCAATTTTTCCTTCGCAATAATGCAGTGTGTGAACAAGCTCTTACTTACTGTGTGTCTGCACTGTGCTTTGTCTCTTGATTTTTATTCTGAAGTGCATTTTCTTTTTACATTGCTTATTTAACAGCATGTTAGTTTAACAAGGATCTGTGACTCGCTCAAAAAAAATTAAGTTAAATACCTTCTAAGAATCCCTGAGCTCTCCTGATTCTGTCACTTTTTTCAGTTTTTTTCTGCGTCACTCCATTGCAAAGATATTCACATTTGTTTCTTCTGGAGAGCAGTATGAGAAATCTCTGCTGAAAGTGCAACTGGTCGTTTCTTCCGAGTCTTTTCAGGGGTGTGTGCTTTTACCCCTCATTCTCAGATCCTGCCAATCACAGAGCAGTTTCAGATGCTGCTGAGCTGTGATTGGCTGTGTCTGGCAGGGAGGGGTAAAAGCACACGCTCTCGAAAACACTCTGAAGAAACGTCCAGCTGCACTACAAGCAGAGATTTCACATGCTGCTCTCCAGAAGAGACAAATGTGAATATCTCTGCAATGCAGCGACGCAGAGCAAAACGGAAAAGAGCGTCAGAATCAGGGGAGCGGAGGGATTTCTATCTAACTTAATTCTTTTGAACAGGTGTCAGGTCCTCTTTAAGGATTTGACCCAGATCATTAGTTATACAAGCTCTCTACATGTCTGCTTTAGGACTTACTTTGTGGTAAGTGATAATAAACAACCTAACTTTTTGGTGCACAGCTCTGTAACAGTATGGAACTGGTGTAATATGGCATTCATATTAAAGGAGGCAAAAATGAATGAATGAATTTTTTTATGTCATTTTTTTCTCTTTTTTTTAAATAATGGACAGTCCCTTTAATTGGAAGGTACCAAGTAATATACAGTACAAACCAAAAGTTTGGACACACCTTCTCATTTAAAGATTTTCTGTATTTTCTTGACTATGAAAATTGTACATTCACACTGAAGGCATCTTAACTATGAATTAACACATGTGGAATTATATACTTAACAAAAAAGTGTGAAACAACTGAAAATATGTCTTATATTCTAGGTTCTTCAAAGTAGCCACCTTTTGCTTTGATGACTGCTTTGCACACTCTTGGCATTCTCTTGATGAGCTTCAAGAGGTAGTCACCGGAAATGGTTTACACTTCACAGGTGTGCCCTGTCAGGTTTAATAAGTGGGATTTCTTGCCTTATAAATGGGGTTGGGACCATCAGTTGTATTGTGCAGAAGTCTGGTGGATACACAGCTGATAGTCCTACTGAATAGACTGTTAGAATTTGTATTATGGCAAGAAAAAAGCAGCTAAGTAAAGAAAAACGAGTTGCCATCATTACTTTAAGAAATGAAGGTCAGTCAGTCCGAAAAGTTGGGAAAACTTTGAAAGTGTCCCCAAGTGCAGTTGCAAAAACCATCAAGCGCTACAAAGAAACTGGCTGACATGAGGACCGCCCCAGGAAAGGAAGACCAAGAGTCACCTCTGCTTCTGAGGATAAGCTTATCCGAGTCACCAGCCTCAGAAATCGCAGGTTAACAGCAGCTCAGATTAGAGACCAGGTCAATGCCACACAGAGTTCTAGCAGCAGACACATCTCTTCAACAACTGTTAAGAGGAGACCTTCATGGTAAAATAGCTGCTAGTAAACCGCTGCTAAGGACAGGCAACAAGCAGAAGAGACTTGTTTGGGCTAAAGAACACAAGGAATGGACATTAGACCAGTGGAAATCTGTGCTTTGGTCTGATGAGTCCAAATTTGAGATCTTTGGTTCCAACCACCGTGTCTTTGTGCGACGCAGAAAAGGTGAACGGATGGACTCTACATGCCTGGTTCCCACCGTGAAGCATGGAGGAGGAGGTGTGATGGTGTGGGGGTGGTTTGCTGGTGACATTGTTGGGGATTTATTCAAAATTGAAGGCATACTGAACCAGCATGGCTACCACAGCATCTTGCAGCGGCATGCTATTCCATCCGGTTTGCGTTTAGTTGGACCATCATTTATTTTTCAACAGGACAATGACCCCAAACACACCTCCTGGCTGTGTAAGGGCTATTTGACCAAGAAGGAGAATGATGAGGTGCTACGCCAGATGACCTGGCCTCCACAGTCACCAGACCTGAACCCAATCGAGATGGTTTGGGGTGAGCTGGACCGCAGAGTGAAGGCAAAAGGGCCAACAAGTGCTAAGCATCTCTGGGAACTCCTTCAAGATTGTTGGAAGACCATTTCCGGTGACTACCTCTTGAAGCTCATCAAGAGAATGCCAAGAGTATGCAAAGCAGTCATCAAAGCAAAAGGTGGCTACTTTGAAGAACCTAGAATATAAGACATATTTTCAGTTGTTTCACACTTTTTTGTTAAGTATATAATTCCACATGTGTTAATTCATAGTTTTGATGCCTTCAGTGTGAATGTACAATTTTCATAGTCATGAAAATACAGAAAAATCTTTAAATGAGAAGGTGTGTCCAAACTTTTGGTCTGTACTGTAGGTATAAAAAGAGTGAAAATTTCTGATCCAAGTTTGGGGGCTGGAGATGCCTTTTATTCTGCGCTCAGCTCCTACTGATGTTAATTGGCTTTTTTTCGGGAAGGATATTTTGACAGCTGCGATTTCCATCTACTCGCCAAGAAAATGACAAATGCAAAGGTCAGGATTACTGTGAACACAGAGCTGCACCGTCACGTTCTGCGGCTGGTTATACAGCGTCTGCTGACTCGTTAAAGAATGGCGACATATATGTACGGTCCTACGGTGTTTGTTTAGAAGGAAAAGTGTCATCCGAAAATTATCTTAAATTATTATTGTTTAAAGCGGGTTTTTATGTTACATTTAATTGTTTCCAAATTTTTTATTTATTTATCATATTACAATCTATTAAATTGTACAGGAGGAGGGGGAGGTGAGCTGTGATATCACCTATTGTGAATGGTGGATCCTGTGTTATCTACTGTATATAGAGGTGTTATCAGTCATTGTACAGGAGGAGGAGGAGGTGAGCTGTGACATCACCTATTGTGAATGGTGGATCCTGTGTTATCTACTGTATATAGAGGTGTTATCAGTCATTGCACAGGAGGAGGAGGTGAGCTGTGATATCACCTATTGTGAATGATTGATCCTGTGTTATCTACTGTATGTACAGGAGTTATCAGTTATTGTACCGGAGGAGGAGGAGATGAGCTGTGACATCCATTACCTAATGTGAATGGTGTTACGTGTCTGTTATACTGTCTGTGATGATAATGAAACTGCTGAAAAGTCATCTGCATAAAAAATGAAGTGTGAGTCTAATATAAGGCATGGTAATCAGTATGGAAACAGTAATATTTCTGATTTCTTTTTATATAGATAGAGACATAAAAAATAGATTTGGAGATGTCAAAAATGTTTTAAATTATTATTATTATTATTATTATTATTATTAATCTCACTCAAACACATTGTAAAGTCTTATAATATGGTTTTATACTTTAGATATTTATTAGAATTCACAGAAGGAAGGAGATCTTCCCCAAAGCCTTTCTTTCTTTGGGTGAAAAGCATTCATCATCCCAACCTTGGCTCCCATTATACGGACTCATGATATGAGCCATTATCACAATATTCTCTCGTCTTTTTCAATTCTCAACGAGTTTCTTCGGCTCCTGTATCCTCCTCAAGGTTGGAAAATAATAAAAAAAAATAGATAATGCTTTATTCTAGATGAAACAATACAGAGAATAAGTTCTTTGGGTTTTTTGGTCTCCCAAACCAATAAAATAAATATTGTATGTATCACCGAGATTGCAACTGTATATAGATAAAAGAAAAAAAATATCCTGACTTATTTTGGCTATTAAAAGAGTTGTCTGGATTAGAGACCCCAGAACATATTCCACTTTTTTGAAGACTGATATAGTACATGGACTTCGATGCAGAACATGTAATACCTCATCTTGCCTGGAGGAGTGCTGTAGGAAAAATAAACACTTCCTGCTCAGTTTCAACTATAGATTACAGCTGATCATTGAAGATCAAAGCATCAGGACAGAAATTCTAACCAAAATTGGTAGTCTAATGAGAAGAACGTTTAAAGAACCAAAAACTTATCAAAGTACTGTCACGCCAGGTGTGATTGCAACACAGAGAGTCACGCCAGGTGTGAGTGCAACACAGAGAGTCACGCCAGGTGTGAGTGGAACACACAGGGGAAAGGGAGCCCAGATACTAGGGAAAGCGGGAAGAGGTGACCTCCTAATCTAGACTAGCATCACTCTGTCTCCCCCTAACGTCCCTATACAGCCTCCGCAGCTGTCGCCGATCACGTGCCTCACCCTATTATCCTTGGCGTAAGGCTATAGCTAGGGGTGGAAGGAGATGAGCACTAGTCAACCTCTGCTAGCACTCTAAAGACAAAAGGGGAAGACAACACAGGGGAACAACAACTCAGCTTAGGAAGAACTCCAACAGGGCACACAGCCTCAAGACTCCAGAGAGGACGTGATGCTGCTTCAGCCAAGTCTGACCTTTCGACTGAGGGTGGAAGGCAGAGGAAAAGAACAGCTGCACCCCCTTTCGAGAACAGAATGCCTTCCAGAACTTGGAACCAAACTGGGTCCCCCGATCAGACACCACATCGGAAGGAACCCCGTGAAGCTTCACAATCTCATTTATGAACACCTGAGCAAGTGTCTTAGCATTGGGAAGTGCAGGTAAAGCGACGTAGCTTAGACTCAGCCAAGGCGACTCGGTCAGGGTCATCATAGATGAGGGCAAGAGCTCAAAAAAAACCCTCCACAGACTGGAGACAAACTGAGTCCTGGGGTAACGAAAACGCACATGACTGAGGATCGCCCTGCAGTAGAGAGATCACAATCCCAACCCATTGCTCCTCATTACCAGAGGAGTAAGGACAAAGTTTGAAGTACAATTTGCATTCCTCCTTAAACACAAAAACTTGTCCCTACCTCCTAAAACCTGTCCGGGAGGGCAACCTTGGGTTCAGACTGGACAGGCCTACCAGCAGAAACCCCTACATTGGCGGCCTGTAACCGGTGATACTGCTGCTGAACCTCACAGCGGAGGTCATTCACCTCCAGAGACAGACAGCAGAACTGCTCTGCGAGCTCTGCAACTGATCCCATACTAAAGGGAGTAAGAAAAAAATGGTGCACGCCCAAAAACACACAAAGAAAAAAAAATGTCAATCTTGTGTTATTGTTTTTTTTTTTTTTTTTTGCCAAAACGTGCTTGGCCGGTTATAGTGTCACGCCAGGTGTGAGTGCAACACAGAAAGTCACGCCAGGTGTGAGTGCAACACAGAGGGGAAAGGGAAAGGGAGCCTAGACACTAGGGAAAGGTGGAAGAGGTGACCTCCTAATGTGGACTAGCGTCTCCCTGTCTCCCCCTAACATCCCTATACAGCCTCCGCAGCTGTTGCCGATCACATGCCTCGCCCTACTATCCCTGGCGTAAGGCTATACCTGGGGGTGGAAGGAGATGAGCACTAGTCAACCTATGCTAGCACTCTAAAGACAAAAGGGGAAAACAGCACAGGGGAACAACAACTCAGCTTTAGAATAACTCCAACAAGGCACACGGCCTCAAGACTCCAGAGGGGACGTGATGCTGCTTCAGCCAAGTTCCAAGTAGAAATGAGTATAACTGGCGACACCCACCTAGACACACCAGGTATATATACACCCAGACTAAAAGGAGGTAGTCGCTGGGTCCTAAGCACAGCCTCCTATCTAGGCAGCTGTCTCCATTGCCAAACGTGGAGATCTCCTGCAAACCACTGTAGGGCAACTGTCTGTCACTTCTGACATACCTGTGACAAGTACATTATACAAAATGTCCGTCAACAACCTTCAGTGATGGAGATATGACCCCTAAAGGGGTTTATCGGTTGGGGTCCCAGTGTTGGGACCTCCCATATCCTAAGAATTGGACTCTGAAGGATCCATAGTGATGGCAGAACATCTCCAGCAGTAGTGGTCTGGCATATGCGCAATAATCACCTGTTTAAAGCGAGGGGCACTTTAGTTCTTGTGATCAGTGGAGGATCCAGGTAATAGCTACCTAAATTGTGATAATCCCTTTAAAAGAGAATCTATCAACAGTTTTTTTTTGCTTTGTAATCTGAGAGCAGCATGATGTAGGGGCAGAGACCCTGATTCCATCGATGTGTCACTTTACTCGCTGTTTCAATACAATCAGTGTTTTATCAGCAAGAGATTATCACTACAGGACTAGGTGTCTCATGCCTATTAGTCAACTGTTCTGTGTAACCCTGCCTCCACCACTGATTGGTAGCTTTCTGCTTATGCCTATCATTAGACAACTAGTAGATCTGTTACCAGATAATCCAACAACGCCTCCACCACTGATTGGCAGCTTTCTGTTTACTCTGTGCATAGACAGCCAAACAGTTGAGTGGGCAATGTTATAAAGCAGCCAATCAGTGGTGTGGCTGAGGTTATAAAGCAGCTAATCAGTGGTGTGGGCGAGGTTATAAAGCAGCCAATCAGTGGTGTGGGCGGGGTTATAAAGCAGCCAATCAGTGGTGTGGGCGACGTTATAAAGCAGCCAATCAGTGGTCTTTTGGCGAGGTTACAAAGCAGCCAATCAGTGGTGTGGGCGGGGTTATAAAGCAGCCAATCAGTGGTGTGGATGAGGTTATAAAGCAGCCAATCAGTGGTGTGGGTGAGGTAATAAAGCAGCCAATCAGTGGTGTGGGTGGGGTTATAAATCAGCCAATCAGTGGTGTTTTGGCGAGGTTATGAAGCAGCCAATCAGTGGTGTAGGCAGGGTAATAAAGCAGCCAATCAGTGGTGTGGGTGAGGTTATAAAGCAGCCAATCAGTGGTGTGGGTGAGGTTATAAAGCAGCCAATCAGTGGTGTGGGCGGGGTTATAAAGCAGCCAATCAGTGGTGTGGATGAGGTTATAAAGCAGCCAATCAGTGGTGTGGGCGGGGTTATAAAGCAGCCAATCAGTGGTGTGGGTGGGGTTATAAATCAGCCAATCAGTGGTGTGGGCGGGGTTATGAAGCAGCCAATCAGTGGTGTAGGCAGGGTAATAAAGCAGTCAATCAGTGGTGTGGGTGAGGTTATAAAGCAGCCAATCAGTGGTGTTTTGGCGAGGTTATGAAGCAGCCAATCAGTGGTGTAGGCAGGGTTATAAAGCAGCCAATCAGTGGTGTAGGTGAGGTTATAAAGCTGCCAATCAGTGGTGTGGGCGGTTATAAAGCAGCCAATCAGTGGTGTTTTGGCGAGGTTATGAAGCAGCCAATCAGTGGTGTAGGCAGGGTTATAAAGCAGCCAATCAGTGGTGTAGGTGAGGTTATAAAACAGCCAATCAGTGGTGTAGGCGGTTATAAAGCAGGCAATCAGTGGTGTGGGTGAGGTTATAAAACAGCCAATCAGTGGTGTGGGCGGGGTTATAAAACAGCCAATCAGTGGTGTAGGCAGGGTTATAAAGCAGCCAATCAGTGGTGTAGGTGAGGTTATAAAGCTGCCAATCAGTGGTGTGGGCGAGGTTATAAAACAGCCAATCAGTGGTGTAGGCGGTTATAAAGCAGGCAATCAGTGGTGTGGGCGGGGTTATAAAGCAGCCAATCAGTGGTGTGGGCGGTTATAAAGCAGGCAATAAGTGGTGTGGGCGAGGTTATAAAACAGCCAATCAGTGGTGTGGGCGGTTATAAAACAGCCAATCAGTGGTGTGGGTGAGGTTATAAAACAGCCAATCAGTGGTGTGGGCGAGGTTATAAAACAGCCAATCAGTGGTGTGGGCGGTTATAAAACAGCCAATCAGTGGTGTGGGCGGGGTTATAAAGCAGCCAATCAGTGGTGTGGGCAGTTATAAAACAGCCAATCAGTGGTGTGGGCGGGGTTATAAAGCAGCCAATCAGTGGTGTGGGCGGGGTTATACAGAGCTCAGAATTCCAAGCTCAGCTAGATCTGCAGCAGAGAAAACAGTGATTGTATCAAAATGACAGCAAGCAGCCCAGTAAGTGACACATCGTTGGAATCAGGGTCTCTATCCCTACATCATGCTGCTTTCAGATTACATAGAAAAAAATGCTGATGGATTCACATTACAGAAGTGTAATTTGGGCTGTATTATGCCAAAGGGTCATGTCAAAACTAACCTTCTTGACGTGTCAATCTTATTCTGGGGCTGTCTATCATATTTAGGCGATTCCTGTACCAACATGTTGATTTTTTTTGCAGAACACAAGGTATTGTGTGCTTTTCTCGCCCTCCTCCCTCCCCCATTCGTATCCTTTGATGTGCGCTTTCTCCAAGTGTTTAGAGTCAGATCAGATACAGATTTCGCCTGTCGAGAGCTGCTCATTTTTTTCCCTCGCTCTCTTGATATTGCCCCTTTGGGATCTTAACCAATTTGTGCCATCTACTCCAGGAGGCTTTTGTGAATGGTCTTCTCGGTGTACAGCCCAGGCTGCCATCTTCTAGTGTCACGCTCCGTCTTATTATTACACTGGGGTAATGCGGAGTGTCATCTAGACATGGTTACCCAAGGTCCTTCCGTCAGGCTTGTGGATCCCCTTTATTAAGAAGTGCCGGGGTCTTATCATCTGTCACATTTTCATCTTATCTGACGACCCCTGAACTGAAGTATTTCATAAACTAAACGTCTGATATATTAGCATGTTCTTCAAAATGAATCTCAATTTATCATGTAGGAATATGTGTAGTGTGTAAATAGGAACGCTACTTCTTCCAAAAACCGCGCCACACCCGTCCTTAGGATGTCTCTGGTATTGCAGCTCAGCTTCATTGTAGTGATTTCAGCCATGTTTTTTCTAAATCTGGACAATCCCTTTAAGACCAGAAGTTTATGCTCAGTACAGGATCAGTAATGTAATGTATGTACACAGTGATTGCACCAGCAGCATACTGGGTGCAGCTCTGGAGTATAATACAGGATGTAACTCAGGATCAGTAATGTAATGTATGTACACAGTGACTGCACCAGCAGAATAGTGAGTGCAGCTCTGGAGTATAATACAGGATGTAAATCAGGATCAGTACAGGATCAGTAATGTAATGTATGTACACAGTGATTGCACCAGCAGCATACTGGGTGCAGCTCTGGAGTATAATACAGGATGTAAATCAGGATCAGTACAGGATCAGTAATGTAATGTATGTGACTCGCCCCCTGGGCCGTGGGGCACTCGGATCCGGGCAATAGGGGAGCGATGGGGGTAGTAGTGGCGACCCCGTCCATGGCTCAGGGTGGTCAGACCAGTGGTAGTCCCTTTATACGTTTTAAGTGATGTCCGACTACGCCACCCGTGGATTGCGGTTATTAGGAACCGCCGCTGCAAGACAGTCCCCTGAGGTTGATGGTGTGTGCAGCTGAGATTATATAACTCCCCACGGGAAGAGTGTAACCCCAGGGCAGTGAGGTGGATGGTGGGGGTGATGGTGCAGAGAGTCCCAGTGCCGTTAGTGCTGGAGGAGCGAAAGAGTACACAGACAACGTACTGCAGTCCAATGTCTTTTACTCACAGTTCAGGTGCTCGGGGTCACTTCTGCGCAAGCAGTGACCACCCAAGCCGTGCAGTGTCCACCAGGTGAGGGGCTCGGTCAACCCCTAGGCAGTTCAGGAGCATGGCACAGGACCCCCTTCAATCCTTTCTCTGGCCTGCCTCACCAGTGACCCACTTTTGTCCAGCTGCCGCGGACTTGTGCGGTTAAACGTGGGCCCCGTCCCCCGCTGTCCTATATGGTGCCTTCCTAGCAGGTTTGATGAGGTGTCGCACCAATAAATGATCACGACGACCGGTCTTTGGCTGAGGGTAGTTTCTCCTCCACCAACTTGGGATCCGGTACCCTTAATCAGCCTGACCCTTCACCCTGTATTCTCGTGGGTTCTTAGGGTCCCTTCCACCTTCTTGTTCCTGAGCCCTTCTGTTTCTTCTTCTCTTTCTTTGCTGTTCCTTTCTGTTTCTGTTCCTTTCTGTTCTTGTTCCTTTATGTTCCTGGCCCTCTCCTCAGGCCTGCCTCATGGAGCTGGGCCCGGACTGAGCCACAGCTCCCTGTCAGCCCTCTCTGGCCAAACTCCTTCTCTCTCTTCTCCTCCTGCTTGAACTGACCCAGAACTAAGAGGCTGCCCACCTTTTATACCTCCCTCTAGAAACATGAGCCCAGGTGACCAGCAACCAATGGGCTCCTATCTATGCTCAGGAACCAACCCCTATCTGCTCCTACAGCACTGGGTATTCCACCCCCCTCCCCACTCCAGCCAGGGACAGATGCTGTCGTGCCTGCACTTCTATCTAATGGGAGCACCGTTGAGCTGTCCCTCGGAAATGGGGTGAGTGTGCTGTATGCAGCTAACTGAGCCCTGGTCCATACTCCATCCTTACCCGGGAGTGGAATATCACACCTCTGGCAGAGGAGCAATACCCCTGTAGCAGCCGAGCCCTCGGGGCGCTACATATGTACACAGTGACTGCACCAGAAGAATAGTGAGTGCAGCTCTGTAGTATAATACAGGAGATAACTCAGGATCAGTATAGGATCAGTAATGTAATGTATGTACACAGTGACTGAACCAGCAGAATAGTGAGTGCAGCTCTGGAGTATAATACAGGATGTAACTCAGGATCAGTACAGGATCAGTAATGTAATGTATGTACACAGTGACTGAACCAGCAGAATAGTGAGTGCAGCTCTGGAGTATAATACAGGAGGTAACTCAGGATCAGTATAGGATCAGTAATGTAATGTATGTACACAGTGACTGAACCAGCAGAATAGTGAGTGCAGCTCTGGAGTATAATACAAGATGTAACTCAGGATCATTACAGGATCAGTAATGTAATGTATGTACACAGTGACTGCACCAGCAAAATAGTGAGTGCAGCTCTGGAGTATGATACAGGATGTAACTCAGGATCAGTAATGTAATGTATGTACACAGCCACTGCACCAGCAGAATAGTGAATGCAGCTCTGGAGTATAATACAGGATATAACTCAGGATCAGTAAAGTAATGTATGTACACAGTGACTGCACCAGCAGAATAGTGAGTGCAGCTCTGGAGAATAATACAGGATGTAACTCAGGATCAGTAAAGTAATGTATGTGTGGCGTACCGAGGGTTCGGTCGCTACAGGGGTATTGCACCTCAACCAGAGATGTGATATTCCACTCCCAGGTAAGGATGGAGTGTGGACCAGGGCTCAGTTAGCTGCATACACACACATACACACTCCCCATTTCCAGGGGACAGCTCGACGGTGCTCCCATATAATTGCAGGCACAACTGACCATGTCCCTGGCTGGAGAGGGGAGGGAGGAGAGAACCCAGTGATGTAGGAGCAGTAGGAGACGGTTTCTGGAGCATAGGAAGGAGCTCATTGGGTGCAGGTCACCTGAGCTCAGACACAGAGAAGCACATAAAAGGTGGGCACCATCTTAGATCGGTGGTTGGTTAGTTGGGAGAGAGTCCAGTCAGTGAGAGCTGACAGGGAGCTGCGGCTCAGCCTGAGCTCAGCTCCACGAGGCAGGCCTAGAGGAAAGGCCGGGGCCAGAGAGGAGAAGAGGAGAAGGAGAAGGAAGGAAAGAGAAGAGACAGAGGAGTAGAAAGGCTCCAGAAACAAGAAGGCAGAAGGGACCCTAAGAGAGCAGAACGGACAGTAACCGTTGCAAACCCGTGTCATATCGGGTGAAGGGTCAGGTCGTGGAAGGGTACCGGATTCCCAAGTTGGTGGAGGTAAATCATCCCTCAGCCAAGAACTGGAGGTCGTGATCATTTATTGGTGCAACCCCTTGCTACACCCGCTAGGAAGGAACCACATAGGGTCAGGGAAACTGGCGCCAAGTTTTACCAGAGAAGGCCCGAGGCAGCTGGACAGAAGCGTGGTCACTGGTGGGGCACGAGAGGCCAGAGAAAGGATAGAAGGGGGTCCTGTGCCATACTCCTGAACGGCCTGGGGGTTGATCGAGCCCCTCACCTGGTGGACGCAGCACGGCTTGGGCAGTCATTGCTGACAGAAGTGACTTGGAAAACAACTGTGAGTAAAAAGCCTGAACTGCACCATTGGACTCTGTGTGATTTATGCTGCGCCTGCACCATCACCCCCAGCATCCTCCTACATTGCCCTGAGGCTACACTCTTCCCGTAGGGAGTTATCCTATCCCTGTGCTGCACACCAACACCAGCCTCAGTGGTCTGCATTGCAGCGGCGGTCACCCCTGACCGCAATCCACGGGTGGCGTAGTCAGACATTCCAAAACACTGATAAATAGACTGCCACAGCATAGGGTCTGACCACCCTGAGCCACGGGATCGGGTTGCCACTACTACTCCCAGCATCGCACAGAAAGCCCGGTTCCGGGTGCCCCACGGCCCAGGGGGCGAGTCATATGTACACAATGACTGCACAAGAAGAATAGTGAGTGCAGCTCTGGAGTATAATACAGGATGTAACTCAGGATCAGTACAGGATCAGTAATGTAATGTATGTACACAGTGACTGCACCAGCAGAATAGTGAGTGCAGCTCTGGAGTATAATACAGGATGTAACTCAGGATCAGTACAGGATCAGTAATGTAATGTATGTACACAGTGACTGCACCAGCAGAATAGTGAGTACAGCTCTGGAGTATAATACAGGATGTAACTCAGGATCAGTACAGGATCAGTAATGTAATGTATGTACACAGTGACTGCACCAGCAGAATAGTGAGTGCAGCTCTGGAGTATAATACAGGATGTAACTCCGGATCAGTAAAGTAATGTATGTACACAGTGACTTCACCAGCAGAATAGTGAGTGCAGCTCTGGAGTATAATACAGGATATAACTCAGGATCAGTAAAGTAATGTATGTACACAATGACTGCACCAGCAGAATAGTGAGTGCAGCTCTGGAGTATAATACAGGATATAACTCAGGATCAGTAATGTAATATATGTACACAGTGACTGCACCAGCAGAATAGTGAGTGCAGCTCTGGAGTATAATACAGGATGTAACTCAGGAACAGTACAGGATCAGTAATGTAATGTATGTACACAGTGACTGTACCAGCAGAATAGTGAGTGCAGCTCTGGAGTATAATACAGGATGTAACTCAGAATCAGTAATATATTTACAAAATGACGCAGCCTTTTATGTACATTGATTTGTTTTTATATTTTTACTGTATAATTTTATTAGTGGATGAATGCTGCAATTACTCTTTCTTTAACATTGCAGGGAGTATTTGTCAGGAAACTGGTCTGGACAGGAACACTGAAATAAAAAGGTAATTGGAATATTTAATATTCTTCTATTATTTAATAAAGCAGTTGTGCAGCAGTAACATGAAGGCGCCGTGTCTTGTATAATAGAAATACTACCTGACATTATGGATGTAGCCGTAATCATGCCATATTAACGTCCAGTCAATCAGGGTGTGATCCTCCTCTGGGCTCAGCCTCTGGCACAATTAGAGGGCCTGAAACTCTAATTTGGGGGTGAATTTGGAGCAATCACTTGCTACTACGTCTATTTCTTATGAGTTAATTCACAATTAGCTATTTTTTCTTTTCGGTGATATGTCCTGTGTCTACAATGATAATGTGTACATGTTGATGCACATGTTCTGTATAGATGAAGATCTGGTCCTCAAATCCATGAAACCTAAGTCCAAGTCTGCAGTCATTAGCCAATGAACCAAGCAATGTGAACTGAGGTCTAAGATGGTAGACATGCAAGAAATAGGAGCATGTTCACACTAGCAAAAAGAAGCAAAACCTACAAAAGACAAAAATATATCTCATACCCTACCATCATTATATATAAATGTAAAGCAAAGTTGCATAATAAATATAGGGTACTTAGTGAACTATTTTTGATCAAAAAAAGTATACAAGCCATCCCACCAGCGGCAAGGTGACCCTAAATTGGGACGGTACCTATACTGTCTATATTAAAAACCTTACTGTATATCAAAGTTGAAGTAATGCATATAAAAGGGTAGACAAATAGGACCAGGTCCCAACTCCAGACCACCCAGGCCCGTGGTAAGCTACATATATACTAATCAGCTCAACAAAGGGGATGCCACACCCTTAAATTGCACAGAATGCAAACAAGACAAAAAACCAAGCAATGTGAACTGAGGTCTAAGATGGTAGACATGCAAGAAATAGGAGCATGTTCACACTAGCAAAAAGAAGCAAAACCTACAAAAGACAAAAATATATCTCATACCCTACCATCATTATATATAAATGTAAAGCAAAGTTGCATAATAAATATAGGGTACTTAGTGAACTATTTTTGATCAAAAAAAGTATACAAGCCATCCCACCAGCGGCAAGGTGACCCTAAATTGGGACGGTACCTATACTGTCTATATTAAAAACCTTACTGTATATCAAAGTTGAAGTAATGCATATAAAAGGGTAGACAAATAGGACCGGGTCCCAACTCCAGACCACCCAGGCCCGTGGTAAGCTACATATATACTAATCAGCTCAACAAAGGGGATGCCACACCCTTAAATTGCACAGAATGCAAACAAGACAAAAAACCAAGCAATGTGAACTGAGGTCTAAGATGGTAGACATCCAAGAAATAGGAGCATGTTCACACTAGCAAAAAGAAGCAAAACCTACAAAAGACAAAAATATATCTCATACCCTACCATCATTATATATAAATGTAAAGCAAAGTTGCATAATAAATATAGGGTACTTAGTGAACTATTTTTGATCAAAAAAAGTATACAAGCCATCCCACCAGCGGCAAGGTGACCCTAAATTGGGACGGTACCTATACTGTCTATATTAAAAACCTTACTGTATATCAAAGTTGAAGTAATGCATATAAAAGGGTAGACAAATAGGACCAGGTCCCAACTCCAGACCACCCAGGCCCGTGGTAAGCTACATATATACTAATCAGCTCAACAAAGGGGATGCCACACCCTTAAATTGCACAGAATGCAAACAAGACAAAAAACCAAGCAATGTGAACTGAGGTCTAAGATGGTAGACATGCAAGAAATAGGAGCATGTTCACACTAGCAAAAAGAAGCAAAACCTACAAAAGACAAAAATATATCTCATACCCTACCATCATTATATATAAATGTAAAGCAAAGTTGCATAATAAATATAGGGTACTTAGTGAACTATTTTTGATCAAAAAAAGTATACAAGCCATCCCACCAGCGGCAAGGTGACCCTAAATTGGGACGGTACCTATACTGTCTATATTAAAAACCTTACTGTATATCAAAGTTGAAGTAATGCATATAAAAGGGTAGACAAATAGGACCGGGTCCCAACTCCAGACCACCCAGGCCCGTGGTAAGCTACATATATACTAATCAGCTCAACAAAGGGGATGCCACACCCTTAAATTGCACAGAATGCAAACAAGACAAAAAACCAAGCAATGTGAACTGAGGTCTAAGATGGTAGACATGCAAGAAATAGGAGCATGTTCACACTAGCAAAAAGAAGCAAAACCTACAAAAGACAAAAATATATCTCATACCCTACCATCATTATATATAAATGTAAAGCAAAGTTGCATAATAAATATAGGGTACTTAGTGAACTATTTTTGATCAAAAAAAGTATACAAGCCATCCCACCAGCGGCAAGGTGACCCTAAATTGGGACGGTACCTATACTGTCTATATTAAAAACCTTACTGTATATCAAAGTTGAAGTAATGCATATAAAAGGGTAGACAAATAGGACCGGGTCCCAACTCCAGACCACCCAGGCCCGTGGTAAGCTACATATATACTAATCAGCTCAACAAAGGGGATGCCACACCCTTAAATTGCACAGAATGCAAACAAGACAAAAAACCAAGCAATGTGAACTGAGGTCTAAGATGGTAGACATGCAAGAAATAGGAGCATGTTCACACTAGCAAAAAGAAGCAAAACCTACAAAAGACAAAAATATATCTCATACCTTACCATCATTATATATAAATGTAAAGCAAAGTTGCATAATAAATATAGGGTACTTAGTGAACTATTTTTGATCAAAAAAAGTATACAAGCCATCCCACCAGCGGCAAGGTGACCCTAAATTGGGACGGTACCTATACTGTCTATATTAAAAACCTTACTGTATATCAAAGTTGAAGTAATGCATATAAAAGGGTAGACAAATAGGACCGGGTCCCAACTCCAGACCACCCAGGCCCGTGGTAAGCTACATATATACTAATCAGCTCAACAAAGGGGATGCCACACCCTTAAATTGCACAGAATGCAAACAAGACAAAAAACCAAGCAATGTGAACTGAGGTCTAAGATGGTAGACATGCAAGAAATAGGAGCATGTTCACACTAGCAAAAAGAAGCAAAACCTACAAAAGACAAAAATATATCTCATACCCTACCATCATTATATATAAATGTAAAGCAAAGTTGCATAATAAATATAGGGTACTTAGTGAACTATTTTTGATCAAAAAAAGTATACAAGCCATCCCACCAGCGGCAAGGTGACCCTAAATTGGGACGGTACCTATACTGTCTATATTAAAAACCTTACTGTATATCAAAGTTGAAGTAATGCATATAAAAGGGTAGACAAATAGGACCGGGTCCCAACTCCAGACCACCCAGGCCCGTGGTAAGCTACATATATACTAATCAGCTCAACAAAGGGGATGCCACACCCTTAAATTGCACAGAATGCAAACAAGACAAAAAACCAAGCAATGTGAACTGAGGTCTAAGATGGTAGACATGCAAGAAATAGGAGCATGTTCACACTAGCAAAAAGAAGCAAAAGTAGTCATTAGCCAATGACCTCGCCCCACTGCTCTAACTATACTTGCATGTTGTTCAACCTTCCTGGATCTTCTGAGAAAAGGGGAGACCTCCCAAACTCCAAGAGTTGATGAACCTACCAGGCATGCTGAAGCCTTCAGTACTGATCAACCCTCCCAGATCTTCCAGTAAAAGGTGAGACCTCCCGAACTCCAAAGAGTTGACAAGCCTACCAGACATGCTGAAGCCTTCAGTGCTGGTCAACCCTCAGGGTTCTTCCAGGAAAAGGTGAGACCTCTCGAATTCCAAGAAGACTTGATGAACCTACCAGGCATGCTGAAGCCTTCAGTACTGGTCAACCCTCAGGGTTCTTCCGGGAAAAGGTAAGACCTCCCGAACTCCAAGAAGAGTTGATGAACCTACCAGGCATGCTGAAGCGTTCAGTACTGGTCAACCCTCAGGGTTCTTCCAGGAAAAGGTGAGACCTCCCGAACTCCAAGAAGAGTTGACAAATCTACCAGACATGCTGAAGCCTTCAGTACTGGTCAACCCTTCCAGATCTTCCGGGAAAAGGCGAGACCTCATGAACTCCAAGAAGAGTTGAGGAACCTACCTGACCTGTTGAAGCCTTCAGAAAACGACTGGAAACCAGTGCTTGTAGAAGGTTTCTTGTGTGGGATGCTGGGATGCTGAGATGGAGTAGCCTATAGTTGCCTGTCTAGGGGCACGGAAATGGGGTATAGAGGGGGTCTGGCAAGTAATAAAGACATGGTTAATAGTAGAGACTTTCCAGGTGTGAACTATATAAGCATACTGCTAAGGTGTCACATCGGTTGGTTTCACCATGGCTAAGGGTGCATCTGGGTGCCACCAGAGGTCTTCCTGGTGGTATGTTAATATGGCCTCATAAAATATATATAAGATGAGCAAGTCTTGTCAGTAGAGATGAGTAAATCTTTAGAAACTTGAATTTGCCAGCTTCTCCAAATTTTTCCCAACAATTTCAACTGTTCAGAAATCAAAACTACTGTGAAGCCTCCAATTACCCAGAAAAGATGTGTAGAATACAGGTCTCCTAGAAATGTATCCAACCCCTGCCAAATTCTTTAACACAAACGCAAAGTGACCTCAACATACAGGGGGTACGGAAAGTATTCAGACCCCTTTAAATTTTTGACTCTTTGTTTCATTGCAGCCATTTGGTAAATTCTTGACTGAAAAAAACAGAAATGTAGAAATTTTTGCAAATTTATTAAAAAAGAAAAACTGAAATATCACATGGTCATAAGTATTCAAACCCTTTGCTCAGTATTGAGTAGAAGCCCCCTTTTGAGCTAGTACAGCCATGAGTCTTCTTGGGAATGATGCAACAAGTTTTTCACCCCTGGATTTGGGGATCCTCTGCCATTCTTCCTTGCAGATCCTCTCCAGTTCCGTCAGGTTGGATGGTGAACGTTGGTGGACAGCCATTTTCAGGTCTCTCCAGAGATGCTCAATTGGGTTTAGGTCAGGGCTCTGGCTGGGCCAGTCAAGAATGGTCACAGAGTTGTTCTGAAGCCACTCCTTTGTTATTTTAGCTGTGTGCTTAGGGTCATTGTCTTGTTGGAAGGTGAACCTTCGGCGAAGTCTGAGGTCCAGAGCACTCTGGAAGAGGTTTTCATCCAGGATATCTCTGTACTTGGCCACATTCATGTTTCCTTCAATTGCAACCAGTCGTCCTGTCCCTGCAGCTGAAAAACACCCCCATAGCATGATGCTGCCACCACCATGTTTCACTATTGGGATTGTATTGGGCAGGTGATGAGCAGTGTCTGGTTTTGTCCACACATACCGCTTAGAATTATCACCAAAAAGTTCTATCTTCGTCTCATCAGACCAGAGAATCTTATTTCTCATAGTCTGGGAGTCCTGCATGTGTTTTTGAGCAAACTCTATGCAGGATTTCATATGTCTTGCACTGAGGAGAGGCTTCTGTCGGGCCACTCTGCCATAAAGGCCCGACTGGTGGAAGGCTGCTGTGATAGTTGACTTTGTGAAGCTTTCTCCCATCTCCCTACTGCATCTCTGAAGCTCAGCCACAGTGATCTTGGGGTTCTTCTTTACCTCTCTCACCAAGGCTCTTCTCCCATGGTTGCTGTTTGGCTGGACGGCCAGGTCTTGGAAGACTTCTAGTGGTTCCAAAGTCTTCCATTTAAGGATTATGGAGGCCACTGTGCTCTTAGGAACCTTGAATAATGCAGAAATTCTTTTGTATCCTTGGCCAGATCTGTGCTTTGCCACAATTTTGTCTCTGAGCTCCTTGGGCAGTTCCTTTGAGCTCATGATTCTCATTTGGTCTGACATGCACTGTGAGCTGTGAGGTCTTATATAGACAGGTGTGTGCCTTTCCAAATCAAGTCCTATCAGTTTAATTAAACACAGCTGGACTCCAATGAAGGAGTAGAACCATCTCAAGGAGGATCACAAGGAAATGGACAGCATGTGACTTAAATATGAGTGTTTGAGCAAAGGGTCTGAATACTTATGACCATGTGATATTTCACTTTTTCTTTTTTAATACATTTTCAAAAATTTCTACATTTCTGTTTTTTTTTCAGTCAAGATGGGGTGCAGAGTGTACTCTAATGAGAAAAAAAACTTTTTAGAATTTACCAAATGGCTGCAATGAAACAAAGAATGAAAAATTTAAAGGGGTCTGAATACTTTCCATACCGACTGTATATGTCTATGGGTAAACAAATGGTAATCGGTTTTCACTGCTGTGATGTCACACACTATATATACAGTTTATCAGTATTTTATGGCATTCTTTACCTATCTGTATGGCTATGCTGTGACTTGTGACGTTCTCTCATTATCCAGATTTACCACAAAACGGCTGCTGTATTCCCTGCCTGGGCTTTTATACTGGCTGTAATATTTCTTCTTGATTGGCTGTGCTACACCATGTGATGTGATAGCTGTAAGACATTATGGGGAAGTTTGCCTGGACATGTTCAAGATCATGTGATCTTTTTTTAGCTGATAAAATATTTTAGCTGATACAATGCTGCTGCATTCCCTGCCTGGGCTTTTATATGATAATTCTTCTTGATTGGCTGTGCTATACCATGTGATGTGATAGCTGTAAGGTATTATGAGGAAGTCTGCCTGACCATGTTCAAAATCACGTGATCCTTTTTTAGCTGTGAAAATATTTTAGCTGATACAAAGTTGCTGCATTCCCTGCCTGGACTTTTATACGATAATTCTTCTTGATTGGCTGTGCTATACCATGTGATGTGATAGCTGTAAGGCATTATGGGGGAGCCTGTCTGGCCATGTTCGAGATCACATGATCCTTTTTAAACTGATAGAATATTTTAGCTGATACAATGCTGTTGTATTCCCTGCCTGGGCTTTTATACTGTTTACAATATGTTTTCTTGATTGGCTGTGCTATACCATGCGAAGTGATAGCTGTAAGGCATTATTGGGAAGCCTACCTGGCCATGTTCAAGATCACGTGACCCTTTTTTAGCTGATACAATATTTTAGCTGATACAATGCTGCTGCATTCCCTGCCTGGGCTTTTATACTGGCTACGATATTTCTTCTTGATTCGCTGTGCTATACCATGTGATGTGATAGCTGTATGACGTTATGGGGAAACCTTCCTGACCATGTTCAAGACCACGTGATCCTTTTTAGGCTGATAGAATATTTTAGCTGATACGATGCTGCTGCATTCCCTGCCTGGGCTTTTATACTGGCTATATTTCTTCTTGATTGGCTGTGCTATACCATGTGATGTGATAGCTGTAAGGCATTATGCGGAAACCTGCCTGACCATGTTTGAGCTCACGTGATTCTTTTTTATCTGATACAAAATGTAAAATAGCGGTGGCCACTTCAGACGATTCGCACAAACCAAAAAAGTTCTAAAACTTCAGCACAAATTCGGTTTTCTTCAGATCAATTCGCTCATCTCTACTTGTAACCTGCTCATGAATAATTACAATTTAGAAGTAAACGCCATGGTCCCCGGACCCTATTCCTAACCCTACGGAAGCAGCATATGGTCCCACTGTGCACTTCTGCCGGTCCCTACCGTCCTAAAGCCGATATCCGTGCCAGTGTTCTCTTCCAAAGCCTAATTTTTAATACTGCTCTCGGTGGCGTCTCACAGAAAGGAAATATCAAATCAGCCTCATTAATGCGCCCATTCTAGCGTGATCCAGTGTGCACTGGCGGCATTGTATTTGCCAGTTTCATTAATTAAGCAAATGCCAGTGTCATTTGCATATGCAAATGAGAGACCCGTTCTATCACTTTTCTAAATATTCCATTCACCGTCGACACCTCTCGAATATCTCCTCCGACGCGGTGTGACTATGTTAGCCTGACACGGTCTTCGAGGTGACGAGTATAATAGCTCTTGTGTGTCAAGTGATCCTCTCTTTTTTTTTTCCCAGGCTGCGTGCATGGCATGGGTGGGACAGTGGCTTATTGTCTGTCTGCTAGACACAACTTGGTCTGAATACCATTTACTGGTATGTGAAGCAAGTCAGGATCATTTGCATTTATTTCAGTCGCATCGGGTTTATAGGTCAAGGGAGGCAGTCTGCGGAAACTCAGTGTGCCGCTGCCCCCCCCCCCCCATTATTAAGGCAGTCAACAATTCCACCATGAATACATGCGAGCGGTGCAGCCTGCCGTCCGGGTCTTCGTGCAATCACATACGTAACCTTGTATCGGTGCAAACTTTGTGGGTTCTTTTTTTTTTGCTCATCGTGCAAATATTCAACTTGAAGGTGAATTCAAGGTCAAAGGTTTTGTTCAAGGATCAAATTGTCCCTTTATGTAGCCAAGAAAGGACTCCGGCATGGGGTCTTCTAAGGGAACAATAGCCGGGAAGCCGTAGGGTTCTCAACGGGTTAAGTCGTGAATGACGGATGGTCGATGTTAATGGAGCTGAGCTGGATTACCCTATGTGGCACAAGGAATCTGGTACCAGCTGGGATTAAAATGGAGGGTATGATAGCATGCCAACTCATGTCCCTCCGGTCCCCTGCTACCTCTACCTCATCGTTTCAGCTCAGTGTCCCTCCAGAGAGTTTTGCCTGCTTTGTGTTATTTTCGCTAAATTCCCTATAATAAGCGGCTCCGATTTATCAAATTAGCGACTTCGGTTTCCTAGTGTAAGTATATTAAAAAAAAAAAAAAACATGGAGTCTGGGTTTAGTATCATATTTCCGAAGCCCCTGTCCTTCCTGCTCCGACATGTGTTCCGGTTGTTCCAATCTGCCATTGTTTCTTGCCATAAGAAATCGAACGCATGCTGCTCTGGAGGAAAGACTGGTGCATCGCTTATATGCTGTTGTGGGTGTAATAATACAGGAATTTACTAAAAAAGTAGAGAAGTTTATATAAAGCTTGTGCACTGCTTTTGCTGCCGCCTAATTCAGAAAATAGAGTTTTGTTGCGGTGTGCTGCTTCCGCAAGTCCTTTTTGTGCGGTCCTCGGCTCTCTGCATTTAAAGGATTGATTTTCTCACCAAATATATTATTAATGACCAATCACCATGTGTGATCGGTGGTCGAGACAAGAAAGAAGATCCCAAAGATCCTTGTTTGAATGGAACAGTAGTGGGCATGCGAAACCGCCGCTCTCATGGTGCACAATCTACAGCACCATTAGCACAGAGGACTTTGTGACCTCTGTTTTTGTACACCGGTGAAGATCCCAGTGGTCGGACCTCCACTGATCATACATTTATCACGTATTTGTCGTGCCATAAATATATTTAGGGTTTTAAGGCTTGTCTGTATAATACATGTAGTAGGCATGCGAATTCGTCGCTCCCATGGTGCACAATCTACAGCTCCATGGACATAGAGAACTTTGTGACCCCTGTTCTTGTTGACCGGCGAAGGTCCCAGTGGTTGGACCTCCACTGATCATACATTTATCACTTATTTTTCATGGATGGGCCATAAATATATTTAGGGGCTTGTCTGTATAATATGTGTAGTCAGCATGCGAAATCGCCGCTCCCACGGTGCACAATTTACAGCTCCACTGACACAGAGAACTTTGAGACCCCTATTCTTGTTGATCAGTAAAAGTCCCAGTGATGGATAGACCATGAATAAATTTAGGAAATTCAGGCTTGTCTGTACAATACATGTAGGGCGCATGCAAAACCGCTCCCACGGTGGTCACACATGCACAATCTGCAGCTCCATTGACACAGAGGACTTTGTGACCCCTGTTCTTGTTGACCGGTAAAGGTCACAGTTTTCGGACCTCCACTGATCATACTTTTAGCACTTATTTATCGTGGCTAGGCCATAAATACATTTAGGGCATTGAGGCTTGTCTGTACAATACATGTAGTGGGCATGCGAAACCGCTGCTCCCACGGTGGTCATACATGCACAATCCACCCCTCTATTGACACAGAGGACTTTGTGACCCATGTTCTAGTTGATCGGTGAAGATCCCAGTGGTCGGACTACCAGCCATCTTGCACTTATCACCGATCTATTGTCGATAGGAAATAAATTTATTTAGGCTTGTCTGGGCAATACATAGGCTGCACAGTGGGCACAGTGGTAATAAAGACATTTTGGCCCTTACCGCTTGTGAAAACAGCTGATTTTCGTTTCCTGGAAGTGTGACCCTCTTGGTCTAGAGAAATGAAAAACGGCTGTACAAACCAGAAACTCCCCTTAACTAAGAGAATAATGGTACATTACACACTCATGTTTTACTGTGTCAAATATATATTTCATTACCTTATTTTGCTGCCTTCTTTCCTTGCTGAAAGTGCTGTTTTAACTGTCCACTTCATGTTCCTTTAGAAGATGCTTTGAACTGTTGCTCTTGCAAAAATCCATACTTAAAACATTATATATAAACACTCTCCCTGTGTGAGCTTCTCTGCTCCCATCCCCCATGTTTTACAGGCAGTTAGATTGTTTGTAAATAGTGTTTGACTATGGATTCTGGCTTAGAGCAGCAGTTCAAAGTTGCTCCTAAAGGAACATGCACTGGGCAGCCAAAACAGCCATTTCAGCATGTTATTTGGGAGGAGGAGGCTAATAAACTTGCCACATATTGTGTTTATACATTAAGCAAGCTTGTTAGCTCCCTCTAATGGTGACTGCAGCCAGTTAGAAATTTATCATCTATGGGCAGGCGATTTGGAGTTCAGTAAGATGAATGTAACTCTACTCACAATGAATATTTTCACTGAGAATTACTGGAAATCACTGGAGATCTGCTTGGTCTCTCCTTGTTCCCCCTCCTTTGCCCACCCATAACAGCATATAGGTTTTATTGAACTATATGCAGATTACGCAGGAAGTGCATCCAATTGTTTACTATGAATGTTTCCTGGGATAATGGAGGCAGCATGGCCTGCTGCTTTGCATATATGTTTGCCGAATGTTCCCTCTGAATGCTCATGTCGACTGCCAAAGTGTTTCTCATACTAAGCGAGTGATCTTGCATGCAGACCACGTTGAGATGCGCTTACACGTACACCAATGTGCCCTATACAATAGGAGCCTTACAGACATTAGTATCAACATTGTAGAACTTTATTGGATATTATCTATGGAGATGTTTAATGATCCGGAAGGAAATGGATTCTGTAATGTCCTAAAGATAATGGGCGTATTGGCAAAAACATGTATGGAGGTGAGGAGTGCGATGGTGAGGGGTGCGATGGTGAGGGGTGCGAAGGTGAGGGGTGCGATGATGAGGGGTGCGAAGGCGAGGATTGCAATGGTGAGGGGTGTGAAGGTGAGGGGTGTGATGCTGAGTGTTATGAAGGCAAGGGTGCGAAGGTGAGTGATGTGATGGTAAGTGTTGTGATGGCGAGGGGTGCGATGGTGAGGGGTGCGAAGGCGAGGGGTGAGATGGTGAGGGGTGCGATGGCAAGGAATGTGATGGTGAGTGGCGCGATGGTGAGGGGATCGATGGTGAGGTGTGCGATGGCGAGGGGTGCGAAGACGAGGGGTGCGATAGCGTCGGGTGCGAAGGTGAGGGATGCAAAGGTGAGGGGTGCAATGGCGAGGGGTGCAAAGGCGAGGGGTGCCATGGTGAAGGGTGCGATGGCGAGGGGTGCGATGATGAGGGGTGCAATGGTGAGGTATGCGATGGTGAGGGATGCGAAGGTGAGTGGTGCGATGGCAAGGGGTGCGATAGTGAGTGGCAAGATGGTAAGGGTTGCGATGGTGAGTGGCGCGATGATGAGGGGTGCGAAGGTGAGGATTGCAATGGTGAGGGGTGCGATGTCGAGTGTTGTAATAGCGAGGGGTGCGATGGTGAGGGGTGCGATGGTGAGGTGTGCGATAGTGACGGGTGCGATGGTGAGGTGTGCGATAGTGACGGGTGCGATGATGAGGCGTGCGATGGCGAGGGGTGCAATGGCAAGTGGTGCGATGGCGAATGGTGCAAAGGCGAGGGATGCAATGGTGAAGGGTGCGATGACGAGGTGTGCGATGGTGAGTGGTGCGATGGTGAGTGGTGCGATGGTGGGGGGTGTGCTGGTGAGGGGTGCGATGATGAGGGGTGCAATGGTGAGGTATGCGATGGTGAGGGATGCGAAGGTGAGTGGTGCGATGGCAAGGGGTGCGATAGTGAGTGGCAAGATGGTGAGGGTTGCGATGGTGAGTGGTGCGATGATGAGGGGTGTGAAGGCGAGGATTGCAATGGTGAGGGGTGCGATGTCGAGTGTTGTAATAGCGAGGGGTGCGATGGTGAGGGGTGCGATGGTGAGGTGTGCGATAGTGACGGGTGCGATGGTGAGGTGTGCGATAGTGACGGGTGCGATGATGAGGCGTGCGATGGCGAGGGGTGCAATGGCAAGTGGTGCGATGGCGAGTGGTGCAAAGGCGAGGGATGCAATGGTGAAGGGTGCGATGAAGAGGTGTGCGATGGTGAGTGGTGCAATGGTGAGTGGTGCGATGGTGAAGGGTGCGATGACGAGGTGTGCGATGGTGACTGGTGCGATGGTGAGTGGTGCGATGGTGAGGGGTGTGCTGGTGAGGGGTGCGATGGTGAGGGGTGCGATGGTGAGGGGTGCGCTGGTGAGGGGTGCGATGGTGGGGGGTACGATGGCAAGGGGTGTGATGGTGAGGGGTGCGATGTTGAGGAGTCTGTCTATCCACCTTTCTGTGTATTTCTCATCATCCCCCCCTTCGTCCTTCTTTACCCAGTATATTTTCAGCAGTAAGTCTGATCATATCGGAGTCTGTACATCATGTTATGGGTTAAATTTCCGGCCTACTGTTATTCTCAGGCCTTTTACAGAGTTGTCACAAGCAGCCTGTGCATTCTGCGAAATGAGCACTAATTTGAGAGGATCATTTGGAAGTCAGAGTCATGCCCTGAATTTCAATGTATAAACATGGAGAGCCGTGCCAACCTGGCACCGGGCCACGTATTCAAGAGTAAACATGAGTCTCCCGGGCGGCTTCAGATGGAGGCATCAATACGAAATCTAGTCACCGTCTGACTGGCTCGCACCAGCAGCGTCGTCCCCCCACCGCACAGACACCGCCGTAGCCGACTTAACTCTTCGAACCCCTGAGACGGGACACAAATTACCAAATAAATTAAAACAAATAAATTAATAGTGATGTCGATGTGGAGATAGAACCGACACCAAAGTTTCACAAAGAGCAGGAAAGCGTGGCACCGCGCCCGCGCTCCGCACTGCCATCCATCTCACGGAGCGCCGCTCGCTGGTGGAGGCCTTCGGTTACCTAGGGACTGATGTGCCAGCGTTGCCAAGGAAACCATGGCTGGACCTGAGCAGTCCCACTGACTAATGCTGCACATATGGCACGGCTAACGATCACACAGGACGACCTTATACATTTACAATTATTACAAGATGTATTATAAGATATATATTTTTTTATTATTTTATACATAAAATTCCATCAATATCTATTTATAATATATATCAAAAATTATATAAAAATATAAAATTTCATATATATAACATTTTATATTAAAATTCTATAAAAAATATAAAATTCCATATTTCTATATATATATAGATATATGTATCTATTTATATATGTATAAAATTCTATAAAAATATAACATTTCATATATATATAGATATACGTATCTATATGTATGAAATTCTATAAAAATATACAATTATATATAAAATTATCTATAAAAAATTCTATAAAAACTATAAAATTCCATATATATATAAAATTCTATAAAAAAAATCTATAAAATATCAAATGCTCTCTCTCTATATATACATATATATGTACATGGAATATCTACTATATAATTGTCTTATCCCGTCTGTCTGTCTATCTGTCTGTCTGTCTGTCTGTCCTGGAAATCCCGCGTCGCTCATTGGTCCGGCAGCGGCCAATCAGCGCCGCGGGATTTCTGAAAAAAGATGGCGGCCGTTAGCGGCTCATCTGGCGGACGGAGGTCAGCGGCGATGCAGCGGGGAGATGAGCGGCGCTAGCAGCACAACTACCCCGCTAACCTCCATGCGGCTAACGTCGGAAGGTCAGCGGCTTGGCCCGCTGATCTCCCGACAGCAAGTGTGAACGGAGGACCGGGGAGCGGCGCCGCCGGTCGGGATGCTTCTGCTGCGAGCAGCCGCTCATCTCCCGGCTTCTCGCAGCAGAAGGAGCCGCACAGGCAGCGCCGCTCCCCGGTCCTCGCTAATACGGAGCCGCACAAGCAGCGCCGCTCCCGGGCCCACACTAACACGACGCTGATTGGCCGTGGTGGCCAGCCGCGACCAATCAGCGAGATGGGCGGCAAATTTAAACGCCGCTCTGCTGATTGGTCGCGGCTGGCCACCACGACCAATCAGCTAGATGGCCGGCAAATTTAAATGCCGCTCTGCTGGTTATTCGCAGCCGGCCACCGCGACCAATGAGCGAGATGGGCGGCAAATTTAAACGCCGCTCTGCTGATTGGTCGCGGTGGCCGGCCGCGACCAATCAGCGATGGGCGGCAATTTAAACGCCGCTCTGCTGATTGGTCACGGTGGCCGGCTACCGCGACCAATCAGCGAGATGGGCGGCAAATTTAAACGCCCCTCTGCTGATTGGTCGCTGCCGGCTACCGCGACCAATCAGCGAGATGGGCGGCAAATTTAAACGCCGCTCTGCTGATTGGTCGCGGTGGCCGGCCGCGACCAATGATCGAGATGGGCGGCAAATTTAAACACCGCTCTGCTGATTAATCGTGGCCGGCCATCGCGACCAATCAGCGAGATGGGTGGCAAATTTAAACGCCGCTGTGCTGATTGGTCGCGGTGGCCGGCTACCGTGACCAATCAGCGAGATGGGCGGCAGATTTAATCGCCGTTCTGCTGATTGGTCGCGGTGGCCGGCTACCGCGACCAATCAGCGAGATGGGAGGCAAATTTAAACGCCGCTCTGCTGCGTTTAAATTTGCCGTCCATCTCGCTGATTGGTCGCGGTAGCCGGCCGCGACCAATCAGCAGAGCGGCGTTTAAATTTGCCGCCCATCTCGCTGATTGGTCGCGGTGGCCGGCCGCGACCAATGATCGCGACCAATCAGCGATTTTGGCGCCAAATTTAAACAATGTTCTGCTGATTGTGCCCGGTCGGCTGCATACATATTCTAGAATACCCGATGCGTTAGAAATATAAACACTGCTCAAAAAAATAAAGGGAACACTCAAATAACACATCCTAGATCTGAATGAATGAAATATTCTCATTCAATACTTTGTTCTGTATAAAGTTGAATGTGCTGACAACAAAATCACACAAAAATCATCAATGGAAACCAAATTTATTAACCAATGGAGGCCTGGATTTGGAGTCACCCCCAAAATTAACATGGAAAAACACGCTACAGGCTGATCCAACTTTGATGTAATGTCCTTAAAACAAGGCAAAATGAGGCTCAGTATTGTGTGTGGCCTCCAAGTGCCTGTATGACCTCCCTACAACGCCTGGGCATGCTCCTGATGAGGCTGAGTATTGTGTGTGGCCTCCACGTGCCTGTATGACCTCCCTACAACGCCTGGGCATGCTCCTGATGAGGTTGCGGATGGTCTCCTGTGGGATCTCCTCCCAGACCTGGACTAAAGCATCCGCCAACTCCTGGACAGTCTGTGGTGCAACGTGACGTTGGTGGATGGAGCGAGACATGATGTCCTCAATCAGATTCAGGTCTGGGGAACGGGCGGGCCAGTCCATAGCTTCAATGCCTTCATCTTGCAGGAACTGCTGACATACTCCAGCCACATGAGGTCTGGCATTGTCCTGCATTAGGAAGAACCCAGGACCAACCGCACCAGCATATGGTCTCACAAGGGGTCTGAGGATCTCATCTCGCTACCTAATGGCAGTCAGGCTACCTCTGGCGAGCACATGGAGGGCTGTGCGGCCCTCCAAAGAAATGCCACCCCACACCATTACTGACCCACTGTCAAACCGGTCATGCTGAAGGATGTTACAGGCAGCAGATCGCTCTCCACGGCGTCTCCAGACTCAGTCACGTCTGTCACATGTGCTCAGTGTGAACCTGCTTTCATCTGTGAAGAGCACAGGGCGCCAGTGGCGACTTTGCCAATCCTGGTGTTCTGTGGCAAATGCCAAGCGTCCTGCACGGTGTTGGGCTGTGAGCACAACCCCCATCTGTGGACGTCGGGCCCGCATATCACCCTCATGGAGTCAGTTTCTAACCGTTTGTGCAGACACCTGCACATTTGTGGCCTGCTGGAGGTCATTTTGCAGGGCTCTGGCAGTGCTCCTCCTGTTCCTCCTTGCACAAAGGCGAAGGTAGCGGTCCTGCTGCTGGGTTGTTGCACTCCTACGGCCCCCTCCACGTCTCCTGTTGTGCTGGCCTGTCTCCTGGTAGCGCCTCCAGCCTCTGGACACTACACTGACAGACACAGCAAACCTTCTTGCCACAGCTCGCATTGATGTGCCATCCTGGATGAGCTGCACTACCTGAGCAACTTCTGTGGGTTGTAGAGTCCGTCTTATGCTACCACGAGTGTGAAAGCACAACCAACATTCAAAAGTGACCAAAACATCAGCCAGAAAGCATTGGTACTGAGACGTGGTCTGGGGTCCCCACCTGCAGAACCACTCCTTTATTGAGGGTGTCTTGATAATTGCCAATAATTTCCATCTATTGTCTATTCCATTGGCACAACAGCATGTGAAATTGATTGTCAATCAGTGTTGCTTCCTAAGTGGACAGTTTGATTTCACAGAAGTTTGATTCACTTGGAGTTATATTCTGTTGTTTAAGTGTTCCCTTTATTTTTTTGAGCAGTGTATATATATGGTATATATATATGTGTGGGTGTCGGGCTGGAGGAGAGGGAGCTTTACCGCTGCATATTTCTCTCAGTGATCGGCATTCTCCTTATCCTTAGTCATAGGAAGCCGCCTACAGGCTATAAGACGCACACATTTTTTAGCAAGATTTTCCTTGCTAAAAAGTGTGTCTTATAGTCCAAATATTATAGGGTATATATATATATACGTCAAGGACACACTTTTCTGTTGTAATTTATGTCACTTTTGTGGTGCAATTGTCGAGGTAAGCCAATCCATCTGAGCTCTGTTTTTTTTTTTTTTCAAAACGGTGCCGGAGCTTGCCAGTCATAAAATTTTGCCACATTTAAATTAGTTTTATGACATAAAACTGGCTAGGGACCCTTGTTAGTCTTCTAAGGTACGTCAGGACTTGCTCCTTTGCTGTCCAAGGCAGTAGAATATTCAAATCGCCCTTGGTTCTTGACCTTCAGCTGCCATCATGTACCTCCTTCACCATCCCATAATACCTACATACTTACCATATGAAAAAAATGTAAAACTTAATTTCAAACTTTTTGGTAACGTCCTCTTGGAACCTTCCAGAAATCTGTATTTTGTGAAGGTTTCCTGTGCGTGGCACCAGGTTGAATGTGCTGTCATGGGTGTATCAAGTGTGACAGACAGTCCTTCTGGATCCGGCTGTAGAGGGTTACTGCTCTTGGCATTGTAGATGCCTTCTTGATCCTCTCGTCTCTGTAGTGTAGTGATATCCTGCTCCCTTTACGAACCAGCAGTCACTTCCACTTCCTGCTGCTAATTGACACACCCTTGCTAGGTAGTTAAAATCTCTCAGTGTCTCCAGAGAGTGATAGTTCTATGTTCCTCTGTCCATGCCTGGAGTACTAGGAGTCGGCTAGTTTCTTCTTGGACTTCCCTTCGAGGACAGTTGTCGTTATCTCTCTGGTGTCTCCTCAAGCTAAGTGTATCCCCTTTGTTTGTTTACCTTGTTGTCTTTAGTTCACCCCATCCCCTCCTTACCTAGGGCCTAGCTCTAGGAACATTCAGGGATTAGGTTTCCTGCCCGGCGATAGGTGCGGAACCTATATAGGGATGATAAGGTAGTCAGGTTGCTATTAGATCTGCCTAGAGGTCTCCACTCCCCCTTTCCCTAGTTGTTGGGCTCCCTTCCCTGTGACATGTACTTACCAAAAGTACTGAATTTGCCAGGACCAGAACCACAAAAGGGACTGAGTTTATGTTAATCCTTCATCAAAGTGGGACTTATGGGGCATTTCTAGCCGTTTTTGGGGTGTTCTTGGACAGTCACCAAGCAGGGCTTAGATTTTCCCATTTAACGTATTAAAATGTTGGTAAGTACATATGTCCTGTCCTCAAACAGAGCGCCAGGATCCAAACAAAGACAAAGGACGGGCAGAAACCGGGGCCACACCTTTGCACCGGATGGGCCATAACAAAATGTCTCCAGTTCAAAGTATGCAGTAAAGGCACAGCATTGTTTTGGGGTGAAGGGGGTTAGAATTATTAATTGCTCCTCACTGGTGCCCTAGGCAGCTGCCTATCCTGCCAGTCCGCTTTCTAATACTGCTAAAAAAAATTCATACCCACAGAACCTGTAAATGGAGCCATAGGTACTGCTGTATGCTGCCAAATAGGGCCACTATACAACACCGTTATCTATAGTCCTAGGGGTGAATGTTCCTAAAATATACTATCCGATGGAATTTACCACAATATTTTTTACCTATGGATACAGTATGGGTCCCATAGACTTATATGGCTTCAATATTACAGATCGGGCCAGTATAGAACGTATATGGAGCCCTACACATGAGGCAGTAGCGTACCACCAATGGCATACCACCATATGACTGGTATGGGGCCTGAAAGATGGGTGGTGAATGAACCACCTGCCAACCACCCATCTGCAGAAGTTAGGGGTAATTATTTGGAGCAGGCTCACGCGCTGAGCCCGCTCCATACCTGGCAGGTGCTAATCACAGCAGTGTACCCCCTTAGATGCCTTGTTGAACAGCGACCATAGCATCTAAGTGGTTTAACAGAGCGAAGACCACCTGTTACTTATTGGGTGCCCAAAACGTGATGGTGGGAACCCAAAGGGTTATTTTATGGTAGCCGAGGGGCCATGGTTTTTATGTACTGCCCCTGACTTGAAGACTAAGATTTTGATATTTCTACTTAAGGGGCAGGGATTTGTTTTTCACGACTTGTGTATTGCTGATCTGTTCCTCGAATTATACTTATGATGCAGAACAGGGACGTTCCACCTCATTACACTCCGAGTGTCTAGAAATATATTGAAAAGCTGATTTATTTGAGATTCGGGTCGACGTTAGCAGCGTCTCTGTGCAGCCTCAGCTGGCGTTGAGGGGCATAATGCCTTTTATGAGGTGGGCATCTTTCCAGGTCTGTCTAATACTCTAGGGCCATTCTAAATAGAAAAGTGCTGAGAAAAAAAAAATGGAAGAGATGTAGATGAGGCTTGTGTCACCTAGAGCGAGGATGAAATTCATCTTCATGTCATGACACGAACAAAACAAAACTGCTGGGGTTTGAAATGATAAATCCACTAATAGGGTGGAGATGGTATTGTTCCGATGCCCAATGGCATCATATTTACTATCCTCCAGGACTGGGACTGGTGCCACAATTGTACAAAGCCTGCAGTGTGCATGCATACCCCGAGTGGAAATGCCAGGGTCCTGCTGGTCAGATATGCTGGGTGGATTATCTGTCCACGTGACATAGCCCATGAACTAGTTATTAAAGGGGTATTTCCATCTTAGACGTTGAGGACAAATCATTATGGGAGTCAATCTGGGAAGTGATGACCACTTCTTCATTCTTTCTCTACTTGGAGCAGCAGCCAGCGTCCATCAGGCAGGTCTGTGATCGGGCATCCCCTATCCTTAACATAACCTGAGTTATCTCTTTACAATGACACCTGTCAGGGGGTGACATATATTAGACAGTCAATGAGCAGAGTTTTAGAATTTGATGTATGGAACCACAGAAAATAGACAAATGAAAGAATCGTTGTTCCTGGTATATGGCAGATTTTGTGTAGTGTTCCCAGTATACGGCAGGTCTTGTGGGATGTTCCTGTTATACGGCAGGTCTTGTGGACTGTTCCTGGTATTCGGCAGGTCTTGTGGACTGTTCCTGGTATATGTCAGGTCTTGTAGAATACTCCTGGTATTCGTTGAGTCTTTGTTTGAGTTTTGTGGGGTACTTCTGGTATATGGCGGGTTTTGCAGGGTGTTTCAAGTATACAGCAGGTCTAGTGGGATTTTCCCAGTATACAGCAGGTCTTGTTGGGTGTTCCTGGTATTCGATGGGTCTTTTGGTGTGCGGCAGGTCTTGTCAGGTATTACTGGTATATGGTAGGAATGTTCCCACTATATGGCAAGTCTTGTAAGGTATTCCCGGTATATGACAGTGTAGCACCCTGAGGACTCGGCTGCTACAGGGGTATTGCACCTCGACCCAGAGGTGTGGTATTCCACTCCCGGGTAAGGATGGAGTGTGGGACTGAGCTCAGTAGGCTGCATGCACTACATACATCCCATTTCCGGGGGACAGAACTACGGTACTCCCACCAGTTAAATGTGCAGGTACGACAGCGTCTGTCCCTGGCTGGAGTGGGAGGGGGGGTGGAACATCCCAGTAGTGTAGGGGCAGATAGGGGGAGTACTCTGGGTAAAGCTAGGAGCCCATTGGGTGCTGGTCACCTGGGCTCACACATAGAGGGAGTATATAAGGTGGGCACCATCTAGAGACAGGGTCTTTTTAGTCAAGTTCAGCCTGAGGAGAAGCAGAGCAGAGGAGCTCAGCCAGGAGGGCTGACTGGGAGCTGTGGCTCCAGTTGGGCCCAGCTCCAGAGCCAAGCCTGCAGAGGAGAGAGGAGAAAGAAAGGCCCAGAGTGGAAGACCAGAGGGAACCCTAAGAACCCAGAATCAGACCAAAAAGGGTGAAGGGTTGGCGGACACGGGTACCGGAACCCGAACTGGTGGAGGCCACTTATCCTCAGCCAGGGACCGGAGGTCGTGGTCAAGATTTGCCACGACCCTCACCAAATCCACCAGAAAGGCACACCAAGTATAGGGTCAGGGAACCCAGAGGAGGTTTGACCACCAAGAGACCCGAGGGAGCCGGCCAAAGGTGGATCCCTGGTGGGAACGGCCAGAGACAGAGAGAGAGAAGGGAGCTCAGGACCACGCTCCGGAACTGCCTGGGGGTTAGCCGAGTCCAGGACCTGGTGGACGCAGCACGGCTCGGGTGGTCACTCAAGGCCAGAGTGACTGAGAGAACACCCGTGAGTAAAAACCCTGAAACTGCATCTCCTGACTCTGACTCTTCTTACTGCACCGTCACAACCCCCATCATCTTCACCTGCTGCCCTGAGGCCATACCCCTCCCGTTGGGGGTTATACCATCATCGCTGCACCCATACCACTGGCCTCAGCGGACTGTTCTGCAGCGGCGGCTGCAAAGCCGCACTCAACGGGTGGCGTAGTCGACATCCAAGTTAACATCTACTGCCATAGACTGCCACTTAGTTTGACACCCTGGGCACGGACCGGGTCACCGCCACAAGGACTACTACCCCTATCCAGATCCGGCTCCGGGTATCCCCTGAACATGGCCCAGGGGGCGCGTCAACAGGTCTTGTGGGGTATTCTTTGTATAGGGCTGGTCTTGTGGGGTGTTCCTTGAATATGGCAGGCCTTGAGGGGTGTTCCCAGTATACGGCAGGTCTTGTGGGGTGGTTCCCAGTATATGGCAGGTCTTGAGTGTTTCCGGTATACGGCAGGTCTTGTGGGGTGTTCTCGGTATATGGCAGGTCTTGTGGCGTGGTTCCCGGTATATGGCAGGTCTTGTGAGGTGGTGCGGTGTTCCCAGTACACGGCAGGTCTTGAGGGATGTTTCTGGTATATGGCAGGTCTTGTGGGGTGATTCCCATTACACGGCAAGTCATGTAGAGTGGTTCACGGTAAACGACAGGTCTTATGGTGTATTCCTGGTATACGGCAAGTCTTGTGGGCTGGTTTCCTGTAAACGGCAGGTCTTGTAGGGTGTTCCTGATATAGGGCATGTCTTGTGGGGTGTTCCTAGTATATGGTAGGTCTTGTGGAGTGGTTTTTGTTTTCTTGTTATACGGCAGATCTTGTGAGATGATGGGGTGTTCCCAGTATACAGGAGGTCATATGGGGTATTTCTGGTATACAGCATCCCTTGTGGAGTGTTCCCTGTATACAGCAGGCCTTCTGGAGTGTTTCCAGCGGGTCTTGTGAGGTGTTTCTGGTTTGCAATGTTTAGTACGTACCAAAAGTGGCCAAAGGAAGGACAACTGGTGTCAGGGTCATGGGCAGACTGATCAGACTGTCGATGCTGATCAGTGTCCACCTCCAAAAATACCTACAATGTGCACATGAGAATGAGATCACGAATTTACAGCAAATGGATGAATTACGTGGATGGCTGGTTCTGTGTGCATCTAGGAAAAGATGACACTAGAATGCACTATGGGATGAAGACATGCTGGTGGAGGCAGTGAGATGGGGAAATGTTCTGCTGGAGATCCCTGGCTCCCCCACATCACAAAAACTTACTGGACTTGAAGGATCTGCAGTCTTGGTTATAGATATAACAGGTCATATTCAGAGGTCTTGTGAGGTCCACAGGACTTTACGATTCAGAGCTGCTTTGGCGTCATAAACACAATATTAGGCTAAGACCAAATTCTGAATTCTTCTCTCTTCTTGTTACTAAAGAGCAAAGCTTTACAGAACCTTAGGTCACACTATGAAGAGTTAAAGCGATCATACAGGATTAGAAAAACATGGTTGCTTCCTTCTAGAAACAGCCTCTCATCTTCATCCATATGAGTACTAAAGATCGAGAACCAATCTTCCCGAAAAAGTTGTCATACTCGGAAGTCAACAGAAATGTGAAGAAGCCAGATCAAGGCCTCAATATGACTGTGGTGTTACATTGTGTTTTGTTGGGTCCCTTTTGTTTTTGTGTTCTATGGTTTTTTTTAGTATCGGTCCCATGTAATGTTTTGGTATCTATGACAAACAAGATCTCCACATGTGCTTAATTACTAAAAGCTTCTGCAATGGAGTATTCTCCTGGGTTTTTCAGATGTTGTTTTAGCTGCATCATCCTCAGAAGACCAGTTAATTTTTCGAAAGGCATTTTCTGTTGAGCTTGATAGCTTCACATCTCTTCCACTTCAGGGCTTCAACTTTTTTTTTTCTACAAAGTTCAGCTGCAGAAAATAAGCTCCAACATAATTTAGGACTTGTTTACTCAAGGTCGTCTGGAAGGTCGTCTGTGTGTTGTGTTAGACGTACATTCAATATTCGACTTCCTCTCGATCTGTATTTGTCCCGCATTTGTGGTTGTTTTTATGCAGTTTGGCATTGAATGCTGATGGACATTGTTCTTGGTCATTTTTAAAGGTTTCTGACCCATGAACATGGCCTTCAAAAAGTGCAATCACCTATTACAGGTCAAAACGTTGTTTAAGCGCACATATTGGACTATTTTCAAGAGGGTTCCTTGGAGTTGGAGAATTGGACTGTCCGTCCCTCTACAAGAGTGCTGTCAGCCGCCTATGTTTTCTGGGTAGTGATGTGGTCTGTGGTCATAAATCGGCTGAGAGGTGCTCCGAAAAATAGATAGATGAAAAACTTACAAGCTCCCCGTTAGACCTTCATAGTGAACTGACTGATGAATTCTTAGACGACTCATTTTGCAGCCAGAAATAGTGAAATATAGAGGTTATTGAAGGCAAACGGTGAACAGAAAATGTATGGATTAGCGTAAAAAAGGAGTGTTAACTTGAACTCCACCCAAAAGTAGGTGTTCCCATTCAATTTTGGTTGTTCCCTGGACAGGACTGATTAGCAGGACCAAAATACCCATATTTTACCAGCAGTGATGATGGTATGTATAAAGATCAGTTCCATACTTCATGAAGGCAACTGTCGTAGAAATCTCTGCAACAAATCTGCTGTGTGTGCCTATACTATGGAAGCATACCTTAAGAATAAGTTGATTACGAAGTAAGGCCACCAGCGATCAACTGTTATATGTGGGAAAACCTTCCAATAAGTGTTTATTTTCCCTATAGCTCTGATCTGATCCCCCTCCCATTCCAGTGCTTACCCATTCTCCACTAGATGCTAATTATTTTGCTTGGTTTTGGCCATTTCCGTCAGTGCTACACTACACAACTATTGCACTGCAGGGATGCATTGAGACCTTCGATACTTGTGACCCAGCGAGACCAAGATTTCATTGTGGCAAAAAATTTATGTTGAGCCGCACTTTCATAAAAATCAATGTTAATGTTGCCCAACCACAGCGATTAAGTGTTGTTTGTACAATTACATGATTTTTATTGAAGAACAGATCTGGAATAAAAAATGAAAAAGTTACCTTGAGTAACTCCTGCCACAGTAAACATGCGGCAGAAATCATTGTGTTGGAAAGGAAATGATTGCCAACTCTACAAATGAAATGTTCCTTCCATTATGCTTGACTACTAGGTAGAAGCCATACTAGATATGCTTATGCTTTCCAGGCCACTAGGAGCTTTGGGTCAACTTTGAGAAGCATTTTATGCACTCATTGACCCCATGTACCTGCTAAACTTATGATAAAAAGGCAAAGGATGACTTAAGTATTTATTGGCTCCTTGTGGGAGGGACTCTCGTTTAAAAGGGGTTGCCCCACTAAATGTAGCTTTTTTCAAAATCTGGTCAATCATCTAACCTGCTCCTGGTACCCTTTGTAGGTAGTTAATTTTTTCAGCAGAAGCCAAGGCCAGCTAGGCTAGGAAAAATGTAAAAAGTAATAGAATCATAGAGTTGGAAGGAACCTCCAGGGTCATCGTGTCCAACCTCCTTCTCAATGCAGGATTCACTAAACCATCTCAGACAGATGTCTGTCCAGCCTCTATTCGAAGACTTCCATTGAAGGAGAACTCACCACCTCTCGCGGCCGCCTGTTCCACTCATTGATCACTCTCACTGTACTACATGGCGACCTTTTGGCAAAGACAGCGTAAGTCTGTTGTGGTTCAAAGATGGGGCTCCTGAGTGGAGGACCTTCAATAGTGTAGCTATAGAGGAGTGATGATATAAAATATGCACCTGGGTCGTTGTTCTAGAGGCGACTACATTAAAAGATACTAATACTATAAGCAATTTTATATGGTACATGGTGCGTAGGACATTATTAAACCATTATTTAATTGGGGCTGAGGATCTTAAAGTTACGCCTCTGCTGAGCAGATAAGTGAAACTTTAGATGCAGGTAGACCATAGGGAACCAGTATATTTCATCTTGTGCCTAAAGGACTGTTATATGGGCATAGTTTGGCTGTTTTAGTTTTTGATGTACACTTATACTTGCCAACTTGTCAATGAAATCATCCAACAAAGGACTGAATTTTTCTAAAGCCAAACCATGTTCATTCTCTTAAAACCCCATTACCTTACTTCACCATGCCCTGTTCCCTGTGTTTGTGAATTAAAAAAACCTCCCAAATTTGCTGGTTTCTGGAAGGTTTTAGGCAGGTTTCAAGAGATTTTCTGACTCTTCCAGAAGTCTCAGAGGTCTATACTTATTCCAAGAGTTGTCAACTTGGCAATTATTTGTTCTGAACTCATAGGGGAGACTTATTCTCTTAGCTGTAGGTCAGGGTGAGAAGCACAAACCAGAGCCTGTGAGGCAGTGGAGCTGGACTTACCGGGATATCCGCGGATAAGCAAGGACTTCTACAGTAGAGTATACAAAACGGCAGATTGACAAGTGGAGATGGAAGCACTAGATGAAGCTGATGTCACAGGTGTATCAGAGGTGACAGACAGTCGCCCTGCAGTTGGTTGCAGGAGATCTCTACATTTGGCATTACAGACATTTTCTTAGATGAGAGGCTGTCTCTAGGACCTAGCGGCTACCCCCCTGGCCTGGGTGTATAAATACCTGGTGTGTCTGAAAGGGAGGTGCCGGCGATATTCATTACTACTTGTGAGGCTTTAGCAAGAGCAGTACTTCGTCCTCTCTGGAGCTTGAAGCCGTGTGCACATTTGGAGTCGTCTAAAGCTAAGCAATCCCCCCATTTGTCTACCCTTGTTGTCTATATCGTTTAGTGGAGATCGACTAGTGCTCATCTCCTCCCAACCTTAGCCTTAGCCATAAAGTCAGAGCGAGGCACGTGTGCGGCGATTGGTGCAGAGCCAATATAGGGACGGTAGTTGAGACAGGGTAACACTAGACCAGACTAGGAGGTCTCCACTTCCCCCTTTCCCTAGTGTCTGGGCTCCCTTTCCCTCTTCCCTCTGTGTTGCACTAAGTCTTTCCCACAACTTGGGTGACAGCTGAGCTAGATGTGTGGATTATACAGAAACAGCAGAGATTTATATGCAACTGTTATCGTGCTGCAAGAGTGCTGTTTCACACAGGTATAGCAGAGACGTATAGGCAAACAGGTATTGTGCAGTAGGTGTACGATTATACACAGGAACAGCAGAGTTGTAAGTGTGTGATAGCACCAGGATGGCAGAAACTAATAAATTATCAGGTACCTTGATAGTAGAGTTGAATTTGTAAACCTGTAACCTGGCACAACAGACGAGAAAAATACATTAGACTGTCAATTGGAAGATGAGGCAAACGCCTGGAAAAGCATGTGATAGCAATTTATTCTACTTCCTGAATACTCAGGCGGTGAAAGCCACAAGAGCCGACCTTAAAAGGTCTTGGTTGATGACATCAGCAACCCAATGTGGACTAGCAAAGAGGGAGCTGGACGGAGGGGAAGGAAACAATATCCAGCAAACTTTAGAGCAGAAATATGCAACCAAAACTAATTCATTGGAGCTAATCTACAACTTTTCCTTACTTAATCTGCATTATTAAAAATCATGTTGTGGATTTCAATTCTCAGATTTTTCTTCTGGAGCCTATGAAATATAACTGTAAAATGTCAGTGGATTTTGTCAGGGTTTAGGTCCGGAATCTTCACGACTTTGCAAATTTCTGTTATGCAAAGTTGGTGAAATTGAAGAAAAAAAAACCTATGTCGTCTATGTAGCGTCAACTGTAGAACAACAAGAAATGTTATTTTCTGGATTGACTTCTCCTGGGAATGGTAAATCCCTGGCGAGAGATGAATTTGGCGTAACGCATCAGCCTCGCGTTTTATGTGACATAATTCTTGAAAAATAAAGGTGAATTCTAAAAACATTGTTAATGGCTTCCTGTTCTGGTGATTTCTAATGTATAGGAACATTTCTCCGCTGACAGGGCTACGCATGTCCTGCGACACTTACCTAAGCCAATAAATTACGGCAGATTTCATCAATATTTAGTTAACACTTTTGGGGCAATGTATCACGCTCTAAATAATGTGTCTAGACGCACAGATGAACTCCCGTCTCGGGCTTGCATCTGTGTCTGATATACAAGCCGTATTTGCCTTTCCTGTCACTTATCCACGGAGGTTTTCATGCTTTATGTTACAAGTTCTCCAAAAGTTTTCAGTCTTTGATTGAAATAAGCGGGATCTTTATAGCAGCGCCCCGATGAAAAAATGGCATTAGTAAAGACTTAAAAAGTTATGTCAATCAAAAATGATAACCAGGGGCAAGAGAAGCTCTCATGGTGCCCTAGACAGGAGTTTCAAAAGCTTCTCGATCACTAAAGTATGGCATGACAGCTGATGGCTGGACACTGATTAATTAAAGTGGTCTTCAAGGTTTAGATAGACATGGTGGCCTTTGTCTAAAAACAGCACCACTACCATCTACAGGCTGGTATTGCAACTTGGCTCCATCATGAAGTGAAGGGTGCAAAGTTGAAGTACTACACACGACCTGTAGACAGAGGCGGACAACCCATCTTCTGTTTTCCTTCAAACGTTGGACATCTTGACACAATCTAACTGAACCCATTGAAAGTCAAATGGATCCATCGCCATAAGTATTCATAGTATGGCCATTCTGGCAACAGTTAACAGACGCTTATACATACTCAGCATTTCCCTCCAACCCTATCTGCTCCAACACTTGTAGAGTTCTCAATGATGGCCACTGTACCAAATATCTGTATTAATGTCCACTTATCTTATGATGTTTTGGGCATATTGCCACCCCAGACTAGAACCCTAGGTAACTGGCCAGAAGGACCACCATCTACATTACTACTTACATTTCTTTGGTTGATATATTTCGCAGTAGACCACATTTTCTCCATATCGGTCCAATTTTTTGGGTCATGCATTCAGTTTTATTGATGGGGTTGACCCCTTCTTAACTGCTTAGATTCCCCCATAAAATAAAAACCACATACTAACCTCCCCACCCTCCCGCTGGACCGTTGCCGCACCTACGTTACGTTATTGGCACTGTGATTCCCGGCAGTCATATGACTTTCTTATGGCACGTGACCACTGTGGCCAGGAGATATGCCGATCCGTAACTATGTGGTTTTTTTTAATGTGGAGAACTGAAGCTGGGGGGGTCCAGTGGTGGATAACCCCTTTAAAGTTATTTTTAATCTTTATATATTTATACCATATTCAGAGGATAATGAAAGAGGATCTTCACTTTTGGGACGCGCATCTTTTCGGTGATATGAGATCTTCTGACCCCATTCTACAAGCCAAGGTAATAGTCATAGGAGACCAAATTGAGGGTCTCTACAGTCGTGAACCCACTTTAAGGCATTGATCCCATTATTTCTTTACCATCGGTTTTGCTTTAACAGACCAAATATTGTAGCCTGGTCCACAATTCAATTCAGTTGACAAAAAAAATGGAACCCAATGGAACCATTAGATAGAATCTACTAAATCTGCTATTATATCTGTGAAGATGACATTTAAGGGGTAACGTTTCTCCTTGTTTCTCCTTGTTGAGAATGACAAGCCAAGCCTGGCTTGTGAGAGTGAGGAGACTTATAAGCCATGCAATGCTCCTCTGGGAAATTGTCTCCAGATACAATTTGCCTGTAAAAATGAAAACCAAAGCAACAAAGGGAACGGAGACTAATCTGAATTAGTTCTCATGGCTACCGGATGGAAAAGATTTTCATTTGGGTGGACACTGAGGGTGGACAGATCAGTGTACACCAAGTTTTTGTATTATGGAGTCATAGGCACATTGAATGCCACCATAGGGTATTCTTTACGAGGGTCATATTACAGAATTATTTTCCCCTGAAAGAAATGCTATGATAAAATGACTTCCAAAAAAAGCATTCCCACATAAAATCAGGAGCATACGGAGGCACATTGGGCCCCTCTTAAAGTCTGTGGGTGTAACATGTACAAAAATATAAACATATTTGATATTCTCGTGTTCCTTAAAAAATACCTTTAATTATTCTGCAATTATGGTAAAAGGTAAAGAGCATAAAAAAATAAATTAAAAAACACAGAATTTTTTTTTATGCATTTTTCCATTACAAAAGATATTCAAAAATATACAATACAAATGTAACTTATATGCACCCCAAAAATCTACTACTTGTCCCACAAAAAAAACATAAAACTACAAACAAATGTAAAAGACATAAAAAAAGCATAAATGAGTGTAAACGATAAAAATAAATATTCAAAAATGTATAAATCTGTTTGATATGTGCCCTAAAAAACTGCCTAAAAATCTTTAACTCATGCCTCAAAAACATAAAACCACAAAGAGGGAAGTAAACGTAAAAAGCTTAAAAAGTAAATAGACGAGCTTAAACAATAAAAATAAATATTCAAAAATGTATAAATCGATATTTTACGTGCCCCAAAATTCTGCTTAAAAATCTACAACTTATCCTTTAAAAACATAAAACCACCAATAGGAAAGTAAATGCATAAAAAGAACATAAAAGAGCAGAAACAATAAAAATCAAAGGTAGAATTTTTTTTTGCCATTTTGCCACTGAAAAAATATTCAAAAAATATATAATATATATGTGTGCCCCAAAATTCTGCTTAACAATCTCCAACTCATCCCACAGAAACAGAAAAGCGCTAATAGGTAAGTAAACTTAAAAAGTGTAAAAAGAGCATAAAAAACATAAGCAATAAAAATCAAAGGCAGATTTTTTTTTATGCATTTTGTCTATGTAAAAATATTCAAAACTGTATAAATCTACCTTACATGTTCCCCAAAATTCTGCCTAAAAATCTCCAACTCATCCCACAAAAAGATAAACATATAAATAGGTAAAAAAAATAAAAAATTGTTGATTCTCAAGCCCAAAATTGGCTAAAAGGGTTGTGTGTGTTTTCGCCATCAAAGAGTTAACGCAACCAGAGCCGACCCATTGTAGTGATACAGTGATACAGTCGAATCTCCACAGCTGCGCGTTGCTTGGACACACCAAGTGTTTGAAGCCTTTCCAAAAAAAAAGACGTCTGATGACCTTTAGGAGAAAAAAAAAGGAAAATCGTTATAACAAGGAGATCCTGTACTCAGCGCCGGGGTTGGCGCATTTCACACGACTGGGTTTTATGATATTGTTGCAGGTCTCTCGGTATGACGTGTCAGCCCTATACTTCAGAAATGCCTCGAAGGAGTCATATGTAGTATATCAAGAAAATAAATGAACGTTTCAAGCCAAATGTTTGGCTTCCTGTGTAATTAGCACACGAGATGTGGTGTTAGCTGGCATGCTTCGCGGCAGCCATTGTGGTGAAAGGGTTTTGGGTTAGAAACCTCAGAATTTTCTAAATCTTCCTTAAGTGTTGATTGTTATGTTCTTATATGTACGGAGCTTTGTTTGCAGTTATTTTTGAGGGGATCTAGGTTTTCAAAAAGAAGGAAAAATAAAAGCTAAATCTTGACACACACATAATATACACCGGTCAGCCAAACTGTTAAAACCACTGACGGGTGAGGTAGAGACCACTGATTATCTTGTTACAATGGCTCTTGCCTGTGGTGGGAATTATTGAGTCAACAGTCAGTTCTTGAAGTTGAACATGTTGGACCGCAAGAAATATGGGCAAACGCAGAAGTCTGAGCGACTCTAATAAGGACCAAATTTGTGATGGCTGAATAAAAGTATCTCAAAACCGTCAGGTCTCCTGGGGGGATCCCGGTATACTCAGGTCTTGTGGAGTGTTCCCGGTATACGGAAAGTCTTGTGGAGCGTTCCTGGTATACGGCAAGTCTTATGGAGTATTCCCAGTGTATGGTGGATCTTGTTCTGTGGTCCCGGTATATGGCTAGACTTTTGGGGTGTTCCCGGTATATGGTGGGTTTTGTGGGATGTTCCCGGTGTATGGTTGATCTTGTGCTTTCTTCCTTCAAGTCTTCTGTTGTGTTCCCAGTATATGGCAGGACTTGGGGTGTTCCCAGTATACGGCAAGTGGAGTGTTCTGTTTCGGTATACGGTGGGTCTTGCGGGGTGTTCCTGGTATTCGACAGGTCTTCTGTTGTGTTCCCAGTATACGGCAGGTCTTGGGGTGTTCCCGGTATACGGCAAGTCGCGTGGTGTGTTTCGGTATACGGTAAGTCTTGTGGGGTGATCCCGGTATACAGCAGGTCTTGTGGTGTGTTCTCGGTATACAGCAGGTTTTGTTGGGTGTACCTGGTATACATCAGGGCTTGTGAGGTTTTCTCAGTATAGGCGGGTAACGTGGGGTGTTCCCAGTATATGGCAGGTCTTGTGGGGTGTTTCAGTAAGCGGCAAGTCTTGTGGGGTTATACCGGTATACAGCAGGTCTTGTGGGGTGTTCCTGTTATACGGCAGGTCTTGTGGGGTGTTTCTGATATACAGAAGGGCTTGTGGTGTGTTCCTGGTATACAGCAAGGCTTATGAGGTGTTCTCAGTCTATGGCGGGTCTTGTGGGGTGTTCCCAGTATATGGCAGTGCTTGTGTGATTTTCCAGGTATACTGAAAGTCTGGTAGGGTGTTTCAGTATACAGAAGGTCTTGTGGGGTGTTTCCAATATACGGAAGTGACGCGCCCCCTGGGCCAGTGCTGTAGTGCGGCGCGCGTGCGCGCGGGGAATACCCGGAGCCGGATCCGATGGGGGTAGTAGTCTTCGTGTGGCGGTGACCCGGTCCGTGCCCAGGGTGGTCAAACTAAGTGGCAGTTATTGGTATGATGGTATTAGTGTCCGACTACGCCACCCGTTGATTTGCGGTCGCAAGGCCGCCACTGCAAAACAGTCCGCTGAGGCCGATGGTATATATGTGCAGCTATGGTGGTATAACCCCCAACGGGAGAGGTATAGCCTCAGGGCAGCTGGTGCGGGTGAAGGGAGTGATAGTAAGAGCGTCCCGGTACCTATGGTGCTGGTGGTGCGATGGAACACAGAGACTGATTGCAGTTTTCAATGCTTTACTCACAGTTGTTATTAACGTCAGTCCTGCAGGTGATGACGACCCGAGCCATGCTGCGTCCACCAGGTACGGGGCTCGACCAACCCCCAGGCAGTTCCAGAGTGTGACCTTGAACTCCTTTCCCCGTTCCTTTCTCTGGCCGTCCCCACTAGGGACCCACCCATGTCCAGCTTCCTCGGGCCTTCTGGTGGCGAAACCTTTCTCCGGTCTCCCTGACCCTATGTGGCATGCCTTCGTGGTGAGTGTAGTGAGTGGTCGCGCCAAGACGTGGCCACGACCTCCGGTTCCTGGCTGAGGATAAGTGGCCTCCACCAGTTTGGGATCCGGTACCCTGATCTGCCAACCCTTCACCCGCTGACTCCTAGCGTGTTCGGGTTCCTTCTTGCTTCATGTCTCTGGGCCTTTCCTTATGTTTCATTCTTTCCTTGCTTCTTGTTCCTTTCTTCTTCACTCTTGCTCCCTCCAGGGGCAGCACCCAGACAGGGCTGCTGCTCCCTGTCACTCCTCTTCTCACTCTCCTTCTGTCTGACTGAACTGAACTCACTCCTAAGATGGTGCCCACCTTTTATACTCCCTCTGACACCCGAGCCCAGGTGATTAGCAACCAATGGGCTCCTTCCTATGCCCAGAAACCCGCCCCTATCTGCTCCTACACCACTGGGTTTTCCTCCCCCTCCCCACTCCAGCCAGGAACAGAAGCTGTCGTACCTGCACATCTTTCTAGTGGGAGTACCGTCGGTCTGTTCCTCGGAAATGGGGTGTGTGTGGTGCATGCAGCTGAGTTCTAGTCCACACTCCATCCTTACCCGGGAGTGGAATACCACACCTCTGGTTCGAGGTGCAATACCCCTGTAGCAGCCGAGCCCTCGGGGTGCTACATTCCCCCCTGGTAAACCACAGCACGTCCTCGGGCTGAAACAGAGCAAAACAATTACAAACTTACAAAAAAATTTTAAAGTGTACACTCATAAATAAGACATTAACTTTCATATAAAACATTTTCAACATTCTTGACTCCTTGGGATCTGGCCGCTGTCAGTCCTCAGCCAGGTAGAGGGAAAGGATGACCGCTCTCAGTCCTCGGTCAGGTTAGGGATTAGGGCAAAACAGGCAACAGTTCTCTTTCTGTCCCAACGGGGACCACACTCTTTGTGGAAACAGTTTCACAACAGTCCTTATACCCGATCGGGTAACTATTTACATCTCCTCTTTTACCGTTTACGATTTACGGTGTCCTCCACACGCTCCTTCCTCTTCCTCAGGTTCAGACCCGTCCGGGCCCTCTTTCTTCTCCTCCTGGTACGATAACTCCTCCTCCTCCTTGACCCGGTGGACATGAAGGGCGTACCACCCCTTCACTCCCTTATGCCTGGTATAGGTGACGGTATCTCCAGGCACCAGGTCCCGTCCACTGTGCCCCTCCGGTAGGTGGGACTCTACGTCGCTCCTGTTTACAAACACCTGGCTCATGGTCTTCGGGTCTTAGATGATGCCCCAGCCACATGCCATGTGAAACTTAACAACAGTCCCGGTGACTCGGGGACCGTGAGCTGTACGGGGGGTCCTGGCGGGCCCTTGTCTTCTGCTCCACGTTTTTAATGTGGAGCCACTCCTCCTTCACTTTCCTCTCTCTCCGCTCCCGCTCAACCGTTGCCCGTTGTTGGCGGCAGGTCCCATAGCGCCGGGCGGCGCCCGCCCGGGTCTCCTGAGTGAACCCCATCAGGTCTTCTCCAGTGGGGTCCCCCTCGAATTCAGCGTCTTCCAGCGGGGGTGAAGAGAGGTCCACGGGCTCCGGAGCTGGGATTAGCGGTTCATCTGGGGCCCTTGCTCCCTCGGGGTGACTCTTCCTGGAGCGGGGGTTGGTGTATTCAGGCGGCCAGACGAATGGTGTCCCATCCGGGCAGGTGTGCTGCTCATACAGGTCTTTCCCCAATGGTGGCACAACTGGGGGCCCCGGCTGGGGTGCAGCGCCCGCGGGCACTCGGCCTTTCCACCAGGCCGGTGACTTTCTGATCGTGCCCGATGTTGGGAAGCACGGTCCTGGGCGAGGCTCCGCTGCAGAGCTTGCTGCTGGAGGGCTAACTGCTGGTGATGGAGGCACGGCGGGCGGTGCGGCACCCAGAGCTTCGGGTTCCGCGGCGGGAGGTAGGGGCAGGTCCGCGGCCTCAGGGCCCGGAGTAACGGCGTTCCCCTTACTTGTCGTTGCAGCCTCCCCCGCGGCGGCGTCCTCGGCCTCCGATCCGCTTCTGCTGCCTCTCGGGATGGACGCGGTGCTGGATGGTGGCTGCGGTAGTGAAGCTCTCCTCCGTATCCGACATCCTCCTCCCCCCTAGTGGACCGTGGCCTACCTCGCGATGATCCTCTTCCGTAGGCCGCGGCTCCGCAGTGGATCGTCAGGGTTGAGGACCTTCCGTCGCGCTCCTGTGACGTCGGCGTCGCTGGGCTCCCTCCAGGACCTGACGCAACGTCCGGACGTGAGGCGGGGCTTCAATTCTCGCGGGCTTTCGAAGTCCACGCCCCTCTTCTTCCCGCGCGGCGTCCTCAAGATGGCGTCCAATGGCGGGAAAGCTCCACGGATGGCGGGAAGAAGGCAGAAGATGGCGTCGGATGGCGGGAATCGGCTCCAGATGGCGGGAAACGACTCCGGACGGCGGAAAACTTCACCACAGGTAAGTATAAAAGTTTATTTTTTCAGGCACGCAGTACCCGGTGGTTGCGGGCACGTAATCTTGCCGACTACGCCAAAGTTGACGCGCCCCCTGGGCCAGTGCTGTAGTGCGGCGCGCGGGCGCACGGGGGATACCCGGAGCCGGATCCGAAGGGGGTAGTAGTCTTCGTGTGGCGGTGACCCGGTCCGTGCCCAGGGTGGTCAAACTAAGTGGCAGTTATTGGTATGATGGTATTAGTGTCCGACTACGCCACCCGTTGATTTGCGGTCGCAAGGCCGCCACTGCAAAACAGTCCGCTGAGGCCGATGGTATATATGTGCAGCTATGGTGGTATAACCCCCAACGGGAGAGGTATAGCCTCAGGGCAGCTGGTGCGGGTGAAGGGAGTGATAGTAAGAGCGTCCCGGTACCTATGGTGCTGGTGGTGCGATGGAACACAGAGACTGATTGCAGTTTTCAATGCTTTACTCACAGTTGTTATTAACGTCAGTCCTGCAGGTGATGACGACCCGAGCCATGCTGCGTCCACCAGGTACGGGGCTCGACCAACCCCCAGGCAGTTCCAGAGTGTGACCTTGAACTCCTTTCCCCGTTCCTTTCTCTGGCCGTCCCCACTAGGGACCCACCCATGTCCAGCTTCCTCGGGCCTTCTGGTGGCGAAACCTTTCTCCGGTCTCCCTGACCCTATGTGGCATGCCTTCGTGGTGAGTGTAGTGAGTGGTCGCGCCAAGACGTGGCCACGACCTCCGGTTCCTGGCTGAGGATAAGTGGCCTCCACCAGTTTGGGATCCGGTACTCTGATCTGCCAACCCTTCACCCGCTGACTCCTAGCGTGTTCGGGTTCCTTCTTGCTTCATGTCTCTGGGCCTTTCCTTATGTTTCATTCTTTCCTTGCTTCTTGTTCCTTTCTTCTTCACTCTTGCTCCCTCCAGGGGCAGCACCCAGACAGGGCTGCTGCTCCCTGTCACTCCTCTTCTCACTCTCCTTCTGTCTGACTGAACTGAACTCACTCCTAAGATGGTGCCCACCTTTTATACTCCCTCTGACACCCGAGCCCAGGTGATTAGCAACCAATGGGCTCCTTCCTATGCCCAGAAAACCGCCCCTATCTGCTCCTACACCACTGGGTTTTCCTCCCCCTCCCCACTCCAGCCAGGAACAGAAGCTGTCGTACCTGTACATCTTTCTAGTGGGAGTACCGTCGGTCTGTTCCACGGAAATGGGGTGTGTGTGGTGCATGCAGCTAACTGAGTTCTAGTCCACACTCCATCCTTACCCTGGAGTGGAATACCACACCTCTGGTTCGAGGTGCAATACCCCTGTAGCAGCCGAGCCCTCGGGGTGCTACAGAAGGGCTTGTGGGGTGTTTCTGTTATACAGCAGGGCTTGTGGGGTGTTCTCAGTCTATGGCAGGTCTTATGGGGTGCTCCTAGTATATGGCAGGGCTTGTGTGGTTTTCCCGGTATACTGCAAGTCTTGTGGGGTGATCCCGGTATACGGCAGGTCTTGTGAGGTGTTCCCGGTATACGACAGGTCTTGTGGGGTGTTCCCAGTATAGGGCAGGTCTTGTGGGGGTGTTTACAGTACACAGCAGGTCTTGTGGGTGTTGCCAGTACACGTCATGTCTTGTGTAATATCCCTTTATATGGCAGGTTTTGTGGATGTTCCTGATAAGTAGTGCGTAGTACTTACCAAAAATGGTCCACGGAAGGGCAACCCATGAATAGGAAATAGGGTCATGGACTTTCAAAGTCCATTGATGAACATGGGCAATAAAGGCTAACCCTTCTCGTCTGATCCCACTGAAAACCTACTTCATGAAATTGCTGAAAAAGTGACTACTGGACATGATTGAAGGTGTCCCAACAGAACAGATCTTTTTTTGACTGGGAATTTTATTTTGATTATGGATCCAATTTGAGACCATCCCTCAAATACGAGTCCTCCTAAACCACACTTACACAACCGGGCCTTGACCTATCTACACCAGGATGTATGAACGTGAAGACTAAAAATTGGTGGGTTCACCAGACTTTTATCTACTATGCATTAGATAATCTGATATATGATATCAGGACAAAAAAATAAATTGGTCTTTCTCAAGAGACATAAACCACCTCCAGAAGTATCTCTTTCTCACCTCTACCGATTGAATTCACATAAGCACCTAGTTGGGCCAAATATTCATGTGTATGGAGGTAAGGAGAGATGTCCAAAGGGGATGTCCAGGAGTAGGAAAACTTGGTTGTTTTCTTTCCGCAACAGCGCCACCTTTGACTATGGTTGGAGTCTGGTATTGCAACTCATCCCCAATTAAGTGAATGGAGCTGAACTGCAATACCACGCACAATCCTTAGTTTCTGTTTTTCTAATCCTGGACAATACCTTTAGGTCACCCAATAAATACGCTTAGCATTGGATGGGGTGGTGATGCTTGCTGGTGTAGTCCCATGGCAGGATATGTACAACTTATAATATCCTCACATAGAAAATTGTTAAGCCTGAGACATTTTCAAAGGCAGGTGGTAATGTGAGGTCCTTTTTCTGGCATCGGACGGGTTAACAGGCCCGTCGGCAAGGCCCGTGGCATTTCAGACGAGCCGTGTCAGCCTGCGCTCAGCATGGCTTCTTTTTTTCTGATGTGTGTGAAATTATGAGTACAAAGGCTCCTCCTTATCGGTTCGAGAACTAAATAAACACAGAAAGCCTTTTGTATTCTTGACGACTCGCTCGTGACTGTTTTGACTAACGCCCTCTATTTTGTTTATGCTTTTTTGAGAGTTTCGGGCTAATGATAATTGGGAATGTAAGAGAAAATGCATCAGTCATATCACCCTGATCCAGCAGCCCACGGTCAGGAAAACGTTTCTGCTTTACATTTTACCCACTTCATTATCGCTTGGCTTAATGAAGTAGAATCGTGGGTAATAAACACTTTTATTCCATGAGGCAATCGTTTGTATCATTCTCAATCGCTGGATATTTTTGGGCTGTGATGATACCAGGTGAATGGCGCTCCCACGGTAGTAGATGAAATCAAATTACCAAAAGAGTACCAAAAGAATCAAACTAATATAAAATAACAATGTATTTAAAAACATAATGCGTTTCGGCAGCATCCCGCCTCCCTCAGGTGTGTATTCCACGAGGCACTCGTTTGTATCTTTCTCAATCGCTGGATATCTCTGAGTTGTGAAGATACCAGGTGAAGGGCGCTCCCACAGTAGCAGATTAAATGAAATTACCAAAAAAGTACTAATGGAATAAAAGGAAATAAAAATTTATTTAAAAACACAATGCGTTTCGGCTGCATCCAGCCTCCCTCTGGGGTGTATTCCATGAGGAAATCATTTGTATCATTCTCAATCGCTGGATATCTCTGGGTTGTGAAGATACCAGGTGAAGGGCGCTCCCACAGTAGTAGATGAAATGAAATTATCAAAAAAGTACCAAAAGAATCAAATAAAATAAAAATGTGTTTAAAAACACAATGCGTTTCGGCTGTATCCAGCCTCCCTCAGGTGTGTATTCCATGAGGCACTCGTTTGCATCATTCTCAATCGCTGGATATCTCTGGGTTGTGAAGATACCAGGTGAAGGGCGCTCCCACAGTAGCAGATTAAATGAAATTACCAAAAAAGTACTAATAGAATAAAAGGAAATAAAAATTTATTTAAAAACACAATGCGTTTCGGCTGCATCCAGCCTCCCTCTGGGGTGTATTCCATGAGGAAATCATTTGTATCATTCTCAATCGCTGGATATCTCTGGGTTGTGAAGATACCAGGTGAAGGGCGCTCCCACGGTAGTAGATAAAATGAAATTATCAAAAAAGTACCAAAAGAATCAAATAAAATAAAATAAAAATGTGTTTAAAAACACAATGCGTTTCGGCTGTATCCAGCCTCCCTCAGGTGTGTATTCCATGAGGCACTCGTTCGCATCATTCGCAATCGCTGGATATCTCTGGGTTGTGAAGATACCAGGTGAAGGGTGGTTCCACGGTAGCAGAAATGAAATTAGCAAAAAATTAGCAAAAAAGTACCAAAGGAATAAAATAAGATAAAAAAAAATTAAAAACACAACGCGTTTCACCTGCATTCAGCCTTCCTCATGTATCTATTCCACGAGGCAATCGTTTGTATCATTCTCAGTCGCTGGATATTTTTGGGTTGTGATGATACCAGGTGAATGGCGCTCCCAGAGTAGTAGATGAAATGAAATTATCAAAAAAGTACCAAAAGAATCAAATAAAATAAAAATGTATTTAAAACCACAATGCATTTCAGCTGTATTCAGCCTTCCTCAGGTATCTATTCCATGAGGCAATCATTTGTATCAGTCTCAATCGCTGGATATCTCTGGGTTGTGAAGATACCAGGTGAAGGGCGCTCCCACAGTCGTAGATGAAATGAAATTATCAAAAAAGTACCAAAAGAATCAAATAAAATAAAAATGTATTTAAAAACACAATGCATTTCAACTGTATTCAGCCTTCCTCAGGTATCTATTCCATGAGGCAATCATTTGTATCATTTTCAATCACGGGATATCTCTGGGTTGTGAAGATACCAGGTGGAGGGCGCTCCCACGGTAACAGATGAAATCAAATTATCAAAAAAGTACCAAAGGAATAAAATAAAATAAAAAATTATTTAAAAACACAACGTGTTTCAGCTGTATCCAGCCTTCCTCAGGTAATCATTTGTATCATTCTCAATCTCTGGATGTCTTTGAATTGTGTATGAGTTTTAAAATTGGACCTGTCCACAAACTCATCTTTGCTCCAAACTTTAGTGACAGAGGATGTGTTGCATAAGCCTAGTGCACACTATGTGACGCGCCCCCTGGGCCGTGGGGTACTCGGTAGCTGGGCCGGTCGATGCTGGGGGATGTCACAGTGGCGGTGACCCGGTCCGTGACCCAGGGCAGTCAATAAAAGGGGTTTTAAAGAAAAGGGAATAGAGTTTCTATATATAATGTTCGTGACGCCACCTGTGGTATGCGGCTATATGGAGCCGCCGCTGCCGTGCAGATCCTCTGGAGCTGATGATGCAGGAGAGTTGGTTTAGCTCTCCACAGACAGAGCTTAGCTCCAGGGCAGTGTAGACATTGCTGTTATGGTGTAATGCAGAGGATGGCGCAGATAATAACCAGTCCACAACTTAATGGCGGTTTCCTCTTATCTTTTCTTGCGGTAGTTAGGCAGACCTGGGCACGGGTATTAGCTGGTAGTAGAGGTCCGGGTGGCCTGGAAGCAAGGTGAAGTTGGAGGCCTTCCCTTTGCGCTAATCTCTTTGGCCCTGCTGCTTGTAGCTGTACTGTGGCCCTCGTCCCTGAGTAAAACGTCTTTGTGCTCACCTGTATGGCAGGCAGCTCGGGCCTTCCTGGAGTGTCTCTCCCATGTGGCGGTGCTGGGCCCTATGTGCTGCTGAGCCTCCGGGCATCTGATGGGGCCAGGAGACCTGCAATCTCCTGCCCTCCGGTTTCTGCTGCTGGACCTTCAGTGCCCCACAACCACGGACTCCGGTGTCCGGTTCTTCTGCGCTCCTCTCTGGGGTCAACTGCCGTGCAGCTCCACTCCCCAGGTCTTTCCTCTTCGCTGTCCTGTCTTCAACTCCTCTCACTAACTCTAACTAACCCCGCCTCCAGATCCGAGTTGCTAAGGGGAGGAGCTCCCCTTGCTGGTCTGGAGCCAGGAAAGTGTTCCATGCTAGTATACCTGACTAGGGGACCCCTGCTTGCTTCCAGGCATGGCATCACCTCTTGTGAGGGAGGCAATGCCACTGTGGCAACCGGACTCCTGGGGTGCCACATATGCATGAGGCCAATAATTTAACATGTGACCTTCCTAAAGGAGGACTTGACATATCTGATGCAGTAAATTATTTTATTCTGTAGAATATACCAATTCCAGGGCATCTTTTCCTGTAACTCTGTGTTGTGCCATTCTCCTGATATTCCTCCCGAAAAATATTCACATCTACGTGTTACTAGTTGGAGGTGTGTCCCTATAGTCAACACTGATTGGACAGTTTCAGAATGGGTGTGTCCCTATAGTCAACACTGACTGGACAGTTTCAGAATGAGTGTGTCCTTATAGTCAACATTGATTGGACAGTTTCAGAATGGGTGTGTCCTTATAGTCAACATTGATTGGACAGTTTCAGAATGGGTGTGTCCTTATAGTCAACACTGACTGGACAGTTTCAGAATGAGTGTGTCCTTATAGTCAACATTGATTGGACAGTTTCAGAATGGGTGTGTCCTTATAGTCAACATTGATTGGACAGTTTCAGAATGGGTGTGTCCTTATAGTCAACATTGATTGGACAGTTTCAGAATGGGTGTGTCCTTATAGTCAACATTGATTGGACAGTTTCAGAATGGGTGTGTCCTTATAATCAACATTGATTGGACAGTTTCAGAATGGGTGTGTCCTTATAATCAACATTGATTGGACAGTTTCAGAATGGGTGTGTCCTTATAATCAACATTGATTGGACAGTTTCAGAATGGGTGTGTCCCTATAGTCAACACTGACTGGACAGTTTCAGAATGAGTGTGTCCTCATACTCAACATTGATTGGACAGTTTCAGAATGAATGTGTCCTTATAGTCAACATTTACTGGACAGTTTCAGAATGGGTGTGTCCTTATAGTCAACATTGATTGGACAGTTACAGAATGGGTGTGTCCTTATAGTCAACATTGATTGGACAGTGTTAGAGTGGGCAGAGACACCCCCGCACAGCTTAGGGGTGTGTCCCTGCCAACTCTGACACTTTACAACCATTATTGACTATAGTGATACAACCCTCTGACAAGGGTAACACCCAGTTGTCACAGACACATTTTTAAGAGGAATATCAGCGGTAGTTCCACTTCTCATCTTAGGGTTCTTGAACCTAACCATTCCGTTCTTCCTATTTTGACCCGATTTGCATTATATTTTGGAGCTCGATTACATCTTTTGTTACTACATTTCTGTTTGTTTTGCTTCGGTCTCCTGATTTCACTTCCCCATATTGCTGACCTTGACTATGACTATGTCTGACTTGTGTTAGTCCCCATGATGTTTACTAAAATTGACCACGTGTTGACGACTCATCCTTACCAACCTATTACTTCCGTAGTCCCACGAGTATGTTCTTCAAGAAAAGAAACCTTGAAAGAACTGCCTCACACTCAAGTCTTGGTGCCAGCAGAGAACTGGGTACCTAAAGTAAAATCTATGAGAAATAGGGGTCTTATTGATGCCAGGGTCAGAATATGTAACAAGAGAGTCAGCAGGATGGCAAGACCAGCCTTCGCCCCTCAGTTGTATTTGGAAGGGGAACTCACAATATTAAAAGGAATCTGTCAGCAGATTTTTTTGCTGTGTAATCTGAGAGCAGCATGATATAGGGGCAGAGACCCTGAATCCAGCGATATGTCACTTACTGGGCTGCTTGCTGTCATTTTGATAGAATTTCGAACACAATTTTCTCTGCTGCAGACCTAGTAGAGCTCGGAATGCTGAACCCTGTATAACCCCGCCCACACCACTGATTGGCAGCTTTGTTTATACACTGTGCATAGGCGGAAAGCTGCTAATCAGTGGAGGGGGCGGGGTTATACAGAGCAGTGGACTAGGAGGCACAAGACAACTAGTCCTGTAGTGATAATTTCCTGCTGATAAAACACTCATTTTATTGAAACAGCCTAGTAAGTGACACATCACTGGAATCAGGCTCTCCACTACTACGTCGTTCTCTAAGATTACATAACAAAACCCTGCTGACTGGTCCCTTTTAAGGAAGAATATGTAAGTGGTGACCATTGTCATCATTGGACTTTGACCATACTTCACTTAGGACATCCATGGGTACCTCCAATTCCCTTAAATCAAAGGGCCAGTCTTGGAACGAATTAATAATGACAGCAGAAAATAACCCTGCCTACTCTATTTGTTCTTTTCTGCTGGGTCTTGAGGCTAAGAGTATTGTAAAAATCCTGCCGAAAACACAAGGGTCAATCCACCGCTGATCTGGTCCATTTCTGCCTGGAGAACGGCTGAGGGGAGAAGACAAAGAGGCAGGGAAGTGGGGGGAGGCTCCTGCTGCAGTTATTTGTCAGATACAGGACAGTGAGGAGGTATAGGAGAACACGACTGAGCTCTTGGGACATAGAGACAATATCTTTTTAGATTTCTCAGTTTTTATTGTAAAATTAGACAAAAAATTATTGTAAAATTAGACAAAACAAGGTCCAAGGAAAGGAAGAGAATAACGTTCTTTAGAGAGGAGCCCTATTATCTTAAAAGGTCCAATATAAAGAGTTTTTAGAAGTTTATTATCTCAATGTTTGTAATGTCAGAAACCCCAAATAAATTTTTATAGGAAGCCAAGAACTTGTTATCTTCCGGTTTGTTATCTTCATCGCTAGCTACAGCCTAATATTCCGAATGTACATTGAAAAGGTGGCAACGGTGAAAAATATCCTTTGCCATATATTTGGTACCAAAATTCACTGTTATGGGTGCCACCATCTTCAAAAAAAATAAAAAAACGGCCAAACTTCGTAGAGAAATTACTTTGCTTCCTTGGCTTCTTCTCTAGGGCACTCCAGGTCAGTAACAGGGCAACCACAATATAAGTTAATTACTTCTATGGATGTAGTGTCAGAACTCTCTTTTAAATTTCTAATTTTGATTAACAAGTACTTGTTATCTTCTGGTTTGTTATCTTCATCACTCACTATAGCCTAGTTGTAAGGCTCACCAGGTGAGGTGGACTCTCTAAGCCTCTGGTCCGGGTGGTCACACGGACCCCGGGCGTTGATGTAGCAAGCAAGAAGGCACGTGGGCAGTGAGGACTTGGAGCACTCAGGGATCTTAGGAGCAGCATGATGGATGAAGTGGAACCCAGCAGGGATGAATGCATAATTGAAAACACAGCAAGCACAAGTAATGAACCAACCCAAACAGGGAACACTAGAGTCTCAATCCCTAGACACAGGTTTGTGTGTGTGTGTAAATGGGCCTTAAATAGGTCTAGGGAGATGATGTCATTGATCCTCTCTGGCAACCTAAAAAACCTGATGCGGAGCACAGCAGAAGGCAGCGGACTCAGGGGAAGGAAGCAGAGCCCGGGATTCCCGGGACAGGTGTGTAACACTAGTATTCATTATAGTAAGGTGAATAATATTCTCAGCCGGGTATTTGGTATTGATATCCAATGTATTAGTCAAGATTCTTCAAAAACATCAAAACTGGGCCAACTTTTTCTAGCTTCATCTCTAGTACCCTAAAGGTCAGTGTGCACAGGAAAATAACACAAGGAAGTAAAAATGTTTGTAGGGTGACAAGCAACCAGTGAAAATTTGTCATATCAAGGCATTTTGATTTACAAGATCATATTTTGTGGCATTGATCTGGTGTTGTAGAGAAAGTGCTTGACCTTCTCAGCTTCTTCTCTAGTACACTCCAGGTCAGTGTGCACAAAAAAAATAACACTCGGTAGTACAGATGAGCCAATGGATTTGCAGGATCCTCGTCCAGTTGCTAGGTCAGTAGTCCGCGGCTGCTAGACGGGATCCCTGCGAACCACCTCCAGTTTTCCGGCATCCGCAAGCTCCTCTTTTGATTAGCCAGCCTGGCACAACGGACATACAACATCGCACCAGGCCAGCTAATTAAAAGAAGAGCTGCCGATGCTGGCACGTAGGAGGCAGTTTGTAGGTGTCACGCAAGGTGTGGGAAAGACTAAGTGCAACACGAAGGGAAGAGGGGAAGGGAGCCCAGACGCTAGGATAAGAGGGAGTGGAGACCTCCTAGGCTGAACTGATATCACCCTGACCCCTATCGTCCCTATATTGGTTCCTCACCAATTGCCACACAGGACCTAAATCTTGTATTTCCCTAGCGCTTTGCCCTGGATAGGGAGGGGGAGAAGAGCACTAGTCAGTCCCCACTAACAACTAGAGACAACAAGGGAGACACACACAGGGAAAAGTAAGCTTGAGCCGACTTCAGAGAGATTACACTAAACTTTCTCCTAACAGCAGAGAGGAAGTAAGCAGACTGCAGCAGCTCCAAGCCTTCACAAGGAAACATGTGAATATCACCGGCCCCTCCCTGCAGCAAACTGAAAGTATTTAAACACCCAGGCCTGGGTGTCAATTAGCAGGAGGGAGGTAGCCGCTGAGTCCTAGAGTGAGACAGATTCAAGAAGGTGTCTGTAATGGCAAACGAAGAGATCTTCTGCAACCAACTGCAGGGCGACTGTCTGTCACATCTGACATACCCGTGACAGTAGGGCTTCCATCCAGTTGTTGAATGGTTCCGCTCATCTCTACTCGATAGCCAAAGCCTGTTTGTAAGGGTTTACAGGAAAGTTTAGACAGAGAGGAGGGGCGACAAAGAGTCACAGTTGTCTATACAAAAATACAAGAGCTCGTCCTTGATATTTAAGATAATATAAATTGACAACGTTTCTTAAGACGCGGAGTTCTCTCCATACGCAATTCAGAAGGATCACAATGCAAGATCAAAAAAGAAAATCACCCTCGCACCGAGCAAAATGTATTTATTTCAGTGTTTACCATTACAAAAAGAATGGCGATGACGAGGCCCGGGTGAAATGTTTCAATGGCGTTGTATTGTGTGAGCGGAGATATGTATTAATACACTTACTCATTTCATACAAGGGAACCAATAATTGTCAGCCGCTCGCTTTCATCTTCATATACAACATCCAGTTTGACCAAGGCTACATTTATTTATTTTCTTTTATTCCGATATTTTTTAACCTTCATTCATTCATCTCCCGTCCATGTTTTCCCCTGTAGACAAAGGAAAATATGCTTAAAGGAGTTTGTGCTACTTTTTTTGTATTTGTATGTGCTAGCGCTTTGTCAAAAATGTAATAAAAAAAAAAAAAATGTTTTTCTATTTCTCTTCGGTGAGTTAGGAGCCACTGAAATATTAGATCGAAGATGTGCCGGGGAAAAAAAATGGCCGTAGTACCACCGTGTATGGGCAAGGAATAGGGGGGATGATGTGTGGTGCCAAGCTGGGGCATCAACAAGTTCCTTTGTCTGTGTTGGGGTACTTAGATAGACATATGCAGCCGGCTGCCCATCGTGTGACTCTTAAAGGGGTTTTACAGTTCTATAATATTGATGACTAGCCTTCAGGGTAGGTCATCATTATCAGAGCGGTTGGGGTCCAACACCGGGTAGCCATACAATTAACTAAAGTGCGCAGTGTATAGAGCCAAAACAGCAACGTTCGCTACACATTGTAGTGGCCATTCTTGGTACTGCCGCTCAGCTCCTATTGAAGTGAATGTCAGATGTGACATGCACAGTTGGGTGCAGAAGATCTCTTCGTTTGGCATTACAGACACCTTCTTAGATCTGTCTCACTCTAGGACCCAGCGGCTATCTCCCTCCTGCTAATTGACACCCAGGCATGGGTGTTTAAATACTTTCTGTTTGCTACAGGGGGATATTCACATTTTCCCTTGTTTAGGCTTGGAGCTATTGCAGTCTGTTTGCTTCCTCTGTGGTGCTAGGAGGACGTCTGGTGTAATCTCTCTGAAGTCGGCTCAAGCTAAGTTAATTTCCCCCGTGTTTGTCTCCCTTGTTGTCTTTAGTTGTGTTAGTGGGGACTGACTAGTGTTCATCCCCCCTTCCCTATCCATGGCCAAGCTCTAGGAAAATACAGGGTTTAGGTTCCTGTGCGGCGATTGGTGAGGAACCAATATAGGGACGATAGGGGAGGCCGACTAGGTCCCCTTATGAGCAGCTGGTCAAAAACCAAAGGGTACCTCCAGACATTGGCTGCAGTCTGCAGAGGTATCTAGAAGCATTTGTCTCATTTCCCTGCAGCACCGCCACAGGAGAAATAAAGCATTACACCATTTCGATATATTGCATGAATATATTGACTCCTCCAGAGATTGATGTTCCCTGTAGCCACTCTCCACTCTGATATAAGGATCCTGAATGTGGTACTCTTCTATATTAACTCAGAGTTCCATAATAAGATGTACAAAATAAGATTTCTAAAATATCAGTGTATGTCTAAGCAGAAGCACGTCCTGAAAAACTACCGTCCATTGTAGTTAATGTCTTGCTTACAGCCCAATTTGTGGCTTTTGGCGCTTGTTCACCTGTATTGACAAAATAAAATAGTTTTTTTTATTAGCATAATTAAAAAAGAAGTTCAAAAATTGTCCTACCCTCCATCATTCTATGTGTTACATCACATACATTGTTCAATGTGTGCATATATGTGTATACTGTTTAGAAATGTGTGTAATGTATACATGTATGTGTAATGTGTGTATATATGTGTGTAATGTTTATAAATGTGTGTAATGTGTATACATGTATGTGTAATGTGTGCATAAATGTGTATACTGTTTAGAAATGTGTGTAATGTATACATGTATGTGTAATGTGTGTATATATGTGTATACTGTTTATAAATGTGTGTAATGTATACATGTATGTGTAATGTGTGGATATATGTGTGTACAGTTTATAAATATGTGTGTAATGTATACATGTATGTGTAATGTGTGCATAAATGTGTGTACAGTTTATAAATATGTGTGTAATGGGTATACATGTATGTGTAATGTGTGGATATATGTGTGTACAGTTTATAAATGTGTGTAATGTGCATACATGTATGTGTAATGTGTGGATATATGTGTGTACAGTTTATGAATGTGTGTAATGTGCATACATGTATGTGTAATGTGTGGATATATGTGTGTACAGTTTATGAATGTGTGTAATGTGTATACATGTATGTGTAATATGTGGATATATGTGTGTACAGTTTATAAATGTGTGTAATGTGCATACATGTATGTGTAATGTGTGTATATATGTGTGTACAGTTTATAAATATGTGTGTAATGAGTATACATGTATGTGTAATGTGTGGATATATGTGTGTACAGTTTATAAATATATGTGTAATGTGTATACATGTATGTGTAATGTGTGGATATATGTGTGTACTGTTTATAAATGTGTGTAATATGTATACATGTATATGTAATGTGTGGATATATGTGTGTACTGTTTATAAATGTGTGTAATGTGTATACATGTATGTGTAATGTGTGCATATATGTGTGTACTGTTTATGAATATGTGTGTAATGTGTATATGTGGCACCCCAGGGGTCTGGTTTCCACAGTAACAGCAATGTTATGTCTGAGAGCAGGTGGGAGGTCTCTTGGTCAGGGATCCTATGCATGCCACACCTCCTGCCCAGTCCTGGGAGGGGAAGAACTTCCCCTATATAAACCTGGGGCTGAGGCAGGGTTAGGAAGAAGAGTAGAGAGAAGAAGAGAAGCAGTAATAGGAAAGAAAGACCAGGAGCTCTGTGGGAATCGTGCTAAGAAGAGGTCAGGGGCTGGTAGCTGTAGAGCTCGCCCTGATCGAAGCTTTCTCACCGGACCAGGAGTCCGAGGCTGTGGGGACTAACTTTTACCCAGCAGCAGAATCCGTCAGGCAGGGGATTTCCGGTCCTCTGGCCAAGAAACCCGAAGGCACGGTCACACGCGTGGGACCAGCACCGCCGTCGTGGAGCGGAAGCAAATAGAAGGCCCCGAGTCACCGGCCATACGGGTGAGCACCACACGGTACACTCAGGGACGTGGGCTACTTTTACCCGCCTCTAGCAAGGTAGCCAGAAGAGTACAGTTAGTTGGGAAGGCCTACAGCTCCGCCTGGCCAGGGGAAATCCCATCTGCCCAAGGACTGACCAGGCCCCATTCGCTAGCCAGTACTCCGGGAGGGTCTGTCTTTGTCACCAGTAAAGACCCTGAACTACACCGTACCGTCTCCGAGTGGTTCCTGCTACCCCCATCATCCACGTCGGCTGCCCTGAGGCCATACCCCTCCCGTTGGGGGTTATACCATCTCCGCTGCACAACTGTGTCACCGGCCTCAGCGGTCTGCCCTGCAGCGGCGGCTCCATAGCTGCATTCAACGGGTGGCGTAGTCGTCCAACATCTACTGCTACGTACACCGCCACTCAGTCTGACTCCCTGGGCACGGACCGGGTCACCGCCACAAGGACTACCACCCCTAATAGATCCGGCTCCGGGTAACCCCTGCGTGCGCAACGCTACACCAGAAAGCAGGCCCAGGGGCGCGTCAACTTTTGGCGTAGTCGGCAGGATCTCGTGCCCGCAACCACCGGGTACTGCGTGCCTGAAAAAGAGACTTTTTAACTTACCTGTGGTGAAGATTCCCGCCATCCGGCGCCATCTTCGGCCTTCTTCCCGCCATCCGTGGAGTTTTCCCGCCATTGGACGCCATCTTGAGGACGCCGCGCGGGAAGAAGAGGGGCGTGGACTCCGAAAGCGCGCGAGAACTGAAGCCCCGCCTCACGTCCGGACGCTGCGTAAGGTCCTGGAAGGAGCCCAGCCGACGTCACAGGAGCGCGACGGAAGGTCCTCAACCCTGACGATCCACTGCGGAGCCGCGGCCTACGGAAGAGGATCATCGCAAGGTAGGCCACGGTCCACTAGGGGGGAGAAGGATGTCGGATACGGAGGAGAGCTTCACCGCTCCAACCCCCGCCAGCGCCACCGCTGTTGCGGTCATGCCTTTCACCATTCCCTATATCCCGGGGGCAGCCTGGCTACCCCAGTACTCAGGGGAGTCACATACCCTGCATGACTTTAGAGAAAAGCTGGATAGCCTCTTCCAGGTGTACCCCCTCACAGAAGAGCAAAAAGTGAGCATTCTGGTGGCCCAATTAACCAGGGCAGCCCAAAGGGAGGTAAAGTCCTGGCCACCTGGGGGGAGGACTGTCGCAGGGATACTAACCCGGCTGAGGGACACCTTTGATACCCGCACCTCAGCCGAGATCAAGCTTAGATTCTACGGGTGCAAGCAGCGAGCACAAGAGAGTATAAGGGACTATGCCCTGAACCTACAAGAGGCCCTGAGAGCCATTAAGCAGACCGACCCTGACGGCGTGGGAGACGAGGACAGGCTGTTGACTGAACAATTTATAGAGGGTTTATATTGCAATGCCCACCGAACTCAGTTGCGGGCAATGGCCTTACAGGACCCTCATCTGGGATTTGCACAGTTCAAGGACAGAGCCATCCGGGTGCTCCGAGAACCAGCACCAGGTGGCGTTGTGACCCACAGACGCCCCACTACCACTTACCACCAGGAGGCGGCGCCCTTGTCGGCAGGGCCTGTGGGAACTGATGCGCAGGCTTTGAGCAATGACCCGGCTCCAGACCTGCACCATCAGGTCCAAGAGCTAGCTAAAAGCGTTGCTGCGCTAACCCGAACTGTGCAGTCTTTACAGGTTTCCACTTCGGGGAAGATCCAGCTGGCATCCGGACCGGAGGACATCCCGTGGCGTCGACCAAGGAGGACCCCACCGGCCAGAGGAAGACCCAGCGACCGATACAACGAGGACGGACAACCCATCTGCCGCCGCTGCAATCAACCCGGACATATGGCAAGGTACTGTCCTTTAAACTGGCCCAACCTAGGGTAGAGGGCCAACCCCTAGGAAAAAGATCATCAGGCCCATCGAACTGGCGTGACAGATACGTGGGAGGACGTCCAGTCTTGCCTGTGGTACTGGATGGCATTCCTATGAGTGCCCTACTGGACACCGGGTCACAGGTCACCACCATCCCGTACGTGCTCTTCAAGCAGTACTGGAATGACTCGGATATAACCCGCTACCCTGACGACGACTTGAGTATCATCGCCAGCAATGGTCAGCCCGTGCCACAGATCGGATTTAAAGAGGTGACCATTAAAATCGGTAGAGTCGAACTGGCAGCACAGGGACTGATCATTGTAGACATTGACAAACACGAGAGTCACCCAAAGATAACTCTAGGAACTAATGTGATTGAAAATTGTCTTGCAGAAGTGATTTTCATTTTACAGCAGGTTGCCAAGAACGCCAGCTCCGGCGAGCAGCGAGTGCTCCAGAAAGAGATCCGGGCACTGATGCGACAGCAACAGGTGGAACTCTCCGGTGGTGAGATTGGTAGCGTGAGAATGTGTGACCCTTTCCCTATTGCCATGCCCCCAAAAAGTGAAATGATGATTTGGTGCCGGGCAGCTATTGGTCTGAGAGGTAGAGATTACCAGGCAATGGTAGAACCAGTTTACTCGGACAGTAGGCCCACCATTTTGACAGCACGGGGGGTGGTCAATGTACGCCATGGGAGGGTGCCCGTTCGCGTAGTGAATATCGGGAAGAGGGAAGTGTACCTGCCCAGGTATGCCACGCTGGCCAAATTGTATACCATCAATCGAAATTCCATACAGTCCATAGAACCCTTGCCTCCATCTTCTCCGGAGGAAGGTAACGGCTCTGAGAAAACAATGGAGGACTGGTGTCAGCAACTACATTTGGGTACTGACTCCACTCCCTTACACCAGAAACAGGGAGTCTATCGGGTGGTTCAAGAGTATGAGAGAGTGTTTAGTAAACACCCGTTAGACTTCGGGCGAGTCAAGGGGGTAGAACACCACATCCCCACGGGAGATCATCCTCCCATAAAGGAGAGATACCGACCCGTACCCCCTGCACATTACCAACACGCCAAGGGGATGCTCAGAGACATGAAGGAGGCTGGGGTAATCAGGGATAGCTGTAGCCCCTGGGCAGCTCCACTAGTCTTGGTTAAAAAAAAAGACAACACCATGAGAATGTGTGTAGATTACCGGAAAATCAACCATATCACACACAAAGATGCGTACCCTTTACCAAGGATAGAGGAGTCTTTGGCTGCTTTAAGATCTGCTAATTTCTTCTCCACTTTGGATCTTACTAGCGGGTACTGGCAGGTTCCTGTAGCAGAGGCGGACCGGGAGAAGACCGCATTCACCACCCCGATGGGACTTAGCGAGTTTACCTGCATGCCGTTCGGACTCTGCAACGCACCAGGAACCTTCCAACGGTTGATGGAATGCTGTCTGGGACACCGAAACTTCGAGACGGTCCTGCTATACCTGGACGATGTCATCGTCTATTCCAAAACCTACGAGGATCACCTGAAACACCTGGCGGAAGTGTTCGCAGCTCTGGCAAACTACGGCCTAAAGGTGAAACCCTCCAAGTGTCACCTCCTGAAACCAAAGGTGCAGTACCTGGGACACGTGGTGAGCGCTGACGGAGTGGCTCCCGACCCTGATAAGATCACCGCAATTAAGGAATGGCCAAGTCCCTCCAGTGTAAAGGAAGTGCGGCAGTTCCTAGGGTTGGTAGGCTACTACCGCAGATTCATTCCCGGTTTCACCAAAAAGGCAGCTCCTATGCAGGACCTCCTGATAGGCCAGTCCCGGAAGGCCAAGAACCAGAAGCCGCCCTTCAGATGGGAGAAGTTAGAAGAAGAGTCCTTCCGCCAGCTGAAGATGGCCCTCACGGGGGATGAAATCCTGGCATACCCTGATTACAGCCAGCCCTTTATCCTCTACACCGACGCCAGTAACATTGGGCTAGGAGCCGTACTGTCCCAGACCCAGCAGGGGAAAGAACGGGTAATTGCTTACGCCAGCCGAAAACTGAGACCCACCGAAAGAAACCCTGAGAATTACAGCTCATTCAAGCTGGAGTTCCTGGCAGTGGTGTGGGCAGTCACCGAACGCTTTAAGCACTACCTCGCCTCTTCCCGGTTCACCGTGTACACGGATAACAACCCGTTGACGCATCTGGACACGGCAAGGCTCGGTGCCCTGGAGCAGAGATGGATGGCCCGCCTGTCCAACTATGAGTTCACAATCAAATACCGGGCAGGACGCTCCAATACCAACGCGGACGCCCTGTCTAGGATGCCAAACCTACCAGACGAGGGTGAGGATTCAGAAGATTTGGAAGAGGTCGAACTCCCTGCGTTCCACCGTCATGGGACTGTCCAGTATTCCCACCGTGTAGGGGGTAAGCAAGCCGCTACGTTCAACCCCTTACCTCACTACAACTGGGCGGAAACGCAAGACAGTGACCCTGCCGTCCGGCTGGTGAAGGAGATGCTGACTCAGCCAGAAGCTCGCCTTGACCCGGACGCTCCGGAGGAGACCAAGCAACTGTGGGCTGAGAAGAGTCGAATGTTCCTTTACAAGGGGAAGTTGTGCTGCAGAATGGTTAACTCCCGGACGCATGAACTGGTCTGGCAAGTAGTGGTGCCATGAAGGGACGCAGCTATGGTGATGGAGGCATATCACGACGGGGCTGGGCACTTCGGATGGAAGAAGCTGGAGTTCCTGCTGCGCGGGCGGTTCCATTGGGTAGGCATGAGAGGAACCATCGAGAGGTGGTGCAGAGACTGTGGCCCATGCAACCTAAGAAGGAAGGACCGTGCCAGCCAGAAGACCCCCCTTCAGTCCATCGTCACCCGGCAGCCGTTGGAACTGGTGGCCTTGGATCATGTAAAACTGACCCCAAGCAGAAGTGGCTACGTCTACGCATTAACCATCGTGGATCACTACTCCCGGTTCTTGGTTGTCGTCCCCGTCAAGGACTTAACGGCTCAAACAGCAGCTAGAGCCTTCCAGCAGCACTTCTGCCATCCACACGGCTACCCAGAGCAGGTGCTGACGGACCAGGGACCTGCCTTTGAAGCGGAGGTCTTCCAAGAGTTCTGTACTCTGTATGGCTGCCGGAAGATCAGGACGACACCCTATCATCCGCAAACTAATGGACTTTGTGAGAAAATGAACCAGGTGGTGATAGATCTTCTAAAAACATTGCCCCTGGAAGAACGCAGTCTGTGGCCTGAGAAGTTGCCCGACCTGGTGGACCTATACAACTACATCCCTGTAGGTTCCACCAACTGTACCCCGGCTTACCTAATGAGGGCAAGGCCTGGTAAGCTACCTGTTGACCTGGAGATGGGAGTCCTGACACCCGAGGACACTTCACCGGAAGCAGACTAGGACACAGAGAGGCAGCAGCAGTACCGGAAAGTACAGGAGAGCGTGGAGCGAAGTCTCTGTCTGGCTAGGGAAAGACAAGAGAAAACTTACAACCAGTATGCTCCCGCTGTTCCCCTGGTACCCGGAGAGCAGGTCTTGAAGAGGAAGAGACGGCTCCACAAGTTGGACGACCAGTGGGAGAAGGACCCGTACACCGTACTGCCCTCAAGCCACGACAACCCAAAGGTTTGTACCATCAGTAAAGACGGAGGGGAAACCACAGCCATTGTATCCCGGGATCACCTGAAGAAGTGTCCCGAACAGCTACGGAACCCAGAAGGGGAACAAGAAGACCCTCGACCCGTAGAGGAAAGGGAAGATATGGTTAGTACTGTGCTCGGAGACTTCCCTCGGTCCTGGACTCAAGTCAATGGTGCAGTTGTGGTACCCGTCCTCACGTTCCTCCAACCAGCATCCCAAGTGCCTACGGAGCAACAGGTAGAGCTGGGAGAGCAGCCGGTCCAGGAGGCAAGAGACTCCACACAAGCAGAACAGGAGGATCAACCCTCTGCTTATAGTGAGCCTGCCGTACCCCTAGTGAGCCAAAGAGCCCGTAGACAGCTGCCCAGTTTACCCTTGACAGCTCCTACACCCTGTAGTTCAGGGCCAGACAGTCAGCTCCGTAGGTCCACTAGGGCCACTAGAGGCCAGTTACCCGCACGTTGGAGGATTTGAAGTGTTTAAATTGTTTTATTTGTGGTCACCTGTCTGTTACTTGTAAATAATTATGTGTTTCTAGTTATTTTTAGGAGTCCTTGGTGGATTTACCGGGAATCCTTGTACAATTGGTTGGAGCGTAACCTAGGAATGGACTAAAGACTGTTAAGGACTCGGGGCAGGACAGACCCCTACCTGGTTACGTCTCCCTGTTTGGTGAAATGGACACCTTGCTTTTCTTCAAAACTGCACCCAGTTGCGGACACGCCGTAACCATCTTTATGTGTTTTTCTTATTGTATTATTATTGTTTATACCTTGTTATGTTTTTCTAAAAATATGTTTAGTCCCGGAGTACTAAATTTCACTAGGGGGGAATGTGGCACCCCAGGGGTCTGGTTTCCACAGTAACAGCAATGTTATGTCTGAGAGCAGGTGGGAGGTCTCTTGGTCAGGGATCCTATGCATGCCACACCTCCTGCCCAGTCCTGGGAGGGGAAGAACTTCCCCTATATAAACCTGGGGCTGAGGCAGGGTTAGGAAGAAGAGTAGAGAGAAGAAGAGAAGCAGTAATAGGAAAGAAAGACCAGGAGCTCTGTGGGAATCGTGCTAAGAAGAGGTCAGGGGCTGGTAGCTGTAGAGCTCGCCCTGATCGAAGCTTTCTCACCGGACCCGGAGTCCGAGGCTGTGGGGACTAACTTTTACCCAGCAGCAGAATCCGTCAGGCAGGGGATTTCCGGTCCTCTGGCCAAGAAACCCGAAGGCACGGTCACACGCGTGGGACCAGCACCGCCGTCGTGGAGCGGAAGCAAATAGAAGGCCCCGAGTCACCGGCCATACGGGTGAGCACCACACGGTACACTCAGGGACGTGGGCTACTTTTACCCGCCTCTAGCAAGGTAGCCAGAAGAGTACAGTTAGTTGGGAAGGCCTACAGCTCCGCCTGGCCAGGGGAAATCCCATCTGCCCAAGGACTGACCAGGCCCCATTCGCTAGCCAGTACTCCGGGAGGGTCTGTCTTTGTCACCAGTAAAGACCCTGAACTACACCGTACCGTCTCCGAGTGGTTCCTGCTACCCCCATCATCCACGTCGGCTGCCCTGAGGCCATACCCCTCCCGTTGGGGGTTATACCATCTCCTCTGCACAACTGTGTCACCGGCCTCAGCGGTCTGCCCTGCAGCGGCGGCTCCATAGCTGCATTCAACGGGTGGCGTAGTCGTCCAACATCTACTGCTACGTACACCGCCACTCAGTCTGACTCCCTGGGCACGGACCGGGTCACCGCCACAAGGACTACCACCCCTAATAGATCCGGCTCCGGGTAACCCCTGCGTGCGCAACGCTAGACCAGAAAGCAGGCCCAGGGGCGCGTCATATACATGTATGTGTAATGTGTGGATATATATGTGTACTGTTTATAAATGTGTGTAATGTGTACACATGTATATGTAATGTGTGGATATATGTGTGTACTGTTTATAAATGTGTGTAATGTGTATACATGTATGTGTAATGTGTGGATATATGTGTGTACTGTTTATAAATGTGTGTAATGTGTATACATGTATGTGTAATGTGTGCATATATGTGTGTACTGTTTATGAATATGTGTGTAATATGTATACATGCATGTGTAATGTGTGCATATATGTGTGTACTGTTTGTAAATGTGTGTAATGTGTACACATGTATATGTAATGTGTGTAAATATGTGTGTACAGTTTATAAATATGTGTGTAATGTGTATACATGTATGTGTAATGTGTGGATATATGTGTGTACTGTTTATAAATGTGTGTAGTATGTATACATGTATATGTAATGTGTGGATATATGTGTGTACTGTTTATAAATGTGTGTAATGTGTATACATGTATGTGTAATGTGTGGATATATGTGTGTACTGTTTATAAATGTGTGTAATGTGTATACATGTATGTGTAATGTGTGCATATATGTGTGTACTGTTTATGAATATGTGTGTAATATGTATACATGCATGTGTAATGTGTGCATATATGTGTGTACTGTTTGTAAATGTGTGTAATGTGTACACATGTATATGTAATGTGTGTATATATGTGTGTACAGTTTATAAATATGTGTGTAATGTGTATACATGTATGTGTAATGTGTGGATATATGTGTGTACTGTTTATAAATGTGTGTAGTATGTATACATGTATATGTAATGTGTGGATATATGTGTGTACTGTTTATAAATGTGTGTAATGTGTATACATGTATGTGTAATGTGTGCATATATGTGTGTACTGTTTATGAATATGTGTGTAATGTGTATACATGTATGTGTAATGTGTGGATATATGTGTGTACTGTTTATAAATGTGTGTAATATGTATACATGTATATGTAATGTGTGGATATATGTGTGTACTGTTTATAAATGTGTGTAATGTGTATACATGTATGTGTAATGTGTGGATATATGTGTGTACTGTTTATAAATGTGTGTAATTTGTATACATGTATGTGTAATGTGTGCATATATGTGTGTACTGTTTATGAATATGTGTGTAATATGTATACATGTATGTGTAATGTGTGCATATATGTGTGTACTGTTTGTAAATGTGTGTAATGTGTACACATGTATATGTAATGTGTGTATATATGTGTGTACAGTTTATAAATATGTGTGTAATGTGTATACATGTATGTGTAATGTGTGGATATATGTGTGTACTGTTTGTAAATATGTGTGTAATGTGTATACATGTATGTGTAATGTGTGCATATATGTGTGTACTGTTTATGAATATGTGTGTAATATGTATACATGTATGTGTAATGTGTGCATATATGTGTGTACAGTTTATAAATATGTGTGTAATGTGTATACATGTATGTGTAATGTGTGGATATATGTGTGTACTGTTTATGAATATGTGTGTAATGTGTATACATGTATGTGTAATGTGTACATATATGTGTGTAATGTTTATAAACATGTGCTTCCAATGTACCGTATATACATGTATGTGTAATATGTACATATATGTGTATTGCTTAAAAAAAATGTTGTGTGAATAGAGTACATCACAATATTATTTATGCATAAAGTTAGAGCTACTATTTATGTATGCTGTTAGTGGTGCTATTAATAGTAAAGGAAATAGCAGTACTATTTATGTGTATGTTTAAGGCAGGGTTTGTGTACAGTATATTATAGTATTATTTATATGTACAGTATTTTACAGTATTATTAGTAATATTGTTTATTTTGTATGCTTTCTTATAAGGGTTCTAGAGTTCATCTAGCAGCACAATGTAGTGTACATATAACTTATCAATCTATATACAAGGCATATAAATAATACCATTGTGTACATTAATATAGCCACTATACACTGTACGTGTGGACAGAAGTGAACAAATAATTCGTCAAGGTGGAGATTTCTGTTTGCAACATGAAAAAAAACCTTTTGAATTTCTAACCTCTTTTGTGAGAACAATATGCAGTAATATTATTTATACGTACAGTATATAGCTTCATATATGCAGTAGATGGCGGCACTTACTATTTTCGTGAACAACACATTTGCACTTTATGTTTCGTCCCTTGGGATGATGCTTGGTACTATGATCTGCACACGGCATGTCAATTTAATTTATGTAGTGTATAGCCTTATTATTGTTGCACCATAGGGCACCACTATTTTATTCCCAGCTGGTCCTTATTCTCTTTCCACTACATTTCCTTGGGCAAATTCGCTTGAATTCAGCATGCAGATTAGGCTGGCCACCAGTTTGCTGAATTTATGTAAATTGAATCCCCAAAATTTTTTATTCGGGAGAATCAGAATTTTTCAGGAAATTCGTCACAAATTTGATTCAATGACATTTCAAAACTAGAAGTGAATATGAATTGTTATTGTATATATGTAAGGTGGGACCTCCGAAACTATTCCTCTGGTGCTCCCCTTGTGCCTCGGTATGACACTAAGTTGCAGTAACAATGATCCAACTATCCATAAAAAGGCGGTATTATGAGAAAGCAATATCATAGGAAGGCGGTATTATAAGAAAGCAGTACTATAAAAAGGCGGTATTATGAGAAGGCGGTATTATAAGAAGGCGGTATTATAAGAAAGCGGTACTATGAAAAGGCGGTATTATGAGAAGGCGGTACTATAAAAAGGCGGTATTATGAGAAGGCGGTATTATAAGAAAGTGGTACTATAAAAAGGCGGTATTATGAGAAGGCGGTATTATAAGAAAGCGGTACTATAAAAAGGCGGTATTATAAGAAGGTGGTATTATCAGAAGGCGGTATTGTAAGAAGACAGTATTATGAGAAGGCGGTATTATAAGAAAGCGGTACTATAAAAAGGCGGTATTATAAGAAGGTGGTATTATCAGAAGGCGGTATTTTAAGAAGACAGTATTATAAGAAAGCGGTATTATGAGAAGGTAGTATTATAAGAAGGCAGTATTATGAGAAGGTGGTATTATGAGAAGGCGGTATTATGAAAAGGCGGAATTATAAAAAGGCGGTATTATAAGAAGGTGGTATTATCAGAAGGCGGTATTGTAAGAAGACAGTATTATGAGAAGGCAGTATTATAAGAAGACAGTATTATAAGAAGGTGGTATTATGAGAAGGTGGTATTATGAGAAGGCGGTATTATGAAAAGGCGGAATTATAAAAAGGCGGTATTATCAGAAGGCGGTATTATAAGAAGGCGGTATTATAAGAAGGCAGTATTATAAGAAAGTGGTACTATATGAAGGCAGTATTATAAGAAGGCGGTATTATGTGAAGGCAGTATTATAAGAAGGTGGTATTATAAGAAGGCGGTACTATAAGAAGGCAGTATAAGAAGGCGGTATTATAAGAAGGCGGTACTATAAGATGGCAGTATAAGAAGGCGGTATTATAAGAAGGCGGTATTATAAGAAGATAGTATTATAAGAAGACAGTATTATAAGAAGGCGGTATTATAAGAAGACAGTATTAAGAGAAGGTGGTAGAATAAGAGGGCGGTATTATAAGAAGGTGGTATTGTAAGAAGACAGTATTATAAGAAGGCGGTATTATGAGAAGGCGGTATTATAAGAAGACAGTATTATAAGAAGGCGGTATTATGAGAAGGCAGTATTATAAGAAGGTTGTATTGTAAGAAGACAGTATTATGAGAAGGCGATATTATAAGAAGGCGGTATTATAAGAAGGTGGTATTATGAGAAGGCAGTATTATGAGAAGGCGGTATTATAAGAAGGCGGTATTATGAGAAGGCAGTATTATAAGAAGGCGGTATTATGAGAAGGCGGTATTAAAGGAAGACAGTATTATGAGAAGGAGGTATTGTAAGAAGACAGTATTATGAGAAGGCGGTATTGTAAGAAGACAGTATTATGAGAAGGCGGTATTATAAGAAGACAGTATTATGAGAAGGCGGTATAATAAGAAGTCAGTATTATAAGAAGGCGGTATTATAAGAAGACAGTATTATAAGAAGACAGTATTATAAGAAGACGGTATTATGATAATACGGTATTATAAGAAGATGGTATTATGAGAAGGTGGTATTATAAGAAGACGGTATTATGAAAAGACGGTATTATGAGAAGACAGTATTATAAGAAGACAATATTATGAGACAGCGGTATTATGAGAAGACGGTATTATGAGAAGGTGGTATTATAAGAAGATGGTATTATGAGAAGGTGGTATTATAAGAAGACGGTATTATGAGAAGACGGTATTATGAGAAGACAGTATTATAAGAAGACAATATTATGAGACAGCGGTATTATGAGAAGGTGGTATTATAAGAAGACGGTATTATGAGAAGACGGTATTATGAGAAGGCGGTATTATGAGAAGGCATTACTAATGCAGTAAGGACAGATGTAGTTACCTCACTATACATGTATCTACGTTCTATATTGTCTGGTAATGTTAGATAAATTGGTCACACACTTGTCAAAAGTTACACTAGAAAATGTATCAGGGCATTTGTGCTCTGCCCCCAGAAATGCCCTAAAACGCCCATTTTTGGCTGTGGTTATACTACGCCTTCCCCCAACCCGTCTCCGTTCAGAGACCTGTCCAGGACATTCAGGACTGTTGGTAAGTATTAGTGCTAGGACATTAGCAGTACAGCTGCTGCACAGGAACCTTCTATATAAAACTACTGAGTTGTATGAGAAGAAGCTTCCATGTGTCGCAGTATGGCTCCATACATGTCATTGGGTGCGGTATTACAGATCTGTAATATGTCTATGTGCATGATGCATTAATATTTCATAATAAATCAGTATAATGGTTCAGTCTTAGCTCCCTCCTTCTATGTGAATCTTATGATTTTCATCTAGTTCCCTGTTCTTCTACCACGTGAGGTTTCTTATGCCGCGTGCGTGCCAGCTGCCGACACCTGAGAGGTTAAATATTAGACGTGGCAAGGTGCAAGCTCCACGTGAATATTCATGCAGACTTCTGAGAGGTTCTGGGCTCACCCTGCCAGTATAAACACCAGCAGGCCTCTCCGAAGGCACAGGCCCATGTCCAATGTGTGCAGGCGCAGTTTGATACGATCAGCAGCACTGATTTTACACTGTGAGTGTGTATAGACACAACCCTTATAGGTAACTCCCAGTGGTCAATTTATTAATTTTACTCCCCTTAAATATATGGTGCCGCAAATGATTAAAATCAACATCCTTCTCTATAAGTGACTCTCCTAGTTTTACTCCCCCTAAAACACATAGTACCTGCAGGTTTTTAGTATCCAGATCCTTCTCTACAAGTGACTCTCCTAGTTTTACTCCCCCTAAAACATATAGTGCCCACAGGTTATTAGTGCCCAGATCCTTCTCTACAAGTGACTCTCCTAGTTTTACTCCCCCTAAAACATATAGTGCCCACAGGTTATTAGTGCCTAGATCCTTCTTTACAAGTGACTCTCCTAGTTTTACTCCCCCTAAAACATATAGTGCCCACAGGTTATTAGTGCCCAGATCCTTCTTTACAAGTGACTCTCCTAGTTTTACTCCCCCTAGAACATATGGTGCTGGAAGGTTTTTAGTACTCCATTCCTTCTCTACAAGTTACTCTCCTAGTTTTACTCCCCCTAGAACATATGGTGCTGGTAGGTTTTTAGTACTCAGATCCTTCTCTACAAGTGACTCTCCTAGTTTTATTCCCCCTAGAACGCATGCGGCCCCTGAGGCTCTGTTGTGCGGCCCTCGGGCCCCTGATACAATCGCGTCCAATGAGCCAGGGGTCGCGGACGTTAGCGCTTCTTTTTAACTGAATGTGCATCTGAAGACGCACATTCAATTGAAATGTATTGCAGCACAGAGACCAGCTCTCTACACTGCAATACCAACGAAAGCTGCTGGCCAATCAGAGGCCAGCAGCTGATGTCGGCGTCCCTGTGTGAACGCACATGACGTCATTGCTAAGCGCCCCGTTTGTGGAGGAGGAAGGGGACACTGTTCATCGAGGGAGCGAGGTCAGGTGAGAAGACTTTTTTATGTGTGTGTAAAGAGTGATAGAATGTGGGACACTTACCAGAAGAGGACAAGGATAGGAACATTACTATAAGATGGGACCAGGATAGGGACACTACTATAAGAAGGGACCAGGATGGGGACATTACGATAAGATGGGACAAGGGTAGGAACATTACTATAAGATGGGACCAGGATGGTGACATTACTATGAGATGGGACGAGGATGGGGACATTACTATAAGATGGGACCAGGATGGGGACATTACTATAAGATGGGACCAGGATAGGGACATTACTATAAGATGGGACCAGGATGGGAACATTACTATAAGGTGAGACCAGGATGGGGACATTACTATAAGATGGGACCAGGATGGAAACATTACTATAAGGTGGGAGCAGGATGGGGACATTACTATAAAAAGGGACCAGGATGGGGACATTTCTATAAGATGGGACCAGGATGGAAACATTACTGTAAAGTGGGAGCAGGATGGGGACGTTACTATAAGATGGGACCAGGATGGGAACATTACTATAAGGTGTGACCAGGATGGAAACATTACTATAAGAAGGGACCAGGATGGGGACATTACAATAAGAAGGGACCAGGATGGGGACATTTCTATAAGATGGGACCAGGATGGGGAAGTTACTATAAAATGGGACCAGGATGGGAACATTACTATAAGGTGGGACCAGGATGGGGACTTTACTATAAGATGGGACGAGGATGGGGACATTGCAATAAGAAGGTACCAGGATGGGGACATTTCTATAAGATAGGATCAGGATGGTAACATTACTATAAGGTGGGACCAGTATGGGGACGTTACTATAAGAAGGGACCAGGATGGGAGCATTACTGTATGTGGGACCAGGATGGGGACGTTACTATAAGATGGGACGAGGATGGGGACATTACTATTAGATGGGACCAGCATGGGGACATTACTATAAGATGGGACCAGGATGGGAATATTACTATAAGGTGGGATCAGGATGGGAACATTACTATAAGGTGGGACCAGGATGGGGACATTTCTATAACATGGTGCCAGAATGGGGATATTACTACTGGACAGGGAACATTATTACAGGCTGAGGGACATTACTACAGAACAGGGGACATTATTACAGGACGAGGGACATTATTACAAAACCAGGGACATTATTACAAGCTTGGGGATATGATAACAGGACAGAGGACACTATTACAGGCTGAGGGACATTATTACAGGACAAATGATATAATTTCAAGCTTGGGGACATTATTACAGTGTGACAGACATTATTACAGGGTTGGGGACATTATTACAGGACAGGGGACATTATTACAGGATGGGAGCCAGAATTACTGTATAAGGCTAATTTTAAAACTATATTACTGTATGGGGCCGGTTGAGAGTAAAAAAAAAAAAAAAAACATTTAAAAAAAAAAAAGGAAAATAAAGAATTGAAAAATAATGGAATAATATTTGGCCACTAAAAATGCTGCTTTATGTAAAAAAAATAAGTAAAAGAGAAGACCTGTAAAACAAAAAATAATGATCAAAAAGTCATGTAGAAAAATAACGGTATCACAGAAAACTTAATCTTCTCCCGCAAAGAACGCAGCCCTTTATATTCAAATTTTTTCAAAGTGCGGCCCATTTACCCAGCTGAGTTTGAGACCCCTCCCCTAGACCATATAGTGCCTGCAGGTTATTAGTACCCAGATCCTTTTCTACATGTGACTCTCTTAGTTTTACTCCTCCTAGAACATATGGTGCCTTCAGGTTATCAGTACCTGGATCCTTCTCTACAAGTAACTCTCCTAGTTTTATTCCTCCTAGAAAATATGGTGCCCATAGGTTATTAGTATCCAGATCCTTCACTGCAACTGACTCTCTCAGTTTTACTCGATTATTAGTACTCGGATCATTCTCTTCAAGTGACTCTCACAGTTTTACTCAATTATTAGTACTCGGATCTTTCTCTACAAGTGATTCTCCCAGTTTTACCCAATTATTAGTACCCAGATCCTTTTCTACAAGTGACTCTCCCACTTTTACTCGATTATCAGTACCCAGATCCTTCTCTACAAGTGACTCTCCTAGTTTTACTCAATTATTAGTACTCGGATCATTCTCTACAAGTGACTCTCCCAGTTTTACTTGATTATTAGTACCCAGATCCTTCTCTACAAGTGACTCGCCAAGTTTTACTCAATTATTAGTACCCAGATCCTTCTCTACAAGTGACTCTCGCAGTTTTACTCGATTATCAGTACCCAGATCCTTCTCTCCAACTGACTCTCCCAGTTTTACTCAATTATTAGTACTCGGATCATTCTCTACAAGTGACTCTCCCAGATTTATTCGATTATTAGTACCCAGATCCTTTTCCACAAGTGACTCTCCTAGTTTTACTCAATTATTAGTACTCCGATCATTCTCTACAAGTGACTCACCAAGTTTTATTCAATTATTAGTACCCAGATCCTTCTCTACAAGTGACTCTCCCAGTTTTACTCAATTATTAGTACTCGGATCATAGTCTACAAGTGACTCTCCCAGTTTTACTTGATTATTAGTACCCAGATCCTTCTCTACAAGTGACTCTCCCAGTTTTACTCAATTATTAGTACTCAGATCCTTCTCTACAACTGACTCTCCCAGTTTTACTCAATTATTAGTACTCGGATCATTCTCTACAACTGACTCTCCCAGTTTTACTCGATTATCAGTACTCAGATCCTTCTCTACAACTGACTATCTCAGTTTTACTCAATTATTAGTACTCGGATCATTCTCTACAACTGACTCTCCCAGTTTTACTCGATTATCAGTACTCAGATCCTTCTCTACAACTGACTATCCCAGTTTTACTCAATTATTAGTCCCCGGATCATTCTCTACAAGTGACTCTCCCAGTTTTACTCAATTCTTAGTACTCGGATCATTCTTATAATGATCATCATCATAAGTTCTATATTATTCTATATTATTAATAAATAAGCTGAATGATAGGGGACCCTGCACTGAACCTTGGGGGTCACTACTTATTACCATTCAGAGTAGCGGTCATTTACCACAACTCTCTCAACCAATTACAAACCATAATTTCTAATCCTATAGGTAGGACAGTGTCCTTAAAGGGTCCTTAAAGGGTTAAATGACACAGTCAGCTCTGCTACATCCGCATGTAAATATACACTCACAAGCTGATACAAAGCACTTTGTCTTTCCCATGTCTATGTGGCAAAACCGAAAGCAACAGCAGGAATATTTTCAGCAAAAGTCTTTCTGGACTATGAGAACGAGATCATCTGAAGAAAGCGCACGACGACACTTAGTTCTTCACAGCAACGATCCAGCTGCTGATGTCACCCCTGAGAAAGAGCAAGTCATGGAGGTACTGGGGGAAGGGGGGTGAGATACATTAACGCTGCTATGTAGATCACGGCAGATTAGGGAGGGCGCTGTTGGGGTGGGGTTTGGGTGCCTTCAAGTGAAAAAAAAAATTCTGCAAAACTGCTGCTCTCAGCACATTTTTCTCCACATTTGGAAGGAGGAAACTTCCACTTGAGACTGCTGAAAATGAAGCAGATTTTTTTTTTCTTACTAGTTTGGAAGTTGCTTTATGGCCGCTCAGTCTGTGATAGTCAGTAAAATGCTCACACCCAGACGCTGCCCTGTTAGTGCTATGTCAGCTTGTTTTAGAGGTTTTTTTTGAGGGGGGGGGGGGCGGGTTGCAAGTAATATGTATCATTAAAAATAATAATAATAATAATAATCGTATATATATGAATGGAAGTAGGTGTAATATTTAAAGGGGAACGCACGCAATAAACCAAAATTGTTAATTATGATGCCATAAAAATATCATATCGATCATCTCTGCAACTTTATTTTTTGACCTATGCCAGTAGTGTGTCTTAACAATAATATATATATATAAATTTATATACTACTGCCAAAGTGAGTGTAGAATTGGCAATAGGAATATATATATTAGCTTTGATTAGGTATGCATATATATAAAGGGGGAAACACACAATAAATCAGTATCATCCATCGTATTATTATAGTTACGTACTATAAAAATGATCATATCCACCACCAGGGAATGGTATTTTTTGTGCTTAACTACTAACGTCTTGAAATTATATATACGGCCAGATTATCTCTATCTATTTTTTTGGGGGGGGATTGCAAATAATATGTATCATTTAAAAAATAATAATAGTAATAATAATAATCATATACATTATATGAATGGAAGTAGGTGTAATATTTAAAGGGGAGCGTATGTCTTTTTTTCTTTCTTTCTTTCTCTCTCTTTCTCTCATTCTTTCTCCTATCTATTTATCTATCTATCTATCTATCTAAGTATCGTCCTTTCTTTCTTTATTTCTTTTTCTTTCTTTTTTTCTTTCTCTCTTTCTCCTATATATCCATAATCTACCTATTGACCTATAGTTGTTTCTTTCTTTTTTCTCTTTCTTTCTATCTCTCTATCGTCCTTTCCTTTTCTTTATTTCTTTCTCTCTTTCTCTCATTCTTTCTCCTATCTATCTAATTATTGTCCTTTCTTTCTTTATTTATTTCTTTTTCTTTCTTTTTTTCTTTCTCTCTTACTCCTATCTATTATCTACCTATAGTTGTTTCTTTCTTTTTTCTCTTTCTTTCTATCTCTCTATCGTCCTTTCCTTTTCTTTCTTTCGTTCTCTCTCTTTCTCTCATTCTTTCAATCTATCTATCCATCTATAGTCCTTTCTTTATTTATCTCTTTCTTTCTCTCTCTTTCTCCTATTATTTATCATCTATCTATTATCTATCTACCTATAGTTGTTGTTTTTTTCTCTCTCTTTCTTTCTACCTCTCTATCGTCCTTTCCTTTCTTTCTTTTTTTCTCTTTCTTTCTCCTATCTATTTATCTATTTATCGTCCTTTCTTTCTCTCTTTTTTTCTTTCTTTCTTATATCTATCTCCCAATTCCCACGCTGTGAGCCTTTTTCCAGTAAATATCTATCCCAGATATATTATATATGTATATATCTCATGATATATATCTATATATTTTCATCATACAGAATAAAAGCTGTGATAGTTTTTGGAGGGAAATTTCACTAAGGGCCTGAATAACTGTAAATATATTAATAATAATAACTTACGTACACAAAGGCTACACATTATTTTTTTTTCATGTTTTTACAACCGCCTTAGTATTAACATCCATACTAACAAAAAAAATCCCCATTTTTTGTATCTGATTTTTAAACCCCCTTTTTCTCTGAATTAATTTTTTACAATTTTCTTCTTTTTTTTTTTTTTACTTCTGTTTCTTGGCAATTAAATCTTCAACGTTAATAGAATATTAATTAATATCAAGGAATGAATTAATTGATTAATATTGCTTTGTACACTTTTTTTTATATTTTATGCAGATATCAAGTAAAAAAAAAAAAAAATCTAACTCATGTTCCTGTAGGAAGTAGGATAAAAACTATCGTTCATATTTTAATACTGATAAGAAAATTAAAGGGGGAAATTAAAAAAAAAAAAAAAGAATCTGAAGTTGCCGGGACCCCCCGAGACATAATGACGCTTCCTCCAGTGTTGCGATGCTTTGTATGGCGGTATAATGAGGGTCCGCATATATATAATGAGGCCGTTACACACAGGTCGGACGCTTGGCCGGGAGAAAACACTGGATTAAGTTTTCCAGGGTTAGAAGAGGTAAAATGCAAAACTGTCCCAAGCTTACTAGTGAGGCTGCGGCCGGCGCTGCGCTGCCCATTGTGTCACACGTTAACCCTTTCTGTCTTATGTATTAAAAGTATCTGATGTTGCAAAATCTGCGCCGGACGGAGCCGCTCCGGGTCACAGGTCCCTCACTGGCCCGTTCTAATATCTATCCCATATCATCCTTTCCTTCTTCACTTCCTTTCTCTTTCTTTCTTTTGTTCTGTCTTCATTTTCTTTTTCTTTCTTTCTTTTGATCTATCCCATAACTTTTTTTCTTGCTTTATTTCGTTTTTTGTCTTTCTTTCTTTTGTTCTTTCTTTCTTCTTTTCTTTTTTTCTTTCTCTCTTTCTTTCATTTTCTTTCTTCCTTTCTTTCTTCTTTTTCTGTCTTTCTTTCTCTCTCTCTCTGTCTATATATCTTTCTTTCCTTCTTTCTTTCACTTTCTATCTATCCCAAATCTTTTTTTATTCCTTTTTTCTTTTTATCTTTCTCTCTCAATCTCTTTATCCCATATCTATCTATCTATCTATCTATCTATCTATCTATCTATCTATTATCTATCTTTCTTATTTTCTCTTTCTCTTTCCTTTCTTTCTTTTTATCTATCCCACATTGTCCTTTCTTTCTTCATTTCCTTCCTCTTTCTTTCTTCTTTTGCTATTTCTGTCTTCATTTTCTTTTTCTTTCTTCCTTTCTTTTGATCTATCCCATATCTTTTTTCTTGCTTCATTTTCTTTTTCGATGTTTCTTTCTTTCTTTTGTTCTTTCTTTGTTTCTTCCTTTCTTTTTTCCTTTCCTCTCTTTCATTTTCTTTCTTCCTTTCTTCTTTTTCTCTGTCTTTCTTTCTCTCTCTCTATCTATCTCTCTTATTTTCCTTCTTTCTTCTCGTTCTATCACAAATCTTCTTTATTCTCTTTTTCTTTCTGTCTTTCTTTCTTTCTCTCTATCTATCTCTCTTATTTTCTCTCTTTCCTTCTTTCTTTCTCTTCCTATCTATCCAAATCTTTTTATTCTTTTTTCTTTCTTTCTATCTCTTTCTTTCTTTCTTGCTCTCTATCTATTGATCTCTTTATCCCATATCTATTATCTATCTTTATCATTTTCTCTCTTTCTTTCTCTTTCTTCTTTCTTTCTTTTTATCTATCCCATATTTTTCCTTATTCCTTTTCTCTTTTTCTTTCTTCTCTCTATCTATCTATTGATCTCTCTATCCCATATCTATCTATCAATCTATCAATCAATCTATCATCTATCTATCTATTATCCTTTCTTTCTTCCTTTCTTTCTCTTTCTTTCTTTCTTTTTATCTATCGCATATCTTTCTTTACTCCTTTTTTCTTTTTCTATCTTTTTTCCTTTCTTTCTCTCTCTCTATTTTTCTTATTTTCTCTTCTTTCTCTCTTTCTATATATCTATTATCTATCACATCACATGTATAAAACACATATTTAGCTATACTTAGTGATCATACTAATATCGTAATATTTTTATATCCTCTTATCCAAATATGTTATATTTCTACTTTTCTTATAGTCAATATATATTTCAATATATTCCCAACTAATTTTAACATTTTACTTTGCTTTTTTGTATTTTATTTTTATTTTAGCATCAATTGTTATTATTATTATTATTATTATTATTATAGTTTTTATTATTATACATTCATATTTTATATATTTTTTTCACATTATAATATGCCTATTTATTAGTTAGAGTTAGTAACCAGAGCAAATGTGAAGTCTTATTTAGATTTTTTAGGTACCTGTTGCTTTGATTTTTAGTAGGTGAGAATTTGGGGGTAAAATATTATCTTATTTAAAGGGACTTTTCACAAGAGAATCGTCAGTGCAAATGATTTTATGATTGTCGTCGGACCGTCACACAACATTTTCTCATCACCAGCCATTTCTACTATTTTTTTTATTATTTTCTTGAAAATTATTAAAAAATTTGATATTAGTTCGTAAAATTGTCTTTTTTTTTTTTATTTTATGAGTTTTAGGAGAAAAATATTGTATCACTCCTAAATGCCTGATTTAGATAGATTTTTCTGTTTTTATTAATTGCAATATTTATCAAACTCATTTTTTTCTTACATTTTCAAAAAAACTAAGAATATAAATTTGCCATATTCGAGAATTCGTGAAAAAAAAAACAACCTGACTTTGTGAGTAATTTATAAATATAGTCTCGGTATGAAAAACAGGTATAAATGGTAAATTCTTATTTACGATACAATCGGAATAAAAAATAATTAAAATATTAAAAATTATACTACCATAGTGAGACCAAAAATACTAAAAATACTAAAAATTGATAATCATTAGTGGTTGATACTTTTTAATGGCCAATTGAAAAGGTGTTAACAAATAGCCATAAAAAAGTATCACCCCCTGCGGACGCTCAAATTTTATTATTTTTGGTCTAGCTATAGTCCCACTATAGTAGTAGAAATTTTTATTATTTTTTCCTATTTTTTTACATATTTTTTATTAGCTTTACTACAATAAAATACTAAAAACTACTTTCGGTGTAGCTATAGTCTTACTATATTAATATCAATTTTTATTATTTTTTCCGATTATTTTTTCCTATTTTTTACAGATTTTTTATTAGCTTTACTACAATAAAATACTAAATACTATTTTTGGTGTAGCTATAGTCCCACTATAGCAGTAGAAATTTTTATTATTTTTTCCTATTTTTTTACATATTTTTTATTAGCTTTACTACAATAAAATACTAAAAACTACTTTCGGTGTAGCTATAGTCTTACTATAGTAGTATCAATTTTTATTATTTTTTTCTATTATTTTCTCCTATTTTTTTACAGATTTTTTTCAATTTTACTAGAATAAAATACTAAATACTATTTTTTGGTCTAGCTATAGTCTCACTATAGTAGTATCAATTTTTATTATTTTTTCCTATTTTTACATATTTTTGATTAGCTTTACTACAATAAAATACTAAATACTATTGTTTCGGTCTAGCTATAGTCTTACTATAGTAATATCAATTTTTATTATTTTTTCCTATTTTTTTAACTATTTTTTTCAATTTTATTAGAATAAAATACTAAATACTATTTTTTGGTCTAGCTATAGTCTCACTATAGTAGTGTAAATTTTTTATTATTTTTTTATTATTATTTTTTCCTATTTTTTCTATTTTTTTTTCAGTTTTACTAGAATAAAATACTAAATACTATTTTTTGGTTTAGCTATCGTCTCACTATAGTAGTGTCAATTTTTATTATTTTTTCCTATTATTTTTTACTATTTTTTTTTTTTTTGCTGAAAATACTAAAACAAAAATACTAAAATGCTAAAAAAAATCGAAAAAAAAAATCAATGTAATAGAAAAGGGGCCCAACTTGGTCCTACAGGTGTCAGTTTTTTATATATATTTTTTTTTACTTTTTTTTGTGGTCAGGCAGTATTGAGTCATTAATATTTCATGATAGTAACAGAAATACAAAAAAATACTAAAACACAAATAAAAATACTAAAAATACGAAAACACTAAAAAAATACTAAAAAAAACTAAAATAAAAAATACTAAAATATTTAAAAAAAATAAGAAAAAAAATCAATGTGGTAAAAAACAGGCACAACTTGGTCCTACTGGTGTCAATTTTATTTATTTTATTTTTTTATTTTATTTTTTGGTCAGGCAGTATTGAGCCATTGATATTTCATGGTAGTAATAGAAATGCTAAAAAAATACTAAAACACAAAAAAATACTAAAAATACTAAAACGCTAAAAATGCTAAAAAAAATACTAAAATAAAAAATACAAAAATATTAAAAGAAAATACAAAAATACTAAAAAAATAGAAAACAATATCAATGTAGTAAAAAACAGGCACAACTTAGTCAATTTTTTTATATTTTTTTTTATTTTATTTTTTGGTCAGGCAGTATGGAACCATTGATATTTCATGGTAGTAATAGAAATACTAAAAAATACTAAAATACAAATAAAAATACTAAAAATACTAAAACACAAAAAAATACTAAAAAAAACTAAAATAAAAAATACTAAAATATTTAAAAAAAATACAAAAAAATAGAAAAAAATCAATGTAATAAAAAACAGGCTCAACTTGGTCCTACAGGTGTCAATTTTTTATATATATATTTTTTACTTTATTTTTTGGTCAGGCAGTATGGAGCCATTGACATTTCATGGTAGTAATAGAAATACTACAAAATACTAATACACAAAAAAATACTAAAACACTAGAAAAATACTAAAATAAAAAATAGTAAAATACTAAAAAAATTGAAAAAAAATCAATGTAATAAAAAAGGGGCACAACTTGGTCCTAAAAGTGTAAAAAAAAATTTAGATATTTATTTTTTATTATTTTTTGGGGTCAGGCAGTATTGAGCCATTGATATTTCATGGTAGCAATTAACTATTCAAACATAATTATTCCACAGTATTTCACTGGATTTTTTCCCCCTAATATTTTAGGTTAAAATTATCTTTTTTCTTTCCATTTTTCCATTTCATTTTTGGCAATATTGATTTTTTTCATAGACTTATAGGCGATATTACTGTGGGTTTACGTCACAATATATTAACGCCTATAATTTAATTATTCATTGTTAGAATTATAGTTTTGGATTTTATTTCATTTTTTTTATAAAACAGAGAAATTTTAATCCTTCCTCAAAAAGCCGGAGTTTTATTTTGTGACGATATTTTTTTGTGGGGTTCCCAGCTACAATATTTGTCGAAGAAATTCTCATATGGGATATTAGATCTTAATGACGAGACACAAGCCCGGGATTCCCGCAGAATGTGATACTGAAGGCTCAGTGTAACTTTATGATTAGCGTTTACGGTTTATTTATACTGATCAGAAAATCGGAAGCGTTATTTCATATTTAAGGCATTTTCCTGACATAATGGTCGCAAATGTTTTTGAAAATTCTTTACATTTTTTTCAAACGTCTATAAAATAACCGACCATAGAATTTTTATCAATTTGAGTTTTTTATGCTCTCACCAAAAGAATAAAAATGACAAAATCTCTACTACATGAAAAAAATACATGAAAATGTAAAGATTTCTACCACTATGCTAAAAATGCATATATACACATATATATATATATATATATATATATATATATATATATATATACATGTATGTGTGTGTTATATAAATATGTATGTGTAATATTATACATATATATGTGTGTGTGTAATATGTATGTGTATATATATATATATATATATAAATATACATGTATGGGTGTATATATATATGTGTGTGTGTAATATTTATATATCTGTGTGTGTAATATATGTATATATATACATGTATGTGTGTATATATATGTGTGTGTGTGATATATATATATATATATGTGTGCGTGTAATATATATATCTATGTGTGTGTAATATATGTATATATGTGTGTGTGTGTGTGTAATATATATATCTATGTGTGTGTAATATATGTATATATATATATGTGTGTGTGTGTAATATATATATCTATGTGTGTGTTTGTAATATATGTATATATACATGTATGTGTGTATATATGTGTGTGTAATATATAGATATATACAGGTTTGTGTATTTCTGCCAATATAGTAAAAATGCCCTTTTTTATATATATATATGTGTGTGTCTAATAAATACATATGTGTGTGTTTATATATATATATTTCTGCCAATATAGTAAAAATAAATATATATATTATTATACCAATATGGTGAAAGTGCATATATATATATACACATATTGTTTTGTTATTGGTAGTAATATTGGAATTTTTACGATGTTTGCATTGATTGTCTACCGGCTCCAGTACATGGGAAATTTAACAAGCAAACACAGGGCAAAGCGCCAAGTTTTTTTTGTTTTTTGTTTTTTATGGCGACTTGGGGCAAATGTCGGTGGCAGTGTGCAGGTCTTACAGCATTATATGAGGGCTCGGGTATACTGTGATATTTATTTTGGCAATTACAGACCTTTCTAAAGAACAGGCTGCCACATTTTATTGTTAATATCCCACTCAGTATCAGGAGCCGAGCACGGATGTGAGCGGAGCTGGAAAGTTACTTTTTTTTTTGACTGGAAGAAGTAAAAAATATATATGAGCCCTCAATAAATAATGGAAACTTTTAAACTTGGAAACAAGACGAATATTTGGAAAATAGTTTCAATATTGATCTAAGTTCTGCGCAAATCTGCAAAGGTGCATTGTGCTGATGGTGATGGGGAGCTCGGGGAGCTGGGGTCACCAGTGTCACAAGGGTCCTCTCTTTTAGATCGGATATTTCATATCTCTATATTATCACCTATGGATTTATTGAAACTTTGGATTTTTTTTTGCAAACTCTCTGGTATGTTTGTTCTGCTCTAAAAAAGTAACTGGACAAAGAAACGAGTCCAGACTGTCCGTGTATGGAGTCAGGCTATGTTCTGCCGGGTCCGCCATAGTCTGTCTGCCTATTACATTGTTAAGTAATTCAAAAATGTCTGACAATCAATCAAAGCATCAGAAAAATGATAAAGTGCGAGGTATTAAGTATGTATATATATATGTGTGAGGGCTGAAAGCCTGCAGGAACTTCCATCATTCTCTATACACAACACTTTTATCTATCATCTATTATCTATTTATCATCTAATTATCTATCATCTATCTATTATCTATCATCTATCATCTATCTATTATCTATCTATCATCTATCTATTATCTATCATCTATCTATCATCTATCTATTATCTATCTATTATCTATCTATTATCTATTTATCATCTAATTATCTATCATCTATCTATTATCTATCTATTATCTATCTATTATCTATCTATCATCTATCTATTATCTATCTATTATCTATCTATCATCTATCTATCATCTATCTATTATCTATCATCTATCATCTATCTATTATCTATCATCTATCTATTATCTATCTATTATCTATCTATCTATTATCTATCATCTATCTATCATCTATTATCTATCTATCTATCATCTATCTATCATCTATCTATTATCTATCTATCATCTATCTATCATCTATCTATTATCTATCTATTATCTATTATCTATCTATTATCTATCATCTATCTATCATCTATCTATCATCTATCTATCATCTATCTATTATCTATTATCTATCTATCATCTATCTATTATCTATTATCTATCTATCATCTATCTATTATCTATCATCTATCTATTATCTATCTATTATCTATCTATCTATTATCTATCATCTATCTATCATCTATCTATCATCTATCTATTATCTATCTATCATCTATCTATCATCTATCTATTATCTATCTATTATCTATTATCTATCTATTATCTATCATCTATCTATCATCTATCTATCATCTATCTATTATCTATTATCTATCTATCATCTATCTATTATCTATCATCTATCTATTATCTATCTATTATCTATCTATCTATTATCTATCTATTATCTATCATCTATCTATTATCTATCTATTATCTATCATCTATCTATTATCTATCTATTATCTATCATCTATCATCTATCTATCTATCATCTATCTATTATCTATCATCTTTCTATTATCTATCTATTACCTATCATCTATCTATTATCTATCTATTATCTATCATCTATCTATTATCGATATATTATCTATCATCTATCTATTATCTATCATCTACCTATTATCTATCATCTATTATCTATCTATCTATTATCTATCATCGATATATTATCTATCATCTATCTATTATCTATCATCTACCTATTATCTATCATCTATCTATTATCTACCTATTATCTATTATCTATCATCTATCTATTATCTATCATCTATCTATTATCTATCTATTATGTATCATCTATCTATTATCTATCTATTATCTATCATCTATCTATCTATTATTTATCTATTATCTATCTATTATCTATCTATTATCAATCTATTATCTATTATCTATCATCTATCTATTATCTATCTATCTATTATCTATCTATTATCTATCATCTATCTATTATCTATTATCTATCATCTATCTATTATCTATTATCTATCATCTATCTATTATCTATCATCTATCTATTATCTATCTATCATCTATCTATCATCTATCTATTATTTATCTGTTATCTATCTATTATCTATCAATTATCTATCTATTATCTATCTATTATCATCTATCTATTATCTGTCATCTATCTATCATCTATCTATAATCTATCTATTATCTATTATCTGTTATCTATCTATTATCTATTATCTATCTATTATCTATCTATCATCTATCTATTATCTGTTATCTATCTATTATCTATCATCTATCTATTATCTATCTATCTATTATCTATCTATTATCTATCTATTATCTATCTATCATCTATCTATTATCTATTATCTGTTATCTATCTATTATCTATTATCTATCTATTATCTATCATCTATTATCTATCTATTATCTATCATCTATCTATTATCTATCTATCATCTATCTATTATCTATCTATTATATATTATCTATCTATTATCTATCTATTATCTATCTATCATCTATCTATAATCTATCTATTATCTATTATCTGTTATCTATCTATTATCTATTATCTATCTATTATCTATCTATCATCTATCTATTATCTATTATCTGTTATCTATCTATTATCTATCATCTATCTATTATCTATCTGTCTATTATCTATCTATTATCTATCTATTATCTATCTATCATCTATCTATTATCTATTATCTATTATCTGTTATCTATCTATTATCTATTATCTATCTATTATCTATTATCTATCATCTATTATCTATCTATTATCTATCATCTATCTATTATCTATCTATCATCTATCTATTATCTATCTATTATATATTATCTATCTATTATCTATCTACCATCTATCTATTATCTATCTATTATATATTATCTATCTATTATCTATCTATTATCTATCTATCATCTATCTATTATCTATCATCTATCTATCTATTATCTATCTATCTATTATCTATCTATTATCTATCTATTATCTATCTATTATCTATCTATCTATCTATCTATTATCTATCTATTATCTATTATCTATCATCTATCTATTATCTATCTATTATCTATCTATCATCTATCTATTATCTATCATCTATCTATCATCTATCTATTATCTATCTATTATCTATCATCTATCTATTATCTATCTATTATCTATCTATTATCTATCTATCTATCTATCTATTATCTATCTATTATCTATTATCTATCATCTATCTATCATCTATTATCTATCTATTATCTATCTATCTATCTATTATCTATTATCTATCTATCTACGTATCCATCTTTTGAAGCTTCCTATTGGAAAGTGATCCTGTGGCCTCCGGACCCCCTTGTGAGGATATTACTGGTGAAAGTGACTCTCTCCATTACTAAGTGTCCTCAGATTTGGATTTTGCCACTTGCCTGAATCAGATCCCTCGGGGTATAACCCTTTTAATCCTCTTTAGTTAATGTATTGGTGATCTTTACTTAGGCAAAATAAACAGAGCAGCTCCCAACAAAGGGAGGTCAGACTTCCTCAGTTACTCTCTGACCTCGGGGTCATGGCCTTTGTTCACTTCTCAATGGGAGCCGCTCTCAAAGGGGCATCACAAAATAGAGAACTAATTTAGGCACGTGCATTCAAAGAGTCACTGGGTATCGGGTTTAATGAAGCTGAACTTTTTTTTTTTTCTATAGGAGTAAAAAAATATCTTGTTTGTTATTTATTGGAGTTGAGTATCACTAATTATACCGCCAGCTGGATGGTAAACGTACCGCAATAGCAACAGTTACTACATACACACCCCCCTGTCATATATAGTAGGCCTCATTCACACCAGAGTTCTTTTTTTACCTTCTTTCATTTCTATGTCATAAGGTCGATGCTAATTTTGGCATCGGCTGCAAATCAGAAGGGTCTACGAAACAGTCCGAGAAATAACTAAGAAAAAAAAAAAATTTTTCAAAAATTTTTCAAAACTTGTTTTTGAAAATGAATGTCAGTTGACAATAAAACGGGATAATTTTTCACAAATTGTTTTAAATTGAGGGGAAATGGATCCATTGAGACAGATTTTTAGACTTATTTATATTTTTTTATCCATTGAAAAAAAAAAAAGGAAAAAAAAAATGGTCCTGAGTTTGGAGGCCTCAACTGAAAAATCACGAAAAGCTTTTTCCAAGAACACAAAAGAGAGTAGACCACAAACTCCTAGATCCGTCTGAGACATGAGAGCAGAAGTTGTACTGATTCGTACTGTGTCCTGGTCTTTACAGGTAAAGTGTAAAAACTTTTCTATGACTATTTGATAATCTAGATGTTTGATAAATCACCACCTATTCTATATATCATCCACATTTTTTACAACATATGTTGTCGGTATTAATAATTATAACCCTTGTTCGGAATAACTGAGCATATCCTTTAAGAAACTCAACATAGCATCCATATTCATTCGATATATGTTAGCGGTATTAATAATTATATCCCTTATTTGGTGTAGTTAAGTATTTATAAACACTACCATTATATGTTATCTGTATTATTAATTCTAACCTTTGTTCATTATAATTAAGTATAAAATTTAATATACACTATATATAATCTATATTTATGCAATATATGATATCAGTATTAATAATTATAACCCTTGTTTGGTATAACTATACATAAACTTTATTAAACGCTATGTATTATCCATGTTCATACAATATATGTTATCGGTATTAATAATTCTAACCTTCATTCGGTATATTTGCGTTTTTAATAAACTATGGAAATCATCCATATTTATACAATATATGTTAACGGTATTAATAATTGTAACGATTGTTTGGTATTGTTAAACATAAACCTTTATAAACTCTATGTATCATTCACATTCATGCAATATATTTTAGTGGTATTAATAATTAGAATCTTCGTTTCGTATATTTGAGCATTTAAGAACCAATGTATATCATTCATCTTTATACAATATATTTTAGTAGCATTAATAATTAGAATTTTTGGTCTAATTGAGCATGAACTCAAATAAATTCTTTATGTCCCCTATGCGGTATAGTTTATCAGTGTTAATAAATATAGCCCTTGGTATCATTGAGCTTAAACTTTTATAAACTCTGTGTATCATCCATAAATATACAATATATGTTAGCGGTATTAATAATTATAACCATTATTTGGTGTAATCTATCACATACTTAAATAAACTGAATAACCCATGCATATTTATACAATATATGTTAGCGGTATTAATGATTATAACCCTTGTTTGGTATAATTGAGCACATACCTAAATAAACTGTGGGAGACATCCATATTTATACAATATATGTTAGCGGTACTAATAATTATAACCCTTGTTCTGTATAATTGATCACATTCATGTATAATCCATACAAATGTATGTTAGATGTATTAATAATTATAACCCTTGTTTGGTATAATTGATCATATACCTAAATAAACTATATGAGACCTCCATATTTATACAATATATGTTAGCGGTACTAATAATTATAACCCTTGTTCGGTATAATTGATCACATACATGTATAATCCATACAATGTATGTTAGTTGTATTAATAATTATAACCCTTGTTTGGTATTATTGAGCACATACCTAAATAAACTGTGTGAGACATCCATATTTATACAATATATGTTAGCGGTACTAATAATTATAACCCTTGTTCGGTATAATTGATCACATACATGTATAATCCATAAAAATGTATGTTATTTGTAATAATAATTATAACCCTTGTTTGGTATAATTGATCAAATCCATAAATAAACTATATGAGACATCCATATTTATACAATATATGGTAGCGGTACTAATAATTATAACCCTTGTTCGGTATAATTGATCACATACATGTATAAACCATACAACGTATGTTAGTGGTATTAATAATTATAACCCTTGTTTGGTATAATGGAACCTACACATTACGAAATTCTATATATCATCGATATTCATGTATTATATGTTATCAGTATCAATAATTATAACCCTTGTTCAGTATTATACAGTATATGCTTTAATAAACTCTGTATATGATCCATATTCTTACAATATATTTTATATGTATTCTTAATTATAACCCTTATTCGGTATAATGGAGCATCTACTTTTATGGAGGTTTTAAGGGTTAAAAAGAACTTTGTACCTTTCACAAAATCCTTTTTTTGTCTTCCTTTTCCGGAATACTGACGAGAATGAAAATCCTGTATTTTAAAAAAAGGAAAGCGTCATGAAGGCCTCGTTTAAAAAAAAAAAAAAGTATTTTTCCCTGTTTTACAAAGTTTTATAAGATATAACACACACTTAATCAGCATGAGATACAGAATACATTTTTAGCTGATAGAATTTGGATGCTAGAACATGCTGCGTACACATTACGGCCGGTTTCATGTGGCCAAAATATGTCCGCATTTTGCATTGTCTATTAGGAAAGTTTAATTCAAGTGAAGTACGGGCACATTTTTGCAGCTACTAATCCAAACTTGGATCTATAATTCTGTCAGGTTGGGTCATTGAGCCGGGACTTGCAATTATAATACCAGCACAAAAAATGTGCCCTCATTATACTTGTGTGGAGCTTGACTTAGAGTCGCAACGTCTGGTCCCCCCTGTGGAGATTTTGAACCTAACTTTGATCTCCATAAGACCCCATGGTGATCTCTGGAGGTGAGGACAGGTGTTGCGACCATTATAGAAAACCAACAACTGTTATGCCATATTGCTAATGTTTTACTGGTAACCATAGGAGTACAACTGCAAAAGCAATAAGGGGAATTTGTAGGCAAATTCAAAAATTTCCAACCATTCATGTTCTTGCTGATTTATCTCTATTTTTGCTACATGAGCCAAATCTTTAAAGTCAATAAAAAAGAACCCTCATTGTGTGTAAATGTTGTGAACATCGCCAAACCTACCGCCTCCCATACACATTAGACTTACGTCGGACAAATCTGTCGATATTGAAGGGTTCAGCCAACAGTCTAATGTTTATGGAGGCCCCAGAGAGATGAATATAGGGGAAGATAAGGATTGGCATGTCTGATTTTGGACTGCTCATCCTTTTGTTCTCCCTGAGAAAAGCTGTGTCAGAGATGTCTGGCAGAGGCTTTTTCGTAGAGAACGCAGGAGCAATCTGTGGTTGGGAGAGATGGCTGAGATAGTCAGATGAACGATTGGCCAAACCAGAGTTTGGCCAACAGCCAGTTAGGGAGGACTTAAGATTATTTACTTGGCTGTCTGCAAGAAGAGACTTTGGAAGACAAAAACTGATTTTAATGTTCATGCCAACCCTAAACCACCTCTAGAATTTTGCTTCATGTTCCTTCATGACCCTGGAGATGAGGTATCAGCAGGAATATAGGGATAGAAAAAAGAATCAAAGAAGCTTACCACTCGAATATTGTTCGACATACACCGGAAGGTTGATGAATGGGTGACAATTCCAGCTGGTGAAGCTCAGCTATAAAATGTTGAGTGCAGAAAAAAAGATTTTCCGGCACTTTCAACCATAAAATTAACCTTTTTATTAGAAATTAATTTAAAAACAGGAGGATCCATCATGAGGATAAAACCTTTTGCGTTTCTGGCATAAGAGAACATGGCAGCTGATTCAAGCCGCCCGGACCAAGTGCAGCACGAATCAGAGACCAACTGCGGTATTGCAGCCATAAATTTTTACCCTGGAACATGGTGGAATTTCAGAGAGAACATGCAGTTCAGGAACCATGCATTTCAGATGACTAGTCCAAGAGGCTGGTATTTGGAGGTTTCTCCCCAGCTTGCTCATCTAGACTGACAGGTCTCTCCCTATGTATGAGTATAGAGAAAGACCTGTCCTAATGGAGTGGGGTGGGAGGAAGCCACCGGGGACCAGCTTCTTGGACTAGTCATTCGAGATGCATGGTCCCCGACTGCCTCTTCAAAGCATGTTCCCTCTGAAATGCTGCCGCGTTTCAGAATACATGCATCCATATTCTGGTTCATGCTTCCCATGGTTTGGGCAGCATGAACCAGCTGGCAGGATGACAAGGTGATTGATGTCTAAATATCCAAAAACACATTTTGGCAAATTCTATAAAATATTCTTTCAATTTTGTAGTATTTTTTTTTTTATTTTAGTTTTAATTTTAAGAGGGTATTATATATTTTTGAAATTTTAAATATGGGGTGAAAAAAATATTTGGGGAGAAAAAAAATATTTGGGGAGAAATACTATTTTACTTAATTCCACCTTTCTTTTTGCATATGGTACTAGTGCTAGTTATAACTATCGCTTTTTCCAACATTATGTTAGTTTATGCTTATTGACCAGATTTTTGGGGATGATTTTGTATCCCTTTATTATGCAATGTCGAGGGTTATTATGAACGAGATTGGTCGGGGCATGTTTCTGACACGGGCCAGGACCTCTACCAAGAGATCCAGCATTATTCATGGATGCATTGCTCACCCTTATTTCACTCTTATCTCACGCAGGACATTGATATGCAAGTGCCTTTTATGCTTATTTTTTCCGTTCTGAATGTCGGTATGAAAGCTCCTTTGAAGTGGTCTAGACCAGTTTCCTGAGAAACTCTATCAGAATTTCATGTTCCTACCCAAAAATAATGGTTGTTATACTTCACACTGGAGCAGCAATATCAACCTCTGGCCAAACCTTTTCAGATAGACATAATCTCAAAAACATTTACTAGAAAATATTCTTCTAGTTCAAGAAACTCTGAAGACTTCTCATGAAATTACTCTCCAACTCTCCCGTTACGTCTATGATGTTCCCGGTAAAAGAAAGACCTCCTTGGCTCCCAGAAGATTTAGCAAATCTTCCAGGTGTCACAAGAGCTGCACCCCATTTTCTTTGGTCATGTAGCCGATCATCTGAATCCAGTGGGGCGGGAACATTAAGGGTCGGGAACTGGGACATATTTAGGGGCAGAAATGGCCAAGTATGAGATTAGCCCACCCATAAGAGATTAGGTAAAAAAAATCTTCATTTTGAAAAGTTGGGGAGTACGTTATTGACCTAAGAGTTCTTTTTTATTTCATGCCTTTATAGTAGACACCTGGCGAAACATGTGGACATAAAACCATGGCTACCCAGTGCTAAAAAATGATCGTCCTTCTATCTCTAGTGTATAGTTCAAAACAGGGTTAAGATGGAAACCATCATGACGATGGATAATTAGTTAATAGGTCAAATAATGTTTCACCGATATTTCCAATTTCTGGCGAAACACAAACATCATCAGATGCAAAAATGAAAAACCTACTTAGCTGACATTTTATAATATCCGATTGACCAAAAATATGGCGTTTCATAACATACATTTCATATTCAAACGCATCCAGCATGTAAATTTTTTACATAGATTTTCGGCAATTGATCTACTGGTTAGGAAAAACATTCGGAAGCTCGCGAAACGTACTTAATATGTGACTGCATAAATCATGAACAAAGTTTCTGCAACTGCACTGAGCCATAATCCATAAGATTTTCTCACACACGAGGTCAGATGGCCAGCTCTAATTCTGATATTCGCCAGATGACCTGCATATACTGGATGCCATCTGTCCCTACTTTACAGATACGGTGACAAGGTTTTTCGTAGAGATGGCATCCTCCTTTCCAGCATCGGTAAAATATCCATATTTTGAACTGTATTGTAGTCACAGATTCCAATAATGTGATATGTTGCAAAACAAATATCAATGACATAAAATGAAATAAAACAGCGAAATAAAATCCAATAAATGCATCTAATGCAAAAAATGGGACTGAAAGTTCTGTGAAAACCCAAAAAATGTGTGATAAATATTCGTTTTATACAATATTCGAGCACCGTGACAAGAAACATAAGAAACACGACCCACGTCCTACCTTTTCTATATTTGCTGTTCAATTATTATTAATATTGTCTGGAAGAATGTAATTCGGGTTGGCAAGTGGTGGACTTTAGCATAGCCGGTAGGTCCAAAAAAATGTCTTTATTCAGGAACTCTACTTTATCTTGAGGTGTCAATCCAGTCCCTACTAAATCAGTACTGAAAATTGGATAGAGAATAACATCTTGATGGCTGGGACACCCAATCATCCCAAGAGCTCCATCTGAATGAGGTGGCAATCGAGTATGAACTCCTGCGGTCCAATTCATTCTTTACGGGACTACCGGAGCACCGTATCTCCAACAGCTCCATAGAAAATTAATGCAGTGATGGTGCGCTTGTGAGACCTCCCCATTCAGGAGTGGCTTTGCGAAGGTTCAGTAGTGATATTAGCGGTTGAACCCTCAGCATTCAGGAAGTTATCCCCTATCCTATAGGTACACGATAACATCTAAACTTGGTACAAACCCTTTCCCGTCATCAATCATGTCTCTACTAAATCAGTACTAAAAATTGAATAGGGAATAACATCCTGATGGCTGGGACACCCAATAATCCCAAGAGCTCCATCTGAATAGGGTGGCAATTGAGTATGAACTCCTCCGGTCCAATTCATTCTCAACAGTACTATCGGAGATATAAGAGCGCTATCTTCAACAGTTCCATAGAAAAGGAATGGAGTGGTGGTGCGCATGTGTGACCTCCTCATTCTGAAGGCGTTTGCAGAGCTCCATTCTCCAGTTCAATAGTGGTACTAGCGTTGGACCCTCAGCATTCAGGAAGTGATCCCCTATACTATGGGTACACGATAACTTCTAAACTTGGTCAAAAACCTTTAACGTCATCTATCAGACCCGAGTAGTACTTCTTTTCCCCGATGGTGGTGAGGTAGGACAATTAAACACTTGATGCCCTCTCAAATAACAGACAACTGGAGGTCCTTCTAAGATAGCAGGGGTCTTTCAATGATAGCAGAGAAGCCTTCAACATTCTTTTTAGTATCTAATAAAGGAACAACTTTTAGCATACATCCCATATGAATAGGTAAAGAGGTCTGACCATTAGGACTTTCTCCAATCGCCAGAACAAGGCACATATCTCTATTTTTTTTCCAAATCATGGCCAAGTTTAAAGGAGAACAGGTCAGATATGCACCCCTGCTGCTCAATCATAATCTATGGCATTGAGACAAATAAGTCAGTCTAGGACTTTGTGTATTCTATTTATTTCTATGGTGTGTCAAATTCCACCATTTTTAATGCCTACCTGATAGATATGAGCAAAAATATTCACATTACTCTGGTCTTATGTCCACTTCGGTACTCCATGTTAGCTGAACAAGGGCAGGGCGAACTTCTTTGCCTGGCCCTTAATTGACAACATCTTGGGCTCCTCTTGGGCTTAGTTGACCCCCATGATTGTACCGTGACGTCTCGAGGAGACTAGTAATTGTAAGAGGTGACCAGGATGACTGGCGTTCGAGTGGCAACCAAGGAGGTTCCCACTGCCTTGGTCTAACTGCTTTGGAGTACCGAAGTGGACGACAAACCAGGGTAGTGCGTATCTTTTTGTCTCATCTCTACTACCTGACAGTCATTGACATGTGAATGGTCTTCAGACTCCAATACCCTTTATATTGTTTACTCTAAACTTAAAATAATTGGGGAAAAATTTCAAAATTTCTACATTTTTCCCCCCATGTTATCCCCAAAAAAGACATTTTGATTGCGTAAAGAACAAAAAATGGTTACATTTGTACAAAAGGTAAAATATGGCACCCTGGTATATGTAAATTTTGGTGTACCTTTACAGTATGATTGGTCTGAGTTGTCGTAACTTCTACTGGATGAAAAGTATTACAAATTCCGCAATACTATGAGCCATTTTCTAGAACACAGTTTTACTGAAAAAGGTCAAATTCTAAAAATATTTCAAATAATTATTTTCCAAAATTTCAAGTTTCAGTTGTAGTGTTGTTTTTTTGTCTTTTTTTTAGGGGTGAGATTGTCTATCGCTGATATCTTAAAGTCGTCTGTACAATTACGGAATTTTCCAGGAAAATAAACGATGCATTATTTAGGAGGTTGTGTATCCAAATTGTAATTCCATCGATGCAAATGAACGAGCTGGCCGCCATCAGAGCCCTTCTTTATACAAGGAGAAGAAAACAAAAAAAGAACGTTTGTCAAAGAGAAGAGGAAAAAAATGGGACGAAAAAAAACAACCCCATCCTTACATCTCATAGGGCTGAGAAAAGCTGCTAAAGTAGGTCAGCAAGAATTTCTTTTGAAACCCAACCATGAAATTTTAAAATTGGCAGCGTCTTTGCTGGTTTGAAAATGCTTTACCCTTTAGAAAGCAGCTGATAAAACTGCAGCTCCGGGGCAAAGAGACAAAGGAGGGTCCCCATAAAATGTTGTGGATACCCCAGTAAAATATTTGGCAGTGTGCACCCATCTGCGGAGACCTCGTAAATCTCTGTATGTCTGTTGTGTGGTGTGTGAGAACAGCTCTTAGAAATGACAGCACAGTGTCTGTAAGCTGGTGTAAGCCTTTTTATTTTTGTATTTTTTTTTTTTACTTTTTTGACCTTGTTGAGCACCTTATTGTGACATATGGGGCTTTAACGAGACATTTTATCCTCTGCAGTTAAGATTCCCAATAAAGGAACAGACCACGTAATCTCCAATAAATGAAATATACGGTTAGAATTTTTCAGGGTTGTTTTTAGAACTTTTTATTTTCCAAAGAAATATTCAAAAGTTTCAGTTTTTTTTTCTTTTTGATTGGTGGGGTGGGGGGGTGGGATTTGGCGTAAAGTACTTGGTTTTCTGCTTGACTTATGCAGATAACTGGACAGTTGCAGAAATTGTTGTCCTTAGGCACCTTACACATGACTATTAGTTCTCGCATATGACAGCAAGCAACATTTACGTTTTTTTTTCTTTTCTTTTTTCTTTGGGCTTTTTATTTCATAGGGCAAAGGCCACACTAACATAATTATTTTTTTTTTGTTACTTCTTTAGGCTCTTTAGTTCTTAACTGCATAAGACAGTGGAGCCTCCTAAAATAAAATTTAATTTCTCTTTTCTATTTTTATTTCTCTTCATTTTTGTTTTTTTATGTGCTATTTTAGACTCAATAGTTCTCCATTGCAGTAGGCCTCATATTTATTTATTTATTTTTTACCTTTTTATGCATTTTTTTTGCCGTGATTTCTTGATAACAGGCCACACTTTTTAAAATGTGTTGATTTTTTTTACTTTTTTTTATTATTTTTTTTATCTAATTCATTTCATTTTTTTTTATATATATATTTTTTTTAGAACTGTCATGAATTTTTGACAACAGTCCACACTTTTTAAATGTGTTGATTTTTTTTACTTATTTTTTTATTATTTTCTTTTATTTTTTTTATGTAATTAATCTTAATTTTTTACATTTTTTTAATGTTTTTTTTTATTTTTATAACTGTCATGAATTTTTGACCAGAGTCCGCACTTTTTAAAATGTGTTGATTTTTTTTACTTTTATTATTATTATTATTATTTTTAATTTTATTTTTTAGGTAATTAATTAAATTTTTCTTATTTTTTTATATGTATTTTTTTTTTTTTTAAACCGTCATGAATTTTTGACAACAGTCTGCACTTTTTAAAATGTGTTGATTCTTTTTTACTTATTTTTTTATTATTATTTTTAATTATTTTTTTTATGTAATTAATTTCATTTTTTTATGTTTTTTTTTTTTTTTTTTTTTAAGAACTGTCATGAATTTTCGACAACAGTCTGCACTTTTTAAAATGTGTTGATTTTTTTACTTTATTATTAGTTTTAATTTTATTTTTTATGTAATTAATTTAATAATTTTTTGGGGGGGTCTTTTTTAGAACTGTCATGAATTTTTGACAACAGGTCAGACTTTTTGAAATCTGTTGATTTTTTTATTTATTTATTATTTTTATTTTTAATGTAATTAACTTAATGTTTTTTATTTTCTTGTTTTTTTAAACTGTCATGAATTTTCGACAATAGGTCACACTTTTTGAAATGTGTCGAATTCTTTTACTTATTTTCTCTTTTATTATTTTTAAATTTATTTTTTATGTGATTAATTTTTTTTATTTTCTTGGTTTTTTTTTTAGAACTGTCATGGATTTTTGACAACAAGCCACGCTTTTTGAAATTTTTTGATTTTTTTTGATTTATTTATTTTTTATTATTTTATAATTTCCCTTTAACACAATAAATTTTATTTATTTTTTATTTTTCCTTTTTTTAGAACTGTCATGAGTTTTCGACGACAGGCCACACTTTTTCTTTATTTTATTTTTTTTATTATTTTATTCTTTAATGTAATTCATTTTAATTTAATTAAAAAAAATTCTTGCTTTTACTTTTGCGTTGCATTTCTTTACTTTCTTATTCTCTTTTTGGACTGCCGTGAATTCTTGACAAGAGGTCACACTTTTTGAAATATTTTTTTCTTTTTACTTTCTTGTATACTTTTAGAACTGCCACTAGTTTTCCACAACAGGCCACACTTTTTGACATTTTTTCCTTTTTTTATTTTACTTTCTCATACTCTTTTTTTGGACTGCCACAAGTTTTCGACCACAGGCCACACCTTTTTATTGAATTTTTTTTATTTTTTTTACTTTTTATTCTCTTATTGCATTACCGTGAGATCTTGACTTTTCATTTACATTTTTTTTACATTTTTTTATGCTTTTTTTTGGGACTGCTAGGAATTCTCGACAACAGGCCATGCTAAAAAAATTTAATTTCTTTTTCTACGGCTCTGTTCACAACATTATTTTTGCCATATATTTTGTACCGACTCTATAGACAAAAATAGAAAAACATTTCAACAATTTGATGCCGCCATTACGTCCTCTTCTCCATTTGTGTGTATACACTAAAGAAGAACAAGCAGAGGCCTACCGGCTATAAAACAGGTCCGGGTGCCCGGTTTGCCTGCTGTTATTTGGAGCATTATTGAATCTGCTGATCAGTGATTAGCTGAGGAATGGAGTCACTGTATCCAGTAATTATCCGCCGTCCTGCCTCATTACAAGTCAGGAATTGATCACGTAGAAAGAATAACAGCGGAAGCTTATGTCAACTGCAGGTGGCTACAGAGGGAGCACCTGAGCGCCGCAGAAGACCGGCTCCTCTACCGTGATCACTGGCTCCGATACACAAAGCTTTTCACATCGTGTCTTGTCGTATATTCATGTCATCCCCTTATATATCCCGCACAGACCAGGAAAGAAACCGCGACAAGAGACATTGTATTAGAGAAGGTCCAGAACGAAAAAGAAGTCTAGATCTGTTAATCAGTGACTGGTCTGTATATGACCATAGATATACTGAGGTCCATCTCCTATATCTATATAATAATCTGTCTATTATCTATGTATCTATTATCTATCCATTATCTATCTATTATCTGTTATCTATCTATTATCTATCTATTATCTATCTATCTATTATCTATCTGTTATCTATCTATCTATCATCTATTATCTATTTATTATCTATTATCTATCTATTATCTAATATCTATCTATTATCTATCTATTATCTATCATCTATCTATTATCTATCATCTATTATCTATCATCTATCTATCATCTATCTATTATCTATCATCTATCTATTATCTATCTATTATCTATCTATTATCTATCATCTATCTATTATCTATCTATTATCTGTTATCTCTCTATTATCTATCATCTATCTATTATCTATCTATCATCTATCTATCTATTATCTATCTATTATCTATTATCTATTATCTATCTATTATCTGTTATCTCTCTATTATCTATCATCTATCTATTATCTATCTATCATCTACCTATCTATTATCTATCATCTATCTATTATCTATTATCTATCTATCATCTATCTATTATCTATCTATTATCTATCATCTATCTATCATCTATCTATCTATTATCTATCTATTATCTATCTATTATCTATCATCTATCTATTATCTATCTATTATTTATTATCTATCTATCATCTATCTATTATCTATCTATTATCTATCTATTATCTATCTATCATCTATTATCTATCTATTTATTATCTATTATCTATCTAATATCTATCCTCCGATCTATCTATCTATCTTGAATTTGTCTATCTAGCCGTCCCATATCTATAAAATTTATTTATATATATATATATATAAGTTTTATAGATATGGGACGGCTAGATAGGCAAATTTAATATATATATATATATATATATATATATATATATATATATATATATATCGTCACCAGGTCTCTGCGGCTCTCCTCCTCCTCCTCCTTCTTCTTGCTGCCATTGCTGAGTTCTGCCGTTAATACAACCGTTCCAGACACATTTACACAATTCTTGACGTCGCTGCACTCCAGCAAGAAAGGGGTTAACCATTAACCGCTGTCACATGTTCCGTTTATTGTATCGTGAATTGGTTTTAACAACCTTTTCCTTTTTCTACTCACTTGATCATTGTTAGAAGATTTCAACTGAAATCAGAAGCTCCTGGGATTTTTTTTGCCTTACATTATACAGTTTATAAGTGTGGAAAAGAGCGAGAGAGTGTATAGATACGTGTATATATATATATATATATATATATATATATATATATATATATATATATATATAGTCATGGCCAAAAGTGTTGTCATGTTTCTCCCAGAAAATTATTGCAATTACACACGTTTTGTTACACACATGCTTATTTCCTTTGTGTGTATTTGAACAGCACAAAAAAAAACCTGAGAACAAAAGGCAAATTGGACATAATTTCACACAAAACCCCAAAAATGGGCCAGACAAAATTGTTCGCACCTTTCCTAAATTGTGGATGAGTTTGAATTGATGCTCATTCAAACTCACCTGTGGCAAGTAACAGGTGTGGGCAATATGAAAATCACACCTGAAACCAGATAAAAAGGAGAAGTTGACTCAGTCTTTGCATTGTGTTTCTGTGTGTGCCACACTAAGAATGGAGAACAAAAAGAGAAGAAGAGGACTGTCTGAGGACTTGAGAACCAAAATTGATGAAAAATATCAGCAATCTCAGGGTTACAAGTCCATCTCCGGAGATCCTTTGTGCACAAAATAATCACAAAGTTTACGACCCATGGTACTGTAGCTAATCTCCCTGGATGTTGACGGCAGAGAAAAATTGATGAAAGCTTGCAATGCGGGATAGTCCAGATGGTGGATCAGCAGCCCCAATCAAGTTCCAAAGAAATTCAAGCTGTCCTGCAGGCTCAGGGTGAAACAAAATGAAACGCTATGGCAGGAGACCCAGGAGAGCCCCACCGCTGACACAGACATAAAAAGCTAGACTCCAGTTTGCCAAAATGTACATGAGTAAGCCAAAATCCTTCTGGGAAAGCATCTTGTGGTCAGATGAGACCAAGATAGAGCTTTTTGGTAAAGCACATCATTCTACTGTTTACTGGATGCGGAATAAGGCCTACAAAGAAAAGAACACAGTACCTTCAGTCAAGTATAGTGGAGGTTCAAAGATGTTTGGGGGTTGTTTTGCTGCCTCTGGCATTGGGTGGTTTCACTGTGTGCAAGGCATCATAAAATTTGAAGATTAGCACTAGTTGCATGGTTTCAGAAAGCTAGATTTGTGTCCTAGGTCATGGGTCATCCAGCAGGACAATGACCCCAAACATACATCAAGAAGCCCCCAGAAATGGATGGAAACAAAGCGCTGGAGAGTTCTGAGGTGGCAGCAATGAGTCCGGATCTAAAATCCCATTGATCACCTGTGGAGAGATCTGAAAATTACTGCTGGGAGAAGACGCCTTCACATATGAGAGACCTGGAGAAGTTTGCAACAGAAGAGTCCAAGATTCCAGCTGAGAGGTGTAAGAAGCTGTTGATGGTTATAGGAAGCGATTAATTGCAGTTATTTATTCCAAAGGGTGTGCAACCAAATATTAAAGTTGAGGGTGCCAACAATTTTGTCCGGGCCATTTTTGGGGTTTTGTGCGAAATTATGTCCAATAATGTCCAAATACTTCATTTTCTCGAACAATTTCAAGGGTGCCAACACATTCGGCCATGGCTGTAGATAGATAATAGATAGATAGATAGATAGATAGATAGATAGATAGATAGATAGATAGATAGATAAAAAATCTGGTCGGTCGGTGGTCTTCTCACAGCGAGGGTATTGTAGAGAAGGGCCACTTGTGTCTTAGTCCTGTTGTGTAGGTCCTATGTTCACATTGATCAGTATTCTTATAGTTTTATGATGCTTTTACCTTTATTTTGCAGCATGCTGTAAAGCTGAATATTAATCACTATATACATCACCTCCTAGTATATATCAGGACAGCACAGATACATTGCACGTGTAGAAGCTTCCGCAGTTTGGGTGTTTTTGGGCCGTTGGATAGTGAATGGGTTAACACGTTGCTTATTAGCTTGTTTGCATGGTGTTTTACGCTTTATACTATGAAATCAAATACTCCCGGTCTCCGCAGCTTTATATGTTTCCTCGTGTTTTAACCCTGCATACTCTGCGTATTACCTGCTGAACTCATCCATAAGTGTCCTTTTATTTTATTAAGACGGTATCTTTTACCCCTCGTAGCAAGATGGCAGCCAGGACGGGCACATGACAAACCTCAAAATGGGAAGGGAGGCAGAAAACAAGAAAGAAGAAGCAGGGAGGGGGGCAGTGCAGGTGACCGTCATATGGGGTCTGCAGATTTTATAGCGTTTCACTTGTTGCAATGTCTGGCATGTATGTAGCTTTAAATTCGGAGGTCCAGATATTATAAAAAAAAGACTGAACCGGGGCACGAAGCCAGGAGCCCGAGACCGAGACTGCTGCTAGAAAGTGAAAGCAGGCTCGGAAGTTTCCAGCACGGCAGCAAACGAGGCGATAAACTGATATATATATGTATATATCTGGAGAGAGACCCCAGCCTTATACTGGTGGTACGTGTACGTATTACTGGGGTGTTAATGCCGTGTATACAGAACAAACACGGGGAAAATATATACCCATGGTGTATTCTGGTGCCAGATATAGTAAAAACTGCTATATATAATCTATCTATCTATTATGTATCATCTATCTATTATCTATCTATTATCTATCATCTATTTACTATCTATCTATCTATCTATCATCTATTATCTATCTATTATCTATCTATCTATTATCTATGTATCTATCTATTATCTATCATCTATTATCTATCTATTATCTATCATCTATCTATTATCTATCTATTATCTATCTATCATCTATTATCTATTATTTATCTATCATCTATCTATTATCTATCTATCATCTATTTACTATCTATCATCTATTTATTATCTATCATCTATCTATTATCTATCTATTCTCTATCTATTATCTATCTATTATCTATCATCTATTATCTATCTATTATTTATCTATTATCTATTTATTATCTATCTATCTTCATCTATCTTTTTCTCAATCTTAAATCTATATATCGTATATATTTCTATTATCTATTATCTCTCTGTGTGTACATATATCTATATCTATCTCTATATATATTCCTATATATAGAGATAGATATTTATTTATGTACCACCTATATATTACTATTATCTACTCATCTACAATCTATTTATCTATCATGTATCTATCATCATATCTACATATCTGTCTATTATACTCCATTTATCTATATAACCATATTCCTAATATCTGTTATCTATTGGTCTCAGAATATATTAATAGCAATATCTATCTATTATCAATTTATTATCTATCTATTATCTATCTATTATCAATTTATTATCTATTATCTATCATCTATCTATAATCTATCATCTATCTATCTATCATCTATCTATCTATCATTTATCTATTATCTATCATCTATCTATTACCTATTATTTATCTATTATCTATTATTTGTTATCCATCAATTATCTATCTATTATTATTTATTATCTATCTATTATCTATTTATTAATTATTCTCTATTATCTATCTATTCTATCCTTCTATTCTATCTATCTATCTAAATATTTCTGTAAATCTAATTATCTAGAACCTTTAATAGCCAGTTACCATTTTTTTGTATTTTAGAAGTAGTCAATCATATAGAACGAGACCCCGTGCTCATCGGCTCCGGGTTTTCACCCGGTCATCATATACGTATATTAATATTTTCACTATATGGTATATTAGATATAGGCCTGATCACTGCCCTAAGACTCTGTTCACATCCACATTATGGCCTCCGTTTCTGAGAGGCCTCAGCCTTCTAATAACTGCGGCGACGGACCCAATTGTCTTATAATTGTCTTATATTGGGGTCCACCATGTTTATTGTTTTGTTGCAAATATGAGGCTCCCCAGGAACGTGTGAACAGAGACAAATACCTGTTATATTGCTTAGACCTTAAACCAGCGTACATTTCCTATATGAGGTATAAGGATGCTGTGGGCACGGCCTTTATTGTGATAATGAAGAAATAAATGTTAATAATACATAAAAGATCTCTATATTATCTAGAGTTAGACATCACTAAATCTACCAGATAAATAGTAAAAACAATGGTAGAAAAAAACTAAACTAAAGGCCTGGGGTGTAACCCCTAGTCCTTTCATGTAGGCCCAGCCTAAAATATCATGACCCACGCGTAATAATAGTATTATATACCTGCTACCTTGTAGGCCCGGCCTAGAGAGACCGGTGTAAATTATCACAACACACCGGTAATAATAATAGTGTTATATTTCTGCTATCATGTAGTCCCGGCCTAGTGAAATAGATGTAAAATATCACGACCCACACATAATATTAGTATTATTTATCTGCTATCATGTAGGCCCGGCCTAGAGGGATCAGTATAAATGATCACAACCCACACAGATTAGTAATACTATAAAATACCTGCTACCTTGTAGGCCCGGCCTAGAGAGATCGGTGTAAAATATCACACTCCACACATAGTAATAGTATTATATATCGGCTATCATGTAGGCCCGGCCTAGAAAGACCGGTGTAAATGATCACGATCCACACGTAATAATAGTATTATATATCTGCTACCTTCTAGGCCCGGCCTAGAGAAATAGGTGTCAATTATCACAACACACAAGTAATAATAATAGTGTTATATATCTGCTATCATGTAGACCCGGCCTAGTGAAATAGATGTAAAATATCACGACCCACACATAATATTAGTATTATTTATCTGCTATCATGTAGGTCCGGCCTAGAGGAATCTAGAGGTATAAATTATCACGACCCACACAGATTAGTAATGGTACCTCGTAGGCCCGGCCTAGAGAGACCTACATGTAATAATAATATTAAGTACCAGCCCAGGACATGGGTAAGAAACTGTAATCCGTACACGTCAGGTTATTTTGAAGTGATTACTTGCAGTGCCCCCCACATCCTCCGAGCGCCCCCCACATCCTGTCGACACGGGGCTATTTTTATGCCACTAAACTTGCTTGTATTATATTGTTTCTTTGCGTTGTTATAAATCTGTGGCTACGTATACAGCCGAACCTATATAATGTATAGTAAAAGAGCAATAATACATACAGTACATACATATTGTACATATATTAATGTCACGATATACATATATATATATGTACATACTGTAGATAGAGATATATATAGATATATACAAATACATCTATATACATAGATATATATTTATATATACATATTAATATGTGTATATATTCATATGTATGTGTGTATATAAAATTTTATATATATATTATATATATATATATATTTATAAGTTATAATTGTGTAGATATTTTCGAGTCTCCCGTATCGGTTAATAGACGGTAATAAAACCCTAAAGAGGCAAATACTTGACTCCCCTTCAGAACCTGTCAATTTTTTTTTTCCTTACACAGATACAGAACCAGTAAAGTTTAGTCAAGCCGATACACGTATGATAATAGTCCCTCTCTCACTAACTCTGGTCCTTCCTTTTTTCTTTTTCTTTTTTTAATCCTCCCTCTTTCAAATTTACCAATGAAGTTAAAAGTATATATTTTTTGATTACGGCAAGAGAGAATTCAATTGGCTGAGAGAAATGGCGAGAGATGACGCAACGGGACACTTGGCCGGGTAGAAATGCTGATGTATGCCAAAGCAGACGTACCAAGAACTACTGTTGCTATGAGAGAATTAGCTGGTAGAGGTCTGATTGTCCGCCCCCCTCCTTCCTTTCTCTCTCGGCTTTTTTGGCTTCTACCATCGAGACTGCAAACAGCTCACTGTAAAGAAGAGAGAGGAAGAGTCCGGCGGATGTTTTCATTAGAATGAATAGGAAAAAAATGGGGATACAGGTTAGTGAGAGCGTTAAAGGCAAAGGCGTCTATACCCAAGGTGTTGGGGGGGTACACAGGCATTAGGCAAAAGGTACAGTTAGTACGGTGTTAACTACGCATGACGAAAAATTGACACACATCAGGCAGTCCTAATCAATTACCACGGCCCCCAATTTTTTTTTTTTTTTTCAATTTTCCCGTTTTTTGGTGTGTTTTTTTTTTCGACAAAAGGATAAGAAAAGACCCCCACCTTGGTTTTCTTCCAGTCAGTTTTCCTTTTTTTTTTTTTTTTTTTTTTCGATAGATCTCGATTAAGATTTAAGCTTTAATTCCTTAAGGTTTTTTTAAAAAAAAAAAAATAATAATAATATATATATATAAAAAAAAAAAAAAAGACGAAAGTTAGAAAGGTGAAAAAATAAAAAGAAACCGGGAAGGTAGGAAAAAAAAAAAAAAAGCTTGCAGGATATATATTTTTTTTTTTTGTCTTGCTTCTTCGGCAGAGAGAGAGAGAGAGAGAGAGAGAGAGAAAAAAAAAAGTTTGTTCTGCTGAACTTAGTTGAGCTGCCTTTGGAAACCATGCCAAAAGAGGCAGGATGTTCTCCTTACAATAGCCGTACAGTGATCTGCCACAAATGGAAAAAGCCAAATGTTGGTCTTTGGGAAAGAAGGAAAAAAAAAAAAAAAAAAAAATCATACACTCGCGCTCCTTGGTTCTTCGTCTTTCAGGCGGGTCGTCCGTCTCTGAGAAAGTGTAACATCTTTTTTTTTTTTTTTTTTGCTGCAGGAAGAGGCAGTGCTGGCACCAGCGAAGGGTTAAGGAGGTGCTGTGTATTTTTGTGATTTTTTTTTTTTTTTTTTTCAAATATCTGGTAGCGCGGAGGGTATTCTTCTCACTGTCGATTTCGGATTTCTTTTATTATCTTTATTTTTTGTTGTTTTTTTATGTCGTTTCTGTTTTTTTTTTTGCTTTTATTCATTTTATTTTATAATTAAAAAAATTACAAAAAAAATTACAAATGTTCTGTATAACCGGCAACGTGACATTTGGCGTGATTTCTGCAGCTCGCTTGAGGTTATACAGGGGGAAGGGAGGGCAGGCAAGGCTGCGTTATGAGTTCGGAGAGAAAATGGAGGGCAGACACTTCTCCCCAGCATGGTGGATCTTCTGCACAATCCTCTGCCATTTTCTAGTCTTCCTCTCGCTGTCTGATTTTTTCTTTCCTCCTCCTGTAAGCACACTCAATCAAACTGCAATCATGGCAGCTGGGTTTTTTTCCCCCCAGCCCAGCAGTTGAGCTGTGTCGCCCAAGTGCTTATCAGCTTTTGACTCTGTGCCAAGATCATAGCTCGGAAAGAGCCAAGCAGCTTCGGCTCAGTTTTTGCAGATGGTTTTAAAGTGAAGGCAGGGGAGTTACTGTGGGAGAGGAGAAAGAAAGAAGCATGAGTGGGTGGGGGAAGGCAGGGCACCCACTCCTATAGAAAACCCAATAGGGGAAATCTACGTGTCGCCCAAAGGAATTGGGGTGCCATTGTAGAGTTAGATTTCAGGCTCACATGTCATCGCCAAATCCATATACATATATGTGTGTGTGTATATAATATACATATGTATCACCGTGTGTGTATATAATGTACATATGTATCACTGTGTGTGTATATAATGTACATATGTATCACCGTGTGTGTATATAATGTACATATATATCACTGTGTGTGTATATAATGTACATATGTATCACCGTGTGTGTATATAATGTACATATGTATCACCGTGTGTGTATATAATGTACATATGTATCACTGTGTGTGTATATAATGTACATATGTATCACCGTGTGTGTATATAATGTACATATGTATCACTGTGTGTGTATATAATGTACATATGTATCACTGTGTGTGTATATAATGTACATATATATCACTGTGTGTGTATATAATGTACATATGTATCACCGTGTGTGTATATAATGTACATATGTATCACCGTGTGTGTATATAATGTACATATGTATCACTGTGTGTGTATATAATGTACATATGTATCACCGTGTGTGTATATAATGTACATATGTATCACTGTGTGTGTATATAATGTACATATGTATCACTGTGTGTGTATATAATGTACATATATATCACTGTGTGTGTATATAATGTACATATGTATCACCGTGTGTGTATATAATGTACATATGTATCACCGTGTGTGTATATAATGTACATATGTATCACCGTGTGTGTATATAATGTACATATGTATCACTGTGTGTGTATATAATGTACATATGTATCACTGTGTGTGTATATAATGTACATATATATCACTGTGTGTGTATACAATGTACATATATATCACTTTATGTATGTGTGCATATAATGTACATATATATCACTGTGTGTGTATATAATGTACATATGTATCACTGTGTGTGTATATAATGTACATATATATCACTGTGTGTGTATATAATGTACATATATATCACTGTGTGTGTATATAATGTACATATGTATCACCGTGTGTGTATATAATGTACATATGTATCACCGTGTGTGTATATAATGTACATATGTATCACCGTGTGTGTATATAATGTACATATGTATCACTGTGTGTGTATATAATGTATATATGTATCACTGTGTGTGTATATAATGTACATATATATCACTGTGTGTGTATATAATGTATATATGTATCACCGTGTGTGTATATAATGTACATATGTATCACCGTGTGTGTATATAATGTACATATGTATCACCGTGTGTGTATATAATGTACATATGTATCACTGTGTGTGTATATAATGTACATATATATCACTGTGTGTGTATATAATGTACATATATCACTATGTGTGTGTATATAATGTACATATGTATCACTGTGTGTGTATATAATGTACATATGTATCACTATATGTATGTGTGTATATAATGTACATATAAATCACTGTGTGTGTATATAATGTACATATATATCACTGTGTGTGTATATAATGTACATATATCACTATGTGTGTGTATATAATGTACATATGTATCACTGTGTGTGTATATAATGTACATATGTATCACTATATGTATGTGTGTATATAATGTACATATAAATCACTGTGTGTGTATATAATGTACATATATATCACTGTGTGTGTATATAATGTACATATATATCACTGTGTGTGTATATAATGTACATATGTATCACTGTGTGTGTATATAATGTACATATGTATCACTATATGTATGTGTGTATATAATGTACATATGTATCACTGTGTGTGTATACAATGTACATATATATCACTGTGTGTGTATATAATGTACATATATATCACTGTGTGTGTATATAATGTACATATGTATCACTGTGTGTGTATATAATGTACATATGTATCACTGTGTGTGTATATAATGTACATATGTATCACCGTGTGTGTATATAATGTACATATATATCACTGTGTGTGTATATAATGTACATATGTATCACTGTGTGTGTATACAATGTACATATATATCACTGTGTGTGTATATAATGTACATATATATCACTGTGTGTGTATATAATTTACATATGTATCACTGTGTGTATATAATGTACATATATATCACTTTATGTATGTGTGCATATAATGTACATATGTATCACTGTGTGTGTATATAATGTACATATATATCACTATGTGTGTGTATATAATGTACATATGTATCACTGTGTGTGTATATAATGTACATATATATCACTTCATGTGTGTGTGTATATAATGTACATATATATCACTGTGTGTGTATATAATGTACATATGTATCACTGTGTGTGTATATAATGTACATATATATCACTTTATGTATGTGTGTATATAATGTACATATGTATCACTGTGTGTGTATATAATGTACATATATATCACTTTATGTGTGTATGCATATAATGTACATACATATCACTATGTGTGTGTATATAATGTACATATATATCACTTTATGTATGTGTGTATATAATGTACATATATATCACTGTGTGTGTATATAATGTACATATATATCACTTTATGTATGTGTGCATATAATGTACATATATATCACTATGTGTGTATATAATGTACATATATATCACTTTATGTATGTGTGTATATAATGTACATATGTATCACTGTGTGTGTATATAATGTACATATATATCACTGTGTGTGTGTGTATATAATGTGGATATATATCACTATATGTATGTGTGTATATAACGTGGATATACAGTACAGATCAAAAGTTTGGACACACCTTCTCATTTAAAGATTTTTCTGTATTTTCATGACTATGAAAATTGTACATTCACACTGAAGGCATCAAAACTATGAATTAACACATGTGGAATTATATACTTAACAAAAAAGTGTGAAACAACTGAAAATATGTCTTATATTCTAGGTTCTTCAAAGTAGCCACCTTTTGCTTTGATGACTGCTTTGCACACTCTTGGCATTCTCTTGATGAGCTTCAAGAAGTAGTCACCGGAAATGGTCTTCCAACAATCTTGAAGGAGTTCCCAGAGATGCTTAGCACTTGTCGGCCCTTTTGCCTTCACTCTGCGGTCCAGCTCACCCCAAACCATCTCGCTTGGGTTCAGGTCTGGTGACTGTGGAGGCCAGGTCATCTGGCGTAGCACCCCATCACTCTCCTTCTTGGTCAAATAGCCCTTACACAGCCTGGAGGTGTGTTTGGGGTCATTGTCCTGTTGAAAAATAAATGATGGTCCAACTAAACGCAAACCGGATGGAATAGCATGCCGCTTCAAGATGCTGTGGTAGCCATGCTGGTTCAGTATGCCTTCAATTTTGAATAAATCCCCAACAATGTCACCAGCAAAGCACCCCCACACCATCACACCTCCTCCTCCATGCTTCACGGAGGGAACCAGGCATGTAGAGTCCATCTGTTCACCTTTTCTGCGTCGCACAAAGACACGGTGGTGGAACCAAAGATCTCAAATTTGGACTCATCAGACCAAAGCACAGATTTCCACTGGTCTAATGTCCATTCCTTGTGCTCTTTAGCCCAAACAAGTCTCTTCTGCTTGTTGCCTGTCCTTAGCAGTGGTTTCCTAGCAGCTATTTTACCATGAAGGCCTGCTGCACAAAGTCTCCTCTTAACAGTTGTTGTAGAGATGTGTCTGCTGCTTGAACTCTGTGTGGCATTGACCTGGTCTCTAATCTGAGCTGCTGTTAACCTGTGATTTCTGAGGCTGGTGACTCGGATAAACTTATCCTCAGAAGCAGAGGTGACTCTTGGTCTTCCTTTCCTGGGTCGGTCCTCATGTGAGCCAGTTTCTTTGTAGCGCTTGATGGTTTTTGCAACTGCACTTGGGGACACTTTCAAAGTTTTCCCAATTTTTCGGACTGACTGACCTTCATTTCTTAAAGTAATGATGGCCACTCGTTTTTCTTTACTTAGCTGCTTTTTTCTTGCCATAATACAAATTCTAACAGTCTATTCAGTAGGACTATCAGCTGTGTATCCACCAGACTTCTGCACAACACAACTGATGGTCCCAGACCCATTTATAAGGCAAGAAATCCCACTTATTAAACCTGACAGGGCACACCAGTGAAGTGAAAACCATTTCCGGTGACTACCTCTTGAAGCTCATCAAGAGAATGCCAAGAGTGTGCAAAGCAGTCATCAAAGCAAAAGGTGGCTACTTTGAAGAACCTAGAATATAAGACATATTTTCAGTTGTTTCACACTTTTTTGTTAAGTATATAATTCCACATGTGTTAATTCATAGTTTTGATGCCTTCAGTGTGAATGTACAATTTTCATAGTCATGAAAATACAGAAAAATCTTTAAATGAGAAGGTGTGTCCAAACTTTTGGTCTGTACTGTATATCACTGTATGTATGTGTGTATATAATGTACATATATATCACTGTATGTATGTGTGTATATAATGTAGATATATATCACTATACTGTGTGTGTGTGTATATAATGTACATATATATCACTATGTGTGTGTATATAATGTAGACACATATATATCCCTTTATGTATGTGTGTATATAATGTGTGTATATAATGTACATATATATCACTTTCTATATGTGTGTATATAATGTACATATATATCACTATATGTATATGTGTATATATAATGTACACACACATCAATATACCAGTGGAGATAGCAGCACAATATGTGAGCACATGCCATAGGCTGCGAGAAAGAGAACTATGATATGCCATGTACTTCCATAGCCCCCACCCTGGATGTGCCCCCGTCCATCATCCCCACAGTCCCTATCCCTATTCCCTACTGTACACTTGCTTTGCCAAAATTAATGTTTATTTGGTCCTGCCAATAAAACTTCTTTGAATTGAATTGCATATACCCCTATATGTATGTATATATGTGTATGTATATAATGTACATATATATCATTATACATATACTAGCTATTGAGCCCGTTCTACGCCCGGGTGGCCCCCTCATTACCCAATCCTGGTATGCATGGTACCCCTCATCCCCCAATCCTGGTATGCATGGTACCCCTCATCCCCCAATCCTGGTATGCATGGTACCCCTCATCCCCCAATCCTGGTATGCATGGTACCCTCATCCCCAATCCTGGTATGCGTGGTCCCCTCACCCCCAATCCTGGTATGCATGGTCCCCTCATCCCCAATCCTGGTATGCATGGTCCCCTCACCCCCCAATACTGGTATGTATGGTACCCCTCATCCCCCAATCCTGGTATGCATGGTACCCCCCATCCCCCAATCCTGGCATGTATGGTACCCAATCCCTCATCTTGGTATGCATGGCTTTCTCATCCCCAATCCTGGTATGTATGGCCCCCTCATCCCTATCCTGGTATGCATGGCACTCCTCATCCCCCAATCCTGGTATGCATGGTACCCCTCATCCCCCAATCCTGGTATGCATGGTACCCCTCATCCCCCAATCTTGGTATGCGTGGTATCCCTCATCCCCCAATCCTGGTATGCGTGGTACCCTCACCCCAATCCTGGTATGCATGGTCCCCTCACCCACAATCCTGGTATGCATGGTCCCCTCATCCCCAATCCTGGTATGCATAGTCCCCTCACCCCCCAATCCTGGTATGTATGGTACCCCTCACCCCCCAATCCTGGTATGTATGGTACCCCTCATCCCCCAATCCTGGTATGCATTGTCCCCTCATCCCCCTATCCTGGTATGCATGGTCCCCTCACCCCCAATCCTGGTATGCATGGCCCCTCAATCCTGGTATGTATGTTACCCCTCATCCCCCAATCCTGGTATGTGTGGCCCCCTCATCCCCCAATCCTGGTATGTGTGGCCCCCTCATCACCCAATCCTGGTATGTGTGGCCCCCCTCACCCCTTTCACGCTGTACACACATACAAAAAAAATAAACAGTTATACTCACCTTTCTTCTCTGTGCTCCAGCGCCGCGGTGTCATGTTCTGCCAGAGGCCAGGCGAGGAGTGCACTGCAAATGTGTCTTCAGTAAAATGGCGCCGGATAGCGCTATGCGCATGCGCTGATTCCGACGCCTTCACTCCGCCCCCGGTCTCCGGCCAGAAGAAAGGCGCAGCGGCAACACTCCTCCTGGTCACGTAAGTATGGCGCTGGAGATCGCGGTATGCGTTCAGTGTCTACACATACCGCGATCTCCGGCGCCATACACTCCTCTTACCTGTAACGGCTCCATGCGTTCTTCTGTCTGGAGCCAGACTGCGCGCCGCGCATGCGCAGTCTGTAAAGCCTTAAGACAGAGGGACGCTTGGCAGATTATATTATAGATTTGTGTATATATGTAATGTGCATATATATCTATATATGTGTGTGTGTATCATGTATATATCACTATATGCATATATGTGCACGCATGTATATATAGATATATTCATACATGTATGTGTATATAATGTACACAGTATATATTACTATATGTATATATAATTGAGTATATAAAATGTACACAGACACACATATATATCACTATAGGTATGTGTGTATATATAATGTACATATATATTGTATATCATTATACGTATAACTGTGTATATATATGTACATAAATACCCTTATATGTATATATTTGTTTGTATGAAATTTACATATCTATCACTATATGTATATGTGTGCATAGATATGTAATATACAGTGTATATATATATATATATATATATATACATACATATCTCACCATGCATACGTGTTTATGTACAGTACCAGTCAGAAGTTTGGACATATGTGTTCAGCCAATGGTTTTCCTTGTTTTTATTGGAATGTGCACATTGTAGATTCAGACTGAAAGTGGCAAAAACACAAAGAAACACGAATGGAAACAAGGAGTAAAGAAAAATGTGTGAAGAAAACCAGAATATGTGTCAAACTTTACAATCCTCAAAGTACCCCCCCTTTCACCCTGAAGACAGATTTACACCCATTAGCATTCTCTCCAGCAATTTCATCAGATCGTCACCTGAATGGGCAGATATGCCTCGTTAAAAGTTCATTTGTGGAATCACCAGCCTTCAGAAAGTGTTTGCGACCAACAGGGGTGTTTTGCCAAGGCAGTGTTGGTACACAGCTCCAAACAATGCTGAGCTATATTCTACAACTGTTTTAAGCCAGAATATGGCAAGAACCACTCAACTAAGTAAAGAGAAACCACAGTCCATCATTACATTAAGACATGGTGGTCAGTCAATACAGAAAATTGCTAGAGCCTTGAAAGTATCCTCAAGTCCAGTTATAAAAACCATACATTGCTATAATGAAACTGGCTCTCATGAGGTCCGCCCGAGAAAAGGAAAACCAAGAATGACCTCTGCTGCAGAGGATAAGTTCATCAGAGTTACTGATAGATAATTGATAGGACCTCAGATAACAGCCCTCATAAATGATGCACAGACATCAAGTAGCAGACACATGTCAACATTAACGTCCAGAGGAGACTGTGAGAAGGAGTCCTTTGTGGTCGAATTGCTGCAAAGGAGCCACTACTGATGACTGTAAACAAGAAGGTTCTTGCTCATGCCAAACATCACAGGCACTAGACATTAGATTAGTGAAAATCTGTACTGTGGTCTGATGAGTCAAAATTGTAGATTTTGGTACCAGCCGCCATGTCTTTGTGCGACGCAGAAAAGGTGAGTGGATGGTTTCTACATGTGTGGTGCCCACCGTGAAGGATGGAGTTGGAGGTGTGAGGGTGCTTTGCTGGTGACACAGTTTGTCATTTATTCCAAATTCAAGCAACACTTGCCCAGCATGGTTACAACTGCATTCTGCAATGACGTGTCATCCCATCTGGTCTGCATTTAGTGGGACTATCATTTTTGTTGCAACAGGACAATGACCCAATACACACGTCCAAGTTATGTAAGGGATATGTGACCAAGAAGGAGAGGGATGGAGGTTGCGTTAGATGACATGACCTCCATGAGTACCCATCCTCAATCCAATTGTGATGGTTTGAGATGCGTTAGATGCCGAGTGAAGGCAAAGCTGACAAAATGTGAGCAGAATCTCTGGGAACTCCTTCAAGACTGTTGGAAGCCATCTGAGATGACCACCTGAGCAAGCTGCAGGAGAGAATAACAAGGGGGTGTAAAGATGTCAACAGAGTAAACAAGCGGGAATTTGAGAAATCTAAGGTTTAACACATATTCTGGTTTGTTTCACAAGTGTTTTCACTCCTTGCTTCCATATGTGACCCTTCGTGGTTTTGCTGCCTTCAGTCTGAATCCAAAATGTGCACATTTCAATAAGAACAAGGAAAACCAGTGCATGAAGAGGTGTGTCCTAACTTCTGACCAGTACTGTACACATAATGTACTCATATATATATCATCATATGTATTTGTGTGTATATACTGTAGGGTTTGGTATTCACTCGGCCGTGGTTGAAGTAGGCACAGAAAACTTTTTCATTGGAATCTAGGCTGGTTTATTAAGACTGCATAAACCGCTCAGGAAGCCAAACAAAAAAAACAGCATTTTCCGGCAAAATATGGAAACACAAAGTAAAATGACCATATAATGTTGTGGGTTTGCCCACTCAGGTTAGTTTCCAGTTCTTAAGTCCTTCGCACAGACCAACACACTGGAAATCCACACATCTCCAGACACAGACACTGAATGAGACATTTGGTCTCCATTTTATTTACCAAACCACTCCCCTGAGGTGGGGATATGTGAGCAGCCATTCCCACCCATCTCTTATGACTGCTTGTAAGACATGGCCCTGATACGCACTAATAACCCTCTCAGCACTATACATTCTGGAGCATGCTTTCCCGGGCTTACATCACTGAAGCTACCAACCTCGATGATACATATCTCCCCTCAAGGATGCCATCTTACATACCCCCCCCATGCCCAAAGCCGGGGGGAGCTTGGCACCTTCCGATATCAAACAGTGGACCCTCGACAGTGCGTCAGCATTGCCATGCAGTTTCCTGGATCTATGCTCTACATGGAAGCTGAAGTCTTGAAACCCTAGGAACCACCTGGTCACTCGAGCAATGTTGCCCTTCTTCTCCCTCATCTACCTCAGTGCGGTATGGTCCGACACTAGCCTAAATTTCCTGCCTAAGAAGTAGTACCTTAGTGTGTCCAACACCCACTTGATGGCCAAACGCTCCTTCTCCACTATGAAGTAATTTTTCTCGCAGGATAACAGCTTTTGACTTAAATACATTATGGGATGCTCTTCAACGTTCACCTCTTGTGATAGGACAGCACCCAGCCAGACATCTGACGTGTCCGTCTGGACCACAAACTCCTTCGAGAAATCCAGCGCCACCAGCACTGGCTACTTACACAGGGCTAGCTTCAGTTCCTGGAAGGCCGTTTCAGCTTCTGGAGACCGCTTAGTCATAGCCAACTTTGTCCCTTTAAGGAGGTCTGTCAAAGAGGCGGCTATCATGGTGAAGATAGGGATGAACCGACGGTAGTATCCCACAATACCCTGGAACGTCCTGACCTACTTCTTTGAGAGAGGTTGTGGCCAACTCTGGATCGCATCAACTTTATTTGGGGTTTTATTTCGCCTCAGCCTATGACATAGCCCAAGTATTTGGCTTCCTCCATGTCCATGGCATATTTCTTCGGGTTTATGGAAAACCCCGCCTTCCGTAGAGCATCAAGTATCGCTTGGACTTTGCTCAAATGGCTTCCCCAATCCAGGCAGTAGGTCACGATGTAGGCCGCTGTGTACTTCTTTTGGGGAGCTAAGATCCGGTCCATGGCTCTCTGGCAGGTACCCGGGGCTCCTTGCAACCCAAACAGCATCCTTGTCATCCTTGTGTACTAGAAACAACCGTCAGGCGTTGAGAAGGCCGTCTTCTCCTTGGCATCTTGGAACATGGGTATTTGCCAATATCCTTTCATGAGGTCAAGGGTGGTAATGTACCTGTCCAGCCCCAACCTTTCAATCAGTTCATCTATCCTGGGCATTGGGTAAGTGTCGAACTTGGAGACCTTGTTGAGCTTCCTAAATTCATTGCAAAACCGCCATTCTCCATCTGTTTTCAGCACTAAGACAATGGGACTTGGACTCTTCAGTGATTCCCAGACTCAGCATCCGCTTCACCTCTTTCGAGATCACCTCTCAGCAAGCTTCAGGAATCCGAAATGGCTTCATATTTACTCGTATATGAGGCTCCGTAAGAACCTCATGCTCTATGATCCGAGTACACCCCGGTAGTTCAGAGAAGAGGTCTCTGTTCCGCTGTAGCAACTCTCGGCACTGTTGCTTTTGTGCACGTGACAGCAAGTCTGCCACCTTGACCTCCTCCACATTGGCTTCAGACTTCGCCACCAAACACGGAGCTTCCAGTGGCTCCCTATCTCGCCATGGCTTAATTAGGTTGACGTGGTACACCTGGTAGTGTTTCCTTCTCCATGGTTGGTGGACTTTATAGTTTTATAGTTTACATCACCAACCTTTTCAACTACTTCATAGGGGCCCTTCCACTTGGCCAGGAATTTGCTCTCCATCGTAGGTACCAGCACCAGTACCCAATCCCCAGGGTTGAAGTGTCTCACCCTGGCTCATCTATTGTACACCCTTGATTGTGCCTCTTGTGCTTTGGGGAGGTGTTCTTTCACAATGGGCATCACCTCGGCATCCGGGCCACATGTTCAATTACACTCCTGTAGGGTGTAGACTCCGCCTCCCAGGTCTCCTTTCCTACATCCAGGAGTCCGTGGGGATGTTGACCATATAACAGCTCAAAAGGGGATAATCCAATAGAGGCCTGCGGGACTTCTCTGATGGAGAACGGAAGGTATGGCAGTAGACAGTCCCAGTCCCGGCCATTTTTCTATACGACCTTCTTGAACATGGCCTTCAAGGTTTTATTAAACCACTCCACGTCTGTCTGGAGGTAGTAGACTTATGTATTGAGTTGTATGATTTGCAACTCCCTCTTCACCCTTGACATAAATGGGGCTTGGTCCGTTAGGATCTTCTTAGGCAACCCCATTCTAGAAAAGATGTGAACCAACTCCCGGGCTATGCACTTGACAAAGGAGTTTCATAGTGCTACGGCCTCCAGGTTCTGTGTAGCATAGTCCAGTACCACCAGGATATACTGATGTCCTCTGGCGGACTTGATCAGGGGTCCCACTAGATCTATGGTGATGCGATCGAATGGGACCTCAATGATAGGCAGTGGCACTAAGGGGCTACGGAAGTGGGCCATAGGGGAGGTAAGTTGGCAGGTGGGGCAGGACCTACAATAATTCACGATCTCTCTGTGACAACCGGGCCAGTAGAACCTCTGTAGGATCTTTTCCTGGGTTTTCTCTACCCCCAGATGACCACCTAAGACATGTGCATGGGCCATATCTAACACTCTTTGTCTGTACGGCCCTGGCACTAGTAGCTGCTAGATTACTTCCTCTCTGAGCTTCGAGGCCTGATATAGTAACTCCCCATTTACGGCAAAGTACAGATATCGGGTGTCAGCCTCCGGCTTTTGAGCAACACCATTAAGAACAGTGACATTATCAAACACCCCTTTTAGAGTTAAGTCCCTGGGTTGGGCGGTTCCAAAGTTTCTCCCAGACACCTCCAGCTCAGGGATGTTGTCCTCCGGAGTGCTGCCTCATCCTCATCTCCAACAAGCAAATATAAGGGAAACCCGTCAGGTGCTGCCTGCGACGAGTCTTCTTTAGGAGCGACCTGGCTGTCTGGACAACCCGGCTTCCTCTCTTTCCCCCACAAGTCCGAAAACAAGGCAAAATCCTGCCCTATTATAACAGGGTGCAACAGGTCCTTGAATACACCCACCACATGGAACTCGGCGCCACAATTTGTGCCTATGACCACTCGAGCCACAGGGTAGCCCTTAATAATAATCTTTTTATTTATATAGCGCCAACATATTCCGCAGCGCTTTACAATTTAGACAATTTACAGACATTATCGGCACTGTCCCCATTGGGGCTCACAATCTACATTCCCTATCAGTAAGTCTTTGGAGTTTGGGAGGAAACCGGAGAACCCGGAGGAAAACCACGCATACACGGGGAGAACATACAAACTCCTTGTAGATGTTGTCCTTGGTGGGATTTGAACCAATGACCCCAGGGCTGCAAGGCTGCAGTGCTAACCACTGAGCCACCATGCTGCCTAGTCCTTAGCATTTCCATGGATACAGCGGACGCCCACCCTTTTCCCCGGAATCAGCTGATGAGGAATTGTGGCCCTCAGTAGGGTTACCAAACTCCCCGAGTCCAACAGACCAGTCAATTGCACTCCATTCACTGACACGGGGCACGCCTGCGGTCCCTCGCCTGGTTCAGGGACAGCACTGTAGGCAGGATATGCCAAGTATGAGCTGCGCTGTCCTATGCTGCAGTCCATTGGCTCATTGATCATGGGGCAACGGGCGGCTATGTTATCCGGGGTGTGACATCTCCAACAAATTACGTTATTGGATGGGGCTTTTGGCATCAACTCAGACCCCTCCTGAGCTCTTATATGCCCCGCAGATGTGGCTCTAGTTCCCCTCTTTTGGGTGTCCACCCCCCTTTGGGAACCCCAGTATGGAGATGCTATGACCGCTTGCTTCCCCAAAGCACTCCCGACCACCTGGTACCTTTCCACTAACCCCACCAGGTCATTGGCATTATGGGGATCTCCCTGAGCAACCCAGGATTGCAGTTGCCTCAGAATGGAGTTTATGAACATGTCCATGACGACCCTCTCCATCAACTGTATTCCGGTTGTAACCACTTTTGGACCGGGTGTAGGAGGTCAAACATTTGAGACCGGGGAGGTTTGTCACTGTAATAGGCCCAGTGGTGCACCCGTTGCGCCCTGACAGTCAGAGTCACTCATAAACGTGCCAAAATCTCAGTCTTCAACTTGATATACTCTTTTGTGTCCTGCAAGGCCAGGTCATAATAGGCCTTCTGGGGCTCCCCTGTTAAATATGGTGCCAGAACCTACGCCCACTGCTCCAGAGGCAATCTCTCCTGCTCCACCACCCTTTCAAAAATTGTTAGGACTGCCGTCATCACCTGGGGTCATCTTTTGTAAGGCTCTTCTTACCCTCTTCCTCACGTGTGAGTCATCACCTGGACTTGGGAGTGGGGCGATTGTCCTGCCAAGGATCACCTCGGCTAGGAGCTCCATCTGCTGCTGCATCTGCTGCTGCTGCTGCTGCTGCCATATCTGTTGCTGCTTGAAATTAGCCTGCACCAGTTGCTTTATCAGCTTCTCCATGCTGCCGGACGTCCCTGGCTGGCTGGCGGCCTTCACCCAGGACACAGTTGGAATTCATGCCTGTGCTTGTAGCACCAAATGTAGGGTTTGTACCCACTCGACTGCATTTGAGGTAGGCACAGAAAGCTTTTTCATTGGAATTTATTAAGACTAGTGTTGAGCGAATTTGTTTGGCATTTCAAATTTGGGTTCGTGTTCGTGCTTCAGGCTTGTTTGCGCCAAAAAATCGGCTCCACCCACGAACATCCCTGATTTGCCACGCTGTGACACAGATTATCTGCGTGACAGTGTGGCAAATCAGGGATGTTCGTGGGCAGAGCCGATTTTTTTTGTCGCGAACAAGCCGGAAACCCGAACACAAACACGAATTTGAAGTGCCAAACAAATTTGCTCACCACTAATTAACACTGCATTAACAGGAAGCTTAGGGCTCTGTGGGGCCGGATCATCACTTCCAGGACTTTGTTCTTTCATGTCACAGGTCATATACCATTTCAAGATTAAGCACAGCAACTAGACATAGGGTTGTTATACTGCATCAGCAAGGTTTCTCTCAGGTAAAGATTTCAAAGCAGCCTGGGATTTCAACATGTTCAAACTCTTTAGAAAAATCACCAAGACATGGATAACGACAGGGATCTTGACCTAGTGGTCAGCCAAGGAATCTTAGTGCAGCAGATGAAAGACACATCATGCTTACTTACCTTCAAAATTAGAAGATGTCCAGCAGTGCCACCAGCTCAGAACTGGCAGCAACCAGTGAGACTCAGCTACACTCATCTACTGTCCGGAAAAGTCTGACCAGAAGTGGTCTCCATGCAAAAATTGCTGCCAAAAAGCCCATACATTTGACAAGGAAACAAGGCCAAGTGACTCAACTATCGACAAAAACATAGGAACTGGGCTGCAGAAAATGGCAGCAGGTGCTCTGGACTAAGGACTTACAATGTGAAATATTTGGCTGTAACAGAAGGCAGTTTGTTCCCTGAAGGTCTGAAGAACGGCACAATAATGAGGGTCTGCAGGAACAGTGGGGGAGAGTCCTGAAAAGTTTGGGGCTGCGTTTCAGCAAATGTAAGTTGGGATTTTGTCAGAATTAATGGTGTCCTCAATACTGAGAAATACAGGCACATACTTCCCCATCATATAACACCATCAGGGAGGCGTCTGATTGGCTCTAATTTTTTTTCTGCAGCAGGACAACGACCCCAAACATCTAGCCAATGTCATTAAGAACAAGAAGTCCTGGAAATGATGATTCGGCCCCCACAGAGCCCTGATCTCACATCATCCAGTCTGTCTGGGATCACATGAAGAGACAGAAGGATTTGTAAGAGCCTCATGCTCTGTGGTGGTTTTCCAAGATGTTTGGGACAACCTCCTGCCGAGTTCCTTCAAAAATTATGTGAAAGTACAAGTACCTAGAAGATGTGATGAAGGCAAAGGGCGGTCACCAAATATTGATAGGATTTAGATTTCTCTTTAGTTCATACACTTTCCATTTTGCAAAATTGATAAGAATAAACTATTAATACTTCTATTTTTGAAAGCTTCTTATTAAAACTTTTGCTCAGTACTGTATATCGACATGTCTATATAGTATACAGATATGTGTGTATGTATCTATAGTTATTGCTGACACCATGCTTCTTACAGACGCTTAATACAATCAGCCCTTTAATTATTACTGAAATAATAACAACTCGTATACACTGGCAGTATATAACAGTATGGGCCTGAGGGCATTTTCATTTTTTTTCCCTGCAGGAGGTAGTTAGTATATGAGGAAGGAGCGGAACAATGCCGAGTTAATATTTACCAGGAAATCTAGCAGTCATTGGGGTGAATAATAAGGGTACTATAGAGGCTGGGTTCCAGCAAATGGATCCTGGTGAGGGTGCAGCTGTACCAGTATGTACGGTGTTTGTGTGTGCATATGTGTATATTTATATGTTTGTGTGTATATGTGTGTATACATATTTGTGTGTATGTATATGTGTATGTATTATATATATTTGTGTGTATAAGTGTGTATGTATTTGTGTGTGTATTTGTGTATATATATTATATATATGTGTGTATATACAGTCTTGGCCGAAAGTGTTGGCACCCCTGAAATTATTCGAGTAGTTCTCCCAGAAAATGTTTGCAATTACACGTTTTGCTATACACATATTTATTTCCCTTGTGTGTATTGGAACAACACAAAAAAACAGAGAAAAAAAAGTCAACTTCGACATAATTTCAAAAATGGGCAGGAAAAAATTGTTGACATCTTTCCAAAATTGTGGGTAAACAACTTTGTTTCAAGCCTGGGATGCTCGTTCGCATTCACCTGTGGCAAGTAACAGGTTGGGCAATATGAAAATCACACCTGAAAATAGATAAAAAGGGGATAAGTTGACTCAATCTTTGCATTGTGTGTCTGTGTGTGCCACATTAACCATGGAGAACAGAAAGAGGAGAAGAGAACTGTCTGAGGACTTGAGAACCAAAATTGTTGAACAATATCAACAATCTCAAGGTTACAAGTCCATCTCGAGAGATCATGATGTTCTTTTGTCCAAAGTTTATGTTACTGGTCCGGGAGGTGGAACCTCTGTGCTGCGGTGCAAGGAGGGACCCAGAGGGGCGTAACTAAGTATCAACTCAGACGGACCCTGGTCATACGGCGGCTAACGACTCCGTGACCAGGGAGGGACCGAGCAGAGGGACCAGGTGCTACTCTGGGGACGACCTTGTAAGGGAGCAGGTGACTCCCACGGTACAGATGGCAGGGACTGACCGGAATTGCAGATGGGCACAGCAGGCAGGCTGGCGAGCAGAAGCCTCCAGGTAGGCTATCAGGTAGACACGGCAAGTGACGGCAGGAGTCTCTAGGTAGGCTGGCAGGTGGTCACGGCAAGTGATGGCAGGGGCCTCCGGGTAGGCTCGGCAGGTGGTCACGGCAAGTGACGGCGGGTGCTTCCAGTTAAGCGGGCTGGCAGGTACGGCAGGTAACAGACAGGTGCTTCCAGGTAAGCGGGCTGGCAGGCACGGCAGGTAACAGGCAGGTAACAGGCAGGTGCTTCCAGGTAAGCGGGCCGGCTGGCACGGCAGGTAACAGGCAGGTAACAGGCAGGTGCTTCCAGGTAAGCGGGCTGGCAGGTAACAGGCAGGTAACAGGCAGGCTAGCAGTGGGACCTGAGGGCTGAAGCATAGGTAAGTATACTGTGCGACAACTGTTGCTCGGGCACCTCCATTTTGGAGGAGGTGCCTTATATATGGGAGGACACTCGGCTATTGGCCGGGGACTCCTTAGGACGGCGCGCGTGGCCCCTTTAAGAGGGAGGGAGCGCGCGCCCTAAGCACTGTGCCCGGGGAGCTGCGCGCGCCGGCAGCAGGAAGAGGAGCGCTGGAGAACGCAGAGCGGGGAGCGCGGGGAGCGAGGAGGTGAGTGGGACGGCGTCTCTGCCTGGCAAGGGGCAGAGACGCCGATGCTACAGTTTACAACCCATGGCACTGTAGCTATTGTCAGTATGTGACGCCTACTTCGCTACTCGCTAGCCCACCCTGAGAGATGAGGGTACTCGGAGCCGGGTCAGATGTTGGGGGTTGCAGTCGTGGCCTGGACCCGTTCTGTGCCCAGGGTCGTCACATCAAAAATATGGGCTAGGAGGGACGGTGGTAATCGAGTGGATGTATTGACTACGCCACCTGTGGAGTCTGGTGATTCGCTACCAGCGCTGCGGCAGTCCTCTGAGGTGAGATGTCGGGGCAGCAGCAGATGGTACTACTCCCCACAGGCGGAGCAGGGCCTCAGGGCAGAGAAGACGGATTAGGGGGATCGTAGTGGGTGGTGCGGTGTGGTGTCGCGCTGAAATAAGGGACCGGAGGCAATGGATGCAGTCTTCCAAGCTTTACTCACGTTGTTAGGTGTCAGCTGCAAGGCTTCTCCTTGCTCCTCACGGCGGGCTGCGGCCACCAGGAAGGGGTTCAGCGCACTCCGGGTAGTTCGGGTGCATGAATCAGGACCCCCCCGCACCAGAGTGTTCCTAGACTTTCCCACTAGGTCCTCTCCTGTCCGTAGGTGGTACGTGTACTAAGGCCGGGCCTACCTCTGGTCTATGCACAGAACAAGGGTATGGGTGGCGACTCCGCTCTGTCCGTTACCCGGTGGGATCCACTGAGCCTCCGGGCTTCTCTGACTAAGACTTGAAGTGACAGAGTCAGATATCGGGGGCCGGTACCCCTTTTGCAGCAGGAGTCCCTCTGGCTAGGCCAGAATAGTGAGGACAGGTGGCGTATGCCGCTCCGTCTGCATCCCCCTGGGATCCTTTTGCCTGTGGAGCTTTTCTCCGCTACTCCCCTCCAGGCCTTCTTAGGTAGGGACCTTGACCGGGTAGAGGCAGCCGTTAACTCTAGCCCGCTCCTCGCCTCAAGGCCAGAGCACGAGGACCGTGTATCCTCAATCAGCTGCAGGTTCACACAGAAAGCCATGTTCAGTGATGAAGATCACAATCAAAGACCATAAGCCCAAGATGGCCGTTTATTAAATATGAATTTGGTGGCGTTACCTAAAGGTGCGTCCTCCACCCTCTTCCACTACATGGTTCCCCCTATCTTTTGGTTCCCCCCATCTCCTCTTATCCCGGCTGGGGCAGCACCCTGGTGCCTTAAAGCGCCCCTCAGGTGTGAGAGGTGTAGTGTTGGATGGATGGCTGAGTCCTGAGAGGTGCTCCTTCCTTACCTCGGAGAGGGGATATCACACCTCGGTCTGAGGTGCAGTACCCCTGTGGCGACTGAACCCTCAGGGGCGCCACACATGGATGTGGACGGCAGAGAAAAATTGATGAAAGGTTGCAACACAGGATAGTCCGGATGGTGGATAAGCAGCCCCAATCAAGTTCCAAAGAAATTCAAACTGTCCTGCAGGCTCAGGGTGCATCAGTATCAGCCCAAACTATCTTTCGACATTTGAATGTAATGACACACTTTGGTAGGATACCCAGGAGGACCCCACTGCTGATACAGAAACATAAAAATCCTAGACTGCAGATTGCCAAAATGTACATGTGTAAGCTAAAATACTTCTGGGAAAGCATTTTGTGGACAGATGAGACCAAGATAGAGCTTTTTAGTAAAGCACATCATTCTACTGTTTACCGAAAACAGAATGAGGCCTACAAAGAAAAGAACATAGCACCTACAGTCAAATATGGTGGAGGTTCAAATATGTTTTGGGGTTGCTTTGCTGCCTCTGGCACTGGGTGCCTTGACTGTGTGGAAGGCATCATGAAATATTATGATTACCAAAGGATTTTGGGTCACAGTGTAGTAACCAGTGTCAGAAAGCTGGGTTTGCGTCCTAGGTCATGGGTCTTCCAGCAGGACAATGACCCCAAACATACTTCAAAAAGCCCCCAGAAATGGATGGAAACAAAGCAGTGGAGAATTCTGAATTTTGCAGCAATGATCTAAATCCCATTGAACACTTGTGGAGAGATCTTAAAATTGCTGCTGGGAGAAGACGCCTTCAAATATGAGAGACCTGGAGCAGTTTGAAAACGAAGAGTCCAAAATTCCAGCTGAGAGATGTAAGAAGCTGTTGATGGTTATAGGAAGCGATTGATTGCAGTTATTTATTCCAAAGAGTGTGCAACCAAATATTAATTTTGTCCAGTTCATTTTTGGGGTTTTGTGTGAAATTATGTCCAATTTGCCTTTTTTTCTCTGTTTTTTGTGTTGTTCCAATACACACAAAGGAAATAAACGTGTGTATAACAAAACGTGTAATTGCAATAATTTTCTGGGAGAAATACTTCATTTTCTGGAACTTTCAAGGGTGCCAACACTTTCGGCAATGACTGTAAGTGTATATGTACTGGATATGTGTGTGTGTATGTGTATATAGATATATATATTTGTGTATATACAGTAAGTGTATTTATATGTGCGCATGTATAGTTATGTGTATATGTGTGTATATGTATGTGTATACTGTATATGTATATTTGTGTGTGTATACTGTATATATATGTGTGAGTATACATGTGTGTATATGTTGTGTATATGTATGAATAGCTGAGTGTATTTGTGTACATATTTATTTATTTGTGTGCATGTATATGTGTGTATGTGTTCATTTATGTGTGCGTGTATGTTTATGTATACAGTATGTGTGTGTTATGTATATGTGTGTATATACTTTAGTGTATTTGTGTACATATTTATGTACATATGTTTAAATATTTGTGTATGTGTGTATAAATGTGTGTATGTGTATATTTGTTTGTATGTGAGAATGTATCTCTATATGTTTGTGTATGTGTGTGTGTATATTTTGTATATATGTGTATGCATATGTATATGTGCATATGCGTGTATATGTATATATGTAGGTATATATATATCTTTCCATACATATATATATATATATATATATATACACACACACACACACGTACATGCACAAATGCACACATAGATACACCCGATCCCAGGTCTGCGGTGCACATGCTTTTGTTGCCTGCGTTCATGCGGTATGTGTGTGTGCATATATATATATATATATATATATATATATATATAATATATATATATATGTAATATATATTTCCATACATATTTATACATATGTATATATACATACACGTACGCACACATACATACACCTGATCCCAGCTCTTCGGCTTAAGCGGTGCACATGCTTTGTGTCTATGTGCTTGTACTGGCTGTTGTTTGGGTTCATGTGGTATGTGTGTGTGCATATGTATATATGCATGTGTATATGTATGTATATATATTTCCATACATAGTTATACATCTGTACATATATATATACATACACACACGTACGCACACATACATACACCTGATCCCACCTCTCCAGCTATAGTGGTGCACATGCTTTGTGTCTGTATGCTTGTACTGGCTGTTGTCTGGGTTAATGTGGTATGTGTGTGTGCATATGTATATGTGTATATGCATGTGTATGTGTATATATGTGTATATATATATGTACAGTGCCTTGTGAAAGTATTTGGCCCCCTTGAACTTTTCTACCTTTTGCCACATTTCTGGCTCCAAACATAAAGATATAAAATTCTATTTTTTGGGGGAAGAATCAACAACAAGTGGGACACAATCGTGAAGTGGAATGAAATTTATTGGATATTTTAAACTTTTTAAAAAAATTAAAAACTGAAAAGTGGGGCAAGCAATATTATTCGGCCCCTTTACTTTCAGTGCAGCAAACTCACTCCAGAAGTTCAGTGAGGATCTCTGAAGGATCCAATGTTGTCCTAAATGACTGGTAATGATAACTAGAATCCACCTGTGTGTAATCAAGTCTCCGTATAAATGCACCTACTCTCTGATAGTCTCAGGGTTCTGTTTCAAGTGCAGAGAGCATCATGAAGACCAAGGAGCACACCAGGCAGGTCCGAGATACTGTTGTGGTGAAGTTTAAAGCCGGATTTGGATACAAAAAGAATTCCCAAGTTTTAAACATCTCACGGAGCACTGTGCAAGCGATCATATTGAAATGGAAGGAGTATCAGACCACTGCAAATCTACCAAGACCCAGCCGTCCCTCTAAACTTTCATCTCGAACAAGGAGAAGACTGATCAGAGATGCAGCCAAAAGGCCCATGATCACTCTGGATGAACTGCAGAGATCTACAGCTGAGGTGGTAGAGTCTGTCCATAGGACAACAATCAGTCGTACACTGCACAAATCTGGCCTTTATGGAAGAGTGGCAAGAAGAAAGCCATTTCTCAAAGATATCCATAAAAAGTCTCGTTTGAAGTTTGCCACAAGCCACCTGGGAGACACACCAAACATGTGGAATAAGGTGCTCTGGTCAGATGAAACCAAAATCGAACTTTTTGGCCACAATGCAAAACAATATGTTTGGCGTAAAAGCAACACAGCTCATCACCCTCAAAACACCATCCCCACTGTCAAACATGGTGGTGGTGGCAGCATCATGGTTTGGGCCGGCTTTTCTTCAGCAGGGACAGGGAAGATGGTTAAAATTGATGAGAGGATGGATGGAGCCAAATACAGGACCATTCTGGAAGAAAACCTGTTGGAGTCTGCAAAAGACCTGAGACTGGGATGGAGATTTATCTTCCAACAAGACAATGATCCCAAACATAAAGCAAAATCTGCAATGGAATGGTTCAAAAATAAACGTATCCAGGTGTTAGAATGGCCAAGTCAAAGTCCAGACCTGAATCCAATCGAGAATCTGTGGAAAGAGCTGAAAACTGCTGTTCACAAACGCCCTCCATCCAACCTCAATGAGCTCGAGCTGTTTTGCAAGGAAGAATGGGCAAGAATTTCAGCCTCTCGATGTGCAAAACTGATAGAGACATACCCCAAGCGACTTGCAGCTGTAATCGCAGCAAAAGGTGGTGCTACAAAGTATTAACTCAAGGGGGCTGAATAATATTGCACGCCCCACTTTTCAGTTTTTAATTTGTTAAAAAAGTTTAAAATATCCAATAAATTTCGTTCCACTTCACGATTGTGTCCCACTTGTTGTTGATTCTTCCCCAAAAAATTAGAATTTTATATCTTTATGTTTGAAGCCAGAAATGTGGCAAAAGGTAGAAAAGTTCAATGGGGCCAAATACTTTCACAAGGCACTGTATATATATTTCCATACATATTCCCATACATATTTATACGTATATATATTGTAGTGTTTGTACTCACGGTAGGCACAGGAAGCGGTTTCTTTAAAACGTCCAAGGCAGGTTTATTGCAACTTCATAAACCACACTCTTAGAAGTAAACGAAACACAGCCTTGTCCGGCACAAGTAACAAACAGAAAATAAACAGTCCATACAATATGGCGGATTTGTCCACTCACGGTCAGTGTCCTTTAGCACAAACACGCTGGAGGTCTCCACACCTCCAGCCACAGACACTGAATGAGACACTCGGTCTCCATTTTATTTACCAAAACCACGCCCTGGGGTGGGGATATGTGAGTAGCCATTCCCTCACATCTCTTTTGACTGCTTGTAAAAACCGGCCCTGATACGCCCTATTAACCTTCTCAGCACTACATGTGCCAGAGCATGCTTTCCTGGGTTTACATCACAGAAGCTATCAACCTCAATGATACATATCTTCCCTCAAGGACCTGTCCGACGGCCGTCTTACAATATATACATACACACATGTACACACGCACACATACACCTGATCCCAGCTCTGCGGCTATAGTGGTGCACATGCTTTGTGTCTGCGTGCTTATACTGGCTGTTTGGTTTCATGAGGTATGTGTGTGTGCATATGCATATGTATATGTGTATTATTGTATATATATTTCCATACATATTTATACGTACACACACATACGCACACATACATACACCTAATCCCAGCTCTGCGCTATAGCGGTGCACATGTTTTGTGTCAGAGTGCTTGTACTGGCTGTTGTTTGGGTTTATGCGGTAAGTGTGTGTGCATGTGTATATGTATGTATATATATATTTCCATACATATTTATATGTATATATATATGTATATATATATATACATACACACACGTACGCACACATACATACAACTGATCCCAGCTCTGCGGACATAGCAGTGCACATGCTTTGTGTCTGCGTGCTTGTACTGGCTGTTGTTTGGGTTTATGCGGTATGTGTGTGTGCAAATGTATATGTGTATATGCGTGTGTATGTGTATATATATGTATATTTCCATACATATTTATACGTATATATATATATATATATATATATATATATACAGTACAGACCAAAAGTTTGGACACACCTTCTCATTTAAAGATTTTTCTGTATTTTCATGACTATGAAAATTGTACATTCACACTGAAGGCATCAAAACTATGAATTAACACATGTGGAATTATATACTTAACAAAAAAGTGTGAAACAACTGAAAATATGTCTTATATTTTAGGTTCTTCAAAGTAGCCACCTTTTGCTTTGATGACTGCTTTGCCCACTCTTGGCATTCTCTTGATGAGCTTCAAGAGGTAGTCACCGGAAATGGTTTTCACTTCACAGGTGTGCCCTGTCAGGTTTAATAAGTGGGATTTCTTGCCTTATAAATGGGGTCGGGACCATCAGTTGTGTTGTGCAGAAGTCAGGTGGATACACAGCTGATAGTCCTTCTGAGTAAACTGTTAGCTGCTTTTTTCTTGCCATAATACAAATTCTAAGTAAAGAAAAACGAGTTGCCATCATTACTTTGAGAAATGAAGGTCAGTCTGTCCAAAAAATTGGGCAAACTTTGAAAGTGTCCCCAAGTGCAGTCGCAAAAACCATCAAGCGCTACAAAGAAACTGGCTCAGATGAGGACCGCCCCAGGAAAGGAAGACCAAGAGTCACCTCTGCTTCTGAGGATAAGTTTATCCGAGTCACCAGCCTCAGAAATCGCAGGTTAACAGCAGCTCAGATTAGAGATCAGGTCAATGCCACACAGAGTTCTAGCAGCAGACACATCTCTACAACAACTGTTAAGAGGAGACATTGTGCAGCAAGTCTTCGTGGTAAAATATCTGCTAGGAAACCACTGCTAAGGACAGGCAACAAGCAGAAGAGACTTTTTTGGGCTAAAGAACACAAGGAATGGACATTAGACCAGTGGAAATCTGTGCTTTGGTCTGATGAGTCCAAATTTGAGATCTTTGATTCCAACCACCGTGTTTTTGTGCAACGCAGAAAAGGTGAACGGATGGACTCTACATGCCTGGTTCCCACCGTGAAGCATGGAGGAGGAGGTATGATGGTGTGGGGGTGCTTTGCTGGTGACACTGTTGGGGATTTATTCAAAATTGAAGGCATACTGAACCAGCAAGGCTACCACAGCATCTTGCAGCGGCATGCTATTCCATCCGGTTTGCGTTTAGTTGGACCATCATTTATTTTTCAACAGGACAACGACCCCAAACACACCTCCAGGCTGTGTAAGGGCTATTTGACCAATGAGAAGAGTCAAGGGGTGCTACGCCAGATGACCTGGCCTCCACAGTCACCAGACCTGAACCCAATCGAGATGGTTTGGGGTGAACTGGACCGCAGAGTGAAGGCAAAAGGGCCAACAAGTGCTAAGCATCTCTGGGAACTCCTTCAAGATTGTTGGAAGACCATTTCCGGTGACTACCTCTTGAAGCTCGTCAAGAGAATGCCAAGAGTGGGCAAAGCAGTCATCAAAGCAAAAGGTGGCTACTTTGAAGAACCTAGAATATAAGACATATTTTCAGTTGTTTCACACTTTTTTGTTAAGTATATAATTCCACATGTGTTAATTCATAGTTTTGATGCCTTCAGTGTGAATGTACGATTTTCATAGTCATGAAAATACAGAAAAATCTTTACATGAGAAGGTGTGTCCAAACTTTTGGTCTGTACTGTACATACACCTGATCCAAGCTCTGCGGCTATAGCGGTGCACATGCTTTGTGCTTGCGTGCTTGTTCTGGCTGTTGTTTGGGTTCATGCGTCATGTGTGTACATGTGTATATATGCATGTGAATATGTATGTATATTTATTTCCCTACATATTTATACGTATGTATATATATATATATATATATATATACATACACACACATACATACACCTGATCCCAGCTCTGCGGCTATAGCGGTGCACATGCTTTGTGTCTGCATGCTTGTACTGGCTGTTGTTTAGGTTCATGCGCTATGTGTGTGTGCATGTGTATATACAGTATGCATGTATATTTCCATACATATTTATATGTATATATACATATATATATACATACACACACGTATGCACACATACATACACCTGAACCCAGCTCTGCGGCTATATCGGTGCACATGCTTTGTGTCTTCGTGCTTGTTCTGGCTGTTGTTTGGGTTCATGCGTCATGTGTGTACATGTGTATATATGCATGTGAATATGTATGTATATTTATTTCCCTACATATTTTTACGTATGTATATATATATATATATATATATATATATATACATACACACACATACATACACCTGATCCCAGCTCTGCGGCTATAGCGGTGCACATGCTTTGTGTCTGCATGCTTGTACTGGCTGTTGTTTAGGTTCATGCGCTATGTGTGTGTGCATGTGTATATACAGTATGCATGTATATTTCCATACATATTTATATGTATATATACATATATATATACATACACACAAGTATGCACACATACATACACCTGAACCCAGCTCTGTGGCTATATCGGTGCACATGCTTTGTGTCTTCGTGCTTGTATAGTAGTGCTGGCGGTGCTGGCTGTTGTCTGGGTTCATGCAGTATGTGTGTGAGGGTACGTGTGTTCACAAGGAGCTTGCTCACGCAGGGCCGTGCCTCTGTTTCATCATCAGCACTAACCCATCTCTTTCGCTAGCTCACGTACTCCTCCTCTTTCTAAGGCAGACTGCTCTAGTCACTTGCAAGGGGGAGATGGAAGTCTGCAAATAGCTACTGCTGCCGGTTGCATTCCTGCTGCAAGGGCCTCCCCTTCAGATGGCTTGTGCCAGGGTACAACTTTTTTTCTGTTGCAACGAATAGGATAATTTTTCTCGTTCCTTTTATTTTAACCCCCTGCTTCATTCACCTTTCTAATTTTTCCTTCTTCTCCTATTTGCAGCTTCACTTTTTCTTGACGTTTTTATGTTGTTGTTTTGGGGGTTTTTTTTACCGAAAATTGATTTATTTTTCTTAACAATATATCGATCTGTGCCAATTTGCTTCCCTCCCGCCTACGTCCGTTTTTTTTACATTTTTTAAAATTATTTATAACGAATTGTGACGCACTTACCCGTCGGGAAAACGATACGCCCTTTTCCGTTTTTCTTTCGCACCCCCCTCCCCCAATCGACCGCGGACCAACGCCACCTAACTAAAAGGATGGATAGTTCTGTTTCCTCTTCGAATTCGACAGTGGCTACAAAGGGAATACTGCTTTTTCGGGGTTTTTTTACTTTTTGGGTGGGGGGGGGGTTTGGTTGGACGGCATTTGCGTGTGCGTAGTAATGCACTGCCTGGGACAGGTGCCAGTTTCGAGACAAAAGGGGAACAGAAAGAAAAAAAAAAATAGGCGGCAAAGATGGATGGAAAATGGCAGTAAACAACAACAACAACAACAGCAACGGCTGCAACATTTGGCACGGAACGGGCGACTCCGACGCACGTCAAGGTGCCCGTATAGATATTTACAGTATATAGGTACAGGAGGGAATTTTTTTTTTTTTACGCAGTTAAAGGCGTGAGTTAGCGTTAAAGGGGGCGGGGGTCTTTTTTTTTTCCGCCTGCTGAATAATTCATAATTAAGTAGTGGAGTCGGTCGGACCATTAACATGCACCAGATATGCTGTTTGTCTGTTTGCTAACATTCTTCATTCAGGACTTGTTAACTGCCAGACGAGCTTAACACGCTTCTCTCTGTCTCTTTTCTCCCTCCCCGCTTCTCTGTCTTTCTTCGCTTTTCATGCCAGCCCCTCTGAGCCTTCTGTCGTTGCTGGGTGCTGGTAGCCAAGGGGTAGTGGTGGCAAGAGGAACGCACGCTGTCGAGAATCTGAGGCTAGTTGCTAGGTAAGGACCGCCTTCCAGCTCTTACAGGCCTGCAAGCACTTGCAGAAACTGATCTCTGAGTCTGCTCTTGTCTCTGCTTTTCACAGGAGCAAGGCTGCTGCAAGGTGAACGCATTTCGGGCATCTGCCCCCTTTTTTTCCCCCCTCTACGAGCTACGAGAGAATCCACCGTCAGCTTCGGTAAGAACCTCTCATTCCTTCTCCTTTCGAATGTCGTGTTGAAAAATATCCTAATTTTTCTTCTTCTTTTTTTGGCAACTTTTTACCTCAAGAGTCCTGGGAAGGTTTCGCCTCCCCGGGTGAGGAAAAGAAGAGCAGTTTATTTTGTTTTTAACCCTTTTTAAAAAAAAAAAAAAAATTAGGGTTCTTGTTAATTAGGATTTTTCTGAGAATTTCCCCTATAACATCCTTCTCGTCTTGTCTCCCAGACTGACACTTTCATTTTCACACTGGGGGCAGAAAAAAAAATGGTCATAGACGACAAATTGGAAGGAAGCGTCGGCTGATTTTTGCTGTAAAAGTTGACTGCTATTCTTAGGAGGTTGCTGTGATTTTTATGTTATTGTATTTTTTTTGGTCTTTTGTTTTTTTTTGGACATTTGTAGGATTTCACTTGGGGAAATCTCATCGAATGAATGAGTTGTGGAGTCGTGTTGTGTGGTGCAGGGTCCTCAGCAGCTCTTTACCTTACTCCCTTTTGGATCAATCAGTCGTGTTTTTTTTTGTTGTTGTTTTTTTATTGTTTTATATCGTGACCATTTATTGTTAGTTGTTATGCTGTTTCGGCCTAGTGACTTGTATTTTCTTCTGTTATTGATATACGTGAATGTACGTAGATGTTATATACATGTGTGTGTGTGTATATATATATATATACAAATATATGTGTGTGTATATATTTATGTATGTATATATATATGTGTGTGTGTATATATATGTGTATATCTATGTATGTGTATATATATGTATGTGTGTATAAATAGCTATACATGTTTGTGTATATATATATATATATATATATGTATGTGTGTATAAATAGCTATACATGTTTGTGTATATATATATATATATATATGTGTAAATATCTATCTATATATATATATTTGTATCGGCCTATGTTCGATATGCTCGGTGACACTTTTTTTTCCTATATTTTACATTTTTAGTTTCATCATTAATTGATTTTTATATTATGACATAGTCGCCCAGATATATATATATGTGTATATATATATATATATATATATATATATATATATATACACACACACATATATATATATATATATATATATATGTATGTTACACTTGTGTGCTGTAATAGTTTATTTTAAGAAAAGTTGTGAGTTTATCTTTTTTTTGTATTTTTTGGGGGGCTAAAGCAAATATGGATTTAGAAAGATTAAATTACTTTTTTCTACGTCAGTTCTTCCTGCTGCGCGCGTATTTGGCGCGAAAGGGTTAATGAAGTATTTGTCTGTATGTTCGTACATATACATATGAACGTGTTATGTGTGTGTAATATATACGTGTGTGTGTATATATGTAGTTGTCTCTTTTGTGTATATAAATATATGAACGTGTGATGTGTGTGTATATATATATATATATATATATATATATAGGTACATATATATGAACCCACATTAATATATATATATATATATATATATATATATACACACGCATATATATATACCACACATTCATATATATACATATACACACACAAGAGATATTTACATATACACACACACACGTATAAATGTGTGTATGTATGATGTGTGTATATTTATATATATATATATATTTATATAAAAAATATAAAGCATGTGGATTTATCTATCTGCACTTATCATAATCACATGACAAATATGTAAAAGTCCACCATTACCCGACAGTGCAAATCCTTTTCTTTCGGCTGTATTAGTATTTCCGTAAAATAATATGGCCGTAGATTAATTTGGCGCCAAAAATATTGTGGCGTATGTCGATGGCCACATATTGTGCACTATACATATATATGTTGGCTTGCCAGTGATATATATATATGCATATATATACATATATATATTGATTCTGTAATATTTGTGATATAAGACAGCACATAGCACAGGGACAACCATTGCTATTCCTTGTGATATTCCCCTTCCCTTACACTGACCCTACAGCTTTCCCTATAGCCGTGTACAGCCTTCTCAGTATATAGGTTTATCTATAGGTAATATATGGGAGATTTATGTACCTGATCCGCAAAATGAATGAAACTATACGTATTTTATGTGGTGGAGTATTAGAAAAATCCGATTAGGACATTGTGATACATGAGGAGAAACATTGGGGAACGCTCTGGGCCTGGTGGGCTGCAGCACGATGTACAGGGCCGACAGTATACTCCGGCTGCAGCCACCAGAGGAGCGGACATCTGCCTTCTTCTTCTGATCGATTTTATCCCGTCATTTTTTTTTTTTCTCTGTTTTTGTTTTTTTTTTCTCCTCCATTGCCGCTCTTTTTCATTCTGCTGTATGATCCCTTCTCCTCATTTATTATATATGAGAGAGGCTGCAATCGTCATTGGGCGAATGATCCCAGAAGCACAGTTAAGAGAATTATAAGTAACGCTGTACATATTGATCCATGTGCGAATATATATATATATATATATATATATATATATATATATATATATTATATTTCAAAATGACCGATTCATTTTATTAAGTTATTTTTTTTTTATTTCTTCATTCTTTTTTTTTTTGCTTATTACATTTTTGAAAAATTATTTAGGCCATGAGACCCTATTTTTGAAAACGTGTTGGTTAGTTTTAAAATACATTTTCGCTAATATATATTTATGTATAAATATATATAACATATATATATATAGTATCTCCAAGGATATCAGCTATAGGCCAATACATTTTATGTGGCCTGTCTAGTGACTATATATATATATATATATATATATATATATATATATTTATATTTATATATCATATAACGGATATATATGTATATTTATATATATATATATGTAAAAATATGTATATATATGTATGTATATATATATGAATATAAAAAAATTATAAATCTATATAGTATATATATATATATATATGTGTGTGTGTATATATATATACACGTATAAAATCACTAGGCCACAGGCCGCATAAAACGTATTGTCCTATGTTCAATATTCTTGGTTAAGTCTTTTTTTTATATTTTTTTTTTCTGTATTTTTTTGATTCTTGATTTATATATTGTGCTATAGTCACACCTTTTATCCAAAAACTATATATTCCCCTCCACTGCTATTTTAGGCTCAAAGAATGTTAAAAATAAATAAATAAATAAATAGATAAATAAATAAATATATATAAATATATATATATATATATACACAATTTAAATATATAAATAGTAAATAATATATACATATATAATATAATCATATGTATATCTATATATATACATATGCATACATATATATATATATATATAAGTCTGTCAACTTGCAAATACGATAAAGAATGGTTTTCGGAGGTATAAAGTGTATGAGCACGTGCAGACATCCCTCGTTTTGCCTGGCGGCCATCTTTGCTTCAATTAAAGATGTATCCCTCACTAATTCCAACAATATCATATAATAAAATCGATCAGTCCCGCCTGACTGTGGGTTAATTAGTCCCTTAAAAACATCTAGAAGCATAAAAAACGTATCTACAGGGTGACACTGGAGAAAATACACATCTGTGGGCCTCGCTGTGCTGTCAGTGTGGGGTTCATGAGTACAAACAACTAATTAGCAGTTTTTTACAGATATCTGGGCCTAGTTTCTTTGGTGGAGGGGACTGAAATCTTTAGATGGTTGTACAGATAGTTTAGCTGCAAGACGCAGAGGGCGGTGTAGTCTGCGCTCACCTCCATGCCGGTGCCCTAGGGATTGTAATAGGTGTCGCAAAGTACGAGGGTGTGAGGGGTCCAAGATTTTTCTTAGAAATGTGGAGGCAGAATATTCTAGATAGATATATATAGATAGAAGGATAGATAGATAGATAATAGATAATAGATAGATGATAGATAGATAGATAGATAGATAATAGATAGAAAGAATATCTAATAGATAGATAGTAGATAGATAATAGATATAGATAGATAATAGATGGATGGATGGATAGATAGATAATAGATAGAGAGAAGATATATAATAGATAGATAATAGATGATAGATAATAGATAGATAATAGATAGATAGATAATAGATAGATAATAGATAGATAATAGATAGATGATAGATAGATAATAGATAGATAGATAATAGATAGATAATAGATAGATAGATAATAGATAGATAGATGTGTCATGGCTAAGAAGACTGATAGATAAATAAATATAGGATCAATCGATAGATGAATATGGAATTGAAAGATTATAAAGAGATAATAGATAGATAGATAATAGATAGATGATAGATAGATAGATAATAGATAGATAATAGATGATAGATAATAGATAGATAATAGATAGATAATAGATAGATAATAGATAGATGATAGATAATAGATAGATGATAGATAGATGATAGATAGATAGATAGATAGATAATAGATAGATGATAGATAATAGATAGATGATAGATAGATAATAGATAGATAATAGATAATAGATAGATGATAGATAGATGATAGATAGATAGATAATAGATAGATAATAGATGATAGATAATAGATAGATAATAGATAGATAATAGATAATAGATAGATGATAGATAGATGATAGATAGATAGATAGATAGATAATAGATAGATGATAGATAATAGATAGATGATAGATAGATAATAGATAGATAATAGATAATAGATAGATGATAGATAGATGATAGACAGATGATAGATAATAGATAGATGATAGATAGATAGATAGATGATAGATAGATGATAGATAATAGATGATAGATAGATGATAGATAGATAGATGATAGATAATAGATAGATAATAGATAAATAATAGACAGATAATAGATAGATAATAGATAGATAATAGATAGATGATAGTTATATAGATTTTTTTCGATGTCCTGTCAGACGTTTTATCATTTGTTTTATAACTTATGACGGGGTTAACATTTAATGACCAGGTGAGCGTCGGAACAGAATACATTTCGTAGATCTTCCTTTCCTTCTTTCTTTCTCTCTTTTTCTTTTTTTCCCTCTTTCTATCTTTCATTCTCTATTTCTTTCTTTCCTTCCTTCTTTCTTATCATCAGACATTTATTAAAATTTTTTTTTTTTTCCGAATACGAAAAGCAAACAACGCAAGGTGTTAGATGGGGTCGGCCCGATCGATCTAAACTCAGTTATTAGTTAGATGTCTTCACTTAGGTCCCGGGATCACGTTTATAATGTTATATCGCCATCGTTCTTCTCGTTTCCTATTGGTCCGTTACGTGTTCGTTATTGATCAATTTGACCTTCTATGACCTTGTAAAAAAAAAATTTTAAATATATATATATATATTTATTTTTTTTATTATTATTAACTGATGCCTTGTACTTGACGCCGGCAACTTTTCGCAAAGTCCGACTTTCTTAGACCATTTTGCTTTGAGTCGGATGCCAATTAACCCCTCGACTTAGCAAGGATCCGTGATCACCAGCGCTGGATGGGAACGGCCTTTCTGTAAGCCTACGTGGCACATACAGGCCCGGCGAGGGTTAATTAATGACTGCGGTGCATTGCACCTGTAAACAAGCCGGGGTGGAATCGGTCACGCTTGGCATTTTGCAGGGTACGTTTTAACTGTGTCTTGTACTTGCTCAGACCAGGTTGTGCCAATCGGCAAGATGGTGGCATATTAGGGGGTGAGAAGGAGGGCAGCAGAGGCAGGGAACGCTGCAAGGTGGAGGTCAGCTTTGCAGCATGTGTGACGGTAATGGCGCCATTATGCAGTATGCCCACTGCAGCGACTGCCTCTCTGCATGATGCCAGTGGGTATTGCTACAGACTCTCGCCGCCCGCGATCTCATTTGTTCGCCTCGTCCCTGCACATTTTAACGTGCTAATGTTTTATTCACAGCACCATTATCATCAGTCGTATTAAAAGAAGGTATTTACAGCAGGCACGGAAGACCTGGCAGCGCCAGCTTCTATTTCTGCAATCAATATAATAGAGGATGATTGTATCAGGGCAAATTACTAAAATATATATAGAACTTAATACGTGCGATCGAAAATCAGGGATCAATCAGATCGGATTTTTAGTAACTTTTTTTTTTTTTTTTTTTTTTATGTCAAAGTGCCACAACCTGGTGACTATATGGCCTAAACAGTGCATACGTCTTCACACAGGGTGAATTATTAAAATATGTAACCTATTCATACATGTAATGCGGGATCTGGGGTAAAATCAACATGTAATGCGGGATCTAGGGTAAAATCAATCAGATCAAATTTTTGGAAATTTTTCAATTTGTTTTTTTTATGTCAAAGTGTCACAATCTAGTGACTATATGGCCTAAATGGTCTTCAAACAGAGTGAATTATTAAAATATATTACTCATTTGTACATGTAATGTGGGATCTAGGTTAAAATCAACATGTAATGCGGGATCTAGGATAAAATCAATCAGATCGAATTTTTGGAAATTTTTCAATTTGTTTTTTTTTTATGTCAAAGTTTCACAATCTGGTGACTATATGGCCTAAATGGTGCCCACGTCTTCACACAGAGTGAATTATTAAAAAATATTACTCATTCATACATGTAATGTGGGATCTAGGGTAAAATCAACATGTAATGTGAGATCTAGGGTAAAATCAATCAGATCACATTTTTGGAAATTTTTCAATTTTTTTATGTCATAGTGTCAGTGACTGGTGACTATATGGCCTAAACAGTGCCCATGTCTTCAAACAGGGCAAATTATTAAAATATATAACCTATTCATACATGTAATGCGGCATCTAAGCTAAAATCAATCAGATCCAATTTTTTAATTTTTTTAATTTTTATTTATGTCATATTGTCAGTGACTGGTGACTATATGGCCTAAACGGTGCCCACGTCTTCACACAGGATGAATTATTAAAATATATATAACTTATTCATTCATGTAATGCGGGATCTAGGGTAAAATCAATAAAATTTGGGGACATTTTTTATTTTTTTTTAATATCATAGTGTCATAATCTGGTGACTATATGGCCTAAATGGTGTTCATGTCTCCATCATGTCTGAATTATTAAAATATATTACTTATTCATACATGTAATGTGGGATCTAGGGTAGAATCAACATGTAATGCGGGATCTAGGGTAAAATCAATCGGATCAAATTTTGGGAACATTTTCAATTTTTTTTTTAGGTCGAAGTGTCACAACCTGGTGGCTATATGGCCTAAACGGTGTTCACGTCTTCTTACATGGTGAATTATTAAAATATATAACTTATTCATACATGTAATGTGGAATCTAGGGTAAAATCAATACATTTTTGAGATTTTTTTTTTTTATGTCATAGTGTCAGTGACTGGTGACTATATGGCCTAAATAGTGCCACGTCTTCACACAGAGTGAATTATTAAAATATATAACTTATTCATACATGTAATTCGAGATCTAGGGTAAAAATCAATTAGATCAAATTTTTGGATTTTTTTAAAATATTTTTTAAAGTCAAAGTGTCACAATCTGGTGACTATATGGCCTAAACGATGCTCGCGTCTTCATACAGGGTAAATCACTAAAATAAATAACTTAATACTTAATGTTATGTAGAATTAGGAGTAAAATCAATGAGATCAAAATTTTTTAAAAACTTTTTGAATGCTTTTTTATTTTTTTTACTATGTACTATGAGATAGTGGCACAAACTAGGGCCAATATGGCCTAAACGGTGCCCAGTGCCTCACTCCTTTATGCAGGTGAATTACTAAAATACATAACTTAATAAATGTTTTGTGGGACTAGGGGTAAAATAAATGAGATTACATTTTATTTATAAATAAATGGCTTTTTTGTATTTTATTTTTTTTATATCGTGCTGGCATAGAAAGGACTGATATGGCCTAAATGGTGCCCACTACCCCCCTGCCTTCATACAGGATGAATGACTAAAATGCATAACTTAATACATATAAATGTGAGATTAGAATCAAATTTTTTTTTAACTATGTCGTAGTGGCACAACCTAGTGTCGACATGACCCAAACAGTGTCCACATCTTCATACAACTAAATTACTAACTCATATAATTCAATATGTATAGAAGCCAATGCAAGATCTGGGGTAAAATCAATAAAGTTGCATTTTTAAAAAAACCTTTTTGAATTAATTTTTTTTATTTTTACTATGTTGTACTGGCAAACGTGATGTTGATCTGGCCTAAACGGTACCTCATGCCCATATCTTCATTCAGGGTGAATTACTAAATTATATTACTTAATACGTGTGATGTTCGATACAGAATTAAAGGGAAGATCAATGAGATCAAAAATTAGGCATAGTGCTGGGGTTAGAGCTAGGGTTAGGGATAGTGCTGGGGTTAGAGCTAGGGTTAGGCATAGTGCTGGGGTTAGAGCTAGGGTTAGGGATAGTGCTGGGGTTAGAGCTAGGGTTAGGGACAGTGCTGGGGTTAGAGCTAGGGTTAGGGATAGTGCTGGGGTTAACGCTAGGATTAGTACTGGGGTTAGAGCTAGGGTTAGGGAAAGTGCTGGGGTTAGAGCTGTGGCTAGAGCTAGTGTTAGGGAAAATGCTGGGGTTAGAGCTATGGATAGTGCTGGGGTTAGACCTAGGGTTAGGGATAGTGCTGGGGTTAGAGCTAGGGTTAGGGATAGTGCTTGGGTTAGAGCTAGGGTTAGGGATAGTGATGAGGGTTTGAGCTAGGGTTAAGCATAGTGCTGGGGTTAGAGCTCTGGTTAGGGATAGTCCTGGGGTTAAAGCTAGGATTAGGGATAGTGCTGGGGTTAGAGCTATGGATAGTGCTGGGGTTAGAGCTAGGGTTAGGGATAGCGCTGGAGTTAGAGCTAGGGTTAGGGATAGTGCAGGGCTTAGAGCTAGGATTAGGGATAGTGCTGGAGTTAGAGCTAGAGTTAGGGATAGTGCTAGGTTTAGAGCTAGGGTTAGGGATAGTGCTGGGGTTAGAGCTAGGGTTAGGGATAGTGCTGGTTTTAGAGCTGGGGTTAGAGCTAGGGTTAGGGATAGTGCTGGAGTTAGAGCTAAGGATAGTGTTGGGGTTAGAGCTAGGGTTAGTGTTAGTGCTGGGGTAAAGTATACAGCTAGGGATATATATATATAATTATTTGAATTATTTTAAATGGTGATTATAATATTAACCTATAAAAAATAACTATAAAAAACTGCAAGGGCCTAAATAATATTTTTTTGTTTTCTTTTTTTTTTTATTGGAAATTGCAATTTTTTTTAATTTATACTTTGGCTACATTTTTGTAATTTTTGCAAAAATGCTTACAAGACTGATAGTAATTAGAAAAATCTCATGTTTTCAATGTTTTATATATATTAGTTTAATTATGATTTAATAAAAAAAAAATATTTCATAATATTGCTATGCCCCTCTTTTTGATTTGTAGAGGCATAGCTGAGTATTTCAATTCCAATTGGGTTTTATTACAGTTTATTGAAAATTTTCCTTAATTTTGTATATCAGGCGTGAGGATAATTGTACATAGATATTGCCATCTGTCCCTCTGCAGCAGCAAAAATTCTTATTATTTTTTTTTTAATTCTGCATTGTGACGTCCCTCTGTTATTCTGCCTGGAAACGTATCAACAAAATAATCAATTCCCCTTGTCAATAGAGCATGTTCTCAAGCAGTCAGACACTGGCATTGAAAAGGGGAATGGCAAAGACCCAAATTTAAATTTAATTACATTTTTGTTTCTCCCAGGAGGAACAACTGAGGAATGGCACAATAAAGGTTTAAGAAAAAAAACTGCTTTGGATTTTGTTTTTTATTTGTGGAAAATGCATGTATTTAGTCAGTTATACTGATCATTCTGGTTAATGGCAGGGTATCTGGCAGTGGGCTTTGGGGTCCGCAAGCAGCCCCTCGCCGCCATAACGTGAGGTTTCTAATATATTATTATTTATTGTTTTTAATGCCATAATGTAATAAAAGTATAAAAAACAACAGATAATAGACAGGTCTCACATGGTCAACCATAACGCTTGGACCGCAATGTCCAGACTGGTCGCAATTGTCCTGACAGCCTCACATGTGCCTATAAGGTTGGAGAGTTCTGGTCATGGAGACCGGTGGTCGATTTGAGGGTTGACCATCAGCCCTCTCTCATCGGTCATCGTGACCGATGACGATCTATGGCCTTGTTGGATTTTTTTTGGTGGAGGATTTCAAAAGTCAATCGTACTGATTGACAGATCAGAGGTCTCCGATCGCGGCAGAGATCGATCAGTGACTTGTCATCCAAGACCTTCACAGACCATCCATGAAGCTGAAGTCCTTCAGAAATAAGCCTTCTAAAATCCACACGTCCGGCTTCATTTATAAAATAGTCAAACACCCCCCCCCACACACACCACCACCACCACCAAAAAAAAAAAGGTTGGGAGGGGCGGTGATGGCTCTAATCGTTAAGTGCTCCTGCACAGTCACGCCTGGGCCAACGAGTGAACTATCACACCTACATGCGAGGAACACCTTATTAACAACTTCTTTAGTTTCGTGGAAAGTCAGAAAAATGTCTAAGTCAGCAAAAAAAAAGAAAAGAAAATGTCCTGAGGTATCTTACTCATGTTTCCCCACGTGCTCCCGAGCAGCTTCTAAAAGCCAGATGAATTCTGCAGAACAGGGCTTGAACTCTTGTCACTTATATAAGAGTCAAACAAAAGGCAAGAAAAAAAATAGTTTTTGTCTTCGGTTTGGCACCTGGGACGCAAAGGGTCAAATATTGAGCCACAAACCAGGATGGGGAATATATATATATATATATATATATATATATATATATATATATGTATTTATTTTTGTTATGAAGCCAAGGTTATATCTGATTTTTTTTCCTTGTTGTCAAAGGACTATTTTTCTATTATTCTCTTCTGGTTTTATTTTTCAAGGTCTATATACTTGATTACCAATAGGGGGTGCACTGGCAATGGTCTGAAACCCTGATATGAAAATGGCATTTCATGGTATATTGGTGGTTATTTGATTAGTGGTGTAGCATGGGGAAGGGTGGGAGGTGAGGCACAAGGGCAGTTGTATCTTCAGAGTGCTCGGGTGTTATGTTTTAGTCACTCCGTGCTCATGATTTGCGACTGTTTGACAGCTTTAACACATGTGAGGAATGCCTAAGAAACAGGCATTCCTCACATGTATTAAAGCTGTCAAACAGTCTCAAATCATGAGCACGGAGTGACTAAAACATAACACCCGAGCACTCTGAAGATACTTGGCGAGCACCCGAGCATGCTCGTAAATCTCGAGTAACGAGCATGCTTTCTCATCACTATGGCAACCCATGCTAGAACACTGTCTTGGATGATTATGGATTTGTAAAACATGTCTTTATCTAAGATTATTCTTTTGTTTCTTATGTAACAGGCTGGCATGGCTGAATTCAAGCCCTTAAAGGGATGTCTAACTTAGAACCCCCCTATTTGAGTACCCCATTAAACTTTTGGAAATTCACTAATTAGCTGAATCAAAAAGACCCTCCTAAGAGCTACTCTTTTTTTGGAGACCCACGCATGTTTGCGCTTTACACAGGTGGCCTATTGATTTCAATAGACACGGTGTAATGCTTCATCTAACCTGTGGTGGTGCTGTAGGGAAATTGAACACTTGCATCAATGAAGATTACAGCTGATCACTCTCGGGCTTAACAGTGGGACAACTTTTGATGAAGTTATATTTGGGGGGGTCGCAAAATAAAATAAAAAAGATTGTAAAAAGGAAACAACCTCCTTAAGGAAACGATCTCTTTAAGAAAACGTTTTACAAAGTTTATAGTGAACTGATATTATCCTATATATGATTTTTATGACACAACGTTGAATTTGGCGTATATGTTTTATGCCGTTTTAATAGGATCTTTATATCTCTAAGTTCTGCAAGAGGTTTCTGCTTCCTCCACTTTCTGCAAACCACTTCCCTCCTGATATCATGGTAATGAACATGTAAGTTGCAGTCGTGCCTTAACTCGTATTATCACATGAGTGGTCACTTCCTCCCACAACCTCAAAACACTCTTCTCCCGTGCTGCTGATGGAGCCCGTTCTACCCATTTCTAATCTAAGTCCTCCAACCTAACAACGTAGTGTTAGGCACTTTTTCATCCCTTGCAACCTTCTCATCACTTGTGTTAACAGGTCAATGCCCCCCACTTAAATACTCTGTGCTACTTGGGGTTTGTGCCTAATCTACTAGTATTCTATGCTCTTCAAATTCTCTCCATACACCTCTGCACATCAGGACCCCCTCTAAAGCCCATCTATCCACACACAGAAAGCGCCAACATCTAAAACAGATGGGATGGATGCAGGGGAAAATCCTTATAAATCGTCCAGTTTATTTCATGTACATTAAAAATCCAGAACCCAAATCGACGGCCTACTCTTTCAGGCAGATATGTCCTTATTTATGGCCTAAATCACACCTGAAGGCCTACTTTCAATAACCGAAAAATCTGACTAATTATTCTCCATCTAAAAAAATCAAATTAATATTCTCCACCTAAAAAAATTTAATTCTTATTCTCCACCTAAAAAATGTAATTAATATTCTCCACCTAAAAAAATCTGATTACTATCTTCCACCTAAAAAAATCTGATTACGATCATCTACCTAAAAATCGGACTAATATTCTCCACCAAAAAAAATCTGATTACTATCTTCCACCTAAAAAAAATCTGATTACTATCTTCCACCTAAAAAAATCTGATTACGATCATCTACCTAAAAATCAGACTAATATTCTCCACGTAAAAAAATCGAATTAATATTCTCCACCTAAAAAAATGTGATTACTATCTTCCACCTAAAAAAAATCTGATTACTATCTTCCACCTAAAAAAAATCTGATTACGATCATCTACCTAAAAATCAGACTAATATTCTCCATCTAAAAATAATCTGATTAATAGTATCCACCTAAAAAAACTGATTACTATCTTCCACCTAAAAAAAATTATGATTACTATCTTCTACCTAAAAATTTTCATTAACATGTTCTACCTAAAACATCTGATTAATATTCTCCGCCTAGAATATTTGCTTAGTTATTATGCTCCTCCTGAAAATTGTGATTATCCTTCACCTAAAAAATCAGATTATTTTCCTCCACCCGAATAATCAGATTAATAATTCTTCACCTTAAACAAATCTGATTAATATCTTCCACCTAAAAAAAATCAGTTTAATATCCCCCACCTAAAACATCTGATTAATATCTTTCACCTAAAAATAGATTAAATATCCTCCACTTAAAAAAAAATCTGATTTTTATAATTCACCTAAAGAATCTGATTAATATCCCCCACCCCAAAAATCTGAACAATATCTTTCATCGAAAATTAGGATATGTATCCACCAAAAAAAAATCTGATTTTTATCTTCCACCTAAAAAATCTGATCACTAACTACAACATCAACAAATATTTGCATTGCACTTTTCAAACAATGGACTCTCACAATTACTATCCTCCACCTAAAAAAATCTGGTTAATATCCTCCATCTAATATATCTCATTACTATCCTCTAGCTAAAAAAAATCTGTATAATATCCTCTATCTAAAACATCTGATTAAGATCTTCCATCTAAAAAAATCTGATTACTATTCTCCACCTAAAATATCTGATTAATATCTTCCGTCTAAAAAATCTTATTAATATCCTTCACCTAAAAATTCTGATTAATATCCTCCGTCTAAAAAATCTTATTAATATCCTTCACCTAAAAATTCTGATTAATATCCTCCGTCTAAAAAATCTTATTAATATCCTTCACCTAAAAAATCTGATTAACATCTTCCACCTAAAAAATATCATTACTATCTATCACCTAAAAAATCGATTATCCTCCTACTAAAAAATCTGATTATTATCCTCCACTTTAAAAAATCTGATTATCCCTATCCTAAAACATCTTATTATTATCATCGACCTAAAAATCTAATTATTATCCCAGGGTGAGATGGTGAATGGATTGGTGTGACTTCAGGCAAGGTGAATGTTCTCTTCTCTACTTCCAGCACAAGGCCATGCTGGTTCTCATATTTCGGCAGTCATGGAGTAAATATGTCCGCTGTGACATATTCGATTTTTACCCCCCCAAAATTTTTAGACGGGGGACCTGATATTTTGCCTGAGTGCACCTTAGTACTTCAGTCCATATGTACTCAGCCTGTGATATACATAGTCTAAGGGATAAATGTCACATCTCTTAGGGGGACTTGTTAGGCATTGTTAATAGGTGTATAGTCTTGGGGTACTTTGAGTTCTTGGCCGAGCAATGTTGAGGAACACTGGTCTAGAGTTTAGGTTCTCAGCCAACAATGAGTTCTTGGTGGAGCAATGTTGAGGGACACTGGTCTAGAGTCTAGGTTCTCAACCAACAATGAGTTCTTGGCAGAGCAATGTTGAGGAACACTGGTCCAGAGTCTAGGTTCTCAACCAACAATGAGTTTTTGGAGGAACGATGTTGAGGAACGCGGGTCTGTGGTCTAGAGTCTTGGTTCTCAACCATCAATGAGTTCCTGATGGAGCAATGTTGAGGAACACTGGTCTAGAGTCTAGGTTCTCAACCAACAATGAGTTCTTGGCGGAGCAATGTTGAGAAACACTGGTCTAGAGTCTAGGTTCTCAACCATCAATGAGTTCTTGGAGGAGCAATGTTCAGGAACGCTGGTCTAGAATCTAGGTTCTTAACCAACAATGAGTTCCTGGTGGAGCAATGTTGAGGAACACTGGTCTAGAGTCTGCGTTATTAACCAACAATGAGTTCCTGATGGAGCAATGTTGAGGAACACTGGTCTAGAGTCTAGGTTCTCAACCAACAATGAGTTCTTGGCGGAGCAATGTTGAGAAACACTGGTCTAGAGTCTAGGTTCTCAACCAACAATGAGTTCTTGGAGGAGCAATGTTCAGGAACGCTGGTCTAGAGTCTAGGTTCTTAACCAACAATGAGTTCCTGGTGGAGCAATGTTGAGGAACACTGGTCTAGAGTCTGCGTTATTAACCAACAATGAGTTCCTGGTGGAGCAATGTTGAGGAACACTGGTCTAGAGTCTAGGTTCTCAACCAGTAATGAGTTCTTGGAGGAGCAATGTTGAGGAACGCTGGTCCAGAGTCTAGGTTCTTAACCAACAATGAGTTCCTGGTGGAGCAATGTTGAGGAACACTGGTCTAGAGTCTAGGTTCTTAACCAACAATGAGTTCCTGGTGGAGCAATGTTGAGGAACGCTGGTCTAGAGTCTAGGTTCTCAACCAACAATTAGTTTTTGGTGAAGCAATGTTGATGAACACTGAACACTGGTCTAGAGTCTAGGTTCTCAACCAACAATGAGTTCTTGGTGGAACAATGTTGATGAACGCAGTACACTTGCTACATATTGTGATGTAACAGTACAGTGATAATATGCACAGTGATTTCGTATTACAGGGAACATGCTCACAGATATATCAATATAGTGTATTAATTAGCATAATGATGCCAAAGTACATGGAAAATCTACTTTGTGATGTTACAGTGCAGGAATTATGGAAATTGTAGTGTGACAGTACAGGGATAATGCACATTGTAATGTCACAGTACAGGGATAATGCACATTGTAATGTCACAGTTCATGGATAATGCACACAGTAATGTCACAGTATATGGATAATGCACACAGTGATGTCATAGTACAGGGAATATGCACACAGTGATGTCATAGTACAGGGAATATGCACGCAGTGATGTAACATTACATTGATAATGCACGCAGTGATGTCACAGTACAGGGATAATGCACACAGTGATGTCACAGTACAGGGATAATGCACACAGTGATGTCATAGTACAGGGATAATGCACACAGTGATGTCACAGTACAGGGATAATACACACAGTGATGTCACAGTACAGGGATAATCCACAGTGATGTCACAGTACAGGGATAATTCACATAGTAGTGTCACAGTACAGGGATAATGCACACAATGATGTCACAGTACAGAGATAATATGCACAGTGATGTCACAGTACAGGGGTAATGCACACAGTGATGTCACAGCACAGGGATAATGCACACAGTGATATCACAGTACAGTGATAATACATACAGTGATGTCACAGTACAGAGATAATATGCACAGTGATGTCACAGTACTGGGGTAATGTACACAGTGATGTCACAGCACAGGGATAATGCACACAGTGATGTCACAGTACAGGGATAATATGCACAGTGATGTTACAGTCCTGGGGTAATGCACACAGTGATGTCACAGTACAGGGATAATGCACACAGTGATGTCACAGTACAGGGATAATGCACACAGTGATGTCACATTACAGGGATAATGCACACAGTGATGTCACAGCACAGGGATAATGCACACAGTGATGTCACAGCACAGGGATAATGCACACAGTGATGTCACAGCACAGGGATAATGCACACAGTGATGTAACAGCACAGTAATAATGTACACAGTGATGTCACAGTACAGGGATAATGCACACAGTGATGTCACATCACATGGATAATGCACACAGTGATGTCACAGTACAGGGATAATGCACACAGTGATGTCACAGTACAGGGGATAATGCACACAGTGATGTCACAGTACAGGGGATAATGCACACAGTGATGTCACAGTACAGGGATAATGCACACAGTGATGTCACAGTACAGGGATAATGCACACAGTGATGTCACAGTACAGGGATAATGCACACAGTGATATCACAGTACATGGATAATGCACACAGTGAAGTCACAGTACAGGGATAATGCACACAGTGATGTCACAGTACAGGGATAATGCACACAGTGATGTCACAGTACAGGGATAATGCACACAGTGATGTCACAGTACAGGGATAATGCACACAGTGATGTCACAGTACAGGGATAATGCACACAGTGATGTCACAGTACAGGGGATAATGCACACAGTGATGTCACATTACAGGGATAATGCACACAGTGATGTCACAGTACAGGGATAATGCACACAGTGATGTCACAGTACATGGATAATGCACACAGTGAAGTCACAGTACAGGGATAATGCACACAGTGATGTCACAGTACAGGGATAATGCACACAGTGATGTCACAGTACAGGGATAATGCACACAGTGATGTCACATTACAGGGATAATGCACACAGTGATGTCACATTACAGGGATAATGCACACAGTGATGTCACAGTACAGGGATAATGCACACAGTGATGTCACAGTACAGGGATAATGCACACAGTGATGTCACAGTACAGGGATAATGCACACAGTGATGTCACAGTACAGGGGATAATGCACACAGTGATGTCACATTACAGGGATAATGCACACAGTGATGTCACAGTACAGGGATAATGCACACAGTGATGTCACAGTACAGGGATAATGCACACAGTGATGTCACAGTACAGGGATAATGCACACAGTGATGTCACAGTACAGGGATAATGCACACAGTGATGTCACAGTACAGGGGATAATGCACACAGTGATGTCACAGTACAGGGGATAATACACACAGTGATGTCACAGCACAGGGGATAATGCACACAGTGATGTCACAGTACAGGGGATAATGCACACAGTGATGTCACAGTACAGGGGATAATGCACACAGTGATGTCACAGTACAGGGGATAATGCACACAGTGATGTCACAGCACAGGGGATAATGCACACAGTGATGTCACAGTACAGGGATAATGCACACAGTGATGTCACAGTACAGGGATAATGCACACAGTGATGTCACAGTACAGGGATAATGCACACCATATAATCGTAATTATCCCAACAAAAAAGTCACTATGCACGGTTCTCTGTGACAGCACAGAAAACAAAAACGTAATGATGTCACTCACCATTACTGACACATGATGTCACAGCACCGTCATAATGCAATAAGTATTGGCTCACGTCTTGAGAAAGTGAGTGTTGAATACAAGATCCGCAATGGCTGATTACAAAACATGTGAGTAGAAGTAATGAAATCCCGACTCCTCGCTGTACATCATCCGCGTACAATGGGGTTATGGAAAGCTTCGGGGGATGGGAGGATATCGCATCCTCGTGTTGTGGAAGGTCGTCAGATGGAATATTAGGTTCCAGCAGGTTTTTAGGACCTTCTGTTCCGTACATTATAGGATTTAGACGTGATACATCTTTATGTTGTTGCCATAGTATTTGTGTCACATCCTTTCATGTCTGTCTCTGACAAAGAGACCGAATGGCTTCAAAACACAAAACAGCAGCTGTGAGACCAAAGCAGCGCGACCCCCGGTGTCTGAGATCAGCCGGAGCCATACCTGCAGGAATCAGCCGTCTACAGAGGTCTCTGCATCACTATCCTCCGAGAGGACGGACAATTCTATCTATCATCTACCCAATAAATTATAGTATTAATGTTGTTCTGTGAATATCATTATCCCTGGTGGTCTAGAGTACTAAGAGGTATAATACCAGGATCATTGGGGGTCTAGGATGCCGGAATTATCCCTTACTAGCTCCTGTGGTTACTAGCATTACACCTTGTACTACCCTAGACCACCAGGAATATTGGAATTATCCCATACCCACCAAGGGATAATATTAGTATCTCTGGTGGTCTAAGACAATAAGGAAATTAATTCCAGCATCCCTGGTAGTTTGGAGCAGTGAAGAGGGTCAATGTAAGTATCCCTGGTGGTCTTTGGTAGTAGAAGGGATAACTCCAGTATCTCTGGGGGGTCTAGGATAGTACAAGAGATAATACCAGTATTCCTGATGGTCTCTGGTATCAGAAGGGATAATTCTAGTATATTTGGTATTCTAGGGTAGTATCCCTGGTGGTCCAGAGTAGTACGAGGGATGAATCCAGCATATCTTGTGGTCTGGGGTAGTACGAGGGATAATTCTAAACTCTCTGGTGGTTTAGGATAGTAAGGAGGTTAATTCCAGCATCCATGGTTTTGTCAGTGAGGGAGTAAATTTAAGGCTCCCTGAGGGTCTACAATAGTACGATGGATAATTACAGTTTCCCTGGTGGTCTAGAGTAGTACAAAAGATGAATCCAGTATACCTGGTGGTCTAGGGTAGTACGAAGGATAATTCCAAAATATGTGGTGGTCTACAATAGCAATGAGGTTAATTCCAGCATCCCTGGTAGTTTTTGGGCAGTCAATCGGGGGTCAATGTAAGGATCCCTGGTGGTCTATGATAGTAGAAGGGATAATTCCAGTATCTCTGGTGGTCTATAGTAGTAGAAGGCACAATTCTAGTATATCTGGTAGTCTAGGGTAATATGTTGAATAATTCCAGTATCCCTGGTGATCTAGGGTAGTAGAAGGGATAATTCCAGTAACCCTTTTGGTCTGGAGGTTAATTTCAGCATCCATGGAATTTTATGGTAGTGAAGGAGTTAAGGATCTCTGGGGGTCTACGGTAGTACGATGGATAATTCCAATATACCTGGTGGTCTAGAGTAGTACAAGGGATGAATCCAGTGTATCTAGTGGTTTAGGATAGTATGAGGGATAATTCCAAAATCCCTGGTGGTCTAGGATAGTAAGGAGATTAATTTCAGCATCCCTGTTAGTTTTGGGCCGTGAAAGGGTTGATGTAAGGATCCCTGGTGGTCTCAGGTAGTACATTGGATAATTACAGTATCTCTGGTGATCGAGAATAGTACGAGATATATTTCCAGTATCCCTGATGGTCTAGGACAGTACAAGGTAAAATTTCAGTATCCCTTTACGTCTAAGGTAGTACAAAGCATAATTCCAGTATCCTTGGTGGGCGTAGGATAATTCTAATATCCCTGGTGGTCTAGGGTAGTACAAGGAATAATTCTAGTAACCACAGTAACTAGTACGGGATAATACTAGTAACCACTAGTAACTAGTATGGGATAATAGTAACTAGTACGGGATAATACTAGCAACCACTAGTAACTAGTATGGGATAATACTAGTAACCACTAGTAACTAGTATGGGATAAAAGTAACTAGTACGGGATAATACTAGCAACCACTAGTAACTAGTATGGGATAATACTAGTAACCACTAGTAACTAGTATGGGATAAAAGTAACTAGTACGGGATAATACTAGTAACTACTAGTAACTAGTATGGGATAATACTAGTAACCACTAGTAACTAGTATGGGATAAAAGTAACTAGTACGGGATAATACTAGTAACCACTAGTAACTAGTATGGGATAATTCCGGAATTCCAGGTAGTTTTGGTCAAGGGATCCCTGGTGGTCTAGGGCAGTCAAATGACTTGTTTTAAGGTCTCTAGTTGAGGTCAATAAAAGGGTCTGGGATCCAGGGTAATTCATGTAGGGAGAGAATGCAGCTGTAATTGTATGGCCACACAGTTTTCTATATGATTGGGCAGATCACAGCCACTCTGCCCGATTATTAAAGGAAATCTGCCAGGCAATATTTGATCTTTGAACCATGGGCAGCACGAAATACAGGCAACTAAGTGTTGGCTTTAGGGGGTATGTTTGTACTTTATTCCAATGAAGACACATAATTCTGCATAGGGGCTGTATACACAAAACGGGAAGATACTTTGTCTGTGGCCTTATACACCGATATATTGCGCAGTGTCATTTGCTATTCTTAGCATAGCGAAGAAGGGTTAATACGCACTGACGGCTCCTGGATATAGCACACAAGGTTATTTGACATCCTAAAATATGTGAGCAAAGCAAACAAACCACAGTAGTAAAAACACACAGCGTGCCTCCGATCCAAAGGGGCTAGGTGTGCAAAACCCTACGCTGCATGCTTGGATTCAAAGCCCTAAACTGCACTCCTTACATTAATTTAAGTGCACACTTCAAGTATTAAGTTGCGTGCCTCGTCCAATTACCCACTGACCAACATGGGGATAAAGGGGGCAATCCTGCAGCTGCGAGATCGGGCCGATCAGAAGGAATTTTTTATTATTTTTTTATTCTGCATTAGTTTTGTATTAGTGTTTTATTTTACTATTAGATTTTTTTTTATATATATTATTAATTTTTTTTGCTTGTTTTCAGCTGTGAATTGGATTATTTTTGTAAAGGCGCCCATACACGTTAGATAGCTGTATTTAATCATCATCTCCCCTGAATCCCCCCATACACAGAAGCACTCGGCGCTCCTCTGCTCTCTACCGTTCTCCCTGAGGAAAAAAGGATCGGCAATTTGAGTTCCAATGCTTCGATCTTCCTCTCCCCCAACATCATCTGTTGGACCTGGAGTTAGGAGGCCCCCATACACATTAGAAGATTGTCACTTGATCCCACCGATATCGGCTGAGTCTAATCTGTATGGGGACCTTAAAGTGTTTCCGTCATTTTCATTTTTATTTCATGAATCAATAGTACGCATGAAAATAAGAAACTTTGTAATATATCTTATCAGAGAAATCTGCTTCTTTCTCCTTCTGGACTGAACTTTCACTTTCAATTCATGGGTAAAATCTGTATTCAGTGAAGACGGATTTTCACAGTACTGAAATGACAGTTGATTTTCAAATTCTAAGGAAAGGGGAGGAGCTAGAATTAAACACAGACATTCTACTGCAACAACAGTAACAGTTTGTATTCACTGTAGACAGATTTTACCTGCAAAGTAAGAATTTTGAGAGTAAAAGATCAGTCCAGGAGGAGAAAGAAGCAGATTTCTCTGATAAGATATATTACAAAGTTTCTTATTTTCACATGTGCTATTGATTTATTGACATAAAAATTAAAACGACCGTTCCACTTTAAATGTTTATGTTTAATTTATTTTGGGGGAGGAGGATAATTATTTTATAATATTTAGGTTAGAGAATTTAAAAAAAAAATAGAAAGGTCACCAATATCAGATCAGTGATGGTCCGACACCCACCGATAAGCTGCTATTAGCTTGACCTGAGCCAGAAAAGTACAGCTCCGTTCGCTTTATAGTGGTCGTTTCCAGGTACTGCAGCTCAGCTCCTATTCATTTAAATAAGCGCTAAACTGCAGTACCACAGTATGGCCACTATGCAATGAACGGAGCTGTGCAGCCGCCAGGGCTGATTTTCCATTTTTTTTACTGATTTTTTTTGTGTGCAAAGTGGAACGTCAGCGTCATCCCATCAGTAGCTGGTACACAGTGACGTTATCTGGATAGTTAAATAAACCATGTCATCTTTTTCTAGAAAGCGTTGCCTGCAAAGTGTTGTATATTCAGGGAGATAATCAATGCCGCTCTCCTTTGTCTAGATAGTGGGGTGGCATCGAGGCGGTATCAATTGTAGCACAATGTGATTTCAATTGTTTGCCTTTTTTGATAATTGCATTGATTTTTTTTTTAGTTTTCTTTAACCAAAAGGAGCAACTGAAATCACCTTATGATCACAATGTAGGAAAAAGACAGAAATAAAGAGCTAAACTAGTGACCACAGATCTCAGAACTAGGGTCTGTGTGACGGTATACTGTGCCTAGCATCCTGCTGAAAAGGACAGCTGGGAGGACTATTGTGAGCTTTTGCCCTGTAAGATATCTGCTGACCACTGACCTAGTCCATAGCAGCTGACACACACAGGGATCTTCTTATAAAACTCTCTCCCAATGTCCTTTCTAGATGAATGCTCCTTTAACAACTGTTGTCAATAAGGAGAGGGGAGTAAAGTTGGCCATACACATGGGATAGCTTTTGGCCGAGGGGAAAGACACCTTAGGCACCGGCTTATCTTCTCTGAAATCAAAAGGATCAGGCAGTGAAGTTCCAACTGCTCAATCCTTCTTTTCCTGGACACGATTTGTCAGGGGAGAGTCTGGAGGCCTCCATATACATCAGATTTTTGGCTTGTCTTGAGGGTTTGGCCAACGTTAATCTACTGCTTTTTGGTGAATTAAGCTGCTGTTGGACAGCTCTGATGGCGGCTTATCTCACCTGAGATCAAAAGGATCGGAAGTTGAACTTCAACATGCCCAATCCTTCTCTGCCCCAGCATGATCTCTCAAGGAGGCCACTTTACACATCACATTTTAGGCCAATTTTGATTTACTGTGTATAGGGGACTTAAGAAGCTGGTGGACAGTTACGACAGTGGCTTAACTCCCATGTTGACAAAATAATCAGGAGTTCAAATTCCAACTGGCCCGATCCTTCTCTTTCCTGGCATGAACTCTCAAGGAGATTCGGGAGGCCCCTTTACACATAACATTTTTGACCAGCTTTGATCTACTGTATATTGAGGCTTTAAGCCGCTGCTGAACAGCTCTGACTGTGGCTTCTCTCCCGTGAGAACAAAAAAATCAGAAGTTGAACTTCAACATGCCCAATCCTTCTCTTCCCCAGCATGATCCGTCAGAGGAGAGTCAGGAGGCCTCAGCACATTTCAAATTTTTGGCCGGTTTGACCAACTTTGATCTATTGTGTATTGTGGACTCAAGCCGCTGCTAGAGAGTTCTGTTGGCAGCCTATCACCTCTGATGAGAAAAGGATCGAGAGTTTAAATTCCAACTTGCCCGATCCTACTCTTCCCTGGAATGATCTTTCAGGGGAGATTTGGGAGGCCCCTCTACACATTACATTTTTGGCTAGCTTTGATCTACTCTGTATGGTGGCCTTAAGAAGAGAGTCAAGAGGACCCAACACATATACAATTTTTGGCTGGTTTTGGCCAACTTTGATCTCCTGTGTATTGAGGACTTACGCCGCTGCCGGACAGCTCTGACGACGGCTTATCTCCCCTGACGACAAAAGGATTGGGAGTTCAAATTAAAACGGGCCCAATCCTTCTCTTCCCTGGCATGATCTCTCAGGGAGATTCGGGAGGCCCCTTTATACATCACAGTTTTAATTTACTATGCATGGAGGCCTTAAGCTGCTCCTGGACAGCTCTGATGGTGGTCTATCTCTCCTGAAATCAAAAGGATCGGGAGTTAAACTTCAACATGCCCAGTCCTTCTCTTCCTCAGCATGATCCATCAGAAGAGAGTCAGGAGGCCCCAACACATATCAAATTTTTGGCCAGCTTTGATAAACTGTGTATGCGGGCCTTAAGCCACTGCCGGACAGCTCTGATGGCGGCCTATCTTCCTTGACGACAAAAGGATCAGGAATTCAAATTCCAACTGGCCAGATCCTTCTCTTCCCAGGCATGATTTCTCAGAGGAGATTCGGGAGGCCCCTCTACACATAACATTTTGGCCAGCTTTGATCTGTGTACGGGAGCCGGAAGAGTTCTGACGACAGCTTATCTCCCAGGATCGGTTCAAATTCCAACCGGCCCGATCCTTCGCTTCGCCGGCTTTATCTCTCAGGGAAGATTTGGGAAGACCACCTATAGATCACATTTTTGGCCAGCTTTGATGTACAGTGTATGAACTCCTAAAGCTGCTGCCGGACAGCTCAGACGGCGGCCTATCTTCCTTGCTGACAAAAGGATCAGGGGTTCAAACTCCAACCGAACCTTCTCAACCCTGAAATCATCAGTCACGGGACAGTTGAGAGGCCCCCATACACAGAAGATAATTGGCCTTTCCTGCTGAAATCAGTCGGTTTGGGTGACTTTTTTTTTAATGCTTGTAGGGGCCTTCGGTAAATATTATTATATAAGATCTACAGACGCGTTTCAACCTTTTATTCGAACTACTGATGTGGTAAACTAAATCTTTTTCCATTTTTTTTTTTAGTACGTGTTCCTTTAAGACATTAGGGTTTCAGGAGACAGATGAGAGCGTTTCCTACTGGCAGAGCATTATGGCGCTTATCTGCAGCAGGCGCAGCAGCAGCTGGAGAGCCCAGTGCTTTCTCCAGGCCAGCACACCTGTGAAAACAAGGCACCAGGGCTAATGTGACTTGGCTTTCATAGGCCGGGGCAAGGCGCTGGATCTTTACTGCTGCTGGTAAATTGTCAAGTCTTGCCCCAGTTTTCCCTCCTTCCTGTATGAGACAAGCAGACTGTGGCCAATTACCACCGAAAGCGGCTTAACTCCTCGCGTCCTGAAGGCATTTCGGGACTGAAAAATTATCACAATTAAAATAGAGCTTTAATTTTTTTTTCTCTTGTATTTTTTTTTTATTTTTTTTTTTTAATGATTTTTATTCTGGAGGAAATTGAAGTTGCTTTTTTTTAATTCTTTTTTGAGCGGTCACGAACCACAGAGATGGTTCAGCATGGCAAGAGTTAACGTTGGCCGCCTGATTATCTCATCCCTGCAGCCAGACGCTCATCTAATGCTCCTGATGAAGTCATTTTACTACAGTGTATGGAGTTTGCACCAGGTCACCAATCATGTGGCACATATATATACACACATACATATGTTTGTACATTTATATACCTATATATGTATTTTTATATATATGTGTATATATTTATATTTGTGTATATATATATATATATATATATATAATGTGTGTGTATATGTATACATGTATACTTGTGTGTGTGTATATATATATATATATATATATATATATATATACATATATATGTCCATATACATGTATATACACACCACATGAATGAAATAAATAAAAATATATACGGTATATACCATGCCAGTCCAGGCATTTACACCCAGACGTATGACATATAAACATGGGCACCGTATTATCAATGGCAGGAATCAGACACATGAATTATGAACGCTCCGGGCTCGCACCGCGGAGACTGCACTTGCAGACCTGCAGTATTCAGCATGTAAAAACATGGTCAACCCCATTTTATGATTTGGGCCTTAGATAAAAGACAATAAGTAAGATGTGGAGGGACAAATGTTCTTTCAAGCTGGAAAATGTGTATGGGGGGTTCTTTTCCTTACCAAAATAACCCCCTAAAATCATATATATAAGTATGTATCTACCTGTTTTTATGTATCTATCTATCACACATCATATTTTCATCATATTCATCTATATCTATCTCATAGCTTTTTTTTTTCTCTTTCTTTCTGTCTTTCTTCCTTTTGTTCCTTTCTTTTTTCTTTCTCTCTTTCATTCTATTTTCTTTTTCTTTCATTCTTTCCTTTTCTCTTTCTTTCTTTTTCTCTCTCGCTATCTATCTCATTCTTTCTTTCTTTCTTTCTTTCTGTCTCTCTATTGCATATCTTTCTTTTTTCTTTTTTTTCTTTATTTCTTTATCTCTCTCTTTTCCTTCCTTCCTTCTTTTCTTTGTCCTCTCATACATACCATTATCTTCACAATAGTGTCAAGTTAAGCAGACAGGCTCATTTAGAATAAGTTTCACATTGGGCATCTTTCTTTCTCTGTCTATCTATCTATCTATCTATCTATTATCTATCTCATATCCTTCTTTTGCTCCTTTCCTTTTTCTTTCTTTCTTTCTGTCTCTTTTTCTGCACTTTAACTTGTGCTGATCCATTTTTTGTTTATTTATCTATTATCTATCTATTATCTATCTCCTATCTATCTATTATCTATCTCCTATTTATCTATTATCTATCTATCATCTATCTATCTCATATCTTTCTTATTTCTTTCTTTTGTTCCTTTCTTTTTTCTTTCTCTCTCTTTTCCTGCACTTTTACTTGTGCTGATCCATTTTTTGTTTATCTATCTATTATCTATCTATTATATATCTCCTATCTATCTATTATCTATCTATTATCTATCTATCTATTATCTATTATCTATCTATTATCTATCATCTATCTATTATCCATCTATTCTTTCCATTCATATACGCCATCTTACTTGAGTATCACATTCACCATAAACCTGTCACCCGGCAGCTCCTAGTAACGCTCGTTCTCCGATAATTGTGAAGTGTAATCAGGCTGCAAATGACAGAAAGAACGAGCGGGTGAAATGATTTTCAAGATTGCTTAAAAAAAATCATGGTTCTCGGCAGCCTAGGCTCATAGAACGAGTTATTACTGATCGTTCTGTAAACATCGTAAGCGCAATCAGCCCGTCCAACAGGCTGTTACATGACTGATTGATTGGCAAACATGGAACCGATCAGAGGTTGTTTAATGCCGCGGATGGGCTGATATAAACCTAGTCTTAGATGCTATTTTGGCACTATGGCTACCTGGCTACGGAGATTTGTCTATCTCTGCCCTAGGTTGGCCATAAGATCACACAGCGGTCTGCCAAATGCTCTTTTGGCAACAAATATCTCTCCCATACACATGCACGCTTGGTTCAGCTGAGCATACATGTGTCCTGAATGGGGAGAAGGGAGGGATCACTGCTAGACACTACCGCTGACAACTTATCTACCCTGGGAACAGAAGGATAGGGCATAAATATTCAACATGCCAGACCTTATTTCCACAGACAGCATCTGTCCGGAAGAGTCTGGAGTCCCGGTTACACATGAGGTGGTCTGTCAGGGGTACCACGCTGACTTTTGGAATCGCCTACTCCAAATTTATTACCAAGTTATTTGGATTTTTCTGCAAAATACACCAGTGGTTAGGCTTTCCTCCATCCTTGCTGGTTCCATCAGGATTCTCAAACAACCAGTTTTCTGCTTCTTTTCAGCTGCGGCGCCTCTTGTAATCTCGTTAACGGAGTTCCTCAGTGACTCCCACTATCTATGAGTGGGTGCTCGCGTTATACAGCATTATGAGGATGGAGCAATCCTGGCTAATCATCAGAATCGGCTACATGAGGTCGTTCCTACCGGGGCCTCCTGGTTGGACTTCAGGGACTCGGAGTCATTCCAGGCAAATCTTGCATCATGTGGTCATGGGCTACATAGATTTGATGTTGGGGGCTGCTCTTTGACCTGTTTCTTCTTTCTTTCTTTCATTTTTTTCCTTACTTCCTATCCTGTGTTTTCATTTTTTCATTTCTTTCTTTTCTTCATTTCTTCCCTATTACCTTCTTTTATTCCTTTCTTCACATCTGTCCTTTCTTGAGATCCATGCATCCTTTCTATTGTTACTATCTTCCTTCCTTTCCTGTATTTCCTTCCTTCCTTTCCTGTATTTCCTTCCTTCCTGTATTTCATTCCTTCCTTTTGTTTGTTTCTTTCTTCTCTCTTCATTTCTTCCCTAATTCCTTCTTTTATTTCTTTTCTATCTTCCCATCCATACTTTCTTCAGATCCATGCATCCTTTCTTTCTACCTAAATTTTCTCTTTCTTTTTCTCTTTCTTTCCTTCTTCTCTTTCTTCCTTCCTTTGTTTCATTTCTTTCTTCCTTCTCTCTTCATTTCTTCCCTACTTCCTTCTTTTCTTCCTTTCCTTTCTTCCCATCAGTCCTTTCTTTCTTTCTCTTTCTTTCTTCATTTCTTCTTTCCTTCTCTCATTTCTTCCTCTTTCTTTCTTTTTCTCTTAATTTCTTCCTTCCTCTCTTTCTTTCCTAAGAAGTAGGGCTCATTGAGAATAATTCCCACATTGGGCACCTTCAGTAACTCCAACTACTTTCCAGATAGTGTATGAGCTTCACCGTTTGCTCTTACCAGTCTTTGAGCCTAAAGCCCAATTTTTGCCCCAACTTTGCACCTTTTCTTGTGATATACAGTACAGACCAAAAGTTTGGACACACCTTCTCATTTAAAGATTTTTCTGTATTTTCATGACTTTGAAAATTGTACATTCACACTGAAGGCATCAAAACTATGAATTAACACATGTGGAATTATATACTTAACAAAAAAGTGTGAAACAACTGAAAATATGTCTTATATTCTAGGTTCTTCAAAGTAGCCACCTTTTGCTTTGATGACTGCTTTGCACACTCTTGCCATTCTCTTGATGAGCTTCAAGAGGTAGTCACCGGAAATGGTCTTCCAACAATCTTGAAGGAGTTCCCAGAGATGCTTAGCACTTGTTGGCCCTTTTGCCTTCACTCTGCGGTCCAGCTCACCCCAAACCATCTCGATTGGGTTCAGGTCTGGTGACTGTGGAGGCCAGGTCATCTGGCGTAGCACCCCATCACTCTCCTTCTTGGTCACATAGCCCTTACACAGCCTGGAGGTATGTTTGGGGTCATTGTCCTGTTGAAAAATAAATGATGGTCCAACTAAACGCAAACCGGATGGAATAGCATGCCGCTGCAAGATGCTGTGGTAGCCATGCTGGTTCAGTATGCCTTCAATTTTGAATAAATCCCCAACAGTGTCACCAGCAAAGCACCCCCACACCATCACACCTCCTCCTCCATGCTTCACGGTGGGAACCAGGCATGTAGAGTCCATCCGTTCACCTTTTCTGCGTCGCACAAATACACGGTGGTTGGAATCAAAGATCTCAAATTTGGACTCATCAGACCAAAGCACAGATTTCCACTGGTCTAATGTCCATTCCTTGTGTTCTTTAGCCCAAAAAAGTCTCTTCTGCTTGTTGCCTGTCCTTAGCAGTGGTTTCCTAGCAGATATTTTACCACGAAGACTTGCTGCACAATGTCTCCTCTTAACAGTTGTTGTAGAGATGTGTCTGCTGCTAGAACTCTGTGTGGCATTGACCTGGTCTTTAATCTGAGCTGCTGTTAACCTGCGATTTCTGAGGCTGGTGACTGGATAAACTTATCCTTAGAAGCAGAGGTGACTCTTGGTCTTCCTTTCCTGGGGCGGTCCTCATGTGAGCCAGTTTCTTTGTCGTGCTTGATGGTTTTTGCAACTGCACTTGGGGACACTTTCAAAGTTTGCCCAATTTTTCGGACTGACTGACCTTCATTTCTTAAAGTAATGATGGCAACTCGTTTTTCTTTACTTAGAATTTGTATTATGGCAAGAAAAAAGCAGCTAACAGTTTACTCAGAAGGACTATCAGCTGTGTATCCACCTGACTTCTGCACAACACAACTGATGGTCCCGACCCCATTTATAAGGCAAGAAATCCCACTTATTAAACCTGACAGGGCACACCTGTGAAGTGAAAACCATTTCCGGTGACTACCTCTTGAAGCTCATCAAGAGAATGCCAAGAGTGTGCAAAGCAGTCATCAAAGCAAAAGGTGGCTACTTTGAAGAACCTAGAATATAAGACATATTTTCAGTTGTTTCACACTTTTTTGTTAAGTATATAATTCCACATGTGTTAATTCATAGTTTTGATGCCTTCAGTGTGAATGTACAATTTTCAAAGTCATGAAAATGCAGAAAAATCTTTAAATGAGAAGGTGTGTCCAAACTTTTGGTCTGTACTGTATCTTTGTCTGCCCTTTCCATATCTGTTTTGCGTTTTTGCTGTATTTTTCCAAGGGGTCTATGTTTCCCCTTTTTGTATCTTATCTTTGTTTTTTGTTTTCAAACTTCGGTAAAATCAGATCGAACATAGAATGATCTGCTCTTCGTAGAAGATTGAGGCATTGTTGTTGGAATTCTTGTGGTTGTACCTACGTCAGATGTTTCGTAACAACCTTTTGGCCAAGAAGAATAAATGTAGATGCTTAAGATTGAAGGCCAGGACCCTACTAAATGCCACCAGAGTTCTACGATTGGAATTCAAGAAAGTTTTGATGTTCTCCGTTCTGGTGGAATCCAACTTTTCGAGTGGGAAGAACAATCATTAAGGAACTTCTTCAAGATTTCTGAATTGTAGACTTTTTTATGAGTCTTTTTTTACTGATCTTCCTGGACATCTGGAGGGTCGGTACCAACATTGTATTTAGCCGAAACCAACGTGATGGCCTCACACAATGCCTCGTTGACGAAACTAGAAGACACCAGCTTTAAGGACACGGACCCAGCTCATTACAAAGATCACGGGCAGGGTTTACCCGAGGACAACTTTATTCTTATGCTTTGAGGTTATATTCTGTGTATGATTAACCAAGTCCCGGGCACAGAGGCGATGACACCAGCTGATCTTGAGCTGCTGCCATTCAACTGACAAGACCATGAAGCTGAACATGTGGAGGGCTTTAGGAGAGGATCTATGTATAAACAACAAAGGGAATTATTCTTATCTTAATTGCAGTGGAAGTTTTTTTTTTTGTTTTTTTTCCATGACTCCTTTTTGAGGACAGACGAGTAGATGTGGGGGGGGGGAGGCACATACGCTCATTAACATAATAATGCTGAGAGCAAATGTTTACATTTCAGTAAGTGCATGCATGGGAAATATTCTCCAGGGCTGGGCGTACAACACAAAACCACCAGACAAATGTCCCCGTAATTCATTTTTATTTTTTTGAAACCCTTCGGCTCAGCTTTGTTTGCTTGTAGATTTATTTGATCAGAATTTTAGATTTAGACTTTTAGATTTTATTTTTGAAATTTAAACAGAAAAAAAAACAAAATATTCCCACAATGGAGAGCTTAGTGGGTGCAACGAGATCGGTGTGAAATGGCGATCAGGGTCAAGAGACGTACTGCCCTAAATACTAGTGGTGAGATCAAAGTCATGGGAGGTATGACCCTAAATATTAGTGGTGAGATCAGAGTCATGGGAGGTACAACCCTAAATATTAGTGGTGAGATCAGAGCCATGGGAGGTATGACCCTAAATATTCGTGGTGAGATCAGAGTCATGGGAGGTACAACTCTAAATATTAGTGGTGAGATCAGACTCATGGGAGGTATGACCCTAAATATTAGTGGTGAGATCAGAGTCATGGGAGGTATGACTCTAAATACTAGTGGTGAGATGAGAGTCATGGGAGGTACAACCCTAAATATTCGTGGTGAGCTCAGAGTCATGGGAGGTACAACCCTAAATATTAGCGGTGAGATTAGAGCCATGGTAGGTATGACTCTAAATACTAGTGGTGAGATGAGAGTCATGGGAGGTACAACCCTAAATATTCGTGGTGAGATCAGTGAGATCAGAGCCATGGGAGGTATGACCCTAAATATTCGTGGTGAGATCAGAGCCATGGGAGGTATGACCCTAAATATTAGTGGTGAGGTCAGAGTCATGGGAGGTATGATCCTAAATATTCGTAGTGAGATCAGTGCAATCAGAGTCATGGGAGGTACAACCCTAAATATTAGTGGTGAGATCAGTGAGATCAGAGCCATGGGAGGTATGACCCTAAATATTCGTGGTGAGATCAGTGAGATCAGAGCCATGGGAGGTATGACCCTAAATATTCGTGGTGAGATCAGAGCCATGGGAGGTATGACTCTAAATATTAGTGGTGAGATCAGAGTCATGGGAGGTATGATCCTAAATATTCGTAGTGAGATCAGTGCAATCAGAGTCATGGGAGGTACAACCCTAAATATTAGTGGTGAGATCGGTGAGATCCGAGTCATGGGAGGTATGACCTTAAATATTAGTGGTGAGATCCGAGTCATGGGAGGTACAACCCTAAATATTAGTGGTGAAATCAGAGTCATGGGAGGTACAACCTTAAATATTAGTAGTGAGATCGGTGAGATCAGAGCCATGGGAGGTACGGCAATAAATATTAGTGATGAGATCAGAGCCATGGGAGATACAACCCTAAATATTAGTGGTGTGGTTGGTGTGATCAAAGTTAATAGAGGTACAACCCTAAATAATAGTGGTGAGATCGATGACATCAGGAGGTTTCTCCAGCACCACTACTGTGGTCACCATGTACAATCTATCCACCTTCCATACCTTTTTGGATAGATATTTTGATAAATCCAGAGTCTCCTTGGTGCGTCTTGTGATCTGCACTGCTGTATGTATCACATTCTACGTCTACGTCTGGGGAAAGTATGTAAAATCCGAGTGTGGATCGAGCTTTTTGATTATGTATTTTTATTTAGTTTTTGTTATTTTTTTTAGCTCACTTTATTCCAATATTTTGCATAAAATTAGAGATTATCTCCAGTTCCCAATGTCTATTATTATTTTTTTGCGACATCCTAGAACAACGGTGTTTAATCATGGTTTATCAAAGCTTGCTGGGAGTGGGTAGTGTCCCATCAGTGTGTATGGTGGCCAATAATTTATATTAGAGTAAATAAGGATTGGGCAGACTGAACTAAATCGTCTGATCCTTTTGTTCCTAGGGGAAATAAGAGATGTCTGACCGTGGTTTCCATCATTGAAAACACATAAATGCACGATCGAGCATGCATGTGTATTCAGGAGTTGGAAGAGATCGCTATTGCCTGAAAGCACCACCTTGAGACTGCTGTCTCAAGACGACAGCAATTCCTTATGTCCCCTGTATGCAGGTACTCTCTGATCTGCCAAGCATGCTTGTGTTCTCATTGAGGAAAGGGAAGTTATCCACTGCCATCAGCTTATCTTTCCTGAGAACGAAAGGATTGGGCATGTCAAAATCAGATATGTCTTATCATCTTTTTCCTGAAGAGTGGGGACTCCCTTCCATACACTGTAGCTAGTTATAGAAGGCTATACTGAGCAGAGTCAGGGTTCACCCAAATCCCACCCATTTTCCACCTGAGACAGCCCAGGATTCTTTTCTAGAATCGTAACCGTTCGGAATGTCCAAGCCGTTCGGAATGTTCGATCCGTTCGGAATGTTCGATCCGTTCGGAATGTTCGGTACTATGCTACTATGTATGGTCACCTTGATATTTGCTACTATGCTGTGTGTATGGTCGCCTTAATGTGTATGGTCACCTTGATGTTCGCGTGGGGGGATTTTTGTTTCAATGGAAAAGGTCACAGTGTGGGGTTCCCATAGGGGTAAAGTTGGGGAGTATTAGACGTTCCCTATGATACAGGAATTACCCCGTAAGTGTAGAAACCTATGGAGTGCGGCCGTCACAGTGACAGGTGCTCCTAGGGGCATGCTTGTAGAAATATTTGCGGCATTTTGTCTTTTAATCTTTCTGCGCTCTAAATATAATCTTGTTTGTCTTCTTTCGGCAGATTCCGCGGGTGAGGAGATGTCAGACGCACGAGGCCGGGGCACAACGTGCAGGTATTTACTGAGCATTTGTGACATGTCAGTGACAGACGGGGTCACCTGAGCCGCGGGCCTCACAAAGGGGGACTTGTTCTCCGATTTGTATGGAAAGGAGCAGGTGTCCGAGCACGTAATGACGTGTGTGCGATACGGGGTCCGCGCCAGAGCAGACCACGCGGGCATTTATCCCACTGCTCAATGTAGTCAGCGACCGCCGGCCCCTAGCCTGGTGGAGTCATCATTTTGCAAATACCAACACCTCCCATTGGCCAGGTATTGGGGGTTACAGCGCTAAATATTCAGGAGACACTACATAAAAGTGCAAAAAAAAATCCTTTAATCCAGCATTAATGGTGGGTGCGAGATTATCAAATATTTCAGATTATCGGACGGTCATAGCTAGTATATATACTGCTCCTTATTAATGGTAAAGAACATCGTAATGAAATGATTGAATATTCTGGATTATTGGACAGTCATAAGAAAGTATATTATATAGATTATCCAATAATCTGGATTACTGGACAGTCATAAAAAAATATATTATATAAAGATTCTACAATATTCTGGATTATTGGAAATTGATAACGTATATTACATAGAGATTATGCAATATTCTGGATTATTGGACAATCACAGGAACGTATATTACAAAGAATGTATCCAATATTATGGATTATTGGACATAGGAAAAAATATTACTTAGAGATTATCCTATACTCTGGATTATTGGACAGTTAGTTATAGGAAAATATATTACAAAGAGATTATGTAATATTCTAGATTATTGGACAGTCATATGCTAGTATATTACAGAGATTATCCAATATTCTGGATTATTGGACAGTCGTGGGAAATTATATACATTACATTTGTAATTTTATAGCCATTGCAATAAGATTATCCAAGATTCCAGATTACTGGAAAGTCATAGGAAAGTGTATTACATAGATTATCCAGTATTCTGGATTATTTGACAGTCATAGGAAAGAATATTATATAAAGATTCTACAATATTCTGGATTATTGGAAATTGATAAAAACGTATATTACATAGAGATTATGCAATATTCTGAATTATTGGACAGTCATGAGAAAGTATATTATATAAAGATTATACAATATTCTGGATTATTGGACTGTCATCAGAAAGTATATTATAAATAGATTAGCTAATATTCTGGATTACTGGACAGTCATAAGAAAGTATATTAATATATATATATACAGTATATATATATACACATACACGTATAAAAACTATTTATACAATATTCTGGATTATTGGACAGTCATATGGCAGTATATTACATAGAGATTACCCCAATATTCTGGATTATCAGATAGTCATAGAAGAGTATAGAAACTAATTTGTAATAATAAAGACATTGCAAATAGATATTGAATATTCTGGATTATCGGACAGTCGCAGGAAAGTATATCAAACTATTTAGCACATTGCAATGAGGTTATTCTAGATTATCAGATGGTTACATTATTAGACTTTCTGGATTATCAGATGGTTACATAATCAAATGTTCTGGATTATCAGATGGTTACAGAATAATCAGATGTTCTGGATTATCAGATGGCTACATTATCATACTTTCTGGATTAGTAGATGCCAGATTATAGGAATTTCGCTATATAACCATGTGTAGGCCCTTATAAAATGCCGTATACTGTAATCATTATATTACAGGCCGGTGACGGACGCCTCTAATGGAGACTTTTCTTAATAGGACTTGAAAGATGCAAATAAAAACCATGTGATAATCAAAGAGCGGCGCACGCTGCCAAAAGTGGGGGATCTGGGACCACTTTCTCCATGATTACTCTATGACCCTGTCCACCTTCTTAACCGAATTCTGCTTCAATACATCTAAAATGAAAAATTATTTTCTATTATCAATCTCTTACCGCTTTGTGCATACAGGTCCTATGCGGACCTATGTGTCTCCATGGTAACAGACTACAAACAGACTTTGTGTAGTCTGATCCTGAAGTTGTAGCCCCTTTCATCAGTTCTCAACTAACATCCAATGAAAAGGGAGAATGGTTGATTGCAGGATCAGATTACATAGGTCTGCACTGGAGCTGTAGACGCAAAACGGTAAGAGATTTTTAATCAAAATTAGTTATATTATTTCATTTTTCCTATTGCTGAGCATGAACATCTCGCATCTCCATTAATTTCCATGGGAACTCTGAAAATTGTCGAGCATGCACATCTCCATTCATTTCTATGGGAGCTCTGAAAATTGCTGAGCATGCGCATCTCTCCATTCATTTCTATGAGAGTTCTGAAAATCGCTGAGCATGCGCATCTCTCCATTAATTTCCATGGGAGTTCTGAAAATTGTCGAGCATGCGCATCTCCATTCATTTCTATGGGAGCTCTGAAAATTGCTGAGCATGTGCATCTCTCCGTTCATTTCTATGAGAGCTCTGAAAATTGCTGAGCATGCGCATCTCTCCATTCATTTCTATGGGAGCTCTGAAAATTGCTGAGCATGCGCATCTCTCCATTAATTGCTATGGGAGCTCTGAAAATTGCTGAGCATGCGCATCTCTCCATTAATTTCTAATAGAGTTCTGAAAATTGCTGAGCATGCACATCTCCATTAATTTCTATGGGCGCTCAGAAAATTGCTGAGCATGCGCATCTCTCCATTCATTTTTATGGGAGCTCTGAAAATTGCAGAGCATGCGCATCTCTTTCCATTCATTTCTATGGGAGCTCTGAAAATTGCTGAGCATGCGCATCTCTCCATTCATTTTTATGGGAGCCCTGAAAATTGCTGAGCATGCGCATCTCTTTCCATTCATTTCTATGGGAGCCCTGAAAATTGCTGAGCATGCGCATCTCTCCATTCATTTCTATGGGAGCTCTGAAAATTGCTGAGCATGCGCATCTCTTTCCATTCATTTCTATGGGAGCCCTGAAAATTGCTGAGCATGCGCATCTCTTTCCATTCATTTCTATGTGAGCTCTGAAAATTGCTGAGCATGCGCATCTCATTCCATTCATTTCTATGGGAGCTCTGAAAATAGGACACAAAAAAATCAGCCACAACATATGAACCCACGTAAAGGTAGATATTTTTTTTTTCTTAAACCAGACCTTCAAGTAAAAAAAAAAAAAAGTTACTGTCCCTTTAAGCATGCTGATTTCCATAGACAGCGCTGTGGGGGCTCATGCAGACTGGATAGATGCATTTCAATTTGAGCTTTTCACATTTACATGACGTTTGTTGTGCTTTTTTTTTATGTTTTTGATGCTTTTATGATGAATTTTTCATGAGTTCTCTCGTTCCTGATTTTACATATCTAATGCAGCAGTTTATTGAAATACCGTAGGATGGATTTTCATTTCGACAGTGGCATGAAAGGAACCATGGGGAATATATTTTTAATGTTTGTTTTTTCGGTATGAGGCATATGTGTTTTTTTATGTTGTTGAGAGAATAAAGGGATTTTGCCATCTGAGACATTTATGGCATATTTTTTTTATTTTATACATATGGCTGATTGCTGGTGGTGCAACTATTAATCCATAATGTGTCTATCCTGCAGAATTTAGGTCTGTTTCCTTCTTTTGGTGGATTTTTCTAGGTGTGTTATGAGAGCTGTGCTGATTGTTCTGTGTCAATCAGTGTCTCTCCCTTTCACCTCTCACAAGGCTTGTCACTAGGTCAAAAGTGGCTTGGTTTCCCTGTTATTTTATTCCCGCTGCTCCCCTGAGTGCTCCGTTTTTTGTTTTTTTAAAATCCACCAAACGATTCCAGAGATATGAGCCTTTTTATTTAGGTACTGTGTGGCAGAGAAGCCTAAAGACCCGCCCCTGAGGATCTGTGAGCCACGCCCCTGCGGTACAGACCAAACCGTAGCACTAACTAAAAAGTCCCATATCTCTGGAACCGTATGGCGGATTTAAAAAAAAAAAAAAAAAGAAACTGAAATACTCATCGGAGCATTGAAAAATGATTTCTCTTTCAGTATGTGTCTCACACATACCCATAGACATAATGCTGCAGTTGCATCCCCCTCCTCCCTTCTTTGATTTTATTTTTACATTACTCTTGACAGATAATTTGTTATTTTGATGAATTTTCTGAATAGAACCTTCAAATGTTACCCAAGAATTATTTTTTGTTCTGTACCAATCAGTGGCTGTCCATAGTTTTGCTCCCTTTCCCCTCTCACAAGGCTTGTCACTAGATCAAAAGTGTCTAGGTTTCCCTGTTATTTTATTTCTGCTGCTCCCCTGAGTACTCAAAGTTTTTTTGTTTGTTTTTTAAATCCACCAAACGATTCCAGAGATATGAGCCTTTTTATTTAGGTACTGTGTGGCAGAGAAGCCTAAAGACCCGCCCCTGAGGATCTGTGAGCCACGCCCCTGCGGTACAGACCAAACTGTAGCACTAACTAAAAAGTCCCATATCTCTGGAACCGTATGACGGATTTAAAAAAAACAAAAAACTGGAATACTCATGGGAGCATTGAAAAATGATTCCTCTCCCATTATGTGTCTCACACATACCCATAATGCTGCAGCTGCATCCCCCTCCTTGACTTTTTTTTTATATTACTTTGTTATTTTTGATGAATTTTCTGAATATAATCTTCAAATTTTTCCCAAGAATTTTTGGGGGAATTGCTAAGGAATATAGATTATTGCTTTCTGTTATCAGCCATTTAATGTCTCCAGTGCCAAAAACCTCCATAAATTCGTACATACATGTGTGATACGAGCTTTGCTTTAGCTTGAATGGCCCTTTAATCCTTTTGCACCAAACCATCTTCTGGAAGTCTGCACCATGTATGCAGCCAGTGGAAATATTAATATCGTAGCCGCGTTTCATTTCTTTTCGAGGTGGACCGCGCCGGAATGTTTCACAAATAAATACTTACTGTGAGTAGCTGTTTATTCAGTTTTAATCCCATTTCCACCTCCATCATTTCTGAACAGAAAAGACGGAGGGAATACATTAAAGATGAAACATTTGGTGAGGAGCGACCCCGTTCTAAGTTCCTCCTTCCTCTTGGCGGTTTGCTGCCTTTTACACAGGCTACGGCTGCATATTTTGTACCCTCTTGGGACTGACACACAGCCCTCCTATTATGTCTTATTAAAAGGCCTGACAGACTGCAAATCTACGATGAAAGCAGAGTCTACAGACTACGTCTCAATTTTTGAGCATATTTCTCCTTAGGGTTTGGATCTTTCCGCCATATCAGGATCAGTATAGGTCTGAAGTCAGGTAGAAGAATGATGCAAAGACTTTCTTCAAAGAAAGTCAATAAGCATCCAAAGGTTTTAAGAATGTTTCCTAACCCCCCCCCCCCCAAAAAAAAAAAACTTGTCCAATCAAAATAACCTACATTTCCCCCTCTAGTCGAAATGATCAAAGACAATTTTTCTCCACAGCGTTTCTATTTTTAAAGAGGATGCCTGTGACGAGACCACCCCTTTAAGTAAATTAGCCCCTCATGGTAAGACATAACAACTGTTATGATCCAAAACTCTTGTTTTACCCCCATGCTTATATTTATTTAAGCGTGGGCGCGTCTTATTTTAAGTCCTTTTTCAAATTAATGCTTACATTTCCTTAAGCGTGGGTGGGTATTATTTGTATTATTTTGCGTCCTATTTTACACCCATGCGTATATTTCTCTAGGTGTCGGCGGGTCTTATTTTAAGTTCTAATTTACAACCATGGTTACATTTCTTTAACTGTTGTGGAGTCTTATTTTGTGATTTATTTTACACCTATGCTTACATTTCTTTAAGCGTGGGTGGGTTTAATTTCAAGTCCTACTTCACACCATTTTGTATATTTCTTTAAGCATGGGCGGGTCTTATTTTAAGCCCTATTTTACACTCATGTTAACATTTCATTAACTGTTGCAGACTCTTATTTTGTGATCTATTTTACACCTAAGCTTATATTTCTTTAGGCATGGGCGGGTCTTGTTTCAAGTTACTTTACAATCGTGATTACATATCTTTATCCGCTAGGGAGTCTTATTTTATGTCCTATTTTATACCTATGCTTATACATATTTTTTAAGTGTGGGTGGGTCTTATTTCTAGTCCTATTTTACTAACATGCTTACATTCCTATAAGCTTAGACAGGTCTTTTTTTTAAGTTCAGTTTTACACCCATGCTTACATTTCTTTAATAGCGGGCTGGTTTTATTTTAAACCCTGTTTTACACCCCTTCTTACATTTATTTAATCGCGGATGGGTTTTATTTTAAGTCGTTTTACACCCATACTTACATTTCTTTGAGTGGGCAGGTTTTCTAAGCCCTGTTTTACCCCCTTTCTTACATTTCTTTACGCATGGGTGGGTCTTATTTTAAGTTCTGTTTTACACCCATGCTTTCATTCTTTTAATAGCAGGCTGGTTTTATTTTAAGCCCTGTTTTACCCCCCTTCTTACATTTCTTTACGCATGGGTGGGTCTTATTTTACGTCCTGTTTTACCCCCTTACTTACATTTCTTTACGCATGGGTGGGTCTTATTTTACGTCCTGTTTTACCCCCTTACTTACATTTCTTTACGCATGGGTGGGTCTTATTTTAAGCCCTGTTTTACCCCCCTTCTTACATTTCTTTACGCATGGGTGGGTCTTATTTTACGTCCTGTTTTACCCCCTTTCTTACATTTCTTTACGCATGGGTGGGTCTTATTTTAAGCCCTGTTTTACCCCCTTACTTACATTTCTTTACGCATGGGTGGGTCTTATTTTACATCCTGTTTTACCCCCTTTCTTACATTTCTTTACGCATGGGTGGGTCTTATTTTAAGCCCTGTTTTACCCCCCTTCTTACATTTCTTTACGCATGGGTGGGTCTTATTTTAAGTCCTGTTTTACACCAATGCTTGTATTTCTTTAAGTGTGGGCAGGTCTTATTTTAAGTTCTGTTTTACACCCATGCTTACACTTTTTTAATAGCGGGCTGGTTTTATTTTAAGCCCTGTTTTACCCCCCTTCTTACATTTCTTTACGCGTGGGCGGCTCTTATTTTAAGTCTTGTTTCACACCCATGCTTACATTTCTTGAAGCATTGGAAAGTGAAATCATGTGTGAACTTGTCACAGTATCACTAGATATTTTATTACTGTTTGAGCATCTTATTCCTCCTACATGATAGAATATTTCATCAGCTACAGATAGAGATTTTGCTTCTAGTTTTCCAAATAGGAAGACATCCAAAATATTTTTTAAATGTCAACCCCTTCCATGTCTAATGTCTAAGTGATTTCCCTGCGTGCTCCTGTTTTTTTTTTAGGTTGACAGCCCAAAAAATGCCCATCTCTGTCTGGGCTCAGTGTGAAACCTAAAAGCAAGGCTATGATGAAAAAAACAGGGAGAAAAACATTGTCAAAATTGCCTTGGTTTCTTGCCTGCAAGGCATAAGGAGATGAATCAATTCCATGAAGAACAGACTGATTTTTTTTTTTGGTAGCACTCTTTTTATAATACTTCAAAGGCTTTGTGCACAGTGATATCGGAGACTGCCGAGGGAACAAAAAATGGTTTATCAAACTCGTTTACTGTGCAAAAGACATGTCAGGTTAATAGTCATGACCTGTCAATGGCCAGGCCGTAGAAAAAAATTCCCGACTATGCATACAAGACCCCTCTAAAGGCACATGGCTGAACCTCTGGCATTTAGTCTGCCAGATGCCACTAAAATAGTTTTATTCTGGATTCTGACTGAAAGGGTCATCCATAGGGCCAGATTAAAAGTTGTAGAGGCCCCTGGTCAAAACATTGTGTAAAGCTCCCTACATATTTTTTGGAAGGAGATGAAAAGAATAAAACTGCCAGAAAAAAATAAAAAAGATCATTATAAATAATAAGATCACATAGTGAACATGATCTGAGGATGGTGGTGGAGTTCCTCTAGGGAGGGAAGTCTTCTAAAACTTCTTGCCACCTAGAAGTAAGGGACTGAGACCAACAATGACTGGTACGCTCTCTGCAAGGGTGCAATAATAGTAATACTATAAAATGTATACCCTTGGCATAAGAAGAGGGAAGACCCTTCTCAGGATTTCTTTATCACCCTTCCTCATGGGCGGAGTGAACTATGGGCTTTTCCTCACAAGATTAGTGAACCCAGGATGAAGGAATCAGCCTCCTTTCCATGCAGAAGAAAATGAACCAAACAATAGTGAACAAAATGAACACCCTTGGCACAAAAAGAGTGAAGACCCTTCTCAGGATTTCGTTATCAACCTTCCTCATGGGCGGAGTAAACTATGGGTTTTTCCTCACAAGATTAGCAAACCAAACAGGATGTACCCCACGTTTTCTAACTTGCAAGAGTAAAAGAATGGGACCAACAAGAACAGTCTCTCTTATCTTCAAGGATCCTATAGTAGCCACATGGCCAGACACTGCAACATCCCTGGCACAATAGGATGTAAGACCCTGCTCAGGATTTATTACCATTCCTCATGGGTGGAGTAATTTATGTGCTTCTCACACAAGATTAGGGAACCAGCCATTTTTTTTTTATGCGGAAGTAAAGAAATTGGGCCAACGCCGACTGGCCTTCTATCTTCATGGGCCCCATAGTAGCCACATAGTCGGACACTATAAAATGAACACCCTCAGTTTTACTCTGTTCAAGATTTCTCCAAGCCCTTCCTCATGGGCGGAGTATAAAAATAGGAAAATAGGTAGCAAATAAAAGTTTTGCCTTCTTGTTGAAAAAAAAGTTCTTATAATGGTGGCATCAACCTGATATAAGGATGACCCTCCCGGATGCCATCTTAAATGACCGGCCTGAGGCTGTTTTAGGTAGACTTTGTGCTACTGATGACCAAAAAACAACTATCTAAACCATGTGTTTATTTTGTTTTATGAGTGACGGAGAATGAATATTTTTTAAAGGAACGGGAAAAGGTTGATTAATCCAAGAGATTGAGTCCTTGGGGGTTGGGATTACGACAGAGGGTAACATATTTTATGACAAGAGTAAATGTTTGGCACAAGAGTGTCGGAAATTGAAAATTTTTTTCCGTAAGCCGTAACACTTCTTTGGTTCTTTTGCTGTTGTATTAATGCGCATCCGGTAGAAAATTACTATTAAAACAAAACCTTATACCATGCTGAAAGGAGTGTTTTATGGTGCCTTTAACACTCCGCTTTCCGATGACTGCTGGCGGAAAGACCCCCCTATATAAATATACACGTATATCCACCCCTTGCGCCCCATCTGGAATCGCAAAATACACGTGTACTGATTTTAGGATAAAAAGCTAGTTAAATTCAGTCCCTGCCACCGAGGACAATAATAATTTATTACGGGAATTTACAATGGTTCCATTGAGTAAATAAATTAAAGTGGATCCGAAAGCCCAAAGAGACGAAACGCGGGCCGAGCCAGAATAAATAAGTCAATTCAATGAGGCATGAGTCACCTCAAGCCTTAGGAGGTCAGTCGTTCTTAGTGATAAACTTGTATATTAGTTTAGCTACCTGAATGGCGGCTATGCTATATATTAATGAGAGGTTAGCCAAAAATTCAGCCAAAAATCACAAGACTAAGGTGCAAAGCTTCATTTAGTAAATATGCTGCTACTTCAACAGAGGTTTCTCAGAAATAGCGCCACTCTTGTCGAAAGGCTGTTTCTGGTATTGCATTCACTGGATTGAGGAGGAGCTGTAATACCTGACACAGCCTATAGCCATGAGCGGTGCTGTTTCTTTTATATTTTTGACCTGCCAAAATTCCATGTTACCAAAGCTTTATCTCGGGTTGGGTCCTAGCCGGTACCGCTTCCTGGCCCTGGAGGTTTCTTGTGTCAGCACAAAACCAGTGATATATATGAAGGGGGCTGGCTGGTTGCTCATTTCAATAACTAAACCAGCCCCCTTCTCTATCTACGCATCAACCATGGCAGAGAAGTGGGCCGGCTGGTGGCTCATTTCAATAGCTAAACCAGCCCCCCTCTATATCTACGCATCAACCATGGCAGAGAAGTGGGCTGGCTGGTGGCTCATTTCAATAGCTAAACCAGCCCCCTTCTCTATGTATCAACTGTGGTAGAGAAGGGGGCTGGCTGGTTGCTTATTTCAATAGCTAAACCAGCTCCCCTCCTCTATCTACGTATCTGCCTTGACAGAGATGGGGGCTGGCTGGTTGCTCATTTCATGAGCTAAACAAACCCCCTTCTTTATCTACCTATCGGCCATGACAGAGAAGTGGGTTGGCTTAGCTATTAAAATGAGTAATCAGCCAGCCCCCTTGTAATAAGAAATGCTTTCCTGGAAGTGCAGCTGCCAGAACCTAGGACCAAGATTGAATTGTGGACATCTGTGGAACAGAGATGATCAAATTGATTTGGTGGACCATGGTTAGTATTCAGTGGCCATCAGATGGGAGCCTAGTGGACCGGCTCCTACCTGCTGGAATCTCCGGCGCCTCTTTTTATTTGTTGGAGCAACGTCATTGTTAAGCCGGGTCTACTCATCAAAAGACGAGCCAGGGGTGCCGGCGCGTAGAGGGTGGTCCACAAGGGTCTTGTTCGAAATATTGATGTGTCTGCTGGACCAGGTTCCTACGAATCGATTGCATCAAAAACACATCTAAGCATAAGTGGACACCCCCTTTAAGGGAATCTGTCAGTAGACTTGATCCTCCTAAGCCGTCTACATGATCATGCAGGTCATAGGAACCTGAATAAAATGTTATCTTGATATCTGGGATACAATATGTTATTCTAGAGAAATCCACATTTTTCTTAATATGTAAATGAGCTGTTAAAGATCTATGGGTCGGACATAAATCTCCCTGAGAATCTGCCTCCAGAGCTTTTTTTTAAATGAAAGGGGGAGTTACCAGTGTGAGACAAGTAGATGAGAAGAGCAGACGGTCAGTCATTTCTTGTCTCACACTGGTAACGCTCCCTGGAGGCAGATTCTCAGGGAGATCTATGTTCCGCCCATAGATCTTAACAGCTCATTTACATATTAAGAAAAAAGTGGATTTCTCGGGTATAAAATATCGGATTGCAGATATCAAGGTATCATTTTACTCAGCTTCCTATAACCCACATGCTCATATAGACGGCTTAGGAGGGTAGATCCTACTGACAGATTCCCTTTAAGCTTTCACTGGAATTCAAGTGAAAGTCAACTGTTGGACACAAATCCAAAATTCTGTCCTGATGAATGCCTTAAGAAATCTTTATAGTAGTCAGGGCCTAATTTTTCTGATGCATTTATAGTTGTTAAGTCCTGATTTTGCTCTGGATTTTTGGAAACACCCTTGCAAATTTAGGCATTAAAGAGGATAAGCTTTAATATAACCCCACCTAAAAGCGGATACTCCCATTTTGGTTTCCAACGGGACTTAATCTTTCATGCTTTAGCAACGAAGAGGTTGTTACATATGAATAGACAAAGAGATAACTGATAAAATTCTGGCTGCCCTCAGCCACCACTAGAGGAAGCTCTCTGTATACGACGTATACATTGAACTCAAAAGCGACGGCAGACTGCAAATAACCATCCTACAGCCTAGAAACCGCTATAATGATGCAGAAGACAATATATATATGGTTAGATGCGGAAAATGTTTTATTTTTAATCCTATTTCGAAGCAATACTATACGTCCGCCTACATAAATAGGGTATACATTCCTTGCGAGTTATAAATTTTGGACGGTACATGCTGTGAACACAATGGGTTCATTCGCTTCCATTTTATTTTATTTCGAGGAAGGGGGGAAAAAAAAATGTTTCCATTATGAAAAAGCCATATGACGCGTTTCACGGACTGAAAAGCCGAGTATTTAAAGAGGATTGGATTGATTTAAGATTATCCCGGCCCCCGGTGTACATTTTTGTATTTTTTAATGGGTGTAAACAATGTGTTTGCAAAGTGCTTGCAATTCTAATTAGTGGGGGGAGGTTTGGTATTATGCGAGACATTCATCGCACCTTATGGGAAACAAGAGGCTTTGTTAGCAATGGCTGAGAAATTATAAAAGGCTTCCCATGCTTCACGCCAAGCACACAGCTCAATTTAGATTTTGGGGGGGTTGGGAGGGTCGGGGGGTTTAACCCCTTTGCTGCTTGTGATTGCCTTCTCTTTAGCAAATGAATTGAAATATAGGGTAATATACTTTGCAGCTGCCCGTCTTGCTATGGGAGCCATTTAACTTTCTTTGTCAATTTTTGCTCATTATTACGACTGTCGGCAGCCAGCTTTCTTAAAGTGCACCTGTCACCTATACACAGTGCAAAGCCTTTTAAATTACAGCAGATTCAGATGCAAAACTCGCACGTGAGAAATGACTGTAGCTTTTATAGACCCTGGGAAAGTGAGGCGGCCGGGGATTGGGGGGGGGGGGGGCACAACGGAGCGAAGATGACCGATTGTAGCCGTAATCTCCAGACGGGATGATCAAGTTGGGGAAAAATGATCTGTTCTTCAAAAAAAATCAATGCCCCTTTCCCCCTTCTTCTATCTTGACTTAATTTGTGGGAGAGCAGGTGACCCCCGTTATATCGGAATATGGTCAAAAATGTAAAGAAAATACCATGTGATTGGTTGGATTTTGCCACCAATATGTTAGCAGCATTCTCGGAGATTGCCAACATTGGTGACTGTTATGGGCTCACTAAGCCATAGGTATGAGTGAGCAGCACGGACCAGAGGCGTTGATACAGCATAGCTGGATAAGTTGAACGGCACAGGCATGTGGATGCAGCATAGTTGGATAAGTCGGACGGCACGGATATGTGGATGCAGCATAGTTGGATAGGTCGGGCGGCATGGATATGTGGATGGAGCTTAGCTGGATAGGTCGGATGGCACGGATATGTGGATGCAGCTTAGTTGGATAGGTCGGGCGGCATGGATATGTGAATGGAGCTTAGCTGGATAGGTCAGATGGCACGGATATGTGGATGCAGCTTAGTTAGATTGATCGGATGGCACGGATATGCGGATGCAGCTTAATTGGATAGATCAGATGGCACGGATATGTGGATGCAGCTTAGTTGGATAGGTTGCACGGCACGAATATGTGGATGCAGAGTAGTTGAATAGGTTGGATGGCACGGATATGTGGATTCAGCTTAGTTGGATAGGTCGGACGGCACGGATATGTGGATGCAGAGTAGTTGAATAGGCTGGATGGCACGGATATGTGGATGCAGCTTAGTTGGATAGGTCGCACGGCACGGATATGTGGATGTAGAATAGTTGGATAGGTCGGACGGCACGGATATGTGGATGGAGAGTAGTTGGATTGATCGGATGGCACGGATATGCGGATGCAGCTTAGTTGGATAGGTTGGACGGCACGGATATGTGGATGCAGCATAGTTGGATTGGTCAGACGGCATGGATATGTGGATGCAGCTTAGTTGGATAAGTCGGACGGCACGGATATGTGGATACAGCTTAGTTGGATAAGTCGGACGGCACGGATATGTGGATGCAGCTTAGTTGGATAAGTCGGATGGCACGGGTATGTGGATGCAGCTTAGTTGGATAGATCAGATGGCACGGATATGTGGATGCAGCTTAGTTGGATAGGTCGAACGGCACGGATATGTGGATGGAGAGTAGTTGGATTGATTGGATGGCACGGATATGCGGATGCAGCTTAGTTGGATAGGTCGGACGGCACGGATATGTGGATGGAGAGTAGTTGGATTGATCGGATGGCACGGATATGCGGATGCAGCTTAGTTGGATAGGTCGGACGGCACGGATATGTGGATGGAGAGTAGTTGGATTGATCGGATGGCATGGATATGCAGATGCAGCTTAGTTGGATAGGTCGGACGGCACAGATATGTGGATGCAGCATAGTTGGATAGGTCGGACGGCACAAATATGTGGATGGAGAGTAGTTGGATTGATCGGATGGCACGGATATGCGGATGCAGCTTAGTTGGATAGGTCGGACGGCACGGATATGTGAATGCAGCTTAGTTGGATAAGTCGGACGGCACGGATATGTGGATGCAGCTTAGTTGGATAGGTCTGACGGCACAAATATGTGGATGGAGAGTAGTTGGATTGATCGGATGGCACGGATATGCAGATGCAGCTTAGTTGGATAGGTCGGACGGCACGGATATGTGGATGCAGCTTAGTTGGATAGGTCGGATGGCACGGATATGTGAATGCAGCTTAGTTGGATAAGTCGGACGGCACGGATATGTGGATGCAGCTTAGTTGGATAAGCCGGACAGCACGAATATGTGGATGCAGCTTAGTTGGATAGGTTGGACAGCACGGATATATGGATGGAGAGTAGTTGGATTGATCAGATGGCACGGATATGCGGATACAGCCTAGTTGGATAGGTCGTACGGCACGGATATGTGGATGGAGAGTAGTTGGATTGATTGGATGGCACGGATATGCGGATGCAGCTTAGTTGGATAGGTCGGACGGCACGGATATGTGGATGCAGCTTAGTTGGATAGGTCGGACGGCATGGATATGTGGATGGACAGTAGTTGGATTGATCGGATGGCACGGATATGCGGACGCAGCTTAGTTGGATAGGTCGGACGGCACGGATATGTGGATGGAGAGTAGTTGGATTGATTGGATGGCACGGATATGCGGATGCAGCTTAGTTGGATAGGTCGGACGGCACGGATATGTGGATGCAGCTTAGTTGGATAAGTCGAACTGCATGGATATGTGGATGGAGAGTAGTTGGATTGATCGGATGGCACGGATATGCGGATGCAGCTTAGTTGGATAGGTCGGACGGCACAGATATGTGGATGCAGCTTAGTTGGATAAGTCGGACGGCACGGATATGTGGATGCAGCTTAGTTGGATAAATCGGACGGCACGGATATGTGGATGCAGCTTAGTTGGATAGGTTGGACGGCATGGATATGTGGATGCAGCTTTGGATAGATTGGACGGCACGGATATGTAGATGCAGCATAGTTGGATAAGTCGGACGGCACGGATATGTGGATGCAGCTTAGTTGGATAGGTCGGACGGCACGGATATGTGGATGCAGCATAGTTGGATAGGTCGGACGGCACGGATATGTGGATGCAGCTTAGTTGGATAGGTCGGACAGCACGGATATGTGGATGCAGCTTAGTTGGATAGGTCGGACGGCACGGATATGTGGATGCAGCTTAGTTGGATAGGTCGGACGGCATGGATATGTGGATGCAGAGTAGTTGAATAAGTCAGACGGCATGGTCATGTGGATTCAGCATAGTTGGATAGGTTGCACAGAGTAGGCATGTGGATGCAGCATAGTTGGATAGGTTGGTTGGCATGGATATGTGGATGCAGCGTAGTTGGACAGGTCCGACGGCACAGGCATATGGATGCAGTGTAGTTGGATAGGTCGGATGGCACGTGCATATGGATGCAACGTAGTTGGATAGGTCGGACGGCACGGGCATGTGGATGCAGTGTAGTTGGATAGGTTTGAAGACATGGGCACATGGGTGTAGAGTAGACTTATAGGTTGAACTACAGGGGCATGTGGATGCAGCATAGTTGGAGAGGTCGGGTAGCACGGGTATACAGATGCTGCTTTGTTGGATAGTACTAAATAGCCAGAGAAAAAATATGCAGGATGGTTGGATAGGTCGGACAGCTTAGGCATGTGGATGCAAAATAGTCGGATAGGTCGGATGGCACAGACATGTGGATGCAGTGTAGTTGGATAGGTCGGACAGCACAGGGATATGGATGCAGCTTAGTTGGTTAGGACTGGATGGCAAGGGGAAGAGATACAGAGTAGTTGGATAAGTCGGACGGCACAGTGTGGATGCAGCGTAGTCGGATAGATCGGACGGCATAATTGGAGAAGTCGAACGGCACGGGTATGTGGATGCAGCATAGTTGGGTTAGGTCAGAATGTTCATGAACAGTAGTTGGATAGTTCAGGCAGCACGAGCATGTCGATGCTGTGTAGTTGGATAGGTCGCACGGCACGGATATGCGGTGGATGCAGCATAGTTGAATAGGTCAGACAGCACAGGCAAGTGGATGTAGAGTAGTTGGATAAGTCAGACAGCACGGACAAGTGGATGCAGCATAGTTGGATAGGTCGCACAGCGTAGGCATGTGGATGTAGTGTAGTTGGACAGGTCGGACAACACGGATATGTGGAGGCAGCGTAGTTGGATAGGTCAGACGGCACAGATATGTGGATGCAGCGTAGTTGGGTAGTTCGGATGGCACGGGCATGTGGATGTGAATGTGCGGAACAGTAGAGTAGTGTAGGTAGACAGGTACCTTGATAGAGCAGAGCCAAGCGTGCGTACTGCACTTTGAAACAGCAGAGTCATGTAGACAAACAGGTACCTTGATGAAGCAGAACCGAGAGTGCAGACAGCACCTTGGGACAGCAGACATGTGTCTGTATGACATCACACTTATTGACGTCTCCAACTGAAGCCAGCGATAGCAGAGCTGGGTTTGTCATGTAGCTAGGCTGAGTGCCGGGACATGGTAGCAGCATTCTCTTACTACCTGAGTACCTTGGAAGGCCTAGGTGGACAATTGGAAAATTAAGGGTATGGGTTGTGAATTGAGACAACTATTAAAGGTCTGTAACAAATTTCCAAAAAATAAGAGTGGTTTTTTTTTGGGTGGTGTCACCTTTAAATCAGTCACAAAATCCATAGCCATCACGTATTAGATCCACCCTAACCTCAACCCAAAGATCGTCTGGATGTTCAAAAACATAATAGAGAGACTTCCTGACAAGCAGGACAGGAAATCAGAACGTCACCCTCCGGCCAAAAACGAAGCAAAACAAAGTGAGCGCGGACAAAAGCTTCACCCGTCTCTTAAAAGGGCTGTTAGCAAACTACCAATTTAAGCCCATACCCGAGAACTTCAGGGGTTAATATAGAAGGGGCCCCATACCCAGAATCAGAAAGGAGCCCTTTATTATAGATTTTGCCACCTTGGACAAAAGAGACTCACATCTGCTTCCCATCCCATGCCGAATCCATCACCATTGAGCCAATTTCCATTAAAAGGTTCTTACCACTGAGTAGTGAAAGGGAAAGGACCATACAAGAGACTATAGGGTCCCATAGTAAAAATGAAATTGCAAATGTGTTTGTTAAAATTTCCAGCGATCAGCTGTGATCTACTAGAACACCTAGCAGTAACTGTTCTCTTTCCCTGCAGCACTTCCGCAGGTGAAATGAAGTATTACACTGCCTATTAAAATCATTGAGTGGTCTGTGTGATATAGGACAGGACAGGTCCTCCAGATAGAAAGACGCTCTATGTAAGAGAAGAGGGATCCTGAACGGAGGACCCCTTTTATAGGGTGTATGGAAATGGGTTTATAATCAACTTCAATTAGAAGAATCATTTTTCAAACTTTCCAAACATTTCAACCCAAAATTCCGTAAGATTTATTCCCAATCCACCAGGAAATGAGCAAAAATACTAAGAACCTCCCTTTTATATGCAAATCGGCAGAAGCTCCACCTCTGCAGATCCAGTAACAAGAAAACCCCTTGATAGAAAAAGACCATTTGAAGAATTTGGGGCAAAAAGAAAAAAAAGTCAATGCCGGAAGACAAAAATGGCTTGAAAGAAAAAAAAGAAAAAACCCCGCAAATGATGATCGACTGCAAAATCCATCAAATCCTTTGACTGTACCAGAACCTCGAGGCAGATGGTTGTGATCCATGATCCCTTTGTGCAGAGAAGGGGCCTATTATTGTCGTAGGGCGCAGTGTAAACTTATCCTTACATTACCTGCACATTATAACGAGCGCTTCCTTAGTAACGTTCCGCCCCGGGCTCGGCTGTTTGCTTATCTCTTTATTGCGACACGGAAAATGTTTTCCATACAAACACAGGACAAGAATAGAAGCAGCAACTGAGCAACAGACTTAACCCCTTCGACCGAAACCTAGCAACTCAGGAGAGGTGGGAATATCACATAAGGTCATCCCCAACTATTGAAATATATCAGGTGTGATAACTTACCCCTATCATGTCACCATTACACTTTTTCTTTAGTATCCCAGGTGGCCTTAATCCTAAAAAATCCTCCTCAGCCGGCTTTTGAAGTAGGTTCTAGCTAGTTCTAGATAGTCCTAGACATGTTCCTAGGTGGCCTTAAATGATAAAATCCTCCTCAACTAACTTTCGAAGTAGGTTCTAGCTAGTTCTAAATGGTCCTCGAAAGGGCTCAAGGTGGTCTTAAATTCTAAAATCCTCCTAAATAGGCTTTTGTTGTAAGTTCTAGGAAGTTCTAGGTGGTACTAGATAGGTTCCTAGGTGGTTTTAAATCTTAAAAATCTGGCTAAATCAATTTTTTTGTAAGTGCTAGGTAGCTCTAAGAGGTCCTAGATAGGTACCCTGGTGGCTTTAGATGCTAAAATCCTTAAGCAGATTTTGTTGTAGATTTGTAGTTCTAAGTGGTACTAGATAGGTTCCTAGGTGGCCTTAAATTCCAAAATCCTCCTCAATTTGCTTATTCTGTAGATTCTTAGTTCTACTTGGTCCTAGATAGGTTCCTAGGTGGCCTTAAATGTTACAATTCTCCTCAATTGGCATTTGCTATAGATTCATAGTTCTAAGTAGTCCTAAATAGGTTCCTAGGTGGTCTTGAATCCTAAAAATCCTCCTCAGCTGGCTTGTGAAGCTGGATCTAGCTATTTCTAGATAGTCCTAGATAGGTTTCAAGGTGGCCTTAAATCCTAAAGTCCTTCTAAACCGGCTTTTACCATAGAGTCTGAGTAGTTCTAACTGGTTCTGTGTAGGTTTCTAGGTGGCCTTAAATCCTAAAGATCTCCTAAACCAGCTTTTGCTATAGGTTCACAGTAGTTCTAAGCAGTTCCAGATAGCTTACTAGGTGGACTTAAATCCTAAAGACCAAATGTGTTGGCCTTAAATGTTAAAATCCTCCTCAACTGGCTTTTGAAGTAGCTTCTAGCAGTTTTAAATGGTTCCAGATCGGGTTCATGGTGGTCTTACAGTAAATCCTAAAATCCTTCTAAATCGGCTTTTGCTATAAGTTTTAAGCAGCTCTAGGTGGTCCTAAATAGGTTCCTAGATAGCCTTAAATCCTCCTCAACCAGCTTTTGAAGTAGGTTCTAGCTAGTTGTATATGGTCCCAGATAGGTTTCAAGGTGGCCTTAAATACTAAAATCCTCCTCAGCCAGCTTTTACCGTAGGTTCTAGGTAGTTCTAGGTGGTCCTGAATAGGTTTTAAGGTGGCCTTACATCATAAAATTCTCTTAAACAGGTGTTTGCCATAAGTTTAAAGTAGCTCTAGGTGGCCCTAAACAGGTTCCTAGATAGCCTTAAATACTAAAATCCTCCTCGACCGGCTTTTGAAGTAGGATCTAGCTACTTCTAGCTGGTCCCAGATAGGTTTCAAGGTGGTCTTAAATATTAAAATCCTCACCAACCAGCTTTTACCATTGAGTCTGGTTAGTTCTAGCTGGTCCTGTATAGGTTTCTACGTGGCCTCAAATACCAAATATCTCCTAAACCAACCTTTGCTATAGGCTCACAGCTGTTCTATGTAGTCCCAGATAGTATTCTAGGTGGACTTAAATCCTAAACACTGTGTTTATAGGTGGTTATAGATAGGTTCCCAAGTGGTCTTTAATCCTAAACTCCTTCTAAACCATTTTTGTCATAGGTTCTAGCTAGTAGCTAGTTCTAGGTCGTCCAAGATAGCTTCCTAGGTGGCCTTTAATCTTAAAATCCTCCTAAACGTGCTTTTGCCATAAGTTTTAGGTTACTCTAGGTGGTTCTATATGGGTTTCTAGGTGGCCTTAAATCCTAAAATCTTCCTACACCGGCTTTTGCCGTAGGTTCTACCTAGTTCCAGGTGATCCTAGATAGGTTCTTAGGAAGCCTTTAGTCTTTAAATCTTCCTAAACTGGCTTTTGCCATAAGTTTTAGGTTACTCTAGGTGGTTCTATATGGGTTTCTAGGTGGCCTTAAATCCTAAAATCTTCCTACACCGGCTTTTGCCACAGGTTCTACCTAGTTCTTGGTGATCCTAGATAGGTTCTTAGGTGGCTTTAAAAAATGGACTTGGCCCTGTTGATGTTATCGATTGATTTTTTTCCACGATCAAGACCTCAGACTTGGTAAATGTTGGCATAATTCCTAAATAGGCATAGTTCAGGCTTTTCTTGCTTCTGTATATAAGTAAATAATCCTGTAATTTACAACAAAAATTCGGATTACTTGGGCTGATCTGCTTTCCCAGTGAATTTCTACTATTCTGCTCCCTGTCTTTGGTTCACAAAGGCATTTCTGTTTGTTTTACCACTGATGATGTGCCAGAAAGCCACAAGTAGATGAGAAACTAGGTGACCGAGTGGTACACAGCTCGCAGCAGCCAAGGGGGTTCTATATTTTGCTATGGTGTCCGCCTTAGTGTCTCACAGTGCTTTATTATCTAAGGGGAGGAGTCTAAAACAAGTCTGTGTGACATGGTGAGGCAGTGTATTGTATATCAAATATAATTCCTATGACAGCTATTTATTAACTCTGATACTGTGTCGTTCCCAGTGCCTTAGTGCCTTTCGGTGCTTTGTTATCTAAGGGGAGGGATCAAAAATAAATCTGTGTAACATGGAGAAGAAGTGTATTGTATAGCAGCTAAGGTTCCTGTTACGGCTATTTATTTTCTCTGACACTTTGCTGTTTTTAGTATCTCAGCGCTTTGTTGGTTAAAGGAAGGAGTCAAAAACAAGTCTGTGTAACATAATGAAGCAGTGTATTGTACAGTAAATAAAGTTCTGGTTACATCCATTGATAAACACTAAATATGCGCCATTCTCATTGCATCAGTGGCTCTCAGTGCTTTGTTGTTTATGGGTAGGAGACTAAAACAAGTCTTTGTAAACATGGTGAGGTAGTATACTGTATAGTAAAAAAAAGATTCCTATCATACGTGGATTCTTTACACAAATTGTAGGAGACTAAAACAAGTCTGTGTAATATGGAAAGGCAGTGTGTTGTATAGCAGCTATCACTACTGTTACAGTTATTCATTATGTCACTGTGCTGCTCTTAATGTGTCAGTGCTTTTAAGGGCTTTATTGGCTAAAGGGAGGAGTCTAAAACAAGTCTGTGTAACATAATGAAGCAGTGTATGGTACAGCAAATACAGTTCCCGTGAGAGCTATTCAGAAACTCTAAATCTGCCCCGTTCTCATTGCCTCAGCGCTTTGTTGTTTATGGGTAGGAGACCAAAACAAGTCTTTGTAACATGGTGAGGTAGTATACTGTATAGTAAAAAAAAAAAAAACTATAAATAATTGTACCTACCGATGAACGTGGGTTAGTTTTACAAGGGACCAATATAGAAAGTCTGAGTGCAAGGACTTGGGTTGGCCATTGCTGTGAACCATGAGTGCACGCATTTCTGCACTTCCCTAGAAAGTAGAAGATTTATGCTAAAATATGCTAATGACCTTACAAGACAACATATGTACTCGTGGGGGTGTTGAAGGTTTGTAAAAGGGACTCATTGTGTCTCATTGTGCTCGGCGTTATTGAGTTGCTTCGCTCTTATGAACATTGACTGCGCCTTCTGTTGGCGCCAGGTAGTCACTTGTAAAAAAAAACAAAAAAAAACGTAAAAATTATATAAAAAATGATTTGCTAGTTTTTAGCTATTATCCAAATGTACTGGTCAATCTGTATGGAAGCCCTGTTCTGTCAACAAGCTAATTACTGTGGAATTTTTTCGAGTTTTTGTTCGCAGCTTTTTACAGGTGAAACAATGTATAAAAACCATAGGATAATAACGATTAGCTAAAATGGTAATACTGCTTTAAACGATAGTCATGTACTTTCTGCAGCATAGGCAGCAAACCACAACCGAAGCTGTCACCAAGAATTATAACCTGCTGGATTATTGCCCACATTTTCTTTGTCACATGAACTGTTTGAGATTGTCAAATGAGAAAAATTAATATATAGTCCTCGCCTTTCCGTCCCGTGACAATCCAAGACCTTCATATGACCAGGATGAATTTTTATTCACAGCAAGTAAGCAATGAAATGAAAGCTGGAAGGCACCGATATAGAAAAAAATATATATATATAAAAAAATAAGTTTTCATTATATAAAGGAAAATGATTATAAGCTAAAACCGGAATATTGCTGTAAGCGAGTCATGTACTTTCTGCAGCATGGGCAGGACTTTAATAATTCACAACTGCAAGTGTCACCAAAAACACTACCTTGTTGGACACAAAATATATCGAAAATGTTTAACTTTTCTTTATACAAATGAGAATGATTATCCGCTAAAACCATACCATTGCCTTAAGGGATAGTCATGTACTTTCTGCAGCACGGGCAACAGTTAAACCCAGAACCACGACTGCCATCAAAAACTCCTGCCTTCAAGATGGGGGCTGCATTTTTTGGGGGTCTCATACCGTGTTTGAAACTTACTGTCAAATGAGGACTTTCTGTCCTGTCCCAAGTGGAGACCATTGCTTGACTCAAAAAGGTTTTTATTCACTGCAAATAAGCGAGGAAATAGCAGCAAGCGGTGATCTTAAAAGCTATGAGGAATTGATACAGGAAATATATTGAAAACATTTACCTTTTCTTTATACAAATGATAATGATCATGCATGAAAACCATACTGCTACCTTAATAGTCATGTACTTTCTGCAGCATGGGCAACTGTAACCCACAACAGTGACTGCAATCAAAATACTCCTGCCTACAAGATTTAATCTGCATTTTTTGGGGGGGTCACATAATGTGTTTGAGATTTACTGTCAAATGAGAAAAATCGACTTGTAGCCCTAGCCTATCTGACCTGTCCCAAATGGAGACCTTCACTTGACCCATGAAATGTATTCACTGCAAGTAAGCAAGGAAATGACAGCAAGCAGAGATCTTAAAAGAGATATATCGAAAATGTGTAACGTTTCTTTATACAAACGGTATAGATGATGCGCTAAAACCATACTATTAACTTAATGGATAGTCATGTACTTTCTGCAGCATGGGCAACAGTTTTGCTCACAACTGCGATCATCATCAAAAATTCCTGCCTACGTGATTTTTGTGGGTTCACATGATGTGTTTGAGACTTTACTGTCAAATGAGAAAAATCGACTTGTAGCCCTAGCCTATCTGTCCTGTCCCAAACGGAGACCTTCACTTGACCATAAGTTGATATTTCTTCACTGCAAGTAAGCAAGGACACGACAGCAAGCGGAGATCTTAAAAGAGATATATCGAAAATGTTTCTTTATACAAACAATAATGATTATCCACTACAACCATACTATTACCTTAAGGGATAGTCATGTACTTTCTGCAGCACGGGCAACAGTTTAACTCGCAACTGCGACCGTCATCAAAAGCTCCTGCCCCAAAATAAGTATATTGAAAACGTTTAACTTTTATTGATACAAAATATAATGATTATGAGCTAAAATACAGAATTTCCGATTTTAAGCGGCAGTCAAGTACTTTCTGCAGCATGGGCAGAACTTTAATGAAGTGTATCCCTGGACCCGCTATAGACTGTAATAAGACGAGCGGTTTCTGTTCAGATATTCCCAGCTAAAGCCTGGAGCGGGGTCCGCAGCTATTCATTAACTCTGACTCTGTGCCATTCTCAGTGCCTCTTGCAGCCACACCAGGGGTTGTTTAAGGACAAAGGGGATTTGCATAGTTTCTGCTGTGACTGCTGAACAGCAGATATAAACATGTTCTTCCGTAACCAGTATAAATAGGTTGTTTGTCCCTTTTCGACAGAGATCTCTCGATAACCTTTGCTACAGCGGTGCACCGGGGCTGAAATATAGGCTTTTTATTTACATGCAAAACCGGAGAGACTTTATCTTGTATGAAAATAAGAACTTTCTTTGCAGTTTCTAGTAGCCCCAGAGACCCGATTTCCTCCCGCTACAAACCCAGTGACCTTAAAAAATAACAGGCGCCAACATAAACTCGGGGGACTTATTTTGATTGTTTCACATGCCGTAAATGCTAATTAATACAAACAATGAGGTAGGAATCCGTAATATAGGATTGTAGCCCCCCGTTGAGCTTAGAAGACGCAAAGTCATAGGTATCAGCTGCCCTTATAGGGGATTAAAGGGCTGTTCACTTTCTTCCCCAAAAAATAACGGCACTGTCCAATGATTGATTGCACATGGAATTAACAATCCTATTGAAGTAAGGTTGAGCTGCAATACCACATACAACCTAGGCGTGGCGCTGTTTTTGTGTAAGGAAGCAGCCATGATTTTTTTTTTTAATCCTTGGATCAGGGGAATTAGTATCAAATCCTATCGTTCCAGTGGGCTAAATTCACATGGAACTTTTTTGGAGACGGAAAAAATCTGATGGGTTTTTCATGCGGAATCAAATTTAGAAAACGTCCCTTTTTTGGGGGGGACGCATAGGCTTTTTTATGTGAAGCATTTCTTGAAGAGTTCTTTTGTTGTAGGGTCAAGTTTGGAGTGGATTCCACGAGGAATGGAGGTGGAAATAATCTGATGGATTTTTTCAAGAGGAATAAAATTCAGAAAACGTCCCTTTTTTGGGGGGGATGCATAGGCTTTTTTTAACGTGAAACATTTTTTGAAGTGGTTTTGAAGAGTTTTTTTGCTGTAGCCTTTTGACTTGACAGTGTCAGTACCACATATAACCTAAGGACAGGTGTGGCGCTATTTTTGTAAGCAAGCGGCCATAATGTTTTTTTAATCCATAGATCAGGGAAATTAGTATGAAATCCTACCGTTCCAGTGGGCTAAGTTTACATGGAACTTTTTTGAAAAAATCTGATGGGTTTTTCATGCGGAATCAAATGTAGAAAACGTCCCTTTTTTGGGGGGGACGCATAGGCTTTTTTATGTGAAGCATTTCTTGAAGAGTTCTTTTGCTGTAGGGTCAAGTTTGGAGTGGATTCCACGAGGAAACGTCACTTCTATTTTTTTTTTTTTACCTCTGTAACGTTTTCAAAATTATCATCATCATCAAAAAAAAAAAAAAATTCTCCCAAAAAAACTCACCTTAAAAAAAAAAAGCTCTGTGTGAACTTAGCCCTAAGAAAGGATCAGAACGGGGCATCGTTCACATTTTTATTTTTGTTAATCCCCCGGCTCTTTCTAAGCCAACTGTCTCCCCTCGAAAAACACAAAAGGGACAGAGTGACATTTTGACGTCTTTGTATGAACTGAAAAGCGACTGTACCCAGCATTCAGTGCAGTCCCCCTCCGCGCGCAGTACATCACTTCTTGTTTTTACTTGCATGACACTGATGGAGAGATGGCAACTCTTATATATCCTGTTCAGATGTCACAAGTCTGAAACCACAAGTACTTGTGTGCAAAGTCCTTCAGATAAGTGGATTTTTTAAATTCTCATCCCCCCACTTAATTTTTTTTTTTTAGAAAGCTGGTAAAAAAAATTAACCTTTTCGTGCAAAATTAAAGGTTTTTTTTTTATGATTTTCTTTTCGGGTGGGTGGCGGTCCGATGCTAGGAACCCCCAGCGATCAACTGCTTGCAACTCCGGAGGCAGCTGGATTTAAATGGTGTTCGAAACCGGTACAGAACAGCGCCATACGCTGTATAGTGGCCATTTTCGGTACTGCACTAGACAGTGAATGGCGCTGTACTTTTGCGACTTCATGCACCGTTTACATCTGGAGTTGCAAACAGCTGCTGATCCGTAGGGCTGCCAAATGTTGGACCTCTGCCAATTTGATAGGATAGGTTATCAATATCTTAACCATGGAAAACCCCTTTAAGCATGGTTTTTCTCTATCAGAATTTGATTATTTACCTATTTATCGGCAATTTCTGCACTCTCTCAGGATGGGGAGGGTGAGAAGTCCTCTTCAAAGAGGCTGTCCACTTTAGAAAATCTATTTTCATAAGGGATTCTGCTATTAATGACTTATCCTAAGTATAAGCCAACAATATAAAAGTAAGGGACAGCCCCTTTAATAGAGAGGGTTCCTCTTTTTAGGATCCTCATTTGTTGGACAGAGAGAAGAGTGTTTACAAATAGCGTCTCTCGCTCGGGAGGGCCTGTTCTGTCCTGCATAACACAGACAGTCCAATTATTTGGATGGGCACGGTGTAATACCTCAGTTTCCCTGCGGGGGCACTGTGGGAAACTTGAAAACTCAATGATAGATGTCCCCAAAGAATATAGCTGAGGAGGTCCCGGTGGGGGAGCACTTTGTAATCTGCTCATTGGCAGATGACCCTACGAACTGGGATTGTCCAAGAAGCAAAACCCCTTTAAAAATTAGGAGTCCAGTTATAGAACTTGGCACAAAAAATTCATCTGCCTCAACAGTGCCATGGTGGAGATCCCCTGCAAAACTCTTCTAAGTCACAAGTAACACTTTTTTTCTCGCCCAGATGCAAAATAGGCTAACCCTCAAGGCCAGGAGATCCCAGTAGGGTGAAAGACAAATAGCCACCCCTCGGTGAACTGTCTGCTTTGGTGCATACATAGATCACTGGCTGAAGTTCTAAGTTTAGGATAGCCTTCTAGATTGGCGTGTCACGCAAGGTGAGGGAAGGAATAAGTGTACAACGACAGGAAGAGGAGGAAGGAAGACCAACAACTAGGGAAAGGGGGAGTGGAGACCCCTAGGCAGATCTAATATCACCCTGACTGCCCTATCATCCCTATATTGGTTCTGCACCAATTGCCGAGCAGGAACCTAAGCCCTGAATGTCCCTAATTCTAGGTCCTGGATAGGGAGGGGCACTAGTCAGGCCCCACTGCAAACTAAATACAGCAAGGTAAACAAACAAAGGGGATACACTTAGCTTGAGCAGACACCAGAGAGAACACCAACTGTCCTCCAAGGGCATCAAAGACGAGACTAGCCGACTGGCTGTACTCCAAGTCTGCATAGAGGTACATAGAACTATCACCGGTGACTCTCAGGATACACTGAGGGTTTTTAACTACCAAGCAAGGGTGTGTCAATCAGCAGCAGAAGGTGGAGGTCGCTGCTGGGTCCTAAAGTAAGAAGGATGTAGCTATACCACAGAGATGAGAGGATCAAGAAGGCGTCTGCAATGCCAAGCGCAGTGACCTTCTACAGCCAGCTCCAGAGCGACTGGTTGTCACACCTGACACACCCTTGACACAGGGGTTGAATCACTAAAAGTTGGGGTAGGTGTTGCACGGGGTTAAGGAAACTTAGAGCCAAAAACACCGCCTCCCTAGACCATCAGTAGGGAAGTATCACAAGAACATCATTAAAAATTCTATGCCGGTCAACTGTGAGGAATGAAGTGGTGAGCGTTATTGAAGGTGGAAATCCTCAAAGCACGGCCTGTTGGGGTTGCCTCGATTAGGACTGATCTATAGTATTATCTATCACATTTGAGCTAATCAATAAAGAGCTGATTATGACCAAAAAGCTAAAACTTTTTTTTTCCAAACAGCGCCCCTCATGTTTCTAGGTTGTGTCTGGTATTACAGCCCTGTCCCAACCACTTTATAGGAGTTGACCAATGGATAAGAAATATTTTTCAAAGTTCTCAGGCTGTAATAACCAGACAGTCTACTACATAACGTGTCCTTCATTGGCTTCTTACGTTACAGAAAAGATTCACATCATAAAGATTATGTTATAACTTCTCCTTAAAGGGGTCTTGTATTTTGCCATTAATATGTATTTTTTTTTACCTGGTGTAAACGCCGCTGTTCTCCTGAATCCGGTGATGTTTTTCTTTTGTTCCTGCGCCTCTCTGTTCCTGAGATATGACTAATCTAGTCTTCTTAGCTAAACAGGTGTGATCCTTAATTCTCTCTGGGCGTCTTCTTGAACATTACGCCCACTTGGCTAACAAGACTAGATTTATATTCAGGGAAGAAAGGGCCATATCTCAGGAACCGAGAGGCGCAGGAAGGAAAGGAAAACATCGCCGGATTCAGGAGAACAGCGGCATTTACACCGGATGAAAATCAAAATGATATAGTTATGTCAAGTTGACAGATTCTCTGTAAGGCCAGGGCGGTATGGCGGTATTATACTTTGCGATTGTTGTACTTTTCAATCATGTTACATAGCAGTGTGATATGGCATAATATTCATCTAATGGGGTAGGTGTTGCATGACAAAGCAAGTCATGATCACGTGATTTCAGGTCTGAACACCGCCCACCTAGTATCAGCAAAAATAATGCAAATTACGTGTCCGAAAGAAAGTCATGTTTTAAATTTGAAACATAGACTGCATGGGATTGCCTATAAGGGGTTAATCTTTTTACTGACACCCGGTATGTTTAGGACTATGTAATGGAAATAACCCAGGTGCACCGCAAATGTTCAGCCATTCTTTATGAGAAAAAAAGAAAAGAAAACGCCTCTAGGTACAGCAACCTGGCCTCTAGAGGAGTATCACACAGTCTGTTAACCTCGTTCTGCACCCCGCTTCTACATCACGGGGACCCCCAGAAAGTTATGTATCCGTACAAATATACTCTCAGCAAATCTATCTATATACAATGAGGTGGACGAATGCCTTATTGTCATATGGTTCACATTACCCTGTCATAAATATATATATATATATATATATATATATACATATATATATATATATATACACACATATAGACACATATATATATATATATATATTTATATATGTGACGCGCCCCCTGGGCCAGTGCTGTTTGGGGATTACCCGGAGCCGGATCTGATGGGGGTTGTAGTCTCCGAGTGGCGGCGACCCGGTCCGTGCCCAGGGTGTCAAACTCAGTGTGTGGCAGTCTTTACAGATGTTATTAGTTGTTCTTAGTGTCGACTACGCCACCCGTTGATTTGCGGTCAAAAGGCCGCCGCTGCAGCAGGGTCCGCTGAGGCTGGTGGTATATGTGCAGCTCTGGTAGTATAACCCCCAACGGGAGGGGTATAGCCTCAGGGGGTCAGGTGTAGAGGATGGTGGTAGTGGTGGTGCAGTGTGGATGGTAAGAAGACTCAGAGTCGGGCTGTGCAGTTCAGGGTCTTTACTTACTGCTGTTCTGTTGGTCACTCTGGCCTTGAGTGACCGCCCGAGCCGTGCTGCGTCCACCAGGTCCTGGACTCGGCCAAACCCCAAGCAATTTTGGAGCGTGGTCCTGAGCTCCCTTTCTGACTGTCCTCTCTACTGGCCGTTCCCACCAGGGGTCCACTTATGTCCGGCTCCCTCGGGTCTCCTGTTGGGTGAACCTTCTTTGGCTTCCCTGACCCTATGCTCGGTGTGCCTTCTTAGTGGACTTGGTGAGCGGCTGCTCCACATGTAATGTCGCAGCCTCCGGTTCTTAGTTGAGGGTAGTTTCTCTCCTCTACTAATTTGGGATCCGGTTCCCTTGCGTGCCAACCCTTTACCCTTCTGGTTGTATACTGGGTTCTTGGGGTTCCTTCTTCTCCCCCTCTGGGTCCTTCTCTTCTCCTCTCTCTCTTCTCTCTGCAGGCGCTCCTGGACCTCTCTCAGGACTGACTGACCCTCTACAGAAGACTGACCCTGATCTAAGATGGTGCCCACCTTATATACTCCCTCTATGTGTGAGCTCAGGTGACCAGCACCCAATGAGCTCCTAGCCTTACCCAGACTGCTCCCCCTATCTGCCCCTACACTACTGGGATGTTCCACCCCCCTCCCACTCCAGCCAGGGACAGACACTGTCGTACCTGCACATATACTGGTGGGAGTACCGTCGGTCTGTCCCCCGGAAATGGGATGTATGTAGTGTATGCAGCTATCTAAGCTCAGTCCCACACTCCATCCTTACCCGGGAGTGGAATACCACACCTCTGGCTTGAGGTGTAATACCCCTGTAGCAGCCGAGTCCTCAGGGTGCTACATATGTATGTTAATGTACAGTACAGACCAAAAGTTTGGACACACCTTCTCATTTAAAGATTTTTCTGTATTTTCATGACTATGAAAATTGTACATTCACACTGAAGGCATCAAAACTATGAATTAACACATGTGGAATTATATACTTAACAAAAAAGTGTGAAACAACTGAAAATATGTCTTATATTCTAGGTTCTTCAAAGTAGCCACCTTTTGCTTTGATGACTGCTTTGCACACTCTTGGCATTCTCTTGATGAGCTTCAAGAGGTAGTCACCGGAAATGGTTTTCACTTCACAGGTGTGCCCTGTCAGGTTTAATAAGTGGGATTTCCTGCCTTTAAGAAATGAAGGTCAGTCAGTGCGAAAAATTGTGAAAACTTTGAAAGTGTCCCCAAGTGCAGTTGCAAAAACCATCAAGCGCTACAAAGAAACTGGCTCACATGAGGACCGCCCCAGGAAAGGAAGACCAAGAGTCACCTCTGCTTCTGAGGATAAGTTTATCCGAGTCACCAGCCTCAGAAATCGCAGGTTAACAGCAGCTCAGATTAGAGACCAGGTCAATGCCACACAGAGTTCTAGCAGCAGACACATCTCTACAACAACTGTTAAGAGGAGACTTTGTGCAGCAGGCCGTCATGGTAAAATAGCTGCTAGGAAACCACTGCTAAGGACAGGCAACAAGCAGAAGAGACTTGTTTGGGCTAACGAACACAAGGAATGGACATTAGACCAGTGGAAATCTGTGCTTTGGTCTGAGTCCAAATTTGAGATCTTTGGTTCCAACCACCGTGTCTTTGTGCGACGCAGAAAAGGTGAACGGATGGACTCTACATGCCTGGTTCCCACCGTGAAGCATGGAGGAGGAGGTGTGATGGTGTGGGGGTGCTTTGCTGGTGACACTGTTGGGATTTATTCAAAATTGAAGGCATACTGAACCAGCATGGCTACCACAGCATCTTGCAGCGGCATGCTATTCCATCCGGTTTGCGTTTAGTTGGACCATCATTTATTTTTCAACAGGACAATGACCCCAAACACACCTCCAGGCTGTGTAAGGGCTATTTGACCAAGAGGGAGAGTGATGGGGTGCTACGCCAGATGACCTGGCCTCCACAGTCACCTGACCTGAACCCAATCGAGATGGTTTGGGGTGAGCTGGACCGCAGAGTGAAGGCAAAAGGGCCAACAAGTGGTAAGCATCTCTGGGAACTCCTTCAAGATTGTTGGAAGACCATTTCCGGTGACTACCTCTTGAAGCTCATCAAGAGAATGCCAAGAGTGTGCAAAGCAGTCATCAAAGCAAAAGGTGGCTACTTTGAAGAACCTAGAATATAAGACATATTTTCAGTTGTTTCACACTTTTTTGTTAAGTATATAATTCCACATGTGTTAATTCATAGTTTTGATGCCTTCAGTGTGAATGTACAATATTCATAGTCATGAAAATACAGAAAAATCTTTAAATGAGAAGATGTGTCCAAACTTTTGGTCTGTACTGTATATATATATATGTGTTTGCCTCCCCACAGTTCCTTTTTTTTGTGGGACTATTCTACCTACAGAGGCAGGACTTTGAATAAAAGGGTGGTTTTATATTGTTTTATAGCATTGCCTGGTGCAACAAAGCCGATGCTCCAAGATGACCTTCCATTTGCCATGAATATGTCTTTTTTTTTTTGTAGCTGCTGTAGATGCCGCTGTTCTCCTGAATCCGGCGATGTTTTTCTTTTGTTCCTGCGCCTCTCCGTTCCTGAGATATGGCTTCCTCTTCCCTGTATGTAATTCTGATCTTGCTAGCCAAGTGGGCGTGGTTCTTAACTTCTCTACAGAACTCTTTTTTGAGAACTACACCCCCTTGACTAAAAAGACTAGATTTATATACAAGAAAGAAGGGGCCATATCTCAGGAACGGAGAGGAGCAGGAAGAAAAGAAAAACATCGCCGGATTCAGGAGAACAGCGGCATTTACAGCAGGTGAACAAAACCTTATTTATGGCAGAGACATATATTATAAAAATGCACACCTCCCTTTTTTCATTGAATTTTCCTACCAACAGAGCTGAGACTTTGAATAAAGTAGTGTTTTTCTTGGCATTCCCTAATAGAAGAAAGCTAAGGGTCAAAAAGTACCATTCTTTTTACCTGGTGTAAATGCCGCTGTTCTCCTGAATCCGGCGATGTTTTTCTTTTGTTCCTGCTCCTCTCCGTTCCTGAGATATGGCCCGTTCTTCCTTTTATGTAATTCTGTTAGCTAAGTGGGTGTGGTCATCAACTGTTCTCTAGGGGAGTGTCTTCTTGAGGACCACACCCAATTGGAAAACAAGGCTAATATTATACTCCAGGAAGAAAGGGCCATATCTCAGGAACGGAGAGGCGCAGGAACAAAAGAAAAACATCGCCGGATTCAGGAGAACAGCGGCATTTACACCAGGTAAAAATATTTACACATACATATATATATATATTCATGGCAAAACTGTTTTAGCTGCTTTTGACACAAATAAGAGATTGTGAGTGATCTATGAATCCCTATGTCATGCAGTAGGCAATAACAGGTACTGGTCCTTCCATGCGGAGATCCAGCTGATGAGGGGTAAGTTTTATGGGCAATGCACCATGGGAAAAAATATGCAAATTACCTCTCTGCCACAAGAAAGAAAACAGTCTCTCTGGTACCAACTATAGGTAGCTGTCCTGTAAGTTAAAGCCCTATCTAATAAAAAGGCTTGACACACAATTAGGACTGTCAGCCAAATGGGTGTGGCTTGTACCCCTAGTCATGTTTGTGAGCTGCAACCACATTCAGATGCAGAGACAAGTGCAGAATAAAAATTATACAGTTCTCCATACGCAGCTGTCCGTCCGTCCCACCTATCGTCACTCCCCTGACCATTAGAGGTTTTTAAGCATTCGACATGTATCATAAGGGGTTAAAATGTTCCTTACTGACATCAGATAAAACCCAGGCGATAAAGCAGTTACTGCGATATCGATATCGTCTCTTTAACCGCCTGATGACCAAAGCACTTTGGGACTTTCTTGCATTTGTGCTGGTGACGCGCCCCTGGGCCTGTGTCGCGCTGCGTTGCGCACGCGGGGGCTTACCCGGAGCCGGATCTCTTGAGGGTTGTAGTCTCGTGGCGGTGACCCGGTCCGTGCCCAGGGAGTCAAACTGAGCAGCGATGTATCGGCGGTAGATGTTGTACGACTACGCCACCCGTTGAATGCAGCTATGGAGCTGCCGCTGCAGGACAGTCCGCTGAGGCCGGTGGATGGATGGTGCAGCGTAGATGGTATAACCCCCAACGGGAGGGGTATGGCCTCAGGGCAGCAGATGTGGATGATGGGGGTAGCAGGAACCACTCGGAGACGGTACGGTGTAGTTCAGGGTCTTTACTGGTGACAACGATAGACCCTCCCGGAGTACTGGCTAGTGATTGGGGCCTGGTCAGTCCTTGAGCAGATGGGATCTCCCCTGGCCAGGCGGAGTTGTAGGCCTCCCAAACTGACTGTACTCTTCTGGCTACCTTGCTAGAAGCGGGTATAAGTAGCCCACGTCCCTGAGTGTACCGTGTGGTGCTCACCCGTATGGCCGGTGACTCGGGGCCTTCTAATGGCTTCCGCTCCACGATGGCGGTGCTGGTCCCACGCGTGTGACCGTGCCTTCGGGCTTCTTGGCCAGAGGACCTGAAATCCCCTGCCTGACGGATTCTGCTGCTGGGTAGGAGTTAGTCCCCACAGCCTCGGACTCCGGGTCCGGTAAGAAATCTTCTCAGTCAGGGCGAGCTCTGCAGCTGCCAGCCCCTGACTCGTAGTAATATTGCTCCCACTGAGCTTCTGCTGTTTCTTCCTATGCTGCTTCTCTGTCTCTACTCTCCTTGACTGACTAACCCTGCTTCAGCCCCGGCTTTATATAGGGGAAGTTCTTCCCCTCCCAAGACTGGGCAGGAGGTGTGGCATGCACAGGATCCCTGACCAAAGGACCTCCCACCTGCTCTCAGACATAACATTACATTACTGTGGAAACCAGACCCCTGGGGTGCCACACTGGATTAACTGCTCTTACTTTATTATTATTATTATTATTATTATTATTATTATTATTTCTAAGGCTACCCATATAATTTTTGTGGCAATTTTTTTATTTATTTTTCCTGTGACCTTTAGGTTTTTTTATTATACCACAGTAAAACAACAGAATTTTAGAACTAACATATATATATATATACACTGCTCAAAACAATAAAGGGAACACTCAAATAACACATCCTAGATCTGAATGAATGAAATATTCTCATTGAATACTTTGTTCTGTACAAAGCTGAATGTGCTGACAACAAAATCACACAAAAATCATCAATGGAAATCACATTTATTAACCAATGGAGGCCTGGATTTGGAGTCACCCCCAAAATTAAAGTGGAAAAACACACTACAGGCTGATCCAACTTTGATGTAATGTCCTTAAAACAAGTCAAAATGAGGCTCAGTATTGTGTGTGGCCTCCACGTGCCTGTATGACCTCCCTACAACGCCTGGGCATGCTCCTGATGAGGCTGAGTATTGTGTGTGGCCTCCACGTGCCTGTATGACCTCCCTACAATGCCTGGACATGCTCCTGATGAGGCTGAGTATTGTGTGTGGCCTCCACGTGCCTGTATGACCTCCCTACAACGCCTGGGCATGCTCCTGATGAGGCTGAGTATTGTGTGTGGCCTCCACGTGCCTGTATGACCTCCCTACAACGCCTGGGCATGCTCCTGATGAGGCTGAGTATTGTGTGTGGCCTCCACGTGCCTGTAGGACCTCCCTACAACGCCTGGGCATGCTCCTGATGAGGCTGAGTATTGTGTGTGGCCTCCACGTGCCTGTATGACCTCCCTACAACGCCTGGGCATGCTCCTGATGAGGCTCAGTATTGTGTGTGGCCTCCACGTGCCTGTATGACCTCCCTACAACGCCTGGGCATGCTCCTGATGAGGTTGCGGATGGTTTCCTGTGGGATCTCCTCCCAGACCTGGACTAAAGCATCCGCCAACTCCTGGACAGTCTGTGGTGCAACGTGACGTTGGTGGATGGAGCGAGACATGATGTCCCAGATGTGTTCAATCGGATTCAGGTCTGGGGAACGGGCGGGCCAGTCCATAGCTTCAATGCCTTCATCTTGCAGGAACTGCTGACACACTCCAGCCACATGAGGTCTGGCATTGTCCTGCATTAGGAGGAACCCAGGGCCAACCGCACCAGCATATGGTCTCACAAGGGGTCTGAGGAGCTCATATCGGTACCTAATGGCAGTCAGGCTACCTCTGGCGAGCACATGGAGGGCTGTGCGGCATTGCCATCGACATTGCCGGATGAGGGCTTGTTTTTTTGCGGGAGGAGTTGTAGTTTTGAATGACGCCGTTAACTTTACCAGATATTGTACAGAAAAACATGAAAAGAAAAAAAATCCAAATGGAGTAGAATTGAAAAAAACAAACAAAAAAACAAAACAGCAATTCCATCATTGTTTTTTTTTTTATTTATGACATTCAGTTTGCGGTAAAAATGACCCGGTAAAATTATTCTTCCAGGCTGGACTATTTCTACAGTATATTTAAAAAAAATGTTTTAAAGTGTTGGCAAAAAATTATTAAGTGTCCAAAAAACTAAAAATTGTACTAAAAAACAGAAAAAAAAAATTAAAAATGGTGTAGAACTGTAAAAAAAAAAAAACAGCAATTCTGCCATTGTTTTTTTTTAACAACATTCACTTTGCGGTTAAAATGACCCAGTAAAATGATACTTCCGGGCAGTACGATTTCTTGTGTATTTTTATTTATTTTTTGGAAGTGTTGGAAAAAAAATGAATAACTTTCTAAAAAAAAACAATTGATTTGTGTCGCCATTTTCTGGGACCTGTAACTTTTTTAGTTTTCTATCAATGGAGCTGAGCGATGTCTTGTTGGGCAAATGGTGGGTGACCCAAACTGTTGTATATTTTTTTTTAGATTTCTAGAAACTTTTTTTAATACTTTTTTTTTTCTTTATTTTTACATCGGGTAAACGGTAAGTGGCTCAAACTTTTGTGTACTTTTTTACAAACTTTTTTAACGCTTAATATTTTTTCATTTTTTTATATCTGAGAAATGCTGGATGACTCAAACCTTTGGGTATTTTTTTATATGTCTTCAAACTTTTTTAAAAAAATATATATATATATTTTTTTTAAAGAACCCATATGTAGTGGTCAGAAATTGGCAGCAGCATTTAAATGGTCATACAGCATCGATCAGAGCCGATCTCCGCTGTTAGAGGGAAGCGCCGGATGCATGATACAGTTATTATTGTATAGTTCTTATTCTGTTTTATGCATCTTTTATGTCATCTGGTGATTTTGTGCTTTTTAGCCTCTTTTTGTTTTCAGCAGCAATTAAAGGGTTAACCACAGCAAATCTTGTAACGCTGAAACCTTTTCTTTCTTTTGCTTTGTTGATTTGGAAGAGTTAATAAAAAAAAAAACATAAAAAAAACCCCGGCAGAGTCGATGCTATTATCGTAGCTCCTTAATACCAGTCACGCCGTGAAAAGTTACCTTTGGCACGGGTACAGTTAAAACCTCACCCAGCGTGTCTTATCGTTTTTCGTGAATCTCTGCCAATCCTCCGGAGAGCGAGGCAGCTACAAAATGTCCGTCGCTGCTCATCCGCCATCTTGTCGATGAATTTCCATTCCGTTTTTTGTTGTTGTTTTTTTTTCAGTCGGCAATGTCTGAGAAAGTAAACGGGCTCGGATTCAGAATCTTCCTGTTTTATTTCGCCGGATGATGGACGATTGTTGCTGACTGACTACGCAGAAAGAAAAGAAACAGAAGAAGAAGAAAGAAGAAAAGCTTACAGACGTTTGGATGGAAACCAATGACTGCTCTCGACAGGACGACCTTGGGGCGCTGCCATTAACTGTTCTCTGGCTGCAACCCGGGAGCGGCAGCCGCGGCACCGTGACCCAAACAACTGTGTGCCATTCATTGCCGGTGACCCCCTCCCTGCACGCGAGGGGTTAAATGAGCAATCCGGCCGCGGCGGGGAACATAAAGCCCAATAGTATATTATCTATTATCTATCTATCATCTATCTATTATCTATCTATTATCTATCTATTATCTATCTATCATCTATCTATTATCTATCTATTATCTATCTATCATCTATCTATTATCTATCTATTATCTATCTATTATCTATCATCTGTCTATCATCTATCTATTATCTATCATCTATTATCTATCTATTATCTATCTATTATCTATTTATAATCTATCTATTATTTATCATCTATTATCTATCTATTATCTATCTATTATCTATCTATTATCTATCTATCATCTATCTATTATCTATCTATTATCTATCTATCATCTATCTATTATCTATCTATTATCTATCTATTATCTATCATCTGTCTATCATCTATCTATTATCTATCATCTATCATCTATCTATTATCTATCATCTATCTATTATCTATCATTTATCTATTATCTATCTATTATCTATCTATTATCTATCTATCTATCATCTATCTATTATCTATCTATTATCTATCATCCATCTATTATCTATCATCTATCTGTTATCATCTATCTATCATCTATCTATCATCTATCTATAATCTATCTATCTATCATCTATTATCTATCTATTATCTATCTATCATCTATCTATCATCTATCTATCATCTATCTATAATCTATCTATCTATCATCTATCTATTATCTATCTATTATCCATTATCTATTATTTATCTATCATCTATCTATTATCTATCTATTATCTATCATCTATCTATCATCTATCTATTATCTATCTATCATCTATCTATTATCTATCTATCATCTATCTATTATCTATCTATTATCTATAATCTATCATCTATCTATTATCTATCATCTATCTATCATCTATCTATTATCTATCATCTATCTATTATCTATCTATCATCTATCTATTATCTATCTATTATCCATTATCTATCTATTATCTATCATCTATCTATTATCTATCTATCATCTATCTATTATCTATCTATTATCTATCTATCATCTATCTATTATCTATCTATTATCCATTATCTATCTATTATCTATCATCTATCTATTATCTATCATCTATCTATTCTCTATTATTTATTTATCATCCATCTATCATCTATCATCTATTATCTCTATCTATTATCTATCATCTATCTATTATCTATTATCTATTATCTATCTATTATCGATCATCTATCTATCTATTTTCTATCTATTATCTATCATCTATCTATTATCTATTATCTATCTATCATCTATCTGTTATCTATCTATTATCTATCTATCTATCTATTATCTATCATATATATAATAATAGATAGATAATAGATAGATAAATTGCCATCTGCCTGGTTCATGTTCAGCAATGGCTGATAATAACCAGTTAACTCTTGTTAGTCTGGAGCAGTTTGTCATGGTTCTTGCACCGTTCGTTCAGCACCGTCCGCCGCCTGCAGTCCTGATAGCTGTTGCACATACAGGTGCATGTCACTAAATTAGAATATCATCAAAAAGTTAGTTTATTTCAGTTCTTCAATATAAAAAGTGAAACTCCTATATTATATAGAGTCATTAGACACAGAGGGATCTATTATATAGAGTCATTACACACAGAGGGATCTATTATATAGAGTCATTACACACAGAGGGATCTATTATATAGAGTCATTACACACAGAGGGATCTATTATATAGAGTCATTACACACAGAGGGATCTATTATATAGAGTCATTACACACAGGGATCTATTATATAGAGTCATTACACACAGAGTGATCTATTATATAGAGTCATTACACACAGGGATCTATTATATAGAGTCATTACACACAGAGGGATCTATTATATAGAGTCATTACAAACAGAGTGATCTATTATATAGAGTGATTACACACAGAGTGATCTATTTCACGTGTTTATTTCTGTTAATGTAGATGATTATAGCTTACAGCCAATGAAAACGCAAAAGTCATTATCTCAGTAAATTAGAATTAACAAAAAACACCTGCAAAGGCTTCCGAAGTGTTTAAAAAGGTCGCTTAGTCTGTTTCAGTAGGCTCCACAATCATGGGGAAGACTGCTGACTTGACAGATGTCCAGAAGGAATTCATTGACACACTCCGACGCAGGCGCCGGGAAGTGACAGTGACCCCCGGGCGCCTGCTCAGTAGAACCCTGCAGCGCAGTGCACGGAGAGACGGCGCCGGGAGGAAGCAAAGCGCGCTCTATGTGAGCTCTATGTGAGGTGCCCGGGAAGTCAGTGAGCACAGAGCACATCACAGGGCCCTATGATGTGCAGGGGAGGGGGGAATATGGTAACTAAGCATATAGGCGGGGATTTCTTGGCGTCTCCCGGATACCAAGCCTGCGGACAATGGAGGTGATAAAAACACTTTTCTCTGCAATCAAACCTCTACTATGGGCCATACAGGTATGTATAGATTTACTTTTCTATACCCTGTATGGCCATAGTAGAGGTCTGATATCTCCCAGGGAGTGACAGATTCCCTTTAAGGTCAGGCGAGTTTGCTGCCAATCAAGCACAGTGATACTGTTGTTTGTAAACCAGGTATTGGTATTTTTGGCCGTGTGGACAGGTGCCAAGTCCTGCTGGAGAATGACATTTCCATCTCCAAAAAGCTTGTCGGCAGAGGGAAGCATGAAGTGCTGTAAAATCTCCTGGTAGACGGCTGCGCTGACTTTGGTCTTGATAAAACACAGTGGACCTACACCAGCAGATGACATGGCTCCCCAAACCATCACTGATTGTGGAAACTTCACACTAGACCTCCAGCAGCTTGGATTGTGGCCTCTCCACTCTTCCTCCAGACTCTGGGACCTTGATTTCCAAATGAAATGTAAAATTTACTTTCATCTGAAAACAACACCTTGGACCACTGAGAACAGGCCCGGTCTTTTTCTCCTTGGTCCAGGTAAGACTCTTCTGGCGTTGTCTATTGGTCATGAGTGGCTTGAAACAAGGAATGTGACACTTGTAGCCCATGTCCTGGATACGTCTGTGTGTGGTGGCTCTTGAAGCAATGACTCCAGCAGCAGTCCACTCCTTGTGAATCTCCCCCAAAGTTTGGAATGGCCTTTTCTTAACAATCCTTTCAAGATTGCGGTTATCCCGGTTACTTCTGCACCTTTTTCTACCACACTTTTTCCTTCCACTCAACTTTCCATTAATATGCTTGGATACAGCACTCTGTGAACAGCCAGCTTCTTTAGCAATGACCTTTTGTGGGTTACCCTCCTTGTGGAACTCTGGAAGGTAAATTGAAACTCTGGGATCTTGTGGAGTGTGTCAATGACTGCCTTCTGGACATCTGTCAAGTCAGCCGTCTTCCCCATGATTGTGGAACCTACTGAAACAGACTAAGGGACCTTTTTAAACGCTTCAGAAGCCTTTGCAGGTGTTTTTTGTTAATTATTTTAATTCACTGAGATAATGACTTTTGTGCTTTCATTGGCTGTAAGCCATAATCATCAACATTAACAGAAATAAACACTTGAAATAGATCACTCTGTTTGTAATGATTCTATATACTATATGAGTTTCACTTTTTGGGTTGAAGAACTGAAATAAATTAACTTTTTGATGATATTCTAATTTAGTGAGAAGCTTGTATATAGCATAAAATCAACCTTCATGTGGCCCATGAGCATTGTGTAATGGGTGTGTTACATTGCATTAATTTTTTTTTATTTTTGTCACCTTTTGTATACTGTAGGTTCTTATCACTTAGCTTTTGTGGCTTTGGTGCCAGACATGGGATATTGCATAATTTTATTTTCTTGTGGGTTGAGCTGTTTGTTCCTTGTCTTACGTGGTGTGGACTGAATTTGTTCATCAGGATGTCTGTCATGTTCTTAGATAATTCTCTTGTTTTGCCGTTCTTGGTGTGAGTTAATTTACCCTTAAATGGGCTTTTATAGTTTAGAAAATCCATTTTTAAATATGTCATTATAATCTCAATTGAGTGGTGAGGTCCTTAATTAGGACCCAATGGAGCAGGACCCAGCACATCCAGAGGACTCAGTACAACCATGCATCAGATGATCAAACCGTTGATTTTCAATAGGCATTTTTGTAACACTTCATTTGGCCTCTGGAGGCGCTGCAGGGAAATTCAACACATGCTTCCAGGCTTCCCCACAGATAGCTGGTGATCTGGGCAGCTAGAAACTGCGATCAGCTGTTCATTAGGGACCCTTCTAAGACATAAAACAGTCTGATCAAGGTGCCTTTGATCATAAAAGTTGACTGCAGTTTATTAAAGGGGTATTCCGGTCAGACACGAATTGAGAAGGTGAACTGCTCTACTGGTGTGAGTCCTACAGCTGTGAGACCAACCGATTGCCAGAATGGGGGACTTGTGAGTTTCTTCCTCCTTGAATGGACATGCTGGTCGAGCATGTGCAATGCTGGACCATTATAAGCCAATTGTACTGAAGATAAAGCCTTGAGTTACTAGATTAGTGCGGGTCCCACCCCTTGACAACAACTCATCACCAGAATGGGGGACTTGTGTTCCTCTTGCTGCTATGGAGGCAAAATCACGCCCAGGAGGAGTTGAAAGGAACAACTGGTCGCGCATGCGCCGTGCCATTCTGTTCTACACTTACTGCACTGAAGAGAGCTCTTTGAATTGCTAGATTAGTGTAGGTCCCACCATTTTCCCACCAATGGATCACCAGAATGGGGAACTTGTGTTCCTCTTGCTCTCATGGAGACAAAACCAGGCCCATGAGGAGTTGAAAGGAAGAACTGGTCGCGCATACGCCATGTCTTTCTGTTCTACACTTATTTTACTTTAGAGAGCTTTTTGAATTGCTAGATTAGTGTAGGTCCCACCATTGTCCCACCAATGGATCACCAGAATGGGGGACTTGTGTTCCTCTTGCTCCCATGGAGGCAAGACCACGCCCGGGAGGAGCTGAAAGGAGCAACTGGTCGCACATGCCCCGTGCCGCTCTGTTCTACACTTGTTTTACTCAAGAGAGCTCTTTGAATTGCTAGATTAGTGTAGGTCCCACCATTGTCCCACCAACAGATCGCCAGAATGGGGGGACTTGTGTATCCTTTTTTCTCATGGTAGCAAGACCACGCCCAGGAGGAGTTGGAAGGAGCAGCTTATTGTGCAGGTAGCATGCCACTCCATTGAAAGCGTGTGGCACTGATGAGAGCGCTTTAAATTACTAGATTGGTGTGAGTCTCACCCATGTGACACCGACTGATTGCCAGAATGAGAGATTTAGATCCTGTTTTCTCCTCTGGTGGCAAGAACGCAGCCAAAAGGAGTTGAATGGAGAAACTGGTGGTGGATGCGCCATGCCGTTCTATTTTAAGTCTATGGCAATGAAGACAGCACACTAAATTACTACAGTGATGTGTGTCCCACTACAGTGACGTCAACAGATCACCAAAATGGGAGGCTTGTGTCCCACCTTCTACGGTGGTTGGCAAGAGGCGGCAAAGAAAACTTGTATAAAACAGCAGGTTGCGCATGCTCCCTGCCATTCCACTCTAAGCCTATGGCTCTGAAGGCGTGCTTTGAATTCCTAAATTAGTGTGGGAATCACAGGTTATGTCCCTCTCTTTCCCATGGTGGCAAGACCATACCCAGCAACTGAGCAGCTGGTTGCGCATGCGCCATGCCGCTCTATTCTAAGCCTATAGTACTGAAGAGAGTGCATTAAATTGCTATATTGGTGTGGATCCCACCACTGTGACATCAATGGATCACCAGAATAGGGAACTTATGTTTACTTTCTTCCTATGGTGGCAATACCGCACCCACGAGGAGCTGAATAGAGCAGCTGGTTGCGCATGCGTGGTGCTGTTCTATTCTAAGCTTGTGGCACCAAAGAAAGTGCATTGAATTGCTATATTGTTGTGGATCCCACCACTGTGACACCAGTGGATTGCCAAAATTAGGAACTTATGTCCCTCTTTCTTGTGGTGACAAGACCGCACCCACGAGGAGCTGAACTTAGCAGCTGGTTGAGCATGCATGGTGCCGTTGTATTCTAAGCCTGTGCCACTGAAGAGAGTACACTGAATTGCTATATTGGTGTGGATCCCACCACTGTGACACCAGTGGATAGCCAGAATGGGGAACTTATGTCCTCCTTTTTCCCGTGGTGGCAAGACCGCACCCAAGAGGAGCGGAATAGAGCAGGTTGTTGTGCATGCGCCGCGCCGTTCTATTCTAAGCCTATAGAGCTGAAGAGAGCGCTTAGTTAACGCAGCGCTAGAATATGCCACCACTTTATGTGCAGAAAGGGTCTTTTACTACTCCCACCATCCTGAGAACGAAATTCTACCTGTAATGCACCACTTCTGGCTACCTGGCTTTGCGGAGAACTGAAGCCGTCCCTATTCCAATGCAGCCATGCTGTAATTCCTTGCACTACGGGTGAAGAGCACATCTCATTAAAATGGAGCCAATCCAGGGCGTACGCACTTGATTACCCTCCGAGCGTTCTCCATAAAGGGAAACGCCATGGGACCGCTGTTGTCTAATTTCCCTACAGGGCAATATACAGACCCCCATATTTCTACGTATATACTTTCCCTGCCATATTCCCCCTAGAAAGATGCTGCACAAAGTATTCGGAGCGTGCTGTCTTGAGCGTGGGGTGTGGGGTTGGTATTCCTGACAAAGACACCCCTTGGAGCCTGGTTTTAGGCTCTCGCTCTCCCTACAGCTGCTGGAAGGTGCGTGCAAGATTTATGGAATTCTATAAATACATTCTGAAAAAAAAAAAAAAGATTTAGTGTTCTTTGAGGCTGAGCTCGCTGGAGGCACTTGTCAGTGAGAATGAGACACAGGACCCGTTAGACTCGAAATTAACTCGCTGGAGAAAAATTGCACAGCTTGCTAGGCAAACAGCTTGCACCGATATGGCAAAACTTTGACACTTGGGAGAACGCTTTCCCCCCTCTCCGCGCTTGCTTCCGTTCTAATGTCTCCCCGATAGCCGCGGACTTAATAAACGCGATGACGCCTTCTCTTTAATGACACTTGGGAGGATTTCTCCTCGTCTTATGTAACGCGTCGTTCTCATTAGGCATTTCATAACTGACTAGGAATGATATCACAATCGGTCCTGGGGGTGGGGGACAAAAAGGAAGAACATGGAGGTGGGGGGACGACAAAATGAGGAACATAAAGAAAACACCCAAGATGATAGATTAGTCAAATTAGCCTCCGTCACAGAAGATAACAGCGTCTTGTGCCTTTTCAGCCGAAGCGTTTCCCATTAAATGACTCGGAAGGAGGGGACGTGACAATCCACTTTATTCCTTTCCCAGCTCGGAGGATGTTGGGTAACTGGAAAATCTGCATGGCAACAAATCTGATTCGAGGATCCAGCAAAAAACACCATTTAAAGGGGGATCTTCCTTTTTTTTTTTTTTTTTGATCAGCAGTGTGGATTTCTCCTTTCGAGGATAAAAATTAATGGAGGAGAAAAGTTGGTAAAGTTGATGGATAGTGTAGCGGTAGAGTTTATTAGCACTGTTAGTGCAATTATTGTAATTCTGTCGTATTCATGCAGATCCTTCCTTGCTTCAGCGATCTAACAATCGAGTTTCTTTACCCATAGGTCCAGAAGAGTACCTTCTTCCGCCGGTGGATGAAATTTGGAATATCTGGGACCAGAGTGAGCCCCTCCCCCCAAAAAAGCAAGCTGCATCTCAAACATCCCAGTCAGGTCAGTAGATTAGCCCCATTGTACATTTTCCACAAAAATTTGCGAATAGTTGTGGGTTTCTTAAAACGGATCTATTTCATAATACAGTTTACATACTCGATGGGCCATTTATATGGATACACCTAAATTAAATGGAAATGGTTGGTGATATCAACTTCCTGTTTGTGGCACATTAGTATATGGGAGGGGGAAAACTTTTCCAGATGGGTGGTGACCATGGCGGCCATTTTGAAGTCAGACATTTTGGATCCAACTTTATTTTTTTCAATGGGAAGAGGGTCATGTGACACATCAAACTTATTAAGAATGTCATAAGAAAAACAATGGTGCGCTCGGTTTTAACGTAACTTTATTCTTTCATGAGTTTTTTACAAGTTTATGACCACTTATAAAATGTGTTCAAAGTGCTGCCCATTGTGTTGGATTGTCAATGCAACCCTCTTCTCCCACTCTTGACACACTGATAGCAACACTGCAGAAGAAATGCTAGCACAGGCTTCCAGTATCCGTTGCTTCAGATGCTGCACATCTCGTATCTTCACAGCATAGACAATTGCCTTCAGATGACCCCAAAGATAAAAGTATAAGGAGGTCAGATCAGGAGACCTTGGTGGCCATTCAACTGGCCCATGACGACCAATCCACTTTCCAGGAAACTGTTCATGTAGGAATGCTCGGACCCGACACCCATACTGTGGTGGTGCACCATCTTATTGGAAAAACTCAGGGAACGTGCCGTCTTCAGTGCATAAAGAGGGCAACACATCATCATGTGGCAATTTCAGATATCCAGTGGCACTGAGGTTTCCATTGATGAAGAATGACCCCACTATCTTTGTACCCCAAATACCACACCATACCATCAAGATACGAGATGTGCAGCATCTGAAACAACGGATACTGGAAGCCTGTGCTAGCATTTCTTCTGCGGTGTTGCTATCAGTGCGTCAAGAGTGGGAGAAGAGGGTTGCATTGACAATCCAACACAATGGGCAGCACTTTCAACACATTTTCTAAGTGGTCTTAAACTTGTAAAAAAACTCATGAAAGAATAAAGTTACCTTAAAACCAAGAACACCATTGTTTTTCTTATGAAATTCTCAATAAGTTTGATGTGTCACATGACCCTCTTCATATTGAAAAAAATAAAGTTAGATCCAAAATGGCCGACTTCAAAATGGCCGCCATGGTCACCACCCATCTGGAAAACCCAATTCTGAGATGGATTTTCAAAGTAAGTACACCAGCCTGATCAGGTCTAACATTTTTTTTACGGTATACTATATCTTTCTAGCTTCCCAATTCGCTCAAGTACTGGCCCATATTCCAGCTCTGTGTTGTACGAACCGATAATATTGCACCCATGGAGATCTAGGGACCTATTTTGTACCTCGGGGTGCCTCCGTTTTTACACGGACAGTGAGGGAGGTTCATGTTTTCCCATCCCCTGAAGGTGCGTCCGACAGGGGCTTGACTATTGTGCACTATTAGTCGGACCTAGGTCCCAGAGCTTAGGGTGGCCCAAAAGGTCCCTTTGACCCATATGAGAAGACCCGTGATAGTTGGGCGCTCGTGAGCGTCAAGTTACTCCACTGGTGTCTCTACCCCAGGACTCTGTTTGACGGCCGAGCATCTCATAAAGTTTTTTATGTGTATTTTGGAGCAGATTCTGCTCCAAAATCCACATCGCATAATGCCTCAAATACTCTTTGAACACTCTTTGATGTGGATTTTCGAGCGGTTCCGTTTCGAAATCCTCGTCGGAAAAAAACAAAAAAAACTGCAAATATTTTCTGATGTGGCCCGGTCAGTGCTGCACGTAGACTCTGAATGGAACAAAACGGCGCATAGAGTCTGAATGGAACGAAACAGCGCATGAGCGACCTGCGCACCATTGGGCTCTTATTGGTGGCCGGAGGAGACCTGGACGACACAAATCCCCAATTCTACCCCACGTACCCCCATTCTCCCATATCCCATAACATCAATCTGTTATTCCCCAGAATGATGTGGACCGGAATATCCCTTTAAATGTGATCAGAGTCTTTTTTTATGTGGATTTTATAACTTTTTGCGGAGTAGTTTAATAGTGATAAGGTTTCCACTGACTAGATTTTTGCCTGGACACCTGGGAACCCTCATTGATCCGGCAACTTAATCTATTCCCATTGAAGTCTAGTCCATGAAATATGTGAAGCTGTTTGCTCTGCACTCGTGCCTTTATTATCTCTCCTATCACTGCAAATCCCAATACTTCTCCACCCGTGTAGATCCCCTCTCCCTTTGATCACTCGCGGGCATAAAATCTATTTACCATCTTGACGGCTTATGAAGCAGACACAAGAGTATGTCTGAAGAGCGTGATCTCTGCTAAGATGTCTGACAAAAGAGTCCCAGACAGCTGCTCATGTTTCCCCTATAGGTAGTAAATAGTAAAAAAAAAAAAAGTGTCTGATTACGTCTAGAAACAGCGCCACTCTTGTCCATAGGCTATGTCTGGTATTGCAGCTCAGCCCTATTTAAGTTAATTTAGCTTAGCTTCAATGCAGAACACAACCTATGGGCAGAAAGCAGCAATGCCTCAGTCTATGACACACTTTTAAAGAGCAAAATATGAAATTTACTTAGGTGTCTGTTTAGTATGTAATTGTATTCTACATCAAATACAGATTCTGGAACAAGTTTTCTTATCACTCTACGTGGTACCGTTCATCTGTTATTCCTCCTGAAAGTGTCATAAAAAAGTTACCATTTGGAGGCGTGTCTCTGCTCAGTATGACACTGTCCAATCAGTGCTGACGTTCTAACACTGTGCATGGACACACCCCCTCAGGTAAGGGGAATAGTAACACCCAGTTCATTTATTCATAAATTTCCAGGAGAAATAAAAGAGGAACGGAAAAACGCAGAGATGTGAGAAAAGATGATTTAGAATTGTTATTTTATGAAGAATATGAATATTTACTAAAAATGACACATCAGAAGAAGTGAATGATCCACTTTAAGGCCAATTCTGGGAAGATACTTAGAATGAATTATGGCGGAGTTATAATTAAAATCCATATCTGAAATACGTATGAATGGCGAGGCCGAGCATTCATGGTCTTTTCAAGGGGAAAAGGGAATAAGACGCAACCAGAATCCTCACACAACCTATGCGGCTCTTCCCTGACATCATACATCCGGGAAAATCGGGAAGCACTCATTCTCGTCCCTCCGACTTTAAAGGGAGCCATGCTCAAACCAAGCACAGTATCTTGTAGGGATCATAATCCTAATACAAACCATACCTTTTTGTTTATTCAAATGTGTTAATGAGTTGTTCGGTGCACACTGGGTGTGGCCAAACGGTTTAGTGCACCATCCCATCTACTCTTTTTCCATGCATCTCTGCCCTCCTTTGACTCCTGCAAAGTCAAAGAAGTCAATCAAGAAGAAAAAGATGGAGATAAATGGGGAAAAAAATAAGTGGGAAGGTGCGCTGAACCGCTCGGCCACACCCAGGGAGCATTGAGAGCCTCGTTAACATATTTGAATGAAGAGTGATTTTTCGCAAACGGAGCAACGGATTTGGACACCGGAGGTAGAATTTTTTTTAGAAGGGCTACAACCCTTACAAGATGCTGAGCTTGGTTTAAACAGTCAGACTCCTTTTAATCTAATGGATATGGAAAGAGATTTAGGATCCGATAACTTTCCACCTCCCGTATCTATAACTCAAACCTGAGCTTGTCACCATTGGAATAAATGCAATAAGGCACCAGTTCTCGAATCTTGGATGCAAGTCATCCCGGAGGGTCACCAAGAGGTTACCCTGTCTGCTCGTCTTCAAAATCCTTATTCAATGGTAGTAGGACTGCCAGCAGCCTTGTAACACTAGTCTGGTTAATACGGGTTCCCGATATATACGTCCACCTGTTGCCCTCGCTGCTTGCACAGAGCCCCCGTTTCCCCTTTTAAACAGTTTGCGTACCAGTCTACATTCCTCCTTGTCTACAGTTGGTCAAGCTTACTACATTATATGCGATACATGCAAAGAATGTGGCAGGCAGAGGCTGGAACTTCAGAGCCAGATGGCAAGTGCCGGCCAGTGGCTTGACAGGCCATGATAAACGAGTCACTGGAAATCCCAGACTCATTGCAGAGAGGCGGACTGTTTTTATGATACAGCTTTTTACTGCCTCCTCTGTGTATAAATAGCAGTAGCTGTCGAGTAGATAAGGGTGTTGGGTGACAGACACTGATCGTTTTTTTTGCTCCAGACCGAGCTTCGAAAGTCCTTCGTCAGCATGTGTCTGCAGACGTACACCACCAACGTTGACATGAAGCAGGAGGTGCATGGATTCATATGTCATTTCATCAAGTTCAGCACAAATATAGATTCATGAGATTGAGCAAACTTTTGTCCAGTTTGGTCTTCTCCTTTTGTAGCCCAAGCCAAGATCCATAAATGCTCCTCTTCTCCTCTTGTAGAGTATTTCTTGCCTTCTTTGCCAGCTTGATCGAGGTCCTCTGACCACTCCCATCGGCAGGGCACCGTAGAGCACCAAATCGACGTTTTCCATCTTGTCTACCACTCATTGTAGAGTATTGTGTATCCGAGGACATCATCCATTCTACAGTCAAAGTCACATTTCATCCCAATTCTTTTCAAACCACCCAAACATACGTAAAGGAGCCCCCACTGAGCGTTGGGCTTCATGGTATGCCATGGAACAGCGTTTTCATCTAGAATCCTTGGACCTGGTTGATGCATCCCAGGAAGATGGTAAGATCTGAAACTTTTACAGTAGGGATGGTAAAGAAGCTTGGATTCTCTTGAAAGGGAACTTTTTTTTAAGAGTTTCCCCATGGTTTAAGACTTGGGGATAGCTGTCAAAAGGGACAGCACCTGAAGTCTTCGGGAATGAGAAGGCAAGATCCGAGTGGCCTGATATATGTTCAGCGTGAACGGTGAAAACCCAAGCAAAGCAAAGCATGGGCTAAATATCTCCTAAGACTAGGGGGAGACTTAAAGGGTCTACATTGATGGGCTTTGCCTATTTCAGATTGGTGGTGCCACAATCTGATCAGGCAGCATAGTTGCTCCTTTGATATTTACCAGCCACAGCTCTGTATCTTTGGTAGCTTCTGTGCCCCGTATGGAGGATCAGTCCTACTGATGTCCTACCGATCTGTTACTGAAAGGCAAAATTGGAAAATAGTAGCCTTACTGACTTTTGGGCATAGTTGGCCAAAACACGACTCCTTTTGTGTTCCATCAATTTTTATAGATGGGAAACTGTTGGATGAGCCAGCAAGCCAGTCGCGTATGGACCCCCAGTGGAGGAAGAGGCATTTTTTGAGTTTTGCTTTTGGGCCTGGTCTCCTTTTGTCCTCAGTTCGTGATCGTATCTTGTTGGGCTGTAATAACACATTTCTGTGTGAACGTTCTCTGTATATCATGATGGTAATTGGATCTTCCCAGTGTCCGGTACATTACACCCATGGCCAGTTCATTGCTATGCCCCAGTGTACAATCCCCAGATCCCTACAACAGGTGTCTCCAGCACAGACATGCTAATTGGCGGGTCGTAAAGCATAAGCGTAACCTGTCACACGTTCACCTGTTAAAACAGCTATGTAGAATTGGCCACTAATCCCCTTTCTGGGGTCACTTTACACTTTCTGCACACTCTGCCTCCATCTGTAAGCTGAAGAGCCCATTTTCGGGCCTGAATTATAGGAACTGGACGGTCGCTGGGGATACTCGGGGGTTAAGAGTGTTTAGTTTCATGCTAAAACTGAATTGTTAATCCGGTTATCGTTCTGACGAGAAACTTGATCGGTAAAAGGTCAGACTCGCCCCCCCCCCTCCCCATCATATCCCTGAGAAAACACTTGTAAAGAGGAACCATCCAAACGTGGAGTTACAGAGTCCACCACAAACCTCGCTCACCACTGAGATTTATCATGAAGAACACTTCCTCCTAACCCTAGAAGACTTCTCCTCTGTCAGGAGGTCAACATTTTATTAGTTATATCCGTCACTGGGGAAGCTGGGTGATCATTATCGCTCGCTCAGTCTCCTCAATGAGAGCTCTGCCTACTTATATGTAGTGATACTAGAACATGGATGTACCAAAAGGGTCAGTGTCCCATTGTTCTAGATCCTATGATGACAGGGCCTCTTTATTCTAAATCTGATAGTGACAGTTGTTTGACATCCTTAGATGTCAGTTCTCCATTGTTGTAGATCTTCAGATAACTTTGCCAATTGTTCTAGATCCTCAAATTCCATTCTCTGTTGTTCTAGATCCCTTCATGACAGTAATCTCATATTCTACATCTGACAATTCCCATTGTTCTTCAACTTCTCAAAACAGTGCCCCATATTTGATGTATTCGATATCTAACAGTACCCATTGTTCTATATCGTCTTGTGACAGAGCCCGTCGTTCTAGACCCTCTTTGACAGTGCCACCAAATTCAACATCTGACAGTGCCCACTGTTCTAGATCCTCTTGTGACAGTGCCCATTGGTCTAGATCCTCTTGTGAATGTGGCCACATATTCTATGTTTGACAGTGTCCATTCTTGTAGAACCTCTGGTGACAATGCCCCCGGATTCTACATTTGAGAGTGCCCATTGTCCTATATCCTCTGATGATAGTGCCACCCATATTTTACATCTGACAGTGCCCATTGTTCTAGACCCTCTGGTGACATTGCCCCCCTTATTCTACATCTGACAGCGTCCATTTTTCTAGATCCTCTGGGGACATTGCCCCATATTTGACATCTGATAGTGCCCATTGTTCGAGAAGCTCTGGTGACAGGGCCCACGTATTCTATATTTGACAGTGCTCATTTTTCTAGATCTTCTAGTGACAGTACCCTTTTATTCCACATCTGAGATTGTCTGTTATTCTAGATCCACTGGGAACAGTGCCCCCGTATTCTACACTTGACGGTGCCTGTTGTAGATTCTCTGGTGACAGTGCCCTTTTATTCTACATCTGCCTGTGGCCTTTGTTCTAGATCCTCTGTGGACAGTGCCCTTTTATTCCACATATAACAGTGCTCTGTTGTTCTTGATCCTCATATGACAGTGCTGCCTTAATTTAATTAGACAGTGTCTGTTGTTCTAGATATTCATATACAGTACTATGTTCTATACCCTCTGATAACAGTGTCCTCTTTTCTACTTCTGACAGTAACCATTGATCTAGATCCTCAAGTGTCATTGGTGTTATTCTAGATCCTCAAGTGTCATTGCTGTTATTCTAGATCCTCAAGTGACAGTGCTGTTATTCTAGATCCTCAAGTGACAGTGCTGTTATTCTAGATCCTCAAGTGACAGTGCTGTTATTCTAGATCCTCAAGTGACAGTGCCTCCCTAGTCGACAAACATCAGTTCTCCATTTTTAAGTCCTCAAATATTAGCACTCCATTGTTGGAAATCCTCAGTTAGCAGCGCCCCATTGTTCTAGTTCCATACGAGACAGTGTCTTATAATCTGGATCTGGCAGTGCTCATTGTTCTAAACCAACAAGTGCCCATTTGTTCTAAGTACGCAAATGTCAGAGTGTTATTGTTCTAGGTTCTCAAGTGTAAGCAACACCCCATTATAGTGCATCGGTATTCTTAAACCGATGACACCCCAACTGTCTACAAGATCAGGGTATGCTTGGAATGGTCATTGTTTGGTGACAACTGTTCTAGACCCTCAACAATCAGTGTTGGGAACTCTATTTTTGTTAACCCTTAATGTTCTATTGTCTTTGTGCAAACACTAGTACAAAAAAGTTCAAGGGACAGTGCCCTCTTGTTTCAGGAACACAATGGCAGCATCCTTTGTTCTAGTACCTTAATGTTCTAGGACCAAGTGTATCAGCTCTCTAATGTTCTAGAACCACAAGTACCAGCTCTCAAATATTCTGGAATTATACATACCAGTCCTCTGATGTTCTAGAACAACAAGCATCAACTCTTAAATGTTTTAGAACCACCAGTACCAGCTATCTAGTGTTCTAGAACCAGACATAGTGGCTCTTGAATGTTCTAGAACCACGCTTATCGGCGCTCCGTTGTTCTAAAACAACGTGTATCAGCACTCTAATGTTCAAGATCTACAGATATCAGCGCTCTAAAGTTCTAGAACCACAGGTATCAGCTCTCTAATGGTATAGAACCACATGTATCAGCTCTCTAATGTTCTAGAACCACATATTTCAGCTCTTTAAAGATCTAGAACCACACATATTAGCTCTGTAATGTTCTAGAAGCACACATATCAGCTCTCAGAAGTTCTAGAACCACACATGTCAGCTCGCTAATGTTCTAGAACCCCAAGTATCAGCTTTCTAAGGTTCAAGAACCACACGTATCAGGTCTCTAATATTCTAGCACCACAACTATCATCTCTCTAATGTTCTAGAACCACATGTGTCAGCTCTCTAATGTTCTAGAACCACACGTATCAGTACTTATTGTTCTAAGTCCTGAGATATCAGTTCTCTATTATTCTAAAACCTCAAGTGACAGTACTTAGTTATTCTAGACCCTCAAGTTTCAGCACCCAATTGTTCCGGATCTCTGTTCTTGTGGTTCCTCAGCTGGTGCAAAAGTACAACTTTCAATATGGATCTATCAAAACACGCTGGGGATTGTAGTTTTCCATCTTGAGAATCTTTGGTTCTAGATCCTTATTTGTCAGGTTTTCCAGTATAGCTCTAAACACCCGGACTGAAACAAAAAACCAAACAAACCCCTAAGTAGCTGCCAACCAGATGAAGCATCATAGAAAGTGCCGGTGAGTTGTCGGCATCCAGAAGGTTAATTATTAATCCCAGTCCTAGATACGCTGTGATTAACCTAAGACATGTATAATTGCAGAGTGCGCCCAGCAACTGCATGAACTCAAATTACTGGTTTGCTGTTTTCTGTCCTCCAGACCCGGGTATATTAAGGTCAGCGCTGCATAGGCTAAAAAAACATGTCGACATGCTGGAGAAGAACTGGTTCCCCTTTCACAAAACCTTGGATCTGGAGGCAGTTTAGCTTCAATTCCCCTTCAATTTCCAGTAGTTGGAATATAATCTGACTATGCAAATCCCACCAGGCAAGAGGCAATGTCTGAGATTTGGGAACAGCGCCAGTTTTGACCACAGGCTGTAACTGGTATTGCAGTTCATTATGGGAGTCTGCCACTTGGTGGCGCTAACAGAATACGAATAAGGTACAGTTTCAATAGGCGTTGTATAGCAATGACTTGACATGTGACTGCTGCAACCAATCACATGCCACACTGGGGTCTACATATAATGTGATTGGCTGTAGAGGTCACATATTGGGAGCAGGAAGAACAGAGACTGCCAGGGCACCAACAATGACTGGACATGTGACTGCTGCAGCCAATCACATGCCACACTGGGGTCTACACATAATGTGATTGGCTGCAGAGGTCACGTATTGGGAGCAGGAAGAACAGAGACTGGCAGGGCACCAGCAATGACTGGACATGTGACTACTGCAGCCAATCACATGCCACACTGGGGTCTACACATAATGTGATTGGCTGCAGAGGTCACATATTGGGAGCAGGAAGAACAGAGACTGGCAGGGCACCAACAATGACTGGACATGTGACTGCTGCAGCCAATCACATGCCACACTGGGGTCTACACATAATGTGATTGGCTGCAGAGGTCACTTATTGGGAGCAGGAAGAACAGAGACTGGCAGGGCACCAGCAATGACTGGACATGTGACTGCTGCAGCCAATCACATGCCACATTGGGGTCTACACATAATGTGATTGGCTGCAGAGGTCACATATTGGGAGCAGAAAGAACAGAGACTGGCAGGGCACCAACTATGACTTGACATATGACTGCTGCAGCCAATCACTTGTTGTACAGGTGTCAACATATCCTGTGATTGTCTACAGAGGTCTTATATTCGGAGAAGAAAGAACAGAGACTGGTGGGGCACCAGCAATGACTTGACATGTGACTGCTGCAGTCAATCACATGCCGCACTGGTGTAGAGGTCACAAAATGGAAGCAGGAAGAACAGAGACCAGAAGGGCACCAACAATAACTTGACATATGAATGCTGCAGCCAATCACATGCTGCACTGTTGTCAACACATAATATGATTAGCTGCATAGGTCACATATTGGGAGCAAGAAGAACAGTGTCCGGCAGGGCACCAACAATAACTTGACTTATAACTGCTGCAGCCAATCACATGCCGCACTCTGGTCAACACATACTCTGATTGGCTGCAGAGGTCTTATGTTTGGAGAAGGAAGAACAGACACCGGCGGGGCACCTAAAATGACTTGACATGTGACTGCTGCAGCCAGTCACATGCCACTCTCATGCAAACACATCCTGTGATTGGCTAAACAAGTCACATATCGGGAGCAGGAAAAACAGAGACTAATAGGGCACCAGGAATGACTTGACATGTGACTGCTGCAGCCAATCACATGCCGCATTGCCTGCAGTGGTCACATATCGGGAGCAAGAAGAACAGAGACTGGTGGGGCATCTGAAAAAGCAATACAGTGGTCTCTAACCATTGGCTCTCCAGCTATTGTAAACACTACAACTCCCAGCATAACATCCGGTGCTGACCCCAAGCCCAAAATCCGTATGTTGTATTTGCCATTTTTCTTTTTCCGGCGTGTTCTGTTCCTTTAATGTAATTGTACACAGACGTTGTGACCGTCACGTATTTACAACCCAGGATATCCTTCATGTTTCACTGTATTTTATGTCTGTGGTGGACAGCTGTGGCGCGCTGCCAGCGCTCACACCATAGTGCCAGGTCTAATGAATATCAGTCAACATGTGGCTGCTCTTACGACAGGACTGGCTATAAAAGTTATGACATGGTCCCTGCGTTCCCCAGATTTAATCAGGCTACTACAAGGGAGGGGGGACGATGTGAATTTTTACATCAAGCATCAATTCCCGCCAGCGTAAAAAAAAAAAAAAAAAATTCCCAGTAAATCTTCGCTTAATCCCTTTCCAGCTGGGAAAGTCCGGTGACAAGCAATATGGCCGCCAGGACAGCTCCGACAAGGGTTGTCACACAATATTCCCAGGCTCCAAATCCCCCACCTGATCCTGCAGCCAATCAGTCAACACAATTTACACCATCCTGGTTGAGACCACCTACTTTATAAAGATCCCTTTATTTTGGAAAATCCCTTTAATAAAGGGGGGCTCCTGTGTTCTGGATCAGAGTAAAAAGAGGTCACGAAGCGTATTATTCCCGCTCTGGAGGACCGATCCTATCCTATATTATACAGATTTGATTTGAATAGACACTGTGCAATACTTCATTTCTCCACTGGTGGCACTGCAGGGAAATTAAACAGTTTCCGCCAGGTGATCTCCGCCGATCACTGCTGATCGCATTGTGATTAGGCTTCTAATAAAGTCTGATATTCTCCATATATTACCCCACTGAGGATATATAGTGAATGGAACGCATTTAGATACGTTCTTGTTGTCATTTTGATAAGGAACTGTTCATTTTTCATATAATATTTCACTCTTATCTTGCAGACTGGAGACTTGGGGGAATTTCCAGATTTCTCTCCGCTGACCTTACACGACATTATAAGACGGTACATGTGATTTCCTTCCTTCCTTTCACGCTGGGTTTTGTTTAACCGCACATTATAATGTTCACAAAAACACAGTAACACCCTAGGAAGATGTATAGTAGACATGTAGCAAAGCCAAAAATTTATGTAACCTGCAAATTTGGGGGGATTTTATTCTATCCTTTTGCATGGCTCCTTTGTCGGATTTCTGCTCATTGTTAGAGTAGTTGGACTGCTCCCTCTCCCCTCTCGCAGCATGCTGTCTCACAATCACAGAAACTGCAGCTGCACACCCTTCCTCCCCATCTACTACAGTACTTACTGTATTCCATTATAGAAGCTTACTGAACGTTTACACAGGAGGAACAGGAGGCTCGGACCCCCATTTTAGTGATTTGTAAGGGTGGCTTGAGATCGGAGCTGTACTCGGCTTTCTCCGGCACTCCCATAGCCAACAAATGGAGTCGAGGTTGAGCATGCGCACTTCCGCTCCATTCAAGAATCCAATCCCCAGTTCCAGAACCCCGTTCTCTGTTGGATTTTTGCTCATTGATGGGCTGCTCCCTGTCCCCTCTCGCAGCATGCAGTCTCACAATCACAGAAACTGTAGCCGCACACCCTTCCTCCCCATCTACTACAGTACTTACTGTATTCCATTACAGAAGCTCACTGAACGTTTACACAGGAGGAACAGGAGGCTCGGACCCCCATTTTAGTGATTTGTAAGAGTGGCTTGAGATCGGAGCTGTGCTTGGCTTTCCCCAGCATTCCAATGAGTCTAGTCGAGGCCGAGCATGCGCACTTCTGCCCCATTCAAGAATCCGATCCCCGTTCTCTTTTGGATTTTTTCTTATTGTTGGGCTGCTCCCTCTCCCCTCTCGCAGCATGCAGTCTCACAGACACTGCAGCCGCACCCCCTTCCTCCCCATTTACTGCAGTACTTACTGTATTCCATTATAGAAGCTCACTGAATGAATTGAGTCGAGGTCGAGCATGCGCACTTCTGCCCCATTCAAGAGCCCAATCCCCAGATTTGGAGCCCCGTTCTCTGGATGATTGGTGGTCCCAAAGATAAATCCCCCAGTGATCAGTAAGCTAGCCGGTATCCTATGCATAGGAGATGACTTATTATCTTGGGAATATCCTTTAAGCACACTAGTGAAAGGGGTATGGCTTAGCAAAAACCCTGTCTAAACAAATATTTTAGGAGTTTTCCTATGTGTTTTGTGGGAAAGGCTTAAATTTCCCAAATTGCATTAACAGTTTTAAGTATGCTCCAAGGAATTAAATTTACCTTCTAAGAAACCATTTGGCATCTAGCGGCAAGCTGTATTTATTTGCATTCTGTCCCATCTCAGGATGGTTATCACCCCCAACCACCCCAGAAATACATTGAGTGATTTCTGCTCCTGGTTGGCCTTCTCCACTACACTGAATAAACACCAGATTAGTCAGAGTAGAGACCATTAATTCGGTCTGATCCTCCAATTGGTTCCATCCTCAGATTTTGCTAATGAAACTTTGCAGGCAGCTGACAAGGAGGAGATGTCGTCAGCAGAGGCAGGGGATGAACAATGACCTTGTGGTTGGTGGTCAGTCAGGGGATGGCTGGTTCTTCAATCCATCATCCTCTTTTATAGTGTTACCAATTGATCAGGAATGTGGTGTACCACATACACGACACCGTCAAGTCAGAGGAAGCCAGAGGAAAAAGTAATGGAGAGGGGGAAACCACCACAGTCTCTTTATTACTATACGACACCATTGGGTAACCAGGGCTGACGTCGGTATCCTCACCCCTCACAGTGGTCATTTACAGCTATTTTTTACTTATTTTTTTGTTACATACCTAGGCACCAGCTTGTTTCTTCTCCCTATCGGCATCGATCCGATCGTGAAGATGAAGGCCATGCAGAGACGTTATGTTTTTCCTGCACAGCAGTGCTCCCCTCAAGAACCAGGTACTATAGCAGGATCGGTGATGGTCCCAAAGCTCGGACCCCAACCATCACTTTATCAGATGGTTATGTCAGTCTGCATTGGCCCGTGTGGAGTGGTCCTAGTTCAGACTAGAGGGGATCCTCTTGGCAAGAGAGAGATGCCACCACACCAACACCTATGTCTGGTTAGATATCTGGAGCCTTACACTTCCCAAGGGGCCCATCATCTATTCTACCTGTAATTAGCCATTCGGAATCATCCAATGGATGCCAAACCATGACACTTACCCTCCTGGGTCCAAAATTAGGGCCCCCGTGATCTACATGATCCTCCATTGAGCTTAGGTATGGCACCGGCTGGTTGGAATTGACTTGACTAACTGCCTGAGTGACCACCGTTTCAGTACACATACCAAAAGGAAATTTTTTTCTGCTATAGATGAGACTGCTCCTCCGTGCTGCACTGACTTGTTTAAGCCCCTCCCACTCATTATTTGAACAGAGAAGAAGAAATCAATGATCATGTTACTTTAAGACTGAAAATCAGATCGAAAAATAGGGGGAAGATTTTGAGTTATGTCCCGTAAAGCTGTCTGACGCCAGTTTACACAAAAAGGATGGGGCATCGAGATTCGATATGCCTAATCCTACGAGAATTTGCACTTTTGACATGTCCAAGAGTATACAACAGAAGTTTTTATCTAAGGGGGTTGGACTGTTAAAGACCCCAACTCATCGCTAAATCAAAGGGGCAGAGAGAAGAAAGACGGTCTCCCCTCTGCTTTAATGATCGTGGGGGTCTCGGCATTAGGTCGTATGTGTCAAAATCTTCAAAAAAAGTAAATGTCGTGCCTGAAAGACGGCGATCCCATAAACAGATCCCGTGATCGTGTTACCTCTCTGTCTCACTAGCAGCCATTTTTTACTTCTCGAGTATTGAGTATCCCTAGAAATCCGGGCCGGGGGATAATGAGGTGCAGATGCATTGCTCCTTTTTTTTTTTTTTTAAACTTAATAACACACAGTTCCCATTGCATGAAATGGAAAACTGCAAACATGAAAGTCTGTTTAATAGGGGCCACACAACACATGATCCCGCGGTGAATATGTGGGATTTTACAGCGCCGGCATCTGGAAACAATACAGAAGACGTCTTAATCACTTTAAGGATAATTCCGCTGAGGGTTATATTCCCTGGAGATTACCCCTTCGCTCATCCCCAATCTTACGTATATGGGGGGGCTACGTTTTACAGATGACTGTCTGACCCCTCGCAAAGTATCTGGTGTGATTGGCTCTTTCCCTGGCAGATTTGCCAGTCAGGAGCCTGTAAAAGCTGAGTTACCACTGCTCAGGTCTGACTGATACCTTTTCACCCTGAATAGTTTATTCCCCACCTAAGGGAAAAAAATTGTATATATATTTTTTTATTATTATTATTATTATTAGTTTATTTTATTATTATTATTTTCTTTTTTATTATTATTATTATTATTTTCTTTTTTATTATTATTTTCTTTTTTATTATTTATTATTATTTTATTATTATTATTTTCTTTTTTATTATTATTATTTTATTTTATTATTATTATTTTCTTTTTTATTACTTATTATTATTTTATTATTCTTTATTTTATTATTATTATTTTCTTTTTATTATTATTATTTTCTTTTTTTATTATTATTTTCTTTTTTATTATTTATTATTATTTTATTATTATTATTTTCTTTTTTATTATTATTATTTTATTTTATTATTATTATTTTCTTTTTTATTACTTATTATTATTTTTTTATTTTTATTATTATTATTATTTATTTTATTATTATTATTTTCTTTTTTTATTATCTTTTTTATTAGTATTATTCTTTTTATTATTTTTATTATTATTATTATTATTCTTTTTTATTATTCTTTTCTTTTTTTAGTATTATTTATTATTATTATTCTTTTTTATTATTATTTATTTATTGATTTTTCATTTTGCATTGTGCTGCCCCTCTGTTACTCCTCCTGGAAATGTACAATCAAGGGTATTTTCACGTCGAATTCGCATCATACCATCCAAGACTTTTCAATTATGGATGTATGGTGTGAACTGGATCCACAGAAAGATGAGCGCTAATCCGTTTTTGGACTTTAATCCATGTGGTAGCCTATTGAGCTCGCTGTTTTTTTGGGTTTTTTTTATCCCGCACCGGTTCTTAGTAACCCTATTCATATGCATGGACTGTTAGGTTATGGATATGGATTTTTGTTGGGTTTTCATGAGGCTCAGAATCTGTGTCGAAATCCAAAGCAAGTCTGACTTGTGTGAACACAGCCTAAACTGACAAATGGGTGTTACCGTGTCCTTTATTTCCCCGTGAGACAGAGTCTGAGACTGTCTAATCATTGCTGACTGTTTCCTCATACCCTGAGAATATTACACCCAGTTCAACTATATATTTCCAGGAGGTGTAACTGAGGGACAAAACAACTGAAATTCTAATAAAAGGTTCTCTGGAATTGGAATGCACGTAGATACTGATTGTCCTTTTTAAAGGGGTTGTCCATTCTAGAAAACCCATAGTAGGGAGTTAATAGAAGGGGTCTTGTGATTATAAAGAGCGTTTCTCACTTTGGAGGACCCGTCCTGTCCTGAATTACATAGGCAACCCACAGATCTGAATGTACACAGTGTAATACATCATTTCACCAGTGGTGGCGCTGCAGGGAAATGTAACGCATACCGCCAGGTTTCCAAACTGATCGCTGGGAGTTGATCAGCTCATTGTCTTCTTACAAGTAGGGATTATCCAAAATGGAAGACCCCTTTAAGTAGAACGCTAGATCCCAAAATAGGTCAGAAGAGGCAATTTATTTATTTTTTTATTTGTAGAAAAAAAATATTGAATAGTAATTCCTGCACTGATGGGGTTAATAATCTTTCAAAAAAAATTTTGGGTTGGTGTCAACTGGGATTATCCCTGTAGGTGATAAAACTATGGTGGTGCGACATCTTGTGGTCAAAGGTTGGTACTGTATAGGAAGGACTCCTGTGAAATGCAAAGTAAGCAGATAGCGGGAGCGTCACATACTGTACGTCTCGAGCAGTGAATTAAGGACAATACCCCGGGGGGTTTATCCTCGTGCACCTGGTGCTGCCTGCGAAACGCGTCATTCGTCACCATTAGTCCCTGGGTTATCGTACATCGCTGCTGGATACTGTGGTGTATTCTGTACGCCTCTCTGATTTTTATGTTTTTTTTATGTTTTTCAGGTTATCTCGATGTATGGATATGAGGGCAACACTAACGGTAAGGTGACCAGTGACCGACTTACTACTCCCCTTCGATAATGATTTCACGATAGAGACATTTTTTTAGGGAGGCAAATTGTCTAAAAAAAAGCAATTCTGCCATTTCGATTTTTTTTTTTTTTTTTTGCATTATTCGTCACCCTATGGAATACATATTTTTAATTCCAACCATTACCAAATATGTACATTTATTTTTTTTTTTTTTTTTATTTTATAGGTATTTTAGGAAAAAAGGGGGATGATAGGGACTGTCATATTTTATATTTCTTTTTAATATTTCTTTTTTTTACTTTTTTTTAATAGTCCCCTTTAGGGAACTTGAACCTGCGATCAATAGATTTTATTTATATTTCAGCAAAAAGGGGGATGATAGGGACTGTCATATTTTATATTTCTTTTTAATATGTATTTATTTTTTTTTACTTTTTTTTAAGAGTCCCCTTTAGGGAACTTGAACCTGTGATCAATAGATTTTATTTATATTTCAGGAAAAAGGAGGGTGATATGGACTGTCATATTTTATATTTCTTTTTAATATGTATTTATTTTTTTTACTCTTTTTTAATAGTCCCCTTTTGGGGACTTGAACCTGCGATCGCCTGTACAATAAACTGCCATACCAAAAGTAAAATAACTACCGATCTCAAACATGTAAATTATTATTTTTTTTTAGATTTTATCTATATTTCAGGAAAAAGGGGGATGATATGGACTGTCATATTTTATATTTTTTTTATATATATTTTTTTTTTTACTTTTTTTTTAATAGTCCCCTTTTGGGGACTTGAATCTGCGATCGCTTGTACAATAAAATGCCATACTGAAGGTAAAATTACTACCGATCTCAAACATGTAAATAATTTTTTTTAGATTTTATTTATATTTCAGGAAAAAAGGGGGATGATATGGACTTTTATATTTATTTTTATTTTTTTTTACATTTTTTTTTAATAGTCCCCTTTTGGGGACTTGAACCTGCAATCGCTTTTAGAATAAACTGCCATACTGAAGGTAAAATTACTTGTGTAAATTATTTTTTTTTTTTTTAGATTTTATTTAGATTTCAGGAAAAAAGGGGGATGATATGGACTTTTATATTTTATATTTCTTTTTAATATCTTTTTATTTTTATAGTTCCCTTTTGGGGACTTGAACTTGTGATCGCTTGTACAATAAACTGCCATACCGAAAGAGTAAAATAACTACGGATCTCAAACATGTAAATTATTTTATTTTTTGGGGATTTTATTTATATTTCAGGAAAGAAGGGGGATGATATGGACTTTTATATTTCTTTTTAATATCTTTTTATTTTTATTTTTTTACATTTTTTTCAATAGTCCCCTTTTGGGGCATTTGAACCTGCGATTGCTTGTACAATAAACTGCCATACCGAAGGTAAAATTACTACGGATCTCAAACATGCAGACACATGGATCTTCAATAGGTCCTCGGGGGCCTTGACAATGCCATTGGCATCCTAAGGGACATTTCTCCCATTTTCAACCTCTTAAATGCCTCTGTCGAAATTGACTGCGGCGTCTAAAGGGGTATAAGATTAGACACTGGTGGCGACTTTAAAATGATACCATCCGTAGACAGATAACGTTCCCCTCTGTTACATGCAGTCTCTCTAATGATTTTTATCCAGGGGCCATGAAGTTACCTCAACAGGAGCCGGCTGGGCCTCGGGGACCCTCAGACAACCAGTCCAAGCCTGCTGTCGAGGAAACCTGAGGATAGAAAGCAGGTACTCACCGGTATATGTCATCCAGCCGGGCCCCGGCCTCAGGTGAAATCTTTACATAACGAGAGGACGTGTTATCCTCCTGTGTTTCCCTGACGTGCCAGTTGCATCTCGGAATTCTGCACAGTGGCCGATTTTCCATCCCGCCCGCTCTCGCCCAGGCTAACTGTCCTTTGGGGTGAGGTAGTAGGTTGTTTAGTTTTGGGGGTCAATCCCTGAGTGTCAGATAACTATACAATCTACTGTCTTTCCTGAAGTGGCTGTAATTTCTTCAATGGTGGATAAAGAACCGACATCACGATCAAGAACCGACGTCATGTTTATGCCTCATGATTTCTTGGTGTCGTGTGATATTATAGATGTGCTGCTTCTTTTCCCCTCTCACAGCAAAAGTCTCCTGGATAGGGAGAGAGAGAAGCTGAAGCTGCAACCTCCTCCTCTACCTCCTCTAGTTACTGCGGACTATACATCTCATATCAGTCTGAATCAATCAGACATCTTCCCACTTCTGCTCCCTCTCCCCTCTCACAGCAGGAACTCTCCCGGATGGGGAGAGAGAGAAGCTGCAGCTGTATCCTCATCCTCTACCTCCTCTAGTTACTGTGGACTATACATCTCACATCAATCTGAACCAATCAGATATTCGCTCCCTCTCCCCTCTCACAGCAGGAACTCTCCCGGATGGGGAGAGAGAGAAGCTGCAGCTGCATCCTCATCCTCTACCTCCTCTAGTTACTGCGGACTATACATCTCACATCAGTCTGAACCAATCAGATATCTTCTCGCTTTCGCTCCCTCTCCCTTCTCACAGCAGGAACTCTCCCGGATGGGGAGAGAAGCTGCAGCTGCATCCTCATCCTCTACCTCCCCTAGTTACTGCGGACTATACATCCCACATCAGTCTGAACCAATCAGATATCTTCTCGCTTTCGCTCCCTCTCCCCTCTCACAGCAGGAACTCTCCCGGATGGGGAGAGAAGCTGCAGCTGCATCCTCATCCTCTACCTCCCCTAGTTACTGCGGACTATACATCTCACATCAGTCTGAACCAATCAGATATCTTCTCGCTTTCGCTCCCTCTCCCCTCTCACAGCAGGAACTCTCCCAGATGGGGAGAGAGAGAAGCTGCAGCTGCATCCTCTTCCTCTACCTCTTCGAGTTACTGCGGACTATACATCTCACATCAGTCTGAACCAATCAGATATCTTCTCGCTTTCGCTCCCTCTCCCCTCTCACAGCAGGAACTCTCCCAGATGGGGAGAGAGAGAAGCTGCAGCTGCATCCTCTTCCTCTACCTCTTCGAGTTACTGCGGACTAGACATCTCACATCAGTCTGAACCAATCAGATATCTTCTCACTTCTGCTCCATCTCCCCTCTCACAGCAGGAAGATTCCCAGACCAGGAGAGAGAGAAGCTGCAGCTGTATCCTCATCCTCTACCTCCTCTAGTTACTGCGGACTATACATCCCACATCAGTCTCAATCAATCAGACATCTTCCCACTTCTGCTCCCTCTCACAGCATGCAGTCTCACACACACAAGAAAACTGTAGCGGCATACCTTTCCTCTGTTTATTGCAGTACACTGCCTACGTATCCCATAGTACTATGCACAGAACTCCCCAAAGAGTGCAGTCTCGCAGACACACACAGAAACTGCAGCCGCATCTCCCTCCTCACTTTTTAATGCATAACACTGCCTATATTTCCATCTCCCAGAGTGCTGTACACCACACTCTCATTTCTGCTCCCTCTCCCCTCTCACAACATGCAGTCTCACAGACGCACACACAAAAACTGCAGCTTCATCCCCCTCCTCCCTGTTTTCTCTTCCCTGCATTGTACTGCCCACATCTTTGATAGAGCTGTTTCCCTCTCACTTCTAAAAACATGCAGTCTCACAGACACACCTGTAATCTGAAGCTGCATCCCCCTCCTCCCTGTCTTCTGTTTACTTCATTGCACTTCCCATTTCCCAACATACCGTATAATGCTGCTTCTCACTTCTGCTCCCTCTCACAGCATTCACACTCGCACACATAAAAACTGCAGCTGCATCCCCCTCCTCTCTGACGTCTATTTACTGCATTGCACTGCCCAGTTCCCATATATCATAAAGTTCTGTTTCTCACTTCTGCTCCCTCTCCCCTCTCACAGCATTCAGTCTCACACCAGCACACATAAAAACTGCAGCTGCATCCCCCTCCTCCCTGTCTGCTGTTTACTGCATTGCACTGCCCAGTTCCCATATATCATAAAGTGCTGTTTCTCACTTCTGCTCCCTCTCCCCTCTCACAGCATTCAGTCTCACACCAGCACACATAAAAACTGCAGCTGCATCCCCCTCCTCCCTGTCTGCTGTTTACTGCATTGCACTGCCCAGTTCCCATATATCATAAAGTGCTGTTTCTCACTTCTGCTCCCTCTCCCCTCTCACAGCATTCAGTCTCACACCAGCACACATAAAAACTGCAGCTGCATCCCCCTCCTCCCTGACGTCTATTTACTGCATTGCACTGCCCAGTTCCCATATATCATAAAGTGCTGTTTCTCACTTCTGCTCCCTCTCCCCTCTCACAGCATTCAGTCTCACACCAGCACACATAAAAACTGCAGCTGCATCCCCCTCCTCCCTGTCTGCTGTTTACTGCATTGCACTGCCCAGTTCCCATATATCATAAAGTGCTGTTTCTCACTTCTGCTCCCTCTCCCCTCTCACAGCATTCAGTCTCACACCAGCACACATAAAAACTGCAGCTGCATCCCCCTCCTCCCTGTCTGCTGTTTACTGCATTGCACTGCCCAGTTCCCATATATCATAAAGTGCTGTTTCTCACTTCTGCTCCCTCTCCCCTCTCACAGCATTCAGTCTCACACCAGCACACATAAAAACTGCAGCTGCATCCCCCTCCTCCCTGACATCTATTTACTGCATTGCACTGCCCAGTTCCCATATATCATAAAGTTCTGTTTCTCACTTCTGCTCCATCTCCCCTCTCACAGCATTCAGTCTCACACCAGCACACATAAAAACTGCAGCTGCATCCCCCTCCTCCCTGTCTGCTGTTTACTGCATTGCACTGCCCAGTTCCCATATATCATAAAGTGCTGTTTCTCACTTCTGCTCCCTCTCCCCTCTCACAGCATTCAGTCTCACACCAGCACACATAAAAACTGCAGCTGCATCCCCCTCCTCCCTGTCTGCTGTTTACTGCATTGCACTGCCCAGTTCCCATATATCATAAAGTGCTGTTTCTCACTTCTGCTCCCTCTCCCCTCTCACAGCATTCAGTCTCACACCAGCACACATAAAAACTGCAGCTGCATCCCCCTCCTCCCTGACGTCTATTTACTGCATTGCACTGCCCAGTTCCCATATATCATAAAGTTCTGTTTCTCACTTCTGCTCCATCTCCCCTCTCACAGCATTCAGTCTCACACCAGCACACATAAAAACTGCAGCTGCATCCCCCTCCTCCCTGTCTGCTGTTTACTGCATTGCACTGCCCAGTTCCCATATATCATAAAGTGCTGTTTCTCACTTCTGCTCCCTCTCCCCTCTCACAGCATTCAGTCTCACACCAGCACGCATAAAAGCTGCAGCTGCATCCTCCTTCTCCCTGTCTTCTATCTTCTGCACTGCCCAGTTCCCGCATATTCTATAATGCTGTCCATCACTTCTGCTCCATCTCCCCTCTCACAGCATTTAGTCTCACACCAGCACACATAAAAACTGCAGCTGCATCCTCCTTCTCCTCCTCCAACAGCCAAAACCAGGGGAGGAGTCCTGAGGAGATAATTTGCATATTCCCACTGCATTTTGGGGTAAGTGAAGAGTCTCCGCGAGCTCAAAGAACACTGGATTTTGGCTGTTGGAGCTGAAAAGAGGACATCGGTAAACCGCGCGCCTACCGGCGCGCGCATTTTGAAGCTTTTTTTTTAAGCTTTTTTCACTGTTTTCAGAACATTAACAATAAGAACATGGAAGAGTCCAGGAGCCATTTGGTGAGCTGCATATCCTGCTACATGTTCACAGACTTGCCAGTGGAAAAGCCAAACTTCACATGCCAGAAATGCAAGCTTGTGTCCCTGTTGGAGGAAAAGTTGCGAAATCTAGAAGAGAGGTTAACTACCTTGAAAATCATTAAGGAAGGTGAAGAGTTCTTAGACAGAGCAGAATTATCTCTTCATGATTCAGAAAGAGAAGAAATTCGAACTGCACCTGACGAAACAGAGGAATGGAAGCATGTGACCCACAGAAGCAGGAGGATCGAGAGGCAGTCAGCACCCATACTGCTCAGGAACCAGTACCAGGCTCTCACACAGGAGAACCATGAAGAAATACAGCAAGATAAGACTTTGCCAGCAATGAATAACCTTGTAAGCCCTCAGAATCCTCCTGGATGGAGAAAGAAGAATGTTGTGAAGAAAAAACGGAGAGTGGTGGTCATGGGGGATTCCCTGTTAAGAGGAACAGAGGCCGCTATCTGCAGACCAGACATAACCTCAAGAGAAATGTGCTGTCTTCCAGGAGCAAAAATTAAAGATGTGTCTGACAGGATATCAAGACTCTTCAGACCTACAGATCACTACCCATTCCTGCTAATACATGTGGGGACAAATGACACCGCAAGAAAGGACCTGGAAACCATCTGCAGTGACTTTGAAGACTTAGGCAAGAAAGTGAAAGAATTGGGAGCGCAGGTGGTCTTCTCATCCATCCTCCCAGTGGATGGCCATGGAACAATGAGGTGGAATAAGATTCTACAGGTGAACAACTGGCTACGTCGATGGTGCCGTCAACAAGGATTTGGATTTCTGGATCACGGAATGAATTACCTATACGATGGACTACTTGCTAGAGATGGGGTGCACCTTACGAAGACTGGAAAACATGTATTTGGAAGTCGCCTTGCTACACTCATCAGAAGAGCTTTAAACTAGAACAATGTGGGAAGGGAAGCAAAAGGCCAGAAAAAGCCATACAGCTGACAAATACTATTGAGATCTCTGCTACTGGAAGTGGAAAAGAAGAACAAAGACAAAAAAATCTAAATAATAAAAATATGGGAGGAAGAGAAACCAATCACAAACTAAAATGTTTTTATACAAATGCACAAAGCATGGGCAACAAACAAGGAGAATTGGAACTACTAACGCAGGAAAAGGAATATGATGTCATTGGAATCACTGAAACTTGGTGGGACGATACACATGATTGGAATAAAAGGCTAAAAGGATACAACTTATTTGCAAGAAACAGACTTGATAAACGAGGAGGAAGTGTTGCATTGTATGTTAGAAAAGCGTATATCTGCACAGAGATTGAAGCTTCAGAGACTGGGAGTTCTGTGGAAACTGTTTGGGTAAGAATACAAGGAGAGAACAACGGAAAGGACACCATTGTAGGCATTTACTACAGGCCACCTGGGCAAGCTGAAGATATGGATGAACTCTTTATGTATCAAATGACCAAGTTCTCCAAAAAATATGACGTAGTGGTCATGGGAGATTTCAACTATCCAGACATTTGTTGGGAATCTCTCTCAAGTAAAACTAACAGGTCAAGCAAATTCTTATCCTCTCTTGCTGACAACTTTATCTTCCAAAAGGTAGGGGAGAAAACAAGGGGATCTGCTACTTTGGATCTAATTCTTATAAACAGGGAGGAAATGGTTGAGGAGGTAAAGGTGGCTGGGACCCTAGGAGGCAGCGATCATGCTATTATAGAATTTTGGATAACTAGAGGAGGAAGACATGTGAAGACTCAAACTTCAAGGTTAGATTTTAGAAAGGCAGATTTTAAGAGACTCAGAAAGAGAATAGGAGGGATCCAATGGCTGGATGTCCTTAAGGACAAAAATGTCCAGGAAGGATGGGAAATTTTTAAAAATGAGATTCTCAAAGCACAATCGTTAACAATCCCGAAAAGTAGGAAGAATGGGAAGCATTTAAGGAAACCAGGATGGATGAACACAGAACTTAAACACATGCTAAAAAGAAAGAAAGAAATGTTTATTAAATGGAAAGAGGGAGGCATATCTAAAGAAGATTATAATGCAGTCTGCAGATCCTGCAGGGCACGTATCAGGTTAGCTAAAGCTGACAATGAATTAAGGCTTGCAAGAGATGTCAAAAGCAATAAAAAAGGATTTTGGGGGTATGTCAAAAGTAAAAGAAAAGTCAAAGATGCTATAGGATTTTTACAGGATGAAAATGGAGAAATGGTAAGAGAGGATGTTGAGAAGGCCGAACTTTTTAATTCCTATTTTGCATCTGTTTTCTCTCAGAAAGAAAATGTAACATCAACTGATGTTCACTGTCCTTTTAAAGGAATAGAGGAATCCAAGTTATCAGTAAACAGAAAGATTGTGAGGGAATATTTAGCTAACATAAATGAGTTCAAGTCTCCAGGTCCAGATGAATTACACCCCAGAGTACTGAAGGAGATTGTAGAAGAAATTTTAGAACCACTCTCCATAATCTTTGAAAATTCTTGGAGAACAGGAGAAGTCCCAGAAGACTGGAGAAGAGCAAATGTTGTTCCTATCTTCAAAAAGGGGAAGAAGGTGGACCCAGGGAACTATAGGCCGGTGAGTCTGACTTCTATACCAGGAAAGATCTTTGAACAAATTATTAAACAACATGTATGTAAGTACATGGATAAGAATGAAGTGATTAACCAGAGTCAGCATGGGTTTGTAACTAACAAGTCATGTCAGACTAACTTAATTTCCTTCTATGACAGAATCACTGACTGGGTGGATCAGGGAAATGCTGTAGATATAGTATATCTTGACTTCAGCAAAGCATTTGACAAAGTATCTCATATCATCCTTATTGAAAAAATGACCAAGTATGCAATGGACCAGGCAACTGTTAGGTGGATTCATAACTGGCTTAGTGATCGGACTCAAAGGGTGGTTGTAAATGGCTTCACATCCAGCTGGATGAATGTCTCAAGTGGGGTACCACAGGGCTCCGTCCTGGGACCTGTATTGTTCAACATCTTTATCAATGATTTAGATGAAGGAATTGAGGGTAAACTGATTAAATTTGCTGATGACACAAAGCTAGGAGGGATAGCTAATACTAGAGAAGAGAGAGAGAGGATTCAAAAAGACCTAAATAAACTGGAGCAGTGGGCAGCAACCAACAGAATGGTTTTTAACAGGGAAAAATGCAAAGTACTACATCTGGGCAATAAAAATGAAAAAAGCATATACAGAATGGGAGGAATAGAGCTAAGCAACAGTACATGTGAAAAAGACTTAGGTATACTAATAGATCATAGACTGAACATGAGTCAACAGTGTGATGCAGCAGCAAAAAAGGCAAATACAATTCTGGGATGTATTAACAGAAGCATACAGTCTAGATCACGTGAAGTCATTATCGGTCTTTACTCCTCTTTGGTCAGACCTCATCTGGAATACTGTGTACAGTTTTGGGCACCACATTTTAAAAAAGACATAGACAAACTGGAGCAAGTTCAGAGAAGAGCGACCAGAATGGTGACTGGTCTGCAAACCATGTCCTATGAGGAACGGTTGCAGGATTTGGGAATGTTTAGCTTGCAAAAAAGAAGACTGAGAGGAGACTTAATAGCTGTCTACAAATATGTCAAGGGCTGTCACATTGTAGAAGGATCATCTTTATTCTCATTTGCACAAGGAAAGACTAGAAGCAATGGGATGAAACTAAATGGGAGGAGACACAGATTAGATATTAGAAAAAACTTTTTGACAGTTAGGGTGATTAATGAGTGGAACAGGCTGCCACGAGAGGTGGTGAGTTCCCCTTCAATGGACGTCTTCAAACAGAGGCTGGACAGACATCTGTCTGAGATGATCTAGTGAATCCTGCTTTGAGCAGGGGGTTGGACCAGATGACCCAGGAGGTCCCTTCCAACTCTACCATTCTATGATTCTATGATTCTATGATTCTATGATTCTCCCTGTCTTCTATCTTCTGCACTGCCCAGTTCCCGCATATCCTATAATGCTGTTCATCACTTCTGCTCCCTCTCCCCTCTCACAGCATGCAGTCTCACAGACACACATAACCTGAAGCTGCATCCCCCTCCACCGTCTTCTATCTCCTGTACTACCCAGTTCCCAACATATCCTATAATGCTGTTTCATCACTTCTGCTCCATCTCCCCTCTCACAGCATGCAGTCTCACATTCGCACACATGAAAACTGCAGCTGCATCCCCCTCCTCCCCCTCTACTATTTGTTGTGTTATACTAGTTGGATTAATATAAAAACATTTGTATGTTGCACTTTAAAAGCTGAGCCCTTTGTCTGCTGTAAACCACTTTTTCTCTGAAACCTTTTTAATAATACCCAAGGACCAGAGGCTTACCTACATACACGACCAATTGTCCGAGGTAAGTGTGCCACAATGTCCTGTCCTCCAAGGTGTCGATCACATGATTGAGTCATTCGAGCTGCCTTAGCGGGGTGAGGTAGTAGGTTGTGTGGTTTCAGGGTATTGTTTTTTGGCCCCAATCAGGAGTTAACTATACAACCTACTGCCTTCCCTGACGGGCAGCGTGGCGTCGGACTCACCGAAGAATAAACCAATAGAAAGCCCAAAATCTTGCCAAACCTGTCTCAATAATCCCCTCTGTATTATTTCGAGCCATTATTGTATTTGCAGAATGCTCTTTCTTTCCTTTCTCGGTGAAGAAAAAAAAATAAAATAAAATCAATAAAGATTTGAAATTTACTCTGAATTCTGTTTGTGAGCGTGGTGTGTTTGATTTGTAGCCTGGAAGTCGTCGGAGCACAGATTTAGTCATTTCTCTGGTTGCTTTGTGTTGATATGATACAAAATACCCACAGCTCCTGAACATGGCTGCACTAAGATAGCCAAATCTTAATATTTTTTTATTACCACAAGTCCCACCCCCGAGGTTCTAGCATATCACGTCCCCAGAGGTTCCTTTGTATTTTTTTTTTTTTACCATTGGATCTTGAAATTAGAGCGAAGACCCCTCAGTCCCCATGTAGACAACCAAATTACAATATTCTACAAGTAGCAGGTTGTGCAGAGCTGTGATACATTGATGATGTGTTTTTTTATCCCAGTGTGCCGCCATATAAAGCTGTTTATATACAAAGCTCATAGGATGCCAGTGATTTTTGTTACGTAAATGGAGAGCACTAGGTACCAATTTTCTCTCCAGCATCAGTAGCGCCTCGGTGGATACTGATCATGGAGGGTTTAACTGCTGGGATCCCCACCGATAACAAGAACTCAACTATGCAGAGCACCACCACTCTATTCTTTAGCTAGTGGACTACCGGAGATAGAAACGCGCTATACCGCTCTGCAGAGCACAACCACTCTATTCTTTGGCTAGTAGACTACCGGATATAGAAACGCGCTATACCGCTCTGCAGAGCACCACCATGCTATTCTTTCTTTGGCTGGAAGACTCCCGGAGATAGAAACGCGCTATACCGCTCTGCAGAACACCACCACGCTATTCTTTCCTTGGCTAGAAGACTCCCGGAGATAGAAACGCACTATACCGCTCTGCAGAGCATCACCACTGTATTCTTTGGCTAGTAAACTATCGGAGATAGCCAAGCGCTTACCGCTCTGCAGAACCCCCATTTTGGGAACAGTGGGAGTCCTAGTAGCCACCTATCTTTTGAAAAGGTCATGACTTAAAAATTTAGGACAACCCTTTAAAAAAATTTTCCACCCATGAATTTCTGAAAAAAATCATACAAATTGCCTCTTCAGAGAAAAAGAGGACTTGAACTCTACAGCGCCACCTATTGGAAGCAGCAATCCTAAAAGTCACAATCAAACCTTTAACAAGTCGTATATGACTTAGGATAAAAGCCAAATCAGAATCTCAATTTGCAGACACGGTGTTTCGGGCTGTTGGCCCTCGTCAGTGCAAAGTATGAGAACTGATTTGACTAGGTGAGAGGCTCTGGACTGAGGTCTAAGGGGTAACGTTTCTCCTTATGGAGAGTGACACACCGGCTCTGGCACGTCAAGGTAGGGAGGCTTATTTGCCATGCAATGCTCCTCTGGGAAATTTAATATGCAAATTGCTTCTTCAGAGAAAAAGAGGACTTGTACTCTATAGCGCCACCTATTGGAAGCAGCGATCCTACAAGTCACAATCAACCCTTTAACGAGTCGTGCAATATGACTTAGGATAAAAGCCAAATCAGAATCTCATTCAGAGTGTTCTAAAATAATAAAATATAATAATTGCATCGGTTCCAGACCGCTCCTCTTCTAATGCTACTTGATTTTCCCTTCACCCCTCCGGTCTCTGTACTCCCTATTGACATGTGACCACTGTAGCCAACCATTGGTCACAGTATAGCCAATGATTTGCTGCCCGATTGGCCAGAAGGGGAAGTACCGAGACAGATGAAGGACACAGTCCACATTGAAAGGTCCAGGAAGCTTTTGGAAGGGGAGCGGTGAGGGAATGGAAACATTTTTGTAAAAAAAATTTCAAGTGTGGACATCCCCTTTAAATTCTACATACAGCTATACTACGTGTGTATACAGTAAGTTTCAAAGTTTTGGTTTCCTGAAATAACTAAAGATGACCAAAGAGATTTGGGCCTTTGTCCGGTCCTTTGTGACAGCCTGAACAAGGTAGTCTTCACTTTCGTGGCCGCCATCTTCGGCCTGGCAACACATGATGTCATGATGCACCGAGGATGAGACCACAGAAGTGAAGACTGCCCTTTTGGGGCCTCCATAGAAAACCAAACTGGACTTTGGACCAAGGCAACGCAAATCTTCTTGATCAATCCTAGAAATAACCCAATCACCGAAATGCATCCAGACTGTATTGAAACGGTCATGAAATGCGTCAGTGTCACAGCACGGAGGCCGATTCCTGTCCCTCGAGGGCCAACACTATACTATAACAATTGTCGTGACCCATAAAATATATCATTGCCCTATTTTTGGTCTTTTATTTCTGAAGTAGGACTATAAAATGGGTGACATTAGACAGATCTTCACCACGGACGTGCCCTAGAGTTTACAATTGCAGACATTTGAGAGGGCAGGGTAATAAAAATGTAGTCATAATGATTTTTTTTACAGCCTTGGTAGTTGCTTGTGAAATCACTCGAGATACCGACCTTGAGAATAGCCCACTCTGTCATTTGTGGTCCAGGGGTACTGGTTCTCCTTGTGGAGATTCAGGTGGTGTGCAAGGCTTCCTGGGAAAAAATATATGCAAATTAGCTATCTCCTCTAGGAGAAAGCTGTCTCTCTAACGCCATCTATAGGCGTCCGACCTGTTAAAGTCTTCTAGCTTCTGGTTGAGAACTAATTTATATGGCAGGTGGAATGTTCGTTGGTGGAATGCTCGTTGGCGGAATGTTAGTTGGCAGAATGCTCGTTGGCGGAATGCATGTTGACGGAATGTTCATTGGCGGAATGCTCATTGACGGAATGCTCGTTGGTGGAATGCTCGTTGACGGAATGCTCGTTGGCGGAATGTTCGTTGACGGAATGCTCGTTGACGGAATGTTCGTTGGCGGAATGCTCGTTGGCGGAATGCTCGTTGACGGAATGTTCGTTGATGGAATGCTCGTTGACGGAATGTTCGTTGGCGGAATGTTCGTTGCCGGAATGTTTGTTGGCGGAATGCTCATTGGCGGAATGTTCGTTGGCGGAATGCTCAGCGGAATGCTCGTTGGCGGACTGTTTGTTGGCGGAATCTTCATTGGCGGAATCTTCATTGGCGGGAGATGTCAGAGAAAAGACTGACCTCATATTAAGAACAAATGGGTAATCAGTGAAGTCGATATGGTGCCGATGTATAATGGTGCCCCAGAAGGAATGCTATGAATTCAGGAGGTACACAATCTGGGCTTATTAGAGTTGAGTCCGGTAGTCCATCAGAGCGCTGTATACCTCCTCCTATCTGCCAACATTCCCTGCTCCTCTTTTGATCAGTTGGCCTGTGTTGATGTCGCACTGGACCTACAAATCAGAGGAGGCGTCGGGGATGCTGGTAGGTAGAAGGAACTTTATAGGGTTCTGGTCTACATCAGGGTCTTGCAAATCTTTTTGCTCGGGCCTAAGGCCTATAGATTTATACTTACCAACAGTCCCGTTTTTGCAAACCGGAGTCAGAAAAATTGGCAGTTTTTTTGCTAAATTAGGCGTTTAGGTGGTCCCATATGCGGGGGCTTAAATGGCCTTAATTTGGGTTCATAAGTAACATAACAGGCCATAAGGAATGAACGGTGACATAATCCCTCCAGTTTCGACGTTTTCTAAGCTGTTGATGTGTCCCGTGCCGTGTCGCTGCTGTCGGAGCTAATTAAAAATTCTTACTGCAAGTTTAGTAATTAAAGATATTTGTCCCCCGGGGGTCAGTGCGGCAGAAGTGTATAAGCAGCTTGTTAATTAAGTCCACAACAAAGTGAGATGTGAGCAGATACCTGGGGCTGCAGCTTTCATCTTCTGCTGGGTAGAGAAGTGGTGCAGATGATAGCGCTATCTCCTGACACCTCGGGGTGGCCTGTGAGCTGTAGGTAGCAGAGTATACCGGTATGCACAGGGTGGATAGGCCGGGGTAACATGTAACTCTGGGATTCACAAGTAATATGGAAGCAGTAATGTCTGACTTTTAAGGTTTCCACCTTAGTGACTCATAAGGGTATCGGTTACCACTGGAGGTCCAAGCCCCAAACCGATCCGTAAAATGAAGGGGCTGCAGTGTTCAATGCTGCATTCCCCCTATTGTTTTTCCCAGCACAGTGGCACCGGACAACCGGCTGTGCAGGGGAACCGCAACCGGCACCAGTCACTTGGATGGAGCAGCACCGCATCTGTGCAAGGAAAAAACGGTGAAGGGGATGCAGAGCTGAAACAGTACCTTCATCCTCAGGGTCAGGGGAGGTCACAATGGTGGGATTACAGGAAGTGGGGGTGGGTCTTGTCTCTTAAACAGAAAGTGGGAGCAGGTCTTTATGTCTCTACAGGAAGTAGGGGGCTGGGTCTTCCTGTATCTACAGGAAGTGGGGAGGATCTTTGTCTCTACAGGAAGCGGAGGTGGGAGTTTGTCTCTACAGGAGGTGGACTATGTCTTTCTACAAGACGTGGAGGTGCAGGTCTTTGTCTACAGGAAGTGGGGGCAGGGCAGGTTTTTGTTTCTACAGGAAGTGGGGGCAAGTCTTTGTCTCTCTAGTGTAAATGTCAGTGGGTCTTTGACTCTCTAAAGGAAGAAAAGGCGGGTCATTGTCTCTCTACAGGAAGTGGAACTTTGTCTCTCTACAAGAAGTGGGGCCGGGTCTTTGTCTCCCTACAGGAAGCAGGGCCAGGTCTTTGTCTCTACAGGAAATGGAGGCGAGTCTTTGTCACTCCACAGGAAGTGGGGGCAGAACATTGTCTCTCTACAGGAAGTGGTGGCGGAACTTTGTATCTTTACAGGAAGTAGGGATGGGTCTTTGTCTCTATCTCTACGGGGAGTAGGGCTAGGTATTTACCTATCTACAGGAAGTGGAGCCGTGTCTTTGTGTCTCTAAAGAAAGAGGAGGTGGGTCTTTGTCTCTCTACAGGAAGTAAGGGCAGAACTTTGTCTCTCTACATGAAGTGGGCTTAAGTCTTTGTCTCTCTACAGGAAGTGGGGGCAGAACTTTGTCTCTCTACAGGAAGTGGGCCCAAGTCTTTGTCTCTCTACAGGAAGTGGGGGCGGAACTTTGTCTTTTACAGAAGGGATGGATCTTTGTCTCAGTATGGGAAGTGGGGGCGGCTCTTTGTTTCTTTAAGGAGCAGGGGTCGCTCTTTGTCTCTCTACAAGAGGTGGGGGCGAGTCTTTTTCTGTTCAAGAAGTATGGGCAGATTTTCATCTATTTACAGGAAGTAGAGGTGGGTCTTTGTCTCTAAAAGAAGTGGGGTCAAGTCCTGATCTCCCTACAGAAAGTTGGTGCTGATCTTTGTCTCTAAAGTAAGTGAATCCAGATCTATGCCTTTCTACAAGAAGTGGGGGGGTCTTTGTCTCTACAGGAAGTAGGGGCATGTCTTTGTCTCTACAGGAAGTAGGGGCAGGTCTTTGTCTCTACTGGAAGTGGGGGGTGGGTCTTTGTCTCTACTGGAAGTAGGAGCGGGTCTTTGTCTCTACTGGAAGTGGGGACGGGTCTTTGTCTCTACTGGAAGTGGGGGGGTCTTTGTCTCTACTGGAAGTGGGGGGGGTCTTTGTCTCTACAGGAAGTAGGGGCGGGTCTTTGTCTCTACTGGAAGTGGGGGGTGGGTCTTTGTCTCTACTGGAAGTAGGAGCGGGTCTTTGTCTCTACTGGAAGTGGGGACGGGTCTTTGTCTCTACTGGAAGTGGGGGGGGTCTTTGTCTCTACTGGAAGTGGGGGGGGTCTTTGTCTCTATAGGAAGTAGGGGTGGGTCTTTGTCTCTACAGAAAGTGGGGGTGGGTCTTTGTCTCTACAGGAAGTGGGATGGGTACTTGTCTTCCTACAGAAGTGTGGGGGTCTTTGTCTGTCTACAGCAAGTAGACCCCGGTCTTTGTCTCTCTGCTCCTGCTCTCCTGTCCGCCATCTGCATACAGGTATAACTGAGCAGTAGTCAAGCCATTGAACAATAGCTGGAGAAATGCATGCTGGGAAGTGAAGTAATGGAAGTTCCAGCATTATAGTGCTGGAAGAATGTGGATGAAGAGGAACCACACACTGAAATGACAAGTTACAGAGCACGGTAAAATAAGACCATTCTGGTGTGTGCAACAACAACCAGTTTAACTTGTTCCTTGAGTTAAGACCACGCTTTTACTGTGGTTTTAGGTGAAAGGACAGGAGAGCTCTCAATGATATAAGTATTCCTGTCTGTGACCACCACTAGGGGGAGCTAAATGAATACTGACTTATTATTGAGCTCAATGCATGAACAGTATACACTAAGCTCCCCTACATATTTAGGAATAAACTGAGACGATGTGTGTCCTCTCACCAGTCTGACACTGTCCAATAAATGTCAGCACTGACTGGCTAATGTCATTGTGTAGAACACAACCCTTCATCAAGAGGTAAAAATGTCATTGCCAGGAGTAATAATAGAGGAACATCACAACACTAGGTTCTAAGAAAAGATGTTCTTGCACTGTAATTTAAAAGGGTTGTTTCTTAGCAGGAGAACTGCATGCTGTGAATTGAGGAAATGGAAGTTCTAACACCCATAATGCTGGCAGAATGTACAGTACAGACCAAAAGTTTGGACACACCTTCTCATTTAAAGATTTTTCTGTATTTTCATGACTATAAAAATTGTACATTCACACTGAAGGCATCAAAACTATGAATTAACACATGTGGAATTATATACTTAACAAAAAAGTGTGAAACAACTGAAAATATGTCTTATATTCTTGGTTCTTCAAAGTAGCCACCTTTTGCTTTGATGACTGCTTTGCACACTCTTGGCATTCTCTTGATGAGCTTCAAGAGGTAGTCACCGGAAATGGTTTTCACTTCACAGGTGTGCCCTGTCAGGTTTAATAAGTGGGATTTCTTGCCTTATAAATGGGGTTGGGACCATCAGTTGTGTTGTGCAGAAGTCAGGTGGATACACAGCTGATAGTCCTACTGAATAGACTGTTAGAATTTGTATTATGGCAATAAAAAAGCAGCTAAGTAAAGAAAAACGAGTGGCCATCATTACTTTAAGAAATGAAGGTCAGTCAGTCTGAAAAATTGGGCAAACTTTGAAAGTGTCCCCAAGTGCAGTTGCAAAAACCATCAAGCGCTACAAAGAAACTGGCTCACATGAGGACCGCCCCAGGAAAGGAAGACCAAGAGTCACCTCTGCTTCTGAGGATAAGTTTATCCGAGTCACCAGCCTCAGAAATCGCAGGTTAACAGCAGCTCAGATTAGAGACCAGGTCAATGCCACACAGAGTTCTAGCAGCAGACACATCTCTACAACAACTGTTAAGAGCAGACTTTGTGCAGCAGGCCTTCATGGTAAAATAGCTGCTAGGAAACCACTGCTAAGGACAGGCAACAAGCAGAAGAGACTTGTTTGGGCTAAAGAACACAAGAAATGGACATTAGACCAGTAGAAATCTGTGCTTTGGTCTGATGAGTCCAAATTTGAGATCTTTGGTTTCCACCACCGTGTCTTTGTGCGACGCAGAAAAGGTGAACGGATGGAGTCTACATGCCTGGTTCCCACCGTGAAGCATGGAGGAGGAGGTGTGATGGTGTGGGGGTGCTTTGCTGGTGACACTGTTGGGGATTTATTCAAAATTGAAGGCATACTGAACCAGCATGGCTACCACAGCATCTTGCAGCGGCATGCTATTCCATCCGGTTTGCGTTTAGTTGGACCATCATTTATTTTTCAACAGGACAATGACACCAAACACACCTCCAGGCTGTGTAAGGGCTATCTGACCAAGATGGAGAGTGATGGGGTGCTACGCCAGATGACCTGGCCTCCACAGTCACCAGACCTGAACCCAATCAAGAAGGTTTGGGGTGAGCTGGACCGCAGAGTGAAGGCAAAAGGGCCAACAAGTGCTAAGCATCTCTGGGAACTCCTTCAAGATTGTTGGAAGACCATTTCCGGTGACTACCTCTTGAAGCTCATCAAGAGAATGCCAAGAGTGTGCAAAGCAGTCATCAAAGCAAAAGGTGGCTACTTTGAAGAACCTAGAATATAAGACATATTTTCAGTAGTTTCACACTTTTTTGTTAAGTATATAATTCCACATGTGTTAATTCATAGTTTTGATGCCTTTAGTGTGAATGTACAATTTTCAAAGTCATGAAAATACAGAAAAATCTTTAAATGAGAAGGTGTGTCCAAACTTTTGGTCTGTACTGTATGTGAAGGGGAACTACCCAATGAAGAAAAGTGAATGGCAAGTTACAGAACATGAGAACTAGGACAGTTCCATAGACTTCAATGCTGCAATATCGCACACTACCTGTGGACAAGTGTGGCGCTGTTTTCAGAAGAAAGCAGCCATGTTTTTCTAATCCTTAACAAGTCGATATCTCAAGCCCGATTTACAATGTGCCCCATTAGTCTTCCCTCCAGTCTGGGCTCCTCCAGGTAAATTTTATTAACCCCTATGACTCAATCTTCGGTAAATGTAGAAGCAGTGCGAGGGGTTAATCGCTGCGCAGGCTGACAACACACCCAGGATGAGCTCATCCGAGGCTCGGTGGCAGGTCAGGACACAGCTGAATCACCACTAGTGGGTGTGATGGCAGAGTATCATCTGCTGGAGGTGTAATCTACGTCCCTGTACAGACACGTCCTCACAATCTGCATTCAATGCGAGTCTCTCTTAAAGGGGCACACACCGCTGGTTTCCTTGTAAAATGAAAAGTTGTAAAAATTTTCAATACACTTTCTTACCAATTCCAAGATCTCTTTCCTATCCCTTTGTTAAGGGGAATCGTGACATTTCCAGGAGGAGTAAGAGAGGAACATCACAATGGAGAGCCCTAAAAAAAATAGATGTTCCTCCTCCACATTTTGTGACCACCATTGTTTTCAGGGTGAATGATTCGCCTGCAGATTTGTGGTGAGGACTAGGCAAATTAGTCATTGCATATTTGCAGAGAGGGCTACAAAGATGAAAAAAAAATCTGCCATATGGGTCCTTGAAATATGTAATTAACCACACTGCTGAAAACGTAAAAATACTGCAATAAATGGCAATCAAATATTTCCCATTTTGCAAAAAAAAAAAAAAAAGTACCTTCATAATTATTCCACTAGAGGGCAGCAACGTACTGGAAAACTCTCATAATGTCCAATGGGTTCCATTGCATAGAGTTGGGTAAAAATCAGTGCAAGGGCGCCCTCTAGTGGTGCTTTTGCTTGTTGCATTTGAAAAAAATTTTTTTGGGGGGGGGAGTCCCAAATCTATCAGGGGAACAGGGTCCCGTTGCTGTCAGAGGAGAGGTAACCGCACTCTGTTTTATCACTTCTATGGGAGGTCCTAAAATTGGTGAGCGCTCTTCTCACACAGTCTGCAGACGCTCAGAGCAGGAATGGGGAAACATGTACGGGCAGAGACACGAAAACTTGGTGTCAGCAGAAATACAGACCGCAGCATCTAAGGCGTTTATCTCCTTCCATTGCTGTCGATATTTTTCCTCCCCTTCTTCCAGGAGCCATAATTTTTTTTATCAATACAGCAATACCAAAGAAAGGCTATGTTCACACGTTGCGTTTTTGCTGCATTTTTTTTTTTCCGCAGGCAGCTTCAAAAAAGATTTTGCTGAGTTTCGATGCGTTTTTGCTGCATTTTTATTGTCTCTTGCGCATGCTGATAAAGTTTAGTGACCCCCCCAACCCTCTCCCCCCAAAAAAGATGATGCAACTTTCTGCACCAAAAATGCAGCAAAACCTGATACCTGCAGCAGTTTTCCAAATCAGTCAGGAAAAAAAAACAATGTGTGCGCATGAGATTTCTGGAATCTCATAGCTTTTGCTGGCGCTATAAAACGAAGCTTAAAATTTGCATTAAAAAAATGCAGCAAAAAACGCAACGTGTGAACATAGCCATATAGAGTGTTCTTTTTATTTTACTTCTTTAGTTTTACTTTTTTTAAAAAAGTTTTGAGATTTAATTTTTTTTTTAATCTACCCCAAAGTATTCTGAACTTTGTTTTATTTTTACTTCTACATAAAAATTATGAACTGTTTTATTTTCCTTCTTTATAAAACTTCTGAACTTTTTTTTTTATTTTACTTCTTTAAAAAAATTCTGAACTTTTTAATTTTTTTATTTTACTTCTTTAAAAAATTCCGACCTTTTTTATTTTTTTATTTTACTTCTTTAAAAAAATTCTGAGCTTTTCTTTTATTTTTTATTTTACTTCTTTAAAAAAAGGTCAATAATTTTTCTATTTTTATAGATCGGACATTTATGGATGTGGCAGAGCCAAAAAATGCTTTTTTTTCTCTATTTTTAGAATGTGAAAAAGGGGGTGATTTAAACTTTTATTTTTTTTATATTTTTTGCAATTTTTTAAAAAATATTTTTGACACTTTTTTTTTAAATTTCTCTAGGGACAAGCGATTGTGGGTACAATGTACTGCAATATTCCACCAGTGCAGTGTACAGTCATGGCCAAAAGTTTTGAGAATGACACCAAAATTATATTTTCCCATGATCTGCTGGCCTCTGGTTTTTATTAGTGTTTGTCTGATGTTTATATCACATACAGAAATATAATTGCAATCATATTATGAGCACCAATAGGTTATATTGACAGTTAGAATGAGTTAATGCAGCAAGTCAATATTTGCAGTGTTGCCCCTTCTTCTTCAAGACCTCTGTAATTCTTCCTGGCATGCTCTCAATCAACTTTTGGACCAAATCCTGACTGATAGCAGTCCATTCTTGCATAATCAATGCTTGCATTTTGCCAGAATTTGTTGGTTTTTGTTTGTCCACCCGTCTCTTGATGATTGACCACAAGTTCTCAATGGGATTAAGATCTGGGGAGTTTCCAGGCCATGGACCTAAAATCTCTATGTTTTGTTCCATGAGCCATTTAGTTATCACCTTTGCTTTATGGCAAGGTGCTCCATCATGCTGGAAAAGGCATTGTTGGGCGCCAAACTGCTCTTGGACGGTTGGGAGAAGTTGCTCTTGGAGGACATTCTGGTACCATTCTTTATTCATGGCTGTGTTTTTAGGCAAGACTGTGAGTGAGCCGATTCCCTTGGCTGAGAAGCAACCCCACACATGAATGGTTTCAGGATGCTTTACAGTTGGCATGAGACAAGACTGGTTGTAGCGCTCACCTCTTCTTCTCCGAATAAGCTGTTTTCCAGATGTCCCAAACAATCGAAAAGGGGATTCATCAGAGAAAATGACTTTGCCCCAGTCCTCAGCAGTCCACTCCCTGTACCTTTTGCAGAATATCAGTCGGTCCCTGATGTTTTTTCTGGAGAGAAGTGGCTTCTTTGCTGCCCTCCTTGAAACCAGCCCTTGCTCAAAGAGTCTCCGCCTCACAGTGCGTGCAGAAGCACTCACACCAGCCTGCTGCCATTCCTGAGCAAGCTCGGCACTGCTGGTAGTCCGATCCCGCAGCTGAAACAGTTTTAAGATACGGTCCTGGTGCTTGCTGGTCTTTCTTGGGCGCCCTGGAGCCTTTTTGACAACAATGGAAGCTCTCTCCTTGAAGTTCTTGATGATGCGATAGATTGTTGACCGAGGTGCAATCTTTGTAGCTGCGATACTCTTCCCTGTTAGGCCATTTTTGTGCAGTGCAATGATGGCTGCACGTGTTTCTTTAGAGATAACCATGGTTAACTGAAGAGAAACAATGATACCAAGAACCAGCCTCCTTTTAAAGTGTCCAGTGATGTCATTCTTACTTAATCATGACTGATTGATCGCCAGCCCTGTCCTCATCAACACCCACACCTGTGTTAATGGATCAATCACTAAAACGATGTTAGCTGCTCCTTTTAAGGCAGGACTGCAATGATGTTGAAATGTGTTTTGGGGGTTAAAGTTCATTTTCTGGGCAAATATTGACTTTGCAAGTACAGTAATTGCTGTTAAGCTGATCACTCTTTGACATTCAGGAGTATATGCAAATTGCCATTACAAAAAATGAAGCAGTAAACTTTGGAAAAATTACTATTTGTCTCATTCTCAATACTTTTGGCCATGACTGTATGGTCAAAACCAAAACTGAACACCGCAAAACCATAGAAACATTTTTTTTTTTACTCCATTTTCCCATATTTTTTGGCAAAAACACTATTTGGTCTTACCGCAATTTTGTAGCCAGGGTAAAAATGGTAGTTTGATACATTACACATCTATATATATAATTGTCTTATCCCGTCTGTCTGTCTGTCTGTGTGTCTGTCTGTCCAGGAAATCCCGCGTTGCTCATTGGTCCGGCAGCGGCCAATCAGCGCCGCAGGATTTCTGAAAAAAGATGGCGGCCGTTAGCGGCTCATCTGCGGGACGGAGCTCAGCAGCGATGCAGCCGGGAGATGAGCGCCGCAAGGCGCTCATCTCCCGGCCGGTACCAGCAGAAGGACCTCGACCGCTGGACCCATCTGCGGGACGGAGATGCAGCCGGGAGATGACCGGCGCGAGGCGCTCATCTCCCGGCCGGTAGCAGCGGAAGGACCGCCGGCGTCGCTGACCTCCATGCGGAAGAGAGGACCGGGGAGCGCCGCTGCCTGTGTGGCAACTTCCGCTGCGAGAACCCGGGACATGAGCGGGCGCTCGCAGCAGAAGTATCCCGACCCGCAGCGCCGCTCCCCGGTCCTCCCTTCACACCCTAGCCGCTGATGTCCCCACAGTATCTGCATGGTGTTACAAAGGTCCGGACATTTGTGTTAAAAATCGCTGATTGGTCGCTGGCGCTGGCCGCGACCAATCACCGATTTGGGCGCCAAATTTAAATATCGGCCGCGACCAATCACCGATCTTGGCTCCACATTTATACACCGCTGTGCTGATTGGTCGCGGACGCTATTTAAATGTGGCGCCAAAATCGGTGATTGGTCGCGCCCAGCGTCGGCGACCAATCAGCACAGCGGTGTTTAAATGTGGAGCCAAGATCGGTGATTGGTCGCGGCCGATGTTTAAATTTGGCGACCAATCAGTGATTTTTAACACAAATGTCCGGACCTTTGTAACACCATGCAGATACTGTGGGGACATCAGTGGCTAGGGTGTGAAGGGAGGACCGGGGAGCGGCGCTGCGGGTCGGGATACTTCTGCTGCGAGCAGTCGCTCATGTCCCGGGTTCTCGCAGCGGAAGTAGCCGCACAGGCAGCGGCGCTCCCCGGTCCTCACTAATACGATTCCGCTCCCCGCTCCTCACCAATACGATTCGCTGACTGGTCGCGCTCTCCGCACGCGACCAATCAGTGATCTTGGCGCTAAAGTTAAACACCGCTCTGCTGATTGGTCGCGGCCGCTGCCCGCGACCAATCACTGATTTGGGTGCCACATTTAAATAGCGGCCGCGCCCAATCACCAATTTTGACGCCACATTTAAACACTGCTGTGCTAATTGGTCGCGGACGCCAGCCGCGACCAATCAGCGAGCTTGGCGCCAAATTTAAACAACGCTCTGCTGATTGGTCGCAGACGCCAGACGCGTCCAATCTGCGAGATTGGCGCTAAATTTAAACAACGCTCTGCTGATTGGTCGCGGTGGCCGGCCGCGACCAATGAACGAGATGGGCGGCAAATATAAACGCCGCTGTGCTGATTGGTCGCGGTGGCCGGCCGCGACCAATCAGCGAGAAGGGCGGCAAATTTAAACGCCGCTCTGCTGATTGGTCGCGGTGGCCGGCCGCGACCAATCAGCGAGATGTCCGGCAAATTTAAATGCCGCTCTGCTGATTAATCGCGGCCGGCCACCGCGACCAATCAGCGAGATGGGCGGCAAATTTAAACGCCGCTCTGCTGATTGGTCGCGGCCGGCCACCGCGACCAATCAGCGAGATGGGCGGCAAATTTAAACGCCGCTCTGCTGATTGGTCGCGGTGGCCGGCCGCGACCAATCAGCGAGAAGGGCGGCAAATTTAAACGCCGCTCTGCTGATTGGTCGCGGTGGCCGGCCGCGACCAATCAGCGAGATGTCCGGCAAATTTAAATGCTGATTAATCGCGGCCGGCCACCGCGACCAATCAGCGAGATGGGCGGAAAATTTAAACGCCGCTCTGCTGATTGGTCGCGGCCGGCCACCGCGACCAATCAGCGATATCGCCGGCAAATTTAAACGCCGCTCTACTGATTGGTCGCAGTGGCCGACCGCGACCAATCAGCGAGATGGGCGGCAAATTTAAACTACGCTCTGCTGATTGGTCGCGGTGGCCGGCCGCGACCAATCAGCGAGATGGCCGGCAAATTTAAACGCCGCTCTGCTCATTGGTCACGGTGGCCGGCCTCGACCAATCAGCGAGATGGGCGGCACATTTAAACGCAGCTCTGCTGATTGGTCGCGGTGGCCGGCCGCGACCAATCAGCGAGATGGCCGGCAAATTTAAACGCCGCTCTGCTCATTGGTCACGGTGGCCGGCCGCGACGAATCAGCGAGATGGGCGGCACATTTAAAAGCAGCGCTGCTGATTGGTCGCGGTGGCCGGCCGCGACCAATCAGCGATATAGGCTGCAAATTTAAGCGACCAATCAGCACAGCGGTGTTTAAATGTGGAGCCAAGATCGGTGATTGGTCGCGGCCGATGTTTAAATTTGGCGACCAATCAGTGATTTTTAACACAAATGTCCGGACCTTTGTAACACCATGCAGATACTGTGGGGACATCAGTGGCTAGGGTGTGAAGGGAGGACCGGGGAGCGGCGCTGCGGGTCGGGATACTTCTGCTGCGAGCAGTCGCTCATGTCCCGGGTTCTCGCAGCGGAAGTAGCCGCACAGGCAGCGGCGCTCCCCGGTCCTCACTAATACGATTCCGCTCCCCGCTCCTCACCAATACGATTCGCTGACTGGTCGCGCTCTCCGCACGCGACCAATCAGTGATCTTGGCGCTAAAGTTAAACACCGCTCTGCTGATTGGTCGCGGCCGCTGCCCGCGACCAATCACTGATTTGGGTGCCACATTTAAATAGCGGCCGCGCCCAATCACCAATTTTGACGCCACATTTAAACACTGCTGTGCTAATTGGTCGCGGACGCCAGCCGCGACCAATCAGCGAGCTTGGCGCCAAATTTAAACAACGCTCTGCTGATTGGTCGCAGACGCCAGACGCGTCCAATCTGCGAGATTGGCGCTAAATTTAAACAACGCTCTGCTGATTGGTCGCGGTGGCCGGCCGCGACCAATGAACGAGATGGGCGGCAAATATAAACGCCGCTGTGCTGATTGGTCGCGGTGGCCGGCCGCGACCAATCAGCGAGAAGGGCGGCAAATTTAAACGCCGCTCTGCTGATTGGTCGCGGTGGCCGGCCGCGACCAATCAGCGAGATGTCCGGCAAATTTAAATGCCGCTCTGCTGATTAATCGCGGCCGGCCACCGCGACCAATCAGCGAGATGGGCGGCAAATTTAAACGCCGCTCTGCTGATTGGTCGCGGCCGGCCACCGCGACCAATCAGCGAGATGGGCGGCAAATTTAAACGCCGCTCTGCTGATTGGTCGCGGTGGCCGGCCGCGACCAATCAGCGAGAAGGGCGGCAAATTTAAACGCCGCTCTGCTGATTGGTCGCGGTGGCCGGCCACCGCGACCAATCAGCGAGATGTCCGGCAAATTTAAATGCTGATTAATCGCGGCCGGCCACCGCGACCAATCAGCGAGATGGGCGGAAAATTTAAACGCCGCTCTGCTGATTGGTCGCGGCCGGCCACCGCGACCAATCAGCGATATCGCCGGCAAATTTAAACGCCGCTCTACTGATTGGTCGCAGTGGCCGACCGCGACCAATCAGCGAGATGGGCGGCAAATTTAAACTACGCTCTGCTGATTGGTCGCGGTGGCCGGCCGCGACCAATCAGCGAGATGGCCGGCAAATTTAAACGCCGCTCTGCTCATTGGTCACGGTGGCCGGCCTCGACCAATCAGCGAGATGGGCGGCACATTTAAACGCAGCTCTGCTGATTGGTCGCGGTGGCCGGCCGCGACCAATCAGCGAGATGGCCGGCAAATTTAAACGCCGCTCTGCTCATTGGTCACGGTGGCCGGCCGCGACGAATCAGCGAGATGGGCGGCACATTTAAAAGCAGCGCTGCTGATTGGTCGCGGTGGCCGGCCGCGACCAATCAGCGATATAGGCTGCAAATTTAAGCGCCGCTCTGCTGATTGGTCGCAGCCGCCGGCCGACCGCGACCAATCAGCGAGATTGGCGCCAAATGTAAACACCGCTGTGCTAATTGGTCGCGGCCGCCAGCGACCGCTACCAATCAGCGATTTTGGCGCCAAATTTAAACACCGCTCTGCTCATTGGTCCCGGCCGCCGGCTGGCCGAGACCAATCAGCGAGATTGCCGCCAAATTTAAACAACGCTCTGCTGATTGGTCGATTTTATCGCCAAATCTAAACAAGCTATCCGGTCCTCACTAACACAGTTCGCTGATTGGTTGCGGCCGCCACCCGTGACCAATCACCGATCTTGCCGCCAAATTTAAACACCGTTTTGCTGATTGCGCCCGGTCGGCCGCATACATATTCTAGAATACCCGATGCATTAGAATCGGGCTACCATCTATTGTAGGTAATAAATGAACATATTAGCCTGCTATATACACAGCCACCACCAGGGGGAGATATCAGGATTCAGTTCCACCACGAAGATGAGTGTGAACAAGGCCAAAAAGAATACAAATCAGTATTTCCAGTTCTCCTGCGAAGCAGAGGATTCTAGAATGGCCCACGTGACCCATCATCGGATACGATGCCAGGGAATGAGCGAGTGGGTGTGTATTGGGCAATGTCCTGACTTGCTGAAACACTGATCTTTTGATTGTTTGCCATGTCCTCGCAATCATATTCACACTTTAAATTGTGAGAAATGACTGCACACAGTAATGTATCGCTACATAACTGAGCAGAGCTGTCGTTCAGGGGTCTGGATAAAATGATAACCGTGTGGGAACTAAGCTAGAACTATCTAACAGTCTGTCCGTCAGCGATTTAAAGGGTTACTTTCGTTTTTATAGATGAGTATTGTCGGATTGGACATGTAAAAACAAGCATTTTTGCAATTTATTGCTTGTTAAAATTTGCAGCCGTTCTTGAGATATTAACACTTTTCTTTTGTTTATGCCTCGTTGTCTAGGAGACCGACCACTTGCTGTCAAGCTTGAAAGCACTTTGAGGCAACAGCGCGCTCCAACGATCCGCATTGACAAGCTTAATACAAAAGAGATTCTAAGCATGGTTGGTTCCGTTGCCTGCAGCAGTGTTGTTCCGTTATCTAGCAGCAGTGTTGTTCCGTTATCTAGCAGCAGTGTTGTTCCGTTGTCTAGCAGCAGTGTTCTATCTCCTAGGCAACCAGCTGTAAACAAAGGAAAGTTCTTTCCACAAATACCCATTTATAAAGATGGGAAAAAATACTTTAAGGCCTGGGTAATGATTTTATAATGATTTATTGTGTGTCTGTGGCGCCCCTGAGGGTCCAGTTGCCACAGAGGTACTGCATCTCACCCAGAGGTGTGGTATCCCACTCTCAGGTAAGGAAGGAGTACTACCCAGGACCCACACACCCACATCCAATACACTCCACTTCAGTAGGGAAGGGCGAGATTGCTCCTAAGGAAGAGCACAGTCCCTGGTCCCTAGCTGGAGGGTGGAACTAGGTAGAGGAGGTGGGTGGAGGAAGAGGTTCAGTGGAGCACAGAGGGTAGCAGTATAAAAGAGAGGGTGCAAGGTTCTAGAGACAGTTTAGAGTTGGAGAGAGTCAGAGTGAGAGTTCAGAGCAGGAGCTGAGGAGGAGTGGAGAAAGGAGCAGGGCCCAGTGAGAGAGGCCCAGGAGAAGGAAAGAGAGGAGCAGTGAGAAGGGCTCCAGGAGGAACAGAGGGGATCCCAGGGGCACGGTGAGTGCGGATGCCACCCCTATGCCCGAATCCACGCTGACGAGGAGGGATTAGGATGCAGAGGGGACCGGTCCCTAACTAGTGGAGAACAATCAGGCTCAGCTAGATAACCGGAGGCTGATGTACTTGCACGGTGCAGCTGCCAACCACCACAATTACATCGCCGAAAAGGTGGCCACAGAGGGTCCAGGGGACTGCATGTCGCCCAACAAGACCCGAGGCTACCGGCTTGGGATACTGATTGTGAGGCGCAGGGCAGGAGGGTGAGAGCCAGCGCAGGGAAGACGACCGAGGAAGGCACATAGAACGGGGTCCCGTTTAAGTACTCCTGAAATACCTGAGAGTTGCTGAACCCCTTCCCTGGTGAACACAGGACGACGTGGGCGGTTATAATCCGGAAAGTGTAACCTCAGGAACTTAACAACTGTGAGTAAAATCTGAAGATTGCACCCCACTGTGTCCTAGAATTATTATCTGCGCCATCACCAGCCCTGCACTACACTGTCCCTGCCAACCACATCTATCCTATAGCATCACTATATCCTGCCCTGGAGCTAAGCTCTGCCTGTGGAGAGCTGAACCAACTCTGCCTGTGGAGAGCTGAACCAACTCTGCTGCGTCACCATCAGCTCCAGTGGATCTGCACCGCAACGGAGGCCCCATATAGCCGCATACCACAGGTGGCGTCATGAACATTATCTCTATAAAAACTTTATTCCCCTTTTACTTTCCCTTTAATTGACCGCCCTGGGTCACGGACCGGGACACTGCCACCCTGACATCCCCCAGCATCGGCCGGCCCGGCCACCGAGTACCCCACGGCCCAGGGGGCGCATCATGTCACTACTCCGATCAGCCATATCATTAAAATCCCTTGATAATATTTTGTAGCTCCTCCTCTCTGACCCCCGAGGCCTGGACTCTTAAAGACATCTGAAGTGTCCTGGGATTACTGCACCAACACATTAGCAGTAGATCAGACATACCTGAGACCGCCCCTTTAATATGGGAGACACCTTCCCGGATATCTCTGCAATCCTGCCTCTCTCATCTGATCATTTTCCCTGCAGCGCCAACTACAGGGGAAACATAGCATTACAAGGCACTTCTGATGGAAGCGGATTTCCACTGTGGCGTTTATAGGAGGAGGCCTGAGCTGGAGACCCCCTCTTGAATGTGCATGGAAATGGGTTGACAAATCCCTTAAAGGGGTAAAAGATCAACTTAATGGGGTGGTCTAAGAAATACAAAAAAAACATGTAGTATCACTCCCCAGTCCTTCATACTATGTCTCATTCCATTCTCTGGGCATCAACATCTAAAGGAGGGGCATCACATGACCACTGCAACCAATCAGCCATCACTGATTGGCTGCAGCCTTCATGTTTTGTCCCAACATTCAGAAACCGCTCTCCTCCTGATTTAATGAAATACCACTTATCACCATGGCTCCCTTCTTATACATTACTCAGGAGTTAAATCCGTCAGCAGCGTGCAGCGTCGGACTGGCCCACCACAGGACCGGAGGATCCTCCAGTGGGCCCCGCCACTGGAGCAGTTCACTTACTGATAACCGCTCACTGTTCTTCTCTGGACAGCCCAGGAGATGTGCAGATGAGATCACAGACTGTACCCCATGCTGGCATCGGGCTCGTGTGCACTAGGCACTGGATCTTATTTGGCTTCATCTGTGCACGTGTGTCCAGTGCCAATGGGGTCATCTCTTGGGTAAAGTGTGAGCAGTGAAGCAAGGTGGGTGCACCTTCTTTGGTTTCATTTGCACATGGGAGAAGCAATGCATTCTGGAAAATGAGGAAAATAATGTCCAGCACCTATAGTGCTGGCAGAATGCTGATTAAGAAAAGCCACCCACTCAAGTTACAGTGTACGAGAATGAGGACAGTCCCTGGACATGTTGGTCTGGTATGTGCATCAAAAGCAGTTTGACCTTGTCGTGAGGAGTGCTTTTTTACGGGTTCTGTGTGAAAGGAGAGGTAGGCTTTAATAATCCAAAAAGAGAAGTAGGAGGCGCTGCTGTGATCCCGATGGTGGAGCCCCCGAAACATTCGACTTTTCCAAGACCACTTGTAACACAGGTGCAGGCGCTGCAAGCGGAGGACAGGTTATATCCTATGGCCCTTGATAAGTGAAGCCATAAATAAGGATCAGAGTCTTTGGATGGGGCTGTTTATGAGGGTACCCTCTAGATGACACTGTTTATGGGGGTACCCTCTAGATGACACTGTTTATGGGGGTACTCTCTAGATGACACTGTTTATGGGGGTACTCTCTAGATGGCACTGTTTCCCAGGGCACTCTTGGGATGGCACCATTTTTATCAGCACTATCTGAATAGAACTGTTTATGTCAGAATTCTCAGAATGGCACAACTTGTGGGGACAGTCTCAGGATGGCACTGTTTATAGGGGCAGTCTCAGGATGGCACTGTTTATAGGGGCAGTCTCAGGATGGCACTGTTTATAGGGACAGTCTCAGGATGGCAGTGTTTATAGGGGCAGTCTCAGGATGGCACTGTTTATAGGGGCAGTCTCAGGATGGCACTGTTTATAGGGGCAGTCTCAGGATGGCACTGTTTTGAGGGACACTTTTTGAATGACATTGTTGTAGTATAGGCGTCTCTGCCTCCTGCCGGGCAGAGACGCCGTTCCCCTCACTGCCGCGGTCCTGGTCCGGCGTCTTCCTGCTACCCTGCTGCTGCTGTGGCACGCACCGCGCGCAGCTTCCCGGGCACTGTGCTTAGGGCGCGCGCTCCCTTCCCCTTAAAGGGGCCGCGCGCGCTGTCCTAAAGAGTCCCCGGCCAAAGGCCGGAGGACTGCTCCTATATAAGGCACCTCCCCCAAAATGGAGGTGCCTGTGCAGGGTTGTTGTTTGTGTGCTAACACTTTCCTCAGCCCTCAGGTCCCCCTGCCTGTCAGTTCTGCCCGCCAGTCTGTCTACAGTCGTGTCCTCCAGCCTGCTTACCTGGAACACCTGCCAGTTACCTGCCGTGCCCGCCAGCCTGCCAACCCGGAGCACCAAATAAGTAACCTGCCGTGTCCGCCAGCTTGCCCACCCAGAGCACCTGTCTGGATATCCAACTTACCCGCCTGCTTGCCTCCTCGGAGCACCTGTCTGGCTACCAGCCATACCTGCCCGCTTATCTACCCGGACCACCCGCCAGCCTTCCTGCCATGCTCATCTGCTGTACCGGTCAGCTCCTGTCATCTGACCCGTGGGAGTCGCCTGCTCTCACACAAGGTCGGTCCCAGAGTGGCACCTGGTTCACCAGCCCGGTCCCTCCCTGGTTCACGGAGTCGACTAAGCCGCCGTGTGACCTTGGTCGGTCCGAGTAGGCACTTAGTTATGCCCCTCTGGTCCCTCCTTGCACCGAAGCACAGAGGTTCCAACACCCGGACCCGTAACAGTTTGCACAGGCCATGGAATCCGGAGGCTCCCAGGCTCCTTCTGTTATGATCTGCAACATGTACTAAGGAAAGAAGGGGAAAGCTGTCCCCACAGTAAGACTAAGCTGAATCCCTACGATGTAGCGGGCTGCCTGTTCCTTGCGAACAGACCCGCCTAAGTCCTCGGCTAGTCTGAATGAAGACCTAATGCATAAAGGGAGGGGTCCCTAAAAGAACTAAGGACTGGAACAAAAAATGGGACACCTCCTGAACAGAGAAAGTTGTTGCAGAACACAAAAAGATAAATTGACAAAAAGGTACTAGAGGTCCCAGAAGGACCAAGCGAACTGACAGAGATAGGCACAGAAGCACCTGGCTAGCAAAACAGTCAAACAACACTGAAGTCCAGCACAGCCAAAAGGGTGGAGTATAAAGGCAGATGGTCACGTGACAGCAAAACACAAGATGGAAAAAAACAAACAGGAGGGTTCTAACACCTTCGCTCTCAGACCAGTATCAAGAGGTCTCTCGCCAGAGATCCCAACAGGATACTATTCTGTCCTATCTGCGGACAGTCAACTCCCGCCTGGACGCGCTGTCCACCCCGACTGTTTCCGTCTCTAACGGCGGCACCTCAACCTAGTGGCGCTGTGGCACCTGGCTTTGGACCCCGGCTCTCTGCACCTCCACGTTTTAGTGGCGATTCCGTCTTATGTCGGGGCTTCATAAATCAGTGCACGCTGCACTTTGAACTCCTGGCACACCAGTTCACCTCCGACCGGGCCAAGATGGCGTTCATCATGTCTCACCTCACCGGGGAGCCATTGGCATGGCTGAACCCTCTGTGGGCGAGAGGGGATCCCCTGGTATCCGATCTCCTGGCTTTCCTCGCTGCCTTCCGGAAGGTCTTCGATGAGCCCAGACGAAAATCTTCTACTGCCTCCTCACTTCTCCGTCTCTGCCAAGGGAGTCTCACTGTGGGCCAGTATGCCATACGTTTCTGGACCCTCGCATCTGAACTTGCCTGGGACAATGAGGCCCTGGTGTCCACCCTTTGGGAGGGTCTTTCCGGACGGATCAAGGATGAGCTAGCCGGTCGTGACATCCCTTCCACAGCTGGACAACCTGGTGTCATTAGCTACCCGGATTGACATCCGTTTTCTGAAACGTGCTAAGGAGACGACCCGAGAGAGAAGATTTGTCGCTCCAACATTCCAAGGGCCAATCCCGCAACCAGCAATCCCCCGGGCATGTTCGTCAGAGCCTATGCAAATTGACCAAACCAAGAAGGTCAAGTCTCGCCTGGAGACACGCCGAGCCGAGGGGAGTTGCTTCTACTGTGGCAGTTGTAAGGCGGCGGTGTTCACACCGTGCAGTAACTGAGGCAGTGACCCAAGCAAGTCCAACATAAACAGCTTTATCCAGCAACTCACCGGTAAACAGAGAAGTCCTCCGGTTCGCAGCCGGGTTAACACGAGTCCTTAAACAACTGTTGCCAGGGGCAACGGCCACGCCAGGCCTCTCAGAGCCTGACAGGTGCAGAGCCTTCCCAGGCGTGGGTCCAGCCACACTCAATCCTGCTGATCTTTCCTGCTATGCTCCTAGCAGGTTCCAACACAGAACAACACTAATCCTTAGTGCAGGGTTTTTAAAGGACCTGTGGCAAGAGCCACTGGAAAACCCGGGTTGGAGGGAGGAGGCCGCCCCACTGCCTTCCTGTAGCCTCCTCCAAGAAATGAAGGCCTTGCCGGGTTTTACTTAATCTGCCTTAGCCAGGTAGCCTGACCAGGTCAATGCTCACCTTCATGCCTGCATTGTAGCCGCAGGTGAGTTTGCGACTGCAATGCACTCCAATGGATTTAATAGGTCTCTGTACACATTCTGGGGGAAATATAACGTCCCTCGTATATGATCCCGGTCACTGCCTCACACAGTATAGAGCATCTGATCCGTTCCTGCCCAGTGAGGCCGGTAAACTCCAGTGTCTAGGACTGCTCGGAGAGGTCATCCTAGGCAACAGTAAATCCTCTCTGTCTTTGACTCTGTCTGTTTCTATTCCCAGTGGTGAGACCCGCTTCTTCGAGACTGCCCATCTGGATTCCAGAGCCGCTGGGAACCTCATTCAACAGGCTGTTGTGGAGCGGTATCAGATTCCTACCGTACGTCTGACTGAACCGTTGGCGGTTGCCTCCGTGGATGGGAGGCTTCTTCTGGAAACCATCTTGCTTGTCACAGAGCCTGTAACCCTTCAGGTGGGAATGCTGCACTCAGAGAAGATCTCCTTTCATGTGCTGTCCGGTCTTCCTCACTCCCTCTTGCTTGGTCTACCCTTGTTACAAAGACATGAGCCCGTCCTGAATTGGAGATCTGGTTAAGTGCTCCGTTGGGGTCAGGAATGCCACGAGTCCTGTTTGGTTCCAGTTCGTCCTGCTCGACCCCTGTCTACTCTGGCTAATCTACTTGGTCTGCCGGTACCCTACTGGTCCTATGCGGACGTCTTTGACAAAAAAGGAAGCGGAGACACTACCACCTCATAGGCCGTATGATTGCCCCATCAACCTGGTACCTGGTGCTTCTCCTCCCCACGGGCGAATCTACTCTTTGTCGCTGGCTGAGACCCGGGCCATGTCTGAGTACATAGAAGAGAATCTTGCTAGGGGATTTATCTAAAAATCCACCTCTCCGGCTGGAGCAGGATTCTTCTTCGTCAAGAAGACAGATGGCTTTCTACATCCCTGTATCGATTACAGGGGCCTAAAACCATATCACCATCAAAAATAAGTACCCCCTGCCTCTCATCTCGGAGCAGTTTGACCGCCTTAAAGGCGCGAAGATCTTCACCAAGCTCGATCTTCGAGGGGCGTACAATTTGGTCCAGATCCGCCAGGGAGATGAGTGGAAGACGGCATTCAACACCCGGGACGGTCACTATGAATACCGCATGATGCCCTTTGGTCTCTGTAATGCTCCAGCCATCTTCCAGGAGCTGGTTAACATCTTCTGTGATCTCCTGTATTCTTGCGTGGTGGTGTACCTGGACGATATCTTGGTTTTCTCTCCGGATCTGCCCTCACACCGGAGGGATGTTCGTCAGGTTCTGCTGAGGCTCCGGAAGAATCACCTATACGATAAATTCGAGAAATGCCTCTTTGAGCAGACCTCTCTGCCGTTACTGGGCTATATTATCTCCGAGACTGGTCTGCGGATGGATCCCGAGAAGGTGTCTGCCGTCTTAAAGTGGCCCCGACTGGAGGGGTTGAAGGCGATTCAGCGATTTCTGGGCTTCGCAAACTATTACCGTTTCTTCATTCCTCATTTCTCCTCCCGGACTGCTCCCATCTCCCCGCTCACCCGTAAAGGAGCAAATCCCAGGGAATGGACTTCCAAAGCGGAGAAGGCCTTCGTCTCCCTTAAACAAGCCTTCTCCTCCGCTCCTGTGCTACACCGTCCGAATTGGAACAAGCAGTTCTTCCCGGAGCTTGATGCATCCTCCTCCGGAGCCGGAGCAGTGCTCACCCACAAATCCTCGTCCGGGAGAATGGTAACCTGAGCTTCTTCTCCAAGCTCTTCTCCTCGTCCGAGCTCAACTACTCTATAGGAGATCGTGAGCTGCTGGCCATCAAATTAGTGCTGGAGGAGTGGCGCTACTTGCTGGAGGGGGCTCTGCACCCGGTGGTCATCTACACTGACCACAAAAACCTCGCTTATTTGCAGAACGCCCAAAGACTAAATCCGCGTCAGGCCAGGTGGTCTCTATTCTTTGCCCGATTCTGCTTCACTCTGCACTACCGCCCGGCGGACAAGAACATTAAAGCTGACGCTCTATCCCGCTCATTCCGGTCTTCCGACCAAGAGGAGGAGCCTCTACATATCATTGATCCCTCCAAAGTAATGACTGTTGCTCCGTTTGACTTACCTCATCTTCCACCTGGTAAGACTTTTATAGCGGTTCTGGATCAGAAGAAGGTTCTACTCTGGGGCCATTCATCCAAACTAGCCGGTCATGCTGGCCAGAGGAAGACCTTTCTGCTCGTTGCCTGACATTACTGGTGGCCTTCCCTGCGCAAGGATGTTGCAGACTTTGTCGCGGCTTGTTCTTCATGTGCCCGTAACAAGGTTCCCAGGCACCTTCCTGCCGGCCGTCTTCTTCCTCTTCCCGTGCCTTCCGTTCCGTGGCAACACATTGCAATGGACTTCATCATGAATCTCCCTGTTTCTGCCGGTTGTACTGTCATTTGGGTGGTCGCTGACCGCTTTTCTAAGATGGCCCTCTTCATCCCTCTGCCTGGTCTTTCGTCTGCATCTGTGCTGGCTAAGGACTTCATCCGTCACATCTTCCGTCTCCACGGCTTACCCCTCCACATTGTCTCGGATCGCGGAGTTCAATTCACGTTGCGTTTCTGGAGAGCCACGTGCAAGCTGCTGGATGTCTCTTTGGATTTCTCTTCTGCTTATCATCCTCAGTCCAATGGTCAAGTGGAACGTATCAACCAGATCCTTACCAGCTTTCTTTGGCACTTTGTCAACGCTCAACATAGCTATTGGGTTGAGCTCCTGTCCTGGGCCGAGTTTTCCTATAACAACTATGAGAGCGAGTCTTCTACTAAATCCCCGATTTTTGTGGTCTACGGTCGACACCCCCAGATTCCGTTTCCCATCTCCTCTTCTGTGGACAATCCAGCCACGGAGTCTCTCGTCAGCGAATTTTTGGCTATTTGGGAAGACACTAGAGCTGCGCTTCTTCAGTCTTCCAAGCGGATGAAGAAACATGCTGATAAGAGACATCTGGATCCGCCTCAATTCCGTCCGGGAGACAAGGTCTGGCTTTCCTCCAAATATGTCCGTCTCAAGATACCTTCTTATAAGTTGGGTCCGCGGTTCATCGGTCCGTTCGAGGTTCTGAACCAAATGAATCCCGTGGCTTACAAGCTGAAACTCCCGGTCACCTTACGGATCCCCAACTCCTTTCATGTATCTCTCCTCAAACCAGTTGTCCTTAATTCTTTCTCTGATGATCCAGGTACCACCCCAGCTCCAGTCTCCACGGAGGACGTCTTTGAGGTAGAAAACATTTTGACCACCAAGAGGTTAAGAGGAAAGACCTTCTTTCTTGTGGATTGGAAGGGCTGTGGCCTGGAGGAGAGGTCTTGGGAACCCAGGGAGAACATTCATGCCCCTCATCTTCTTAAAAAATTTCTTGCGGGCCTAAAGAAGAGGGGGCGTAAAAGGGGGGGGGGGGGTACTGTAGCATTGGCGTTTGCCTCCTGCCGGGCAGAGATGCCGTTCCCCTCACCTCCGCGGTCCCGGTACGGCTCCCTTGCGGCTGCTGTGGCGCGCACCGCACGCAGCTTCCTGGGCACTATGCTTAGGGCGCACACGCACTCCCTCCCCCTTAAATGGGCCACGCGTGCTGTCCTAAAGAGTCCCCCGCCAATGGCCGGAGGACTTCTCCTATATAAGGCACCTCCTCCTAAATGGAGGTGCCGGTGCAGGGTTGTTGTTTTTGTGCTAACACTTTCCTCAGCCCTCAGGTCCCGCTGCCTGTCAGTCCTGCCCGCCAGTCTGTCTGTCAGTCCAGCCCGCCAGTCTGTCTAACAGTTCTGCCCGCCAGTCTGTCTACAGCCGTGTCCGCCAGCCTGCCTACCTGGAGCACATGCAAGTTACCTGGCGTGCCCGCTAGCCTGCCTACCTGGAACACCTGCCAGTTACCTGCCTTGCCCGCCAGCCTGCCAACCCGGAGCACCTGCCAAGTAACCTGCCGTGTCCGCCAGCTTGCCCACCCAGAGCACCTGTCTGGCTATCCTCCTTACCCGCCTGCTTGCCTCCCCGGAGCACCTGTCTGGCTATCAGCCGTACCTGCCCGCTTATCTACCCGGACCACCCGCCAGCCTTCCTGCCGTGCTCATCTGCTCTACCGGTCAGCTCATGTCATCTGACCCGTGGAAGTCACCTGCTCTCACACAAGGTCGGTCCCAGAGTGGCACCTGGTTCACCTGCCCGGTCCCTCCCTGGTTCACGGAGTCGACTAAGCCGCCGTGTGACCTTGGTCGGTCCGAGTAGGCACTTAGTCACTCCCCTCTGGTCCCTCCTTGCACCGAAGCACAGAGGTTCCACCACCCGGACCCCGTAACAATTGTTCCTACTGACTGCCTTTTATGGGGTACTCTCTGGATGGCACTGTTTATAGGGGCAGTCTCAGGATGGCACTGTTTATAGGGGCAGTCTCAGGATGGCACTATTTATAGGGGTAGCCTCAGGACAGCACTGTTTATAGGGGCACTCTCAGGATGGAACTGTTTATAGGGGCAGTCTCAGAACAGCACAGGTCATAGGGTCAGTCTCAGGATGGCACAGTTTATAGGGGCAGTCTCAGGATGGCACAGTTTATAGGGGCAGTCTCAGGATGGCACTGTTTATAGGGGCAGTCTCAGGATGGCACTGTTTATAGGGACAGTCTCAGGATGGCACAGTTTATAGGGGCAGTCCCAGGATGGCACTGTTTATAGGGGCAGTCTCAGGATGGCACTGTTTATAGGGGCGGTCTCAGTACAGCACAGATTATAGGGGCAGTCTCAGGATGGCACAGTTTATAGGGGCAGTCTCAGGATGGCACTGTTTATAGGGGCAGTCTCAGGATGGCACTGTTTATAGGGACAGTCTCAGGATGGCACAGTTTATAGGGGCAGTCTCAGTACAGCACAGTTTATAGGGGCACTCTCAGGATGGAACTGTTTATAGGGGCAGTCTCAGAACAGCACAGGTCATAGGGTCAGTCTCAGGATGGCACAGTTTATAGGGGCAGTCTCAGGATGGCACTGTTTATAGGGGCAGTCTCAGTACAGCACAGATTATAGGGGCAGTCTCAGGATGGCACAGTTTATAAGGATCTCAGGATGGCACAGTTTATAGGGGCAGTCTCAGGATGGCACTGTTTATAGGGGCAGTCTCAGGATGGAACTGTTTATAGGGACAGTCTCAGGATGGCACAGTTTATAGGGGCAGTCCCAGGATGGCACTGTTTATAGGGGCAGTCTCAGGATGGCACTGTTTATAGGGGCGGTCTCAGTACAGCACAGATTATAGGGGCAGTCTCAGGATGGCACAGTTTATAGGGGCAGTCTCAGGATGGCACTGTTTATAGGGGCAGTCTCAGGATGGCACTGTTTATAGGGACAGTCCCAGGATGGCACTGTTTATAGGGGCAGTCTCAGTACAGCACAGTTTATAGGGGCACTCTCAGGATGGAACTGTTTATAGGGGCAGTCTCAGAACAGCACAGGTCATAGGGTCAGTCTCAGGATGGCACAGTTTATAGGGGCAGTCTCAGGATGGCACTGTTTATAGGGGCAGTCTCAGGATGGCACTGTTTATAGGGGCAGTCTCAGTACAGCACAGTTTATAGGGGCACTCTCAGGATGGAACTGTTTATAGGGGCAGTCTCAGAACAGCACAGGTCATAGGGTCAGTCTCAGGATGGCACAGTTTATAGGGGCAGTCTCAGGATGGCACTGTTTATAGGGGCAGTCTCAGGATGGCACTGTTTATAGGGGCAGTCTCAGGATGGCACAGTTTATAGGGGCAGTCTCAGGATGGCACTGTTTATAGGGGCAGTCTCAGTACAGCACAGTTTATAGGGGCAGTCTCAGGATGGCACAGTTTATAGGGGCAGTCTCAGGATGGCACTGTTTATAGGGGCAGTCTCAGTACAGCACAGTTTATATGGGCAGTCTCAGGATGGCACAGTTTATAGGGGCAGTCTCAGGATGGCACAGTTTATAAGGGCAGTCTCAGGATGGCACAGTTTATAGGGGCAGTCTCAGGATGGCACAGTTTATAGGGGCAGTCTCAGGATGGCACTGTTTATAGGGGCAGTCTCAGGATGGCACTGTTTATAGGGGCAGTCTCAGGATGGCACTGTTTATAGGGGCAGTCTCAGGATGGCACTGTTTATAGGGGCAGTCTCAGTACAGCACAGTTTATAGGGGCAGTCTCAGGACGGCACTGTTTATAGGGCAGTCTCAGGATGGCAGTGTTTATAGGGACAGTCTCAGGATGGTACTGTTTATAGGGGAAGTCTCAGGATTGGCGCTGTTTATAGGGGTAATCTGGTAAATAATTTTTATGAATGTACTATAGCAAGTGTAGCGCCCCGAGGGTTCGGCCGCTACAGAGGTATTGCATCTCAACCAGATGTGCGATATCTCACTTCCAGGTAAGGATGGAGTGTGGATCAGGACCCTGACTCCTGCATGCATTACACCACATTTCCGGGGGGCAGGGCGATCGATATGCTCCAAGTAGAGCACGACAGTCCCTGTCCCTGGCTGGAGTGGGGGGAGGGAACACAGAGGAAGGGGGGACCCTGTAGTGCATAGGAGGGAGAGGGCAGTTCCTGGGTGCACTTAGAAGGAGGTATAAAATGTGGGAGCCATCTTAGAGACGGGGAGAAGTTGAGTTCAGTCAGAAGAGAAGACAGGAAGCAGAGGCTCAGGCCGAGCTCTGCTCCGCAGGCAGGCCTGAGAGAGCGGCCGGAGCCTGGAGGAAGGGGAAGGAAGGAAGAGGAGCGGAGGAGGCTCCAGGAACAAGGAACGAAGGGCCCCCAGGGGTGTGGACCGGCGAGTCACCACCGCACGCCCGAATCTACCTGAGTAGGGGGGTCAGGCCAAAGGGGGAGACCGGTCACCGAAACTAGTGGAGGCGGGGAACTACCCTCAGCTAGAAACCGGAGGCTGTGACATTTCATGTGGCGCAGCCCCTCGCTCCACTCGCTAGGAGGGCACCACATAGGGTCAGGGAACCGGCGCCAAGGTTTACCAGAGAAGGCCCGAGGCAGCTGGACAGAAGCGAGGTCACTGGTGGTGTATGACAGGCCAGAGAAAGGACACACAAAGGGGGTCCTGTGAAACGCTCCAAAGTTATCTGGGAGTTTGCTGAGCCCCTCACCTGGTGAGCACAGTGCGCCGTGGGACGTTATGACCAGCTGGAGTAACGTGGATAAAGAACTGTGAGTAAATAGCCTGGACTGCATTACAGGACTCTGTGTTGTTACTGCTGCTCCCGCGCACCATCACCCCTAGCATCCGCGCTCGCTGCCCTGAGGCTATACTCCTCCCGTGGGGAGTTATACTACCCTCTGCTGCACCCACAACACCAGCCTCAGCGGTCTGCCCTGCAGCGTTGGTTCACTCTGACCGCAATCCACAGGTGGCGTAGTCGGACATTTAATCACAAAACCCTATAAATAGACCGCCATTTGGGTTGACCACCCTGAGCCACGGGACCGGGTCCCCGCCACGCAAGGACTACAACCCCCAGCATCCACAACGGGTCCTGTTCCGGGTATCCCCACACACACACGGCCCAGGGGGCGCGTCACAAGCACACTCTCTCCTTCAGATTCACTTACTGTTATTAGTACGTTTATTGGGAGCGCTCTCATTATGGGGGTACTCACCGGCTTTTCTCATCACCTTCCTCTGTTTCTATCGCCTCTCTCGTTCCGACACTGTTTATGGGGTAACTCTCTGTCTGACACTGTTTATGGGGTGTCCCTTTGCCTTATGCTGTTTTCGTACTGCTGCTATTTATGGGGGTCCTCTCTGACTGCCACTATTCATAGGGGCATTCTCTTTCAGCTGCTGTTTATAGTGGGCTTTCTCTGGCTATCACTGTTTATGGGGGCAATCTATAACTGCTGCTTCTTATGAAGGACAGTCTGTTTCTGTTTATGGGGCACTATGTGGCTATGGCGATTTATTGGGTGATTGAGATGCTCTCTTTCTGGAACTAATTATGAGGGTGCTCACTTTTGGACTTATGGGGATGTTCTTTCTGGCACTGGTTATGGGGATGCTCAATTTTTGCCATTGGTTATGGGTGTGTTTTCTCCTGGCACTAGTTATGGGGATGCTCTCTTTTTGGCACTGGTTATGGTGTGCTTTCCTTCTGGCACTGGTTATGGGGGTGCTCTCATTTGGACACTGGTTATGGAGATGCTCTCTTTCTGACACTCGTGATTGCGGTAATCTCTTTTGTGCACTGGTGATGGGAGTGTTCTCTTACTGACACTGGTTATGGGGCTGCTCTTTTTTGCACTGTTTTGGTGGTGCTTTCCTTCTGGCACTGGTTATATGGATGCTCTTTCTTGCACTAGTTATGGGGATGCTCTCTTTCTTGCACTGGTTATGGGGGGTTCTCTAACATAGGTTATGGGGGTTCTCCACTGCATTAGTTATGGGGGATTCTCTTTCTTGCACAGGGTATGGGAGGTTTTCTCTGGCATTGCTTATGGGGGATTCTCTCTTTATTGCATTGGTTATGGGGGGGTTCTCTAGTGCATTGGTTATGGGGTTCTCCATTGCACTGGTTATGGGGGTTCTCTCTTTACTGCACTGGTTATGGGGTGTTCTCTAGGGCATTGGTTATGGGGTTTTTCTAGGGCACTGGTTATGGGGGTACTGTATTTATCGTACTGGTTATGGGGTGTTCTCTATGGCATTGGTTATGGGGGTTCTCTATTTATTGCACTGGTTATGGGGGTTCTCTCTCTGACATTAGTTATCGGGGTGTTCTTGGTTGCCAAAAAGACCTCCTGCAAGTATACTAATGAAAAAAGATGGCAAAAATGTAACAAAACTTTCTTTAAGTGGTTAATAGTTATTGTGAAAAAAAAGTTCTCTTTTTTGTAAGCGCTGCTCCCCTCCCCCTGAGATTTGACGTGTTGTCTGCTGGGAGAGCAGCTTCACAGGGTCATGTGAGGTCACCCACGTCTGTGTGTACTACGCTCATAAACACATCCACCTGTGCAGAGACCCTCGGGGGCAGAGACCGTCCCGAATAGAGACCCTCGGGGGCAGAGACCATAGAGACCCTCGGGATAGAGACCATTGGGGGCAGAGACCCTCGGGATAGAGTCCCTCGGGTTAGAGACCCTCAGGGGCATGATCTTCTTTAGCGAAGGGTTCTCCAGTCTGAAGTAAATAAAACAGAACCCCTTCTTGTCATGTATGGTGAAGACATGGGCGCCTTAACACAAACTGCCATACATAGTGCCAACTCCAATCCTGGCCACTGGTGTACTGACACTGCTCTCCCCGTCACTGGTGTACTGACACTACTGACCCCGGGCACTGGTGTACTGACACTACTGTCCCTGGCACTGGTGTACTGACACTGCTCCACTCGGCACTGGTGTACTGAGACTGCTGGCCCTGGCACTGGAGTACTGACACTGCTCCCCCCGGCACTGGTGTACTGACACTGCTGACCCTAGCACTGGTGTACTGACACTGCTGACCCCAGACACTGGTGTACTGACACTGGTGTACTGACCCTGGCACTGGTGTACTGACACTGCTCCACCCGACACTGGTGTACTGACACTGCTGACCCTGGCACTGGTGTACTGACACTGCTCCCCCCGACACTGGTGTACTGACACTACTGACACTACTGACCCCGGGCACTGGTGTACTGACACTGCTCCACCCGGCACTGATGTACTGACACTGCTGGCCCTGGTGTACTGACACTGCTGACCCCGGGCACTGGTGTACTGACACTGCTGACCCCGGGCACTAGTGTATCTATGGTGCACCATGGTAATCAAAACAGTTAGACCAAGGGAAGGTGCCCGCTGTTGCACCATTGGCAGCCCTGCTATGGAGGAAACCCTTCACAGAGCCTCCATGTTGACCATCTTATAAGACTCTGTAACCATCAGTGAATAAAGTTATGGCGCTGTCTTTGTCTAAATTCCTTCCTCCACCCAAGGGGTTAATAATTAAATGGCAGAATAATGGTCACCTCATCCTACTTAATATTTAAAGGGCGCACCCCAGCCCCAAATGCCGCTTCCATACTTGCTCAGGGATGTTTATAATCCTGAGACTCCACCAATGTCTGCATCTCCAATTACACTGTATCTTTAATTTGGAGGTGAATTTCACAGAACAAAGATTTAGACGTCACTGAGCACATTAGGAGGGAGCACTGCACATACACTGAGGCTTTAGTATCTTAGCAACACACCAGAGCCAATCAGAGGTCAGCTTTCAATGAGTCACTCGTTCTGGAAAAATGGAACACGCACGCTAATTGGTTGCTAAGGACAACATAGCCAATAAAGTTCTATGGCGCCTTTTATGTACGTTCCAGCGCTTAGTGATGACGTCAGGAGCTGCTGCTCTTGATAACTCACCTCAGGCACGTCCCTGGCTGAGCCCCGCCCACTGTACTGTCATGTGACCGTGACGTCTGCACGTCGGTGTAGTTACTGGTTGCCATGTCGCTGCGCTTCCCTCTAGGTGAGCGGCCAATGGCTGCGCTCGGACAGGGAGGTGTGTGAGGGGGACAGGCCTCACTATGCTCCGCCCACCTGCGTCACATCCGGCCCTGTCACAGGACAGAACAAACAAGGACGAGCCGGGGAGCCGGGACCCCGAATACTGGGCAGGATCCCGAGAGCAGAGACCGGGTACACAGCGCCACCTGCAGCTCGGGGGGACCCCGATATCCGAGGTGTGCAGAAAGGTCAGTGACGGCTCATAGCTCCATACAGCTGGCACTGGTGTACTGACACTGCTCCCCCCCCCCCCGAGCACTGGTGTACTGACACTGCTCCCCCCCCCCCCGAGCACTGGTGTACTGACACTGCTCCCCCCCCCCCCCCGAGCACTGGTGTACTGACACTGCTCCCCCCCCGAGCACTGGTGTACTGACACTGCTCCCCCCCCGAGCACTGGTGTACTGACACTGCTCCCCCCCCCCCGAGCACTGGTGTACTGACACTGCTCCCCCCCCCCCGAGCACTGGTGTACTGACACTGCTCCCCCCCCGAGCACTGGTGTACTGACACTGCTCCCCCCCCGAGCACTGGTGTACTGACACTGCTCCCCCCCGAGCACTGGTGTACTGACACTGCTCCCCCCCCGAGCACTGGTGTACTGACACTGCTCCCCCCCCGAGCACTGGTGTACTGACACTGCTCCCCCCCCCCCGAGCACTGGTGTACTGACACTGCTCCCCCCCCCCCGAGCACTGGTGTACTGACACTGCTCCCCCCCCCCCCCGAGCACTGGTGTACTGACACTGCTCCCCCCCCCCCGAGCACTGGTGTACTGACACTGCTCCCCCCCCCCGAGCACTGGTGTACTGACACTGCTCCCCCCCCCCGAGCACTGGTGTACTGACACTGCTCCCCCCCCGAGCACTGGTGTACTGACACTGCTCCCCCCCGAGCACTGGTGTACTGACACTGCTCCCCCCCCGAGCACTGGTGTACTGACACTGCTCCCCCCCCGAGCACTGGTGTACTGACACTGCTCCCCCCCCCCCGAGCACTGGTGTACTGACACTGCTCCCCCCCCCCCGAGCACTGGTGTACTGACACTGCTCCCCCCCCCCGAGCACTGGTGTACTGACACTGCTCCCCCCCCCCCCCCGAGCACTGGTGTACTGACACTGCTCCCCCCCCCCGAGCACTGGTGTACTGACCCTGCTCCCCCCCCCCCGAGCACTGGTGTACTGACACTGCTCCCCCCCCCCCGAGCACTGGTGTACTGACACTGCTCCCCCCCCCCCCCCCAGGCCCTGGTGTACTGACACTGCTCCCCCCCCCCCCCCAGGCCCTGGTGTACTGACACTGCTCCCCCCCCCCCCCCCAGGCCCTGGTGTACTGACACTGCTCCCCCCCCCCCCCAGGCCCTGGTGTACTGACACTGCTCCCCCCCCCCCCCCCCCCAGGCCCTGGTGTACTGACACTGCCCCCCCCCCCCCAGGCCCTGGTGTACTGACACTGCTCCCCCCCCCCCCCCAGGCCCTGGTGTACTGACACTGCTCCCCCCCCCCCCCAGGCCCTGGTGTACTGACACTGCTCCCCCCCCCCCCCCAGGCCCTGGTGTACTGACACTGCTCCCCCCCCCCCCCCCAGGCCCTGGTGTACTGACACTGCTCCCCCCCCCCCCCAGGCCCTGGTGTACTGACACTGCTCCCCCCCCCCCCCCCAGGCCCTGGTGTACTGACACTGCTCCCCCCCCCCCCCCAGGCCCTGGTGTACTGACACTGCTCCCCCCCCCCCCCCCCAGGCCCTGGTGTACTGACACTGCTCCCCCCCCCCCCCCCCCCAGGCCCTGGTGTACTGACACTGCTCCCCCCCCCCCCCCCAGGCCCTGGTGTACTGACACTGCTCCCCCCCCCCCCCCCCCCAGGCCCTGGTGTACTGACACTGCTCCCCCCCCCCCCCCAGGCCCTGGTGTACTGACACTGCTCCCCCCCCCCCCCCCAGGCCCTGGTGTACTGACACTGCTCCTCCCCCCCCCCAGGCCCTGGTGTACTGACACTGCTCCTCCCCCCCCCCCAGGCCCTGGTGTACTGACACTGCTCCCCCCCCCCCCCCCCGAGCACTGGTGTACTGACACTGCTCCCCCCCCCCGAGCACTGGTGTACTGACACTGCTCCCCTCCTCCCCCCGAGCACTGGTGTACTGACACTGCTCCCCTCCTCCCCCCGAGCACTGGTGTACTGACACTGCTCCCCCCCCCCCCCCCACCCGAGCACTGGTGTACTGACACTGCTCCCCCCCCCCCCCACGAGCACTGGTGTACTGACACTGCTCCTCCCCTCCCCCCCCCCCCAGGCCCTGGTGTACTGACATTGCCCCCCCCCCCAGGCCCTGGTGTACTGACACTGCCCCCCTCCCCCCAGGCCCTGGTGTACTGACACTGCCCCCCCCCCCCAGGCCCTGGTGTACTGACACTGCTCCCCCCCCCCCCAGGCCCTGGTGTACTGACACTGCTCCCCCCCCCCCCCCCAGGCCCTGGTGTACTGACACTGCTCCCCCCCAGGCCCTGGTGTACTGACACTGCTCCCCCCCCCCCCCAGGCCCTGGTGTACTGACACTGCTCCCCCCCCCCCCCCCAGGCCCTGGTGTACTGACACTGCTCCCCCCCCCCCCCAGGCCCTGGTGTACTGACACTGCTCCCCCCCCCCCCCCCAGGCCCTGGTGTACTGACACTGCTTCCCCCCCCCCCCCCCCAGGCCCTGGTGTACTGACACTGCTTCCCCCCCCCCCCCCCCCCAGGCCCTGGTGTACTGACACTGCTCCCCCCCCCCCCCCCCGAGCACTGGTGTACTGACACTGCTCCCCCCCCCCGAGCACTGGTGTACTGACACTGCTCCCCCCCCCCGAGCACTGGTGTACTGACACTGCTCCCCCCCCCCTCCCCAGGCCCTGGTGTACTGACACTGCCCCCCCCTCCCAGGCCCTGGTGTACTGACACTGCCCCCCCCTCCCAGGCCCTGGTGCACTGACACTGCCCCCCCCCCCCTCCCAGGCCCTGGTGTACTGACACTGCCCCCCCCCTCCCAGGCCCTGGTGTACTGACACTGCCCCCCCCCCCCCAGGCCCTGGTGTACTGACACTGCCCCCCCCCCCCCCCAGGCCCTGGTATACTGACACTGCCCCCCCCCCCCCCCAGGCCCTGGTGTACTGACACTGCCCCCCCCCCCCCCCAGGCCCTGGTGTACTGACACTGCTTCCCCCCCCCCCCCCCAGGCCCTGGTGTACTGACACTGCCCCCCCCCCCCCAGGCCCTGGTATACTGACACTGCCCCCCCCCCCCCCAGGCCCTGGTATACTGACACTGCCCCCCCCCCCCCCAGGCCCTGGTGTACTGACACTGCTTCCCCCCCCCCCCCCCCAGGCCCTGGTGTACTGACACTGCTCCCCCCCCCCCCCGAGCACTGGTGTACTGACACTGCTCCCCCCCCGAGCACTGGTGTACTGACACTGCTCCCCCCCCCCGAGCACTGGTGTACTGACACTGCTCCCCCCCCCCTCCCAGGCCCTGGTGTACTGACACTGCCCCCCCCTCCCAGGCCCTGGTGTACTGACACTGCCCCCCCCTCCCAGGCCCTGGTGCACTGACACTGCCCCCCCCCCCCCTCCCAGGCCCTGGTGTACTGACACTGCCCCCCCCCCTCCCAGGCCCTGGTGTACTGACACTGCCCCCCCCCCCCCCAGGCCCTGGTATACTGACACTGCTCCCCCCCCCCCCCCAGGCCCTGGTGTACTGACACTGCTCCCCCCCCCCCCCAGGCCCTGGTGTACTGACACTGCTCCCCCCCCAGGCCCTGGTGTACTGACACTGCTTCCCCCCCCCAGGCACTGGTGTACTGACACTGCTTCCCCCCCCCCAGGCACTGGTGTACTGACACTGCTTCCCCCCCCCCCCAGGCACTGGTGTACTGACACTGCTTCCCCCCCCCCCCAGGCACTGGTGTACTGACACTGCTTCCCCCCCAGGCACTGGTGTACTGACACTGCTTCCCCCCCCAGGCACTGGTGTACTGACACTGCTTCCCCCCCCCCCCCCCCAGGCACTGGTGTACTGTCACAATATCAGCCAGTTCCATTAGTGACTTGATGTCGGCCGATACCTGAGGTTGGCGCTCTGTTTGTGCATCGGTTGGGGGCGACCCTGGGGGGGTCACTGTGGATATGACAGCGCCCCGGTGTTACAGTCTCGTGGAGGTCGTGAGAAACAGTTAATGGACCCCTGTTATATAAGAAGAACCCCTTTTAATCACCCCAAATAACCAGGAGTCTTTATTGGATATGAGCCTGACAGATATGTGTGGGGGGCCGCAGAGGTCGGACCCCAAGACCAGTCTGTAATAACAAAATCTGAGTGCTGATGCAGCCTCGTGTCCCCTCCTTATCGCTCTGTGGGGTCCCCGGGCGTTCAGTATTGAAGTGCCATCTCAGGAACTGGTTATCAGGACCCTCCCATGGTGTCCGCAGTGCGAGGCTTGATGTAACCGCACCCCCCATCCCTGCCCTTCTCACCCCCAGGACTAGAAGTACAGGAAAAGCCTCTCGGAGGAGGGGGAGGACTGCAGACAATGGCGGCTGTAAGAACAGTCTGTAGCCCCATTATCACCCTCATCATATTAGCAGAGCCCACAGCCTCTCTGGAGGACCCCCCCACCCCCCGACCTGAGAACATTGTTTGCTCATATCTACTTGGATCCCATCAAGTCAAGAAATACTGATCCCCTCCGATCCCCATCATGGTCGGCTTTATATTTTTATAGCATTATCTGATCATTAATTCATTTATGGGGGAGCAATGAGGACCCCCTTCTCTAAATGATGATCTGGTAGCTTAAATTTAGAGGTCAAGACCCCCCTCCACCATAGGATGTCCACACGCCCTACTGGAAAACAAGGTGGTTATTTCCTTGGATGTCGTGCAGTTCCACACTTCCCCTGCAGTGGCCGCTGTAGGTAAACCATGCGGCTGCCTGCAACCTCCTACTCGGCGATCACAACTGATCCAAAGTGACCACACTCGTGTTATACCCCCAAATTTTGACTTTGTCCTGTTGTGATGGGTCTAAAACTAGGTCCCAATAATCCAGCACGTCCGTATGACCCCGATGGTCTGATCGCTTTCTAAGAAAACAAAACTACTTCCCGTCGGGCCTGGGGCCGAGTCATAAAAATTCAGTCTCCCTTTCTTTTTGGCCCACAGCAGATTCCTCCCGTCCCCGGTGACATTTCTACAATCGCGGCCCGGATTCCTGTTGTTCTTGGCTGGAATCCTTCTCGTCAATGGTATTTACAGACTACAGAGAGGTGACGCCAGCCCCCGCTGAGTCCTGACATTGAGCCTTACAGATCATCCATCAAGGGCATCTTGTATCAAAAGGCCTTAAAGGGGATGTCCACTCTCATCAGCCCCTCATTATTAGAAGGGTCCCCTTGACAGTAAGATGATGATTAAATATGGGAAACAGGGAAAAAAAACGGATATCCAGCGGATCTTCGATAAAATATAGTTTTTATTTAGGACATATAAAAGTTGCCATGTCACAAGGACAAAACACGGGATACAAATCCACAGAACATGATAGTCCCAACGTGCTTCAGCTATATGTTAGCCTTAATCATGGGATGATTAAATATCTTCCTGGGATCCCAAATGATCAGCTGTAATCTGTGAAGAATCCTGGCAGTAAGTGTTCAGCTTCCCTACAGCTCCCCCGCAGGAGAAATGAGGTATTACACTAATGGGATGCCTGACAATAACAGGACAGGACGGCTCCTCCAGACACTCTTTCGAACCAGGACCCTGAACAGAAGACCCCTCTCTAAACTGACTAATGGAGGACCCTCCCCATTACCAAAATATGTCCTAATGGGTCGTACGGAAAGCCACAGTAGACCGATCTTTTCGTTTTTAAAGGGAATGTGTCATCCGAAAATGACCTATTATTTAAGTCTGTTTTTTGTGTTAAACTTATTTATTCTTATTTTTTTTCTCCATATTATGGTCTTAAAACTTGTAAAAAAATTGCAATATTTCTATTTTTTTTTGACTTCCTGTTTTTTTCCGGAAATGCACATGCACATTAGCAGCAATGATGAGACCTCGACCCTATCTGCTGTATTGAAGCATCTAATGAGCGTGGGCGTAGGTCATTGTGAAGGGAGGAGGTGAGCTGTGACACCACCTAATGTGAGTGGAGGATCCTGTGTTATCTACTGCAGGGTTCCCCAACTCCAGTCCTCAAGGCCACCAACAGGTCATGTTTTCAGGATTTCCTTAGTATTACACAGGTGATAATTCCATCACCTGCACAGGCAATAATTCCATCACCTGTGCAATACTAAGGAGATCCTGAAAACCTGACCTGTTGGTGGGCCTTGAGGACTGGAGTTGGGGAACACTGATCTACTGTATGTAGAGGTGTTATCAGTTATTGTACAGGAGGAGGAGGTGATCTGTGACATCACCTATTGTGAATGGTGGATCCTGTGTTATCTACTGTATATAGAGGTGTTATCAGTCATTGTACAGGAGGAGGAGGTGATCTGTGACATCACCTATTGTGAATGGTGGATCCTGTGTTATCTACTGTATATTGAGGTGTTATCAGTCATTGTACTGGAGGAGGAGGAGGTGAGCTGTGACATCACCTATTGTGAATGATGGATCCTGTGTTATCTACTGTATATAGAGGTGTTATCAGTCATTGTACAGGAGGAGGAGAAGGTGAGCTGTGACATCACCTATTGTGAATGGTGAATTCATTGGCCAGTGTGAATATTGCAAGATAACTAATTCATTTTTTTTTTATAAAGATCATGAAATAAAGGGAGGGGGGAACTCTGCCAAAATGTTTTGTAAAAAAACATTACATGACACAGACTGCTGAGCTCAGTTTCTGATGACATTTTCCTTTTATAGCTTTTATTGGGGGACGTCCGACTCCTAAGGTCACCACGATCTCTAGAATAAAGCAGGGGCACTACACCCCCATCCAAAGCCAGGGGAGTTACTTAATGGTTTCGTACATGGGGTCTTCCCACCGTCTCTTCATTGCAGGAGCATCTCTCACTGCCCAATGCTACACAGAATATCAATTATTTTGCTTTTTTATTTTTTTTCGTAAATTGCATCTATAATTGTCACAGCTCGGCATAAAATTCTGCATTCTTCAAAATCTGGGTGGGAAAAAAGTGAATATGTTCACTTTGCAGCAGTTGATCAGTTGTGATCGCTGAGAAGAGCCCCTGGCAGCCGCAGGTTTTACCAACAGCGGCCACTAAAGGGGAAGTGAGGAACTACATTGCGCCCAAGGAAATTAAAGTGAACTTTGTTGCAAGCTATGGGGGGGGGGGGGGGGGGCACTAAACCACCAGCATGTCGAAATGTAACCCTGTGTCAAAATAAATGACTCTTGAGATGAGTGAATTTGGGGGGTAAAGTGGTGCGGTTACTTCAGGAGGGGGGTTTAGCCTTTAATTTTGAGTTGGGTAGTTCAAAATGCGCCACTCCAGCCAACCTTCAGATTTAGATTGGCGTATGAAACCCCAGTCTTAAAGGGGTGGTCAGGATTGACTATAAATTGCTGGACACTGGGTTGTGGGGTCTAACTGTTGTGACTATTACCACCCCCTCAAAGCAGGGCTCTGCAGTGCCGTGTTGGGATGGAGTGATAGTCGCACATACGCATCGTCGCTCCGTAGACGACGTCTGAGTGCTCATGCTCGCCCATCGCTTATTTCCGAAGCCCCGTTCTTGGCATTAGTGGGGGTCTCGGAGGTCTGACCTCTCCTTAGGATGTGTTGTTATATCTCCAGTTTCCATGATCAGTAGACACTTCATACCATGAGAGTTTCCATCATGATCTCTCCGTCCCCATCACATGTCCTCTTCTTGGCAGCGACGACCCTCCGGCCACATGCAGAAGTTTCCACCGGCAGCTGACGGCATGAAATACATTCTGTCCAGTGCTGGAGACGCTCCCGATATGAGGCACTCTCCCAATTTAGGGTGTCCGTAGCATTGCCCTAATAAAGGGGCTCCGCCTGAGGACAGCTCATGGCCTCTCTCCTACTGATTTCCGAAGTCCTATGGCGTAAAATGAATATGTGGATGGATTCAGTAACATATATTTACCCCATAAATAAAGGGATCATCCTATTAATTGGGGCTTTTCTACCAATTTTTAATATTGCTCTGGACAGAATCAGTCTCCTTCCCCTTCTGGCAGCTGGTATTTTCGAATTAAGGAGTAAAAGAGCTTATTAGTTGTCTGGGAGGAATGAATGTTGGAGGGTAAACGGGGGCCGGAGAAGGAGTCTTTACAGCATGCTGCCATGTTACTGCTCCTTTCTTGACAAGCGAGCCGAAAGCAATTTCTATTGGCTGACCTGCAGCGAGCAGAGGATCACTGGCGGTGCGGAAAGTGAGCAGGTTAAAAGAAGTCGTCAGGCAAAACCAATACTGCTGTGCTCAGTCAAGGGGGCGGAGCATGACACATTCTGTCTAGTGGTCATGCTCCGCCCCCAGGACTATAACAGCAGTATCTGTTTTCCTCAGGGCGTATTGGACAGGGTTTCATTAGAAAGAGGGGGAATAGATCTAGTTGTAGGAGGTCTATCAGGCAATGCTTCCTGGGAAAAGGTATGCAAATTAGTTCCCTGCCGGAAGGAAGTGAAGTGTCTCTCTAGTGCCACCTATAGGCAGCCATTCTGTAAGTACAAGTAGCTTCCTTCCTTCTGAAGAAAAGCTCCTTTTCCAGCTATTATATGTAGATGAGAAAGTTCCCGTTCACTGACAGCAAGCAGGAACTTGGGGAAAGAAAAGTTGGAAAGTAAACTTTTTGGAGGCTTCCAGGGAAACAGAACTTTATTGTTCCGATTTTAGGTTTTAGCGGTGTGACGGGGGAAGTCAGGAACAGTCTGCGCGCGGCCCTAACGAGGGATTAATGCTGTAATTATCAGGCCGACTCCAGAAAACCTGCCGGGAACTAGAGGTAAGAAGAGAGGAATGATACTGGGAGGTAAGCCCCCCAGGACCCCCGGCTGGGTCATGTCAGGCCACTTCTCTGCGCACGATGCCGCCTGCGGGCCGCGCTCCACCCTCACTAATAAGCAGGTGATATTCTTGGATGTGAAAGCAAAAAAAACCCCATAAGAACCGGTGCAGTCCCTGAGGTTGTAGATGCACTGGAGGGGGAGGAGGCTGTGACTACTAGGGGGTAGACTAGCTGGGGGGTAGAAGATGGGGGTACCTGCTGTGACTACTAGGGAGGTAGGTGGGGCTGTAGTAACTACTGGAGAAGGTGGGATGTGGGGTGTCTGCTGTGACTACTAGGGAGGTAGGTGGGGCTGTAATAATTACTGGAGAATGTGGGGTGTGGGGTCTCTGCTGTGACTACTAGGGAGGTAGGTGGGGCTGTAGTAACTACTGGAGAAGGTGGGGGGTCTGCTGTGACTACTGGGGAGGCAGGTGGAGCTGTAGTAACTACTGGAGAAGGTGGGGGGGGGTCTGCTGTGACTACTGGGGAGGCAGGTGGAGCTGTAACTACTGGAGAAGGTGGGGTGTCTGCTGTGACTACTAGGGAGGTAGGTGGGGCTGTAGTAATTACTGGAGAAGGTGGGATGTGGGGTGTCTGCAGTGACTACTAGGGAGGCAGGTGGAGCTGTAGTAACTACTGGAGAAGGTGGGGTGTCTGCTGTGACTACTAGGGAGGCTGGTGGGGCTGTAGTAATTACTGGAGAAGGTGGGGTGTCTGCTGTGACTACTAGGGAGGTAGGTGGGGCTGTAGTAATTACTGGAGAAGGTGGGATGTGGGGTGTCTGCAGTGACTACTAGGGAGGCAGGTGGAGCTGTAGTAACTACTGGAGAAGGTGGGGTGTCTGCTGTGACTACTAGGGAGGCTGGTGGGGCTGTAGTAATTACTGGAGAAGGTGGGGTGTCTGCTGTGACTACTGGGGGGTAGGTGGGGCTGTAGTAATTACTGGAGAAGGTGGGATGTGGGGTGTCTGCTGTGACTACTAGGGAGGCTGGTGGGGCTGTAGTAATTACTGGAGAAGGTGGGATGCCTGCTTTAACTACTAGGGAGGTCAGTGGGTCAATTGTAAGTACTGGGGGAGTTTGAATGGTCGGTTAGTGTGTTTAGTTTGGGTGACTACAGGGGATGTCGTTGGGACTGTTGTGACTACTGGTGAGATGGTGATAGTGAGTCTGTATATTTTGGCTGCCTGCTGTGACTACTAGGGAACTGTGTGGGGCTGCTGTGACTACTGATCAGTTATTCTAGTGTATTTGGGGCCCTTGGTATGGCTACTATGGAGGTACGTGATGCTGTCCTAACTACTAGGAAAGCTTGGATAGTAGGGCTAGTGTATGTAGGGTGTCTGCTGTAACTACTAGGGAGTAGAGTAGAACTGTTGTTTCTACTGGAAAGGTGTAATGGAAGTGTTACTGTGTGTTTGGGATGTGGACTGTGTTATACTGCAGGCAATAGTGACCATGGCATCTAATCGATTAGATGGGGGAAGCTCCCTCTGTCACCAATGAAGTGCCTGCAGTGACTACTGGGGAGTTCAGGACGGTACGGTTAGCATGTGTATGGGGTGCCAACTGTGGATACTAAAGAAAGTGACTGAGGCCTTCGTATCTAATTTCGCCATTTCAGTCACAAAAGCCCCAAACACCTCCCTAGTAGTCACAGCAGACACCTCACATACATACACTAACCCTCCTCCCTAGTAGTCACAACAGGCACCTCGCATACATATACTAACCCTCCTCCCTAGTAGTCTCAGCAGGCACCTCACATACATATACTAACCCTCCTCCCTAGTAGTCACAGCCGACACCTCGCATACATACACTAACCCTCCTCCCTAGTAGTCTCAGCAGGCACCTCTTATACATATACTAACCCTCCTCCCTAGTAGTCACAGCCGACAACTCGCATACATACACTAACCCTCCTCCCTAGTAGTCTCAGCAGGCACCTCTTATACATATACTAACCCTCCTCCCTAGTAGTCACAGCCGACAACTCGCATACATACACTAACCCTCCTCTCTAGTAGTCACAGCCGACACCTCGCATACATACACTAACCCTCCTCCCTAGTAGTCTCAGCAGGCACCTCGCATACATACCATAACCCTCCTCCCTAGTAGTCACAGCCGGCACCTCACATACATGCAATAACCCTCCTCCCTAGTAGTCTCAGCAGGCACCTCGCATACATACCATAACCCTCCTCCCTAGTAGTCACAGCCGGCACCTCGCATACATACACTAACCCTCCTCCCTAGTAGTCTCAGCAGGCACCTCGCATACATACCATAACCCTCCTCCCTAGTAGTCACAGCCGGCACCTCACATACATGCAATAACCCTCCTCTCTAGTAGTCACAGCCGACACCTCGCATACATACACTAACCCTCCTCCCTAGTAGTCTCAGCAGGCACCTCGCATACATACCATAACCCTCCTCCCTAGTAGTCTCAGCAGGCACCTCGCATACATACCATAACCCTCCTCCCTAGTAGTCTCAGCAGGCACCTCGCATACATACCATAACCCTCCTCCCTAGTAGTCACAGCTGGCACCTCACATACATGCAATAACCCTCCTCTCTACTAGTCACAGCTGGCATCTCGCATACATACACTAACCCTTCTCCCCTGTAGTCACAGCCGGCACCTCACATACATGCAATAACCCTCCTCTCTACTAGTCACAGCTGGCATCTCGCATACATACACTAACCCTTCTCCCCTGTAGTCACAGCTGGCACACCACATTCATTACTTTTGGGATGTTGAGGTTAGTGTATGTACCTTGGGTGCCTGCAGTGACTATTAGGGAGGTAGCCGAGACTGATGTGACTACTGAGTAGTAGCAGGGACTTCTCTGAAGACTTCAGAAGGGGAAGAGCGAACAGGACATAACGCTCGTCTGTCTGGTACTCAGAGAGGCCATGTCTTAGTAAGGGAGGATCTGTGGGGGAAAAACATGGAATTCACTGATCCCGAGGCCTCGTGGCTCCCCTATAAAGGCGTCTCCTCCTGCAGCTGCCTCGTCAGGTGTGATCAGTCCCCTCCGCCTCGTCAGGTGTGATCAGTCCCCTCCGCCTCGCGCCTCCCATGACTTCTGCCTCTGGTGATCTTTGATCACATAAGGTGTGACTTCTCCCGGCCGCCCCTGTTGTGAGTCGCTCCATCACCAGACTGGGCGGATTCCTGTATGTTCTCACCCCTGGAATTGAACTTTCTCCTAATCCTAAAACTATCCAAATGAGCTCTCCCCCAGGAGGAGGGAAGCCGGGTCTTATTGGAGGTGGACATCAGCGTCTCACACCCAGCTCCTTTAGGAGGAGACTCTGGTTTGGCTAAATCCCTCGTCATTTGGTAGAGGTCCTTCAAAAGGTGGCCCTAGAGATCCCGCTTTTTACTTCTGGAGGTAAGGTAATTTGCATACATTTTTTCCAGGCCTATAAGTCTCCTAACACCTGCTGGTGGTCTCCACATCTTCACAAGGAGAAAATGTGCCTCCTAAAAATATAAGCAGAATGTTCCAGGATTAGGGATGTTGTAAAATGGGTTTGTCCCAGAAACAGCGCCACTCTTGGCTATAGGCTTGTTTGGTATTGCAATACCACATGTGGCCTAAGTACAAGAGTGGCGCTGTTTTTATTTAATCACCTAACACCCTACTAAGTGTATATAGCCAAACCCACTGGGATCGGCCAACCATCATGTTTAAGGAGACTCTTATCAGGGAAGAGGGGGCGCTGGTAATGGAATATGAGCGTGGGGGGAGACGGTTGTCCAGCAAACGAGCGTTTAGTCTTGTATGTGCCCAGCATAACTGTTGGGGTCTAGTCAGTTGCCAGTTATTTCTGTACTTCGTGCCAATGTGTTAGCGAGTTAAAGGGAACGTCTTATCAGGGCACGTTTACATCAGATGAGAGAATCTTAATGATTCCCTATAAAGACTGACCTACTTGGCATCATTGCACCCACTAATTGACCCTCAGAAAGCATGAGAAAGGTGAGACACCAGCTGTCCTTCTTCGGGAGCCACAGAAGCAGGAAGTACATCATGTGACCTTGTCATGTGATCATGTTACACAAGAAAATTGCATGACAGAAAACATGATCAGTGATGACGAAAAATCTCCATTAAATGTCACTTGCTTAACCCAGCAGGAAGTACGGGGGCGTCTAAAAATCACTAAAGGTGACAAATCTCCGGGCCCGGATGGGATACACCCGCGAGTACTGCAGGAATTAAGTAACGTCATAGATAGACCATTATTGTTAATCTTTAAAGATTCCATAATAACAGGGTCTGTACCACAGGACTGGCGTATAGCAAATGTGGTGCCAATATTCAAAAAGGTGACAAAAACCGAACTTGGAAATTATAGGCCAACTAGATGGTGGCCCGATTCTAACGCATCGGGTATTCTAGAATATGTATGCGGTACACCGGGCGCAATCAGCAGAGCGGTGTTTAAATTTGGCGCCAATATCGCTGATTGGTCCCGGCCGGCGGGCGCGACCAATGAGCACAGCGGTGTTTACATTTGCCGCCCATATCGCTGATTGTTTGCATCAGGCGGCTGCGACCAATCAGCGACCCGTGTTACTGAGGACGGGGAGTGGCGTTGATGTGCGGGTACTTCCGATGTGAGGAGCCCGGAGATGAACGGCTAGCGCCGGTGATCTCCCAGCTGCATCGCCGCTGACTTCCATGCGGCTACCGTCGGGAGATCAGCGGCTATTGCCGCTGATCTCCCGCCGGTGGCCTGCATGTTTAAAATCCGGCGCCAATTCGCGGCCGTGCTGCGGCAGTCGCTGATTGGTCGTGCCAAGCCGCCCGCGATCGATCAGCACAGCGGTGTTTAAATTTGGCACCAAGAGCGCTGATTGGTTGCGGGCAGCGGCCGCAACCAATCAGCGTCGTATTAGTGAGGACCGGGGAGCGGCGCTGCCGAAGCATCCCGACCGGCGGCGCCGCTCCCCGGTCCTCCATTCACACTTGCCATCGGGAGATCAGTGGCCTTAGCCTTGGCCGCTGATCTCCCGACGGTACCCGCATGGAGGTCAGTGGCGCCACCGGTCGGGGTCCTTCTGCTGCTAGCTGCCGGGAGATGAGCCGCTAACGGCCGCCATATTTTTCTGAAATCCTGCGTTGCTGATTGGCCGCGGCCGGACCAATCAGCGACGCAGGATTTCCTGGACAGAAGGACAGACAGACTGGATAAGATGATTATATATATATACTAGATAAGCTTAACCTCTACTGTGGGTAAAATCCTGGAGGGTTTCCTAAGAGATGCTATACTAGAGTATCCGAAGAAGAATAACCTCATGGCCCAATATCAACATGGGTTTATGAGGGACCGTTCCTGTCAAACTAATCTGATCAGTTTTTATGAGGAGGCAAGTTCTGGACTGGACCGAGGAAATGCAGTGGATGTTGTGTATATGGACTTTTCAAAAGCTTTTGATCCGGTTCCACACAAAAGGTTGATACATAAAATGAGAACAATGGGGATAGGGGAAAATATATGTATGTGGGTTAAGAATTGGCTCAGTGATAGGAAACAAAGGATGGTTATTAATGGAACACACTCAGACTGGGTCTCAGGTAACAGTGGGGTACCACAGGGGTCCGTAATGGGGTACCACAGGGGTCAGTGTAGGGGGCATATAAAGTAATATTTCAATATTTGCAGATGACACTAAACTCTGCAGGGTAATCAATACAGAGGAGGACAATTTTATATTACAGGAGGATCTATGTAAACTAGAAGCTTGGGCTGATAAATGGCAAATGAGCTTTAATGGGGATAAATGTAAGGTAATGCACTTGGGCAGAGGAAATAAAATGTATAATTATATGCTTAATTGTAAAACACTGGGCAAAACTGTAACTGAAAAAGACCTGGGTGTATTGGTGGACGACAAGCTCATGTTTAGTGGCCAATGTCAGGCAGCTGCTGCAAAGGCAAATAAAATAATGGGATGCATTAAAAGAGGCAGATGCTCATGAGGAGAACATAATTTTACCTCTATACAAGTCATTAGTGCGACCACACTTAGAATACTGTGTACAGTTCTGGCCTCCGGTGTATAAGAAAGACATAGCTGAACTAGAGCGGGTGTAGAGAAGAGCGACCAAGGTTATTAGAGGACTGGGGGGTCTGCAATACCAAGACAGGTTATTAGAGGACTGGGGGGTCTGCAATACCAAGACAGGCTATTAGAGGACTGGGGGGTCTGCAATACCAAGACAGGTTATTACACTTGGGGTTATTTACTGTGGAAAAAAGAAGGCTTAGGGGTGATCTTATTACTATGTACAAGTATATGAGGGGACAGTACAAAGACCTGTCTACTGATCTTTTTACTCTGAGGCCTGAGACGGGGACAAGGGGGCATCTTCTACGTCTGGAGGAAAGAAGGTTTAATCATAATCACAGACGGGGATTCTTTACTGTAAGAGCAGTGAGACTATGGAGCTCTCTGCCGCATGATGTTGTAATGAGTGATTCACTACTAAAATTTAAGAAGGGCCTGGATGCCTTTCTTGAAAAGTATAATATTACAGGTTATATATACTAGATTCCTTGATAGAGCGTTGATCCAGGGAACTAGTCTGATTGTCGTATGGAGTCGGGAAGGAATTTTTTTCTCCAATGTGGAGCTTAGTGTTTGTCACATGGTTTTTTTTTTGCCTTCCTCTGGATCAACATGTTAGGCTATGGGGTGAACTAGATGGACTTAGTTTTTAAGGCTGAAGGAAGACTGTTACTATGTGACCTCCTGTTCTGCTGAGCAGGCTTGCTGTCTTCTAGGCCGGACCTATCTTTTTCTTCTTGTGGTCCTGGTTAGTCCCGCTGCCATGAGAGGCTCGTACCCTTTGGGATTTGGGGTCCACTTGCCGCCGGGATCTTTTGTGGCCAGTCACTTTCAGACCACTGAGACACATCGGGGCCAACTTATCTGAGCACACCAGTTTTGGGATTTTTCTCCAGGGCTTTATTTGGTTCCTGTGATTTTTGCTGCTCAATGAGTTAAACATTCATTGTGACCGGGGTCACGAAGTTCACGAGTGACCTTAGGACCCGGCTCCACACTGACGCCAGATCTCGCCTGTCACTCATCTACTCAGCATTATTCTACCTGACTCCACAGTCTGGAAATCCCAAACCAAATACATTACCCCAGGATGATCGCCCGCTCCAGAGAAACACAACCACACCACCTAAGACCACCATATAAAAAATATATAGTGCTCAAAAAGGGGCTGTATAGGATTAGGAAAACATGGCTGCTTTCTCTCCTTATTAAATTGAATCTGACAGAGTGGCAGTACCAGAAACAACCCGTAGATAGGAGGTGGCACTGTTCTTTTAAAAAAAAAAAAAAAAAAAAAAAAAGAGAAGTCATGTTATATGCTTCATCTTATCCCATAAATCCACTATAAGAATTCACTATCTGTCCCACTGGCTGCTGGAGGTCAATGACTTTCTACTATACAAACGAAGCTGCAGTGTAAAGTATGAGTGCAGTAGACTGAAAATGCTAATACGTTTTAGAAGAAAGTTGTCCAGGACGACCATCTAATCTGCACAGGGTGGGTTGTCCAGACTCCACATCAATGGCAGATGCTGGGGATTTCTAAATGCCTGCTACTTGATTCCCACAGGAGATAAGCGGCTGCCTGAGAAATTTGGAAGCCCCTCATTCTCATTGTTATTCTTATCTGTCCGCTGCACGTTGCTCCTGACGTTGGCCGCCCCTTCTGTCCGCTGCGCGCCGCTCCTGACGTTGGCTGCCCCTTCTGTTCGCTGCGCGCCGCTCCTGACGTTGGCCGCCCCTTCTGTCCGCTGCGCGCCGCTCCTGACGTTGGCCGCCCCTTCTGTCCGCTGCGCGCCGCTCCTGACGTTGGCCGCCCCTTCTGTCCGCTGCGCGCCGCTCCTGACGTTGGCTGCCCCTTCTGTCCGCTGCGCGCCGCTCCTGACGTTGGCCGCCCCTTCTGTCCGCTGCGCGCCGCTCCTGACGTTGGCCGCCCCTTCTGTCCGCTGCGCGCCGCTCCTGACGTTGGCCGCCCCTTCTGTCCGCTGCGCGCCGCTCCTGACGTTGGCCGCCCCTTCTGTCCGGCGCGCGTCGCTCCACCTGCACAACTGCAGCTGAAGACTTGTATTGCTTGGCTTGGAATGTATTCCAGGTTTTTTGTGTTCTTTTGGCCACTAGATGGATCAGTCCATGTACAGATGGCGCCATTTTTGTCACCGCATTTACAGTAATAAACACAAATGCCCGTCGTTTACCCCATGGCCCTAGTTTTTATGTTAAGCAACGGGGTGGGGAGGGACGTGACCCGTCCTATTACCGACATCTGTCTCACATTTAGGACACGGATTAGTGTAAAGTCTTCACTAGAGGCCGCGTCAGCACCTCGCTGATTACCAGCGGATTATGCCTGTGGGGGGAGGGGGAGGCAAGGAAAGAGGCGCAGGTGTGGGGTGGCACGTCGCGTGCTCTGATGACGCCAGCAGGGGACGTTCACACACAGGGATGGATGGGGTGAATATATCCATACACCGGCTGTAGGTGATTTTTCTCATGTTCCATCTTCCGGTCCGCAGACATCCATTTCCTGTCATGTTTCCTACACATTTCCTTTGCTCGTAGTCACAGGAAGACCACGGTCCATTTCTTCCTTGCGATGAAGGGGGGGCTCTGTCATTTTTCATGAGGTGTAGAAAATCAGAAAACATTTTGGGGTTAAATGATCGACTACCTGCAGCCACCACTAGAGGGAGCTCAGGAGCTGACTGAGTATACAGAGAACTCAATGATAACTCTGTCTGCAGTGAGCTCTCTCTAGTGGTAGCTGCAGGTAATTAAACTGTCTATACGGGGGATTTGTAGCTCTTTATCAGACAAATTGAGGTTCTGTGCAAGCGATGCCATTAAAAAGAATTAAAACATTACGGTCAACCGTTCCTAGATGGCTGATAACAGGGAGCAATAGATGACATTTCCACTTCTCATGCCATAGTGGTGTACTGTCCCTTTAAATCACATCAGGAGACCCTTGTGCAGGATGTCTGGAGTAATAATAAAACCCGCATAATCTTTTGAATGGACTCGCTGGCTCCGGTCACATGATGCCGGAGCGTTCCACTCTGTTAACGAGGCCGGGGGTGTATCAGCCGGTTAATGATTCCAGCAAAGGCTGTAATGATTAATCCCATCAGCTGCTGCTAATCGCCCTGCAAGGCACAGGAGGCATCGGCGGCTCGCAGCCTTCTCTGCTGGACGCCGGCACATCCCATCTCCTGGATTCATTGTTTTTTATTATTTTATTTTCTTTACAGAATAATCGACTTTTAAGTCCAGAAATGGGACGTCGGTGACGGCCCCTCCAGAATTTCCGTGATCTGTGGTCCATTAGGATGGTAAGCGGCAGTTCTATATCTTGACTTTTTTGCAGTCAGAGTTCTGCTCCGGCTGCTGCTCTGGTTACTCCTACTTTTTTATTGCTTTTTTTTTTTCTTCCTGCAGAGAGCAGCATGATGTAGGGGCAGAGACCCTGATTCCAGCGATGTATCACTTATTGGGCTGCCTGGTGTTTTGATAAAATCAGTGTTTTATCAGCAGGAGCTTATCACTACAGGACTAGTAAACCTGCTGCAGAGTAGTTCAGCCACGCCCCCTTCACTGATTGGCTGCTTTGTACAGTGTGCACAGAAAGCAGCCAATCAGTGGTGTGGGCGTGGTTATACAGAGCTCAGCATTTTGAGAGAACTGTGATTTTATCAAAACTACAGCAAGCAGCCCAGTAAGTGACATATTGCTGGAATCAGGCTCTCTGCCCCTACATCATGCTGCCATCAGATTACATATCAAAACCCCACCTTTTAAATAGGAATATAAATAGATGGGGGTCTGTCACCCAAGGAGATAAGCGGCTGCCGTACTCATCGGGCTCTTATCTCATTGGAAAGTAATAGCGCAGTCCACGCTTCCCCAGATGGTCGCCCTGTGCCTCAGGGAGGTTAGTCTGTAATTCCTCCTGGCAGCTGCAGATCTTTCCGTCCCCTCCGGACATGTTCGGGGACGTTGTCCAGGAATGACGGGGCTGGTGTTGCACGGTGCGTGTGACCTTGAGCCCAGGCTGTTATCTCGTGTTTCCATAGTATACACTGCTATCATACGGGTACGCGACGCCCCGTGTGACGGCTCGCGTCACCGCCCTCTGTCACCCCTCAGAGACAATGGTGGGAGTAGTCAGTGACAGACATGTGCAGGCAGGACGTCGTCGTTACCGAGGCGGAGGATTTTACACTTAAAAGGGGTATTCCCATCTTCAAGATCCTATCCATATATGTAGTAGGTGTAATAATATTAGCAAATACCTCCAATTAGAAATGTAGTAGAGTTCTCCTGATTAGTTATGGTGCTTACCCAATGTTCTTAGTTATCCATGGTTACGACCACGCATATAGTGACAGTTAGTTGTTAGTGGTGGTAACCATGGCTACCAAAGCTACTGCAATGCCCTGCACATGGAATAAGCAACATAGCTAATCAGGAGAACTATACTACATTTCTAATTTGAGGTATTTGCTGATATTATTATTATTATTACACCTATTACATATTGGGATAGGAACTTAGGACACAGACCATTTTTTATTTGGGGTTTATAGGAATACCAAGATGGGTGTGATGGGGGCCTTCAGAAAACTCCGGCTGCCCTGTGGTCCAGGCTTCGATGGCCGGTGGTCTACGTGTCCTCGCTGATTTTTCTTTACATTTTTGGCTTCCTTCGCAGTGTAATGATCACAGGCACGAGCTGCTATGTCCGCCCTCATGATAGACACGGATGGAGACTACTGCGCGCTGACGCCCCTGGAGGATGATGACCTCGGCAGCCCGCTGCCCGGAGAATTCCTCCAGGAGATCGGGGAGATCCAGGACATCTCGCAGAGCATCGGAGACAACGAATCCGCCTCGTTCGGCACCGCCGAGTACACTTATCTGGGGAACGGGCCTGGCTCCAACGGATCCGTCAGCACCGATCTCACAGGTTAGAGGGGGGCGGGCGCGGAGCCGCCTGTGGGGGGCATCCTGCATGGGAAATGGCAGTATTTGGGCACTGACAGGCTCTAGGTGGTGATATGATTTAGAAAAGACCTCGGAGGTGTCGCCAAACGTTCCCAGGGTCCAAAACATCAACTAGAACCTGGACTAGAGCTGTAAACTGGCTCAGACCTTAGACCAGCCCCCCTGAAATCATTCAGACCCCAAATTAAACCTATAGAATTTATTAATACTTCAGACCAGACCCTTAAATTTCATTCAGACTCCAAGTCAGGACTCTAACATTCCCCCAAACCGGGACCCCTAACATTAACTTGGCTCCCCCAGGCCAAACCACAGAAAATGAACGTGGTTCCCCCAAGCCGGGCCCCCTGAAAATGAACGTGGTTCCCCCAAGCCAGGCCCCCTGAAAATGAACGTGGTTCCCCGGGCCCTGCTCATCGGTCGGTGGGGGACTAGTCCTGCCCCGTTATGTGACGTTGCTCTTTTGTCTTCCTGTAGCAGACACCCTCTCCCCAGCATCCAGTCCGTCCTCTATCTCCCTCCCCGCTCCGGCTGGAGGCGCAGAAGATCAGGCGAACAAACAGCTGAACCTCGAGTGTCGGGTGTGTGGGGACAAGGCGTCAGGATTTCACTATGGCGTCCACGCATGTGAAGGCTGCAAGGTGAAACCCTTACCCAGCTTTATTCAGAGCTCATTAATGACAGCGGGACACAGCGCCCCCTCTTGTGCACAGCTTGTGTCTAGTATTGCGGCTTTATAGTCAAAGCTGACGGAGACGGGCTTCAAGGCCTGTTACATCCACAGCTGGTTTTAAGGGTAGGAGGTCGGGAACGTCAGGAGGAGGCAGTTAAAGCCGTGGCAATGTGATATTAGTTAGGTGGGAACTATATAGGAGTATTATGTGCAATTTTTAGGCACAATAATTTTTGGACACCGCATATTTTTAGGTCTAAATTGTGATTTTTTTTTATTTATTTATTTTTTGGAGGGGGCTGTGAATGGCAATATTGACGCTATTGTGTGTGCGGTATATGGCAGTATTATGTAAGCACATATGGGGCTATTATGTGGGACGTATATAGCAGTATTATTTTGGCATAATATATGGCGACAATGTTATCCTGGTACTATATGGCGTTATTATGCAGGCTTTTTATTGCAATAGGATCTTGGCAATGTATGGTGGTATTTTATATGTGCTTTATATAGCAATATTATATTGCCACTCCGGCGGTGTTATACAGGTTGTATATGGCGGTATGATGAGGGCTTTTTATAGCAGTATTATTTTGTCACTATATGGCAGTATTGTGTGTGTGTGTGGTATATGGCAGTATTATCTAGGCACATATGGGGCTATTATGTGGGATGTATATGGCAGTATTATCTAGGCACATATGGGGCTATTATATGGGCTGTATATGGCAGTAATATTTTGGCATACTATATGGTGACATTATGTGTGCTCTATTATCTTGGCACTACGTGGGCTGGACACTATATGATAGTATCATCTTGAACATTATATGGCGGTACTTTGCTGTGTATGGCGGTATTAATAGGTCACCGATTGTGGTGCATTTTTGGCGGTGGACGCTGTTACGTAGATCAGATCGGTCTGGGGGGGGTCATCATACTTCTGTACCAACTATTTCTGGGGCCCGATGTGGGCCATGACATATGGCGGTGGAATTGCACATAATATGATTTCCTAACCTCATCTTAATGTTGGGACCCCCGACCTCTGGGCCCCTAAATGTGTAGTGTCCCCCACATCTATATATGCCATCATTAATGCTGGCATTGCTCCATTATTAGGGGTTTTTCAGAAGAACCATCCGCCTAAAGCTGGTGTACGACCGGTGTGAACGGGCCTGTAAGATCCAGAAGAAGAATCGGAACAAGTGCCAATATTGCCGCTTCGAGAAGTGCCTTAGTGTCGGGATGTCCCATAACGGTGAGTGACCCAGAGGCCGCGGGGGAGGAGTCTTATCGGGAGGCGTGGCTTATGTTGTACTGCAGTGGGGAGAGGCTCCTGCCGCAGCCAGTTGTTTTGGGGGTAGCCGGCGCCATTCACACACATCTTCTGTTGCCTCCGCAGCGATCCGCTTTGGGAGGATGCCTCGTTCGGAGAAGGCAAAGCTCACTGCCGAAATTCTCACGTGCGAACAAGATGTGAAAGGCTCAGAAATGGCCGACCTCCTGTCCCTGGCCAAACTCATCTACGAGGCTTATCAGAAGAACTTCAACATGAACAAAGTCAAAGCAAGAGCCATTCTCACCGGGAAAGGCAACAACTCCGTACGTTTCCCACGAGCGTCAAATTCCGATTTAAAAGGTTTTTTTTTTTTTCTAATGCTGATCAACCCCTTTAAATCATATTTAAAGGGGTTTTTCACCATAGAAAGCAATTGAATATGACAAGTTTTGTCAGGACCACCACTGATCCTTAAATAGGACTTGAGTGGCCAGAAGCATTAGAAAAAAAGCTTAAAGGGGCCGTGATCTTTGTTTTTGGGGCGTTCCTCCAATCTTCACGTATGGCATAGCAATAGAAATATCCCTTTAAAAGGGTGGGGGGTGGGGTTGTCCAGTTTTTAAGAATAAAAGACCCCATTTCTAAGGCCACCCGTCCCATGACTAGAAGTGATGTCACCACTGAGAGGACCAGAGCGGAGAACAGCCTTAAAGCGTGTCTTTCGCCTTTGGAGGACCCAGTGTAATACTTCATTTCCCCTTTAGGGGTGCTGCAGGGAAACCGCTCTTGCTTCTGAGTTCCTCCTGGTGATCGCCTGGCATGCCGGTTTGGAAGTGATTTATTTATTTTTTCTTCCACCCGTCCTCCTGGGAGTTGTAGTTGTCTCACTCGGGGTGATGTTTGCCGTCTCCCGGAGCAGAGTAACCTTTAGAGTGAACTCTGCAAACAATCCACTGTCAATATACAAAGTGCGAGCGAGCAGTCACAGCAATCACTGCATAGTCCCGGATCGTCAGATCTCCGGGGACATTAAAAAATGTAAAAAATAATATTTTAGAAGAAAAATAATAGCATTTTGTTAGAACTCTGTATTGTGCTGTCCCTCTGTTAACTCCTCCTGGAAATTCACAACCGGGTGTTGCACTTACTTAAACTATCTGAATGTCTGTGTGCCCAGACTCTCAAATTGTAATGGTTACGCCCAGTCGTCAAATTATTTGTCTGCTTCCAGGAAGAGTAACAGAGGGACAATGCGTAAGTTCGAAGAAGATGATTGTTTTTACAGTAGATGTTACTGATATTGCGGAAACCTATAGAAGAACTTTTATAATTTTGTGAATAATTTTTGGGTACAAATCCATTTTTGTTTTGTCTTTTTTTTTTTTTTTTTTTTCCCGGCAGCCGTTCGTTATACACGACATGGAGACCTTGTGTATGGCAGAAAAGACATTAGTAGCCAAGCTGGTGGCCAACGGTATACAGAACAAGGAGGCAGAGGTACGCATCTTCCATTGCTGCCAGTGCACGTCGGTGGAGACCGTCACCGAACTCACAGAATTTGCCAAATCCATACCAGGATTTACCGAACTGGACCTGAACGATCAGGTGACCTTACTAAAGTACGGGGTCTACGAGGCCATGTTTGCCATGCTGGCTTCTGTCATGAACAAGGACGGCATGTTGGTGGCTTATGGAAATGGTTTTATTACCCGCGAGTTCCTGAAGAGCCTACGGAAGCCCATAGGGGACATGATGGAACCCAAGTTTGAGTTTGCCATGAAGTTCAACGCATTGGAGCTGGATGATAGTGATATCTCGCTCTTCGTCGCTGCCCTCATCTGCTGTGGAGGTAGGGCCTTCATCCCCTTCACTGTACTCTTGTGTTTTCCACCAAATTTTGGGTGGAGATTTAGTAAACAATGCAGCCATGTTTAAAGGGGATTTCTACTGAAGTGTAACTCTAAATGAAAAGAAAATAACTCCATAATGAACAGACCTGCTTGAGTCTCGCCCCCTTTTGCCCTTTTCCTCTCCCCTCCTCGCCCCTCACAGGCGCCCATCCGCTCCCTCTCCACACGTGAAAGGAAGAAGTATGGTGTGGGGTGGGAGGATGAACATACATGTGGGAGTGGGGGAGAGGGTGTGTGGGGGGATGTGTGCGCAGAAGAGTCCTCTAGACTCCACCCCCCCTAACCTGCCCCCCGTACTCCTACACGTTCGCCCACCCCTCCCTCTCTTCTTCTCACTGCATAGGGAGGAAGGAACAAGGGGACAGGGAGGGAAATGGGCGAAGGAGTGGGCAGGAAAGGGGCGGAGAAGCGAGAGGGGAAAAGAGCCTTTTCCCCTCTCGCTTCTCCTCCGCCCTTTTTCCCCTCTCGCTTCTCCTCCGCCCTTTTTCCCCTCGCCCCCACCCATGCACGGGAGAAGAAGAGAGGGAGGGGTGGGATGAACGCACAGGAGTAAGAGGGAGGGGAAAGTCTGGAGGACTCTTGTGAGCATGCATCCCCCCACACACCCTTTCTCCCACCCCACACCATATTCCTCTCCTGTGAGAGGGAGGGGGAGGGAGGGAGGGGTTGTCCCTGCTTAGCAGGTTTAAATAGGTGATAATTTGCTACATTTGTATAATCCCTTTAATAGGAAAAACATGGCAAGAAAATGCTATTATTTATTCCTATTCCGCTGTTTGTCTGGTTACAGACCGCCCAGGATTGGTGAATGTACCGAGTATAGAGCGGATGCAAGAAAACATTGTGCACGTCCTGAAGCTTCACCTGCAGGCCAACCACCCGGACGACAACTTCCTCTTCCCCAAACTCTTACAGAAAATGGTGGACTTACGGCAGCTGGTGACGGAGCACGCGCTGCTGGTGCAAACCATCAAAAAGACTGAGACCGATGCCTCCCTCCACCCGCTACTGCAGGAGATCTACAAGGACATGTACTGAGGCCCCGCACAGATACTGCACCGTCCTCCCAAAACATTGTAAAGCTGCCGTGCCTTCTACACACATCACAGACACCGGTCCTGAACCCCTCCACCAGTCTTCCTTTTATTTCATTTACAAAAATGTAAGAATTTTTTTCTTCCGATCGATCACAAAAATAACTGAAGAAACCCGAATCAAGAAATGTCGGGGTCTTCTAGCCATACTTACAGATATCAGAGCTGAAATCCTCCATAGACGCGGTACAACAACCCACCTCTTTTATATTTCTAATTTAAAAAAAAAAAAAAATTTTTATATATACGGTGTATATATAGAATTTTATATATTGTTTTTTTATTAATATATATTTCAAATTTTTTTTTTTTTCTTGAATTGTCCAAACCGCCAATATCGTTCACACAAGGGGCTGTGTAGATGTATTATTGCTGTTCACTGCCGTCCCTTTAATTGTCAATCAGTCGATTCAGTCGGATCGGACTTTTTTTTTTTTTCCCCGGATTTTAGCGAATGATCATCTGTGGGGGAAACTCCACCAAGTCTCCAGGATTAACCCCCATCATTTATAATCGCCCCTTGTGGGTGTCAAATTTTGAGCTATTTTTTCAGACTTCTTAACCCAAGAAGAAATGGAGATCTATAATAACTTACAATTTCTGATGGATACAGAATGTTTATGGAATACAATTTGTAAGGTACTTTTTATCGATGATGTTTTTCATAAAAAAAAATGGAAAAAAAAAATTGTGAAAAAATCCAATTTCACACTACAAACCTTACAGAACAAAACCCCAAGTGATGGGGGGTACTGGGTAGCAGACAGCAGTGTTTTTATTTTGGGGGAAATTATTTATAAATTCCTGTTTTTTAAATTTTTTTAAAAAAATGTAATTTTTTTTTTTTTTTTTTTTTAAAAGCTTTGGTGAAATGATCTAGAATTTTTTGTTTTTAATCAGGGGCTAATGATTAACATAGTTGTATATGGTTGCCAGTCTTTTAATATGGATCCTAATTAATGTTCGCGTTAATTACAAACATTCATGTACATGCACTGCTCATAATTTAGTCATTACATTATTATTATTATTTTTTTTTTTAACTCTCAGGGATATTCAGAGTTACTTCCTTTTATATAAGTTAACGAGCACTTTCTTTTCTTTTTCCCCTTCCTCTCCATAAAGCAGCAATATTACCAGTCTATAGATCTTTAGTAAATCTTACAACTCATCACACATGACAATTTCCAATTACATATATATTTTTTTTCTAATATATATCTTTATATATAGAAAAATGCGTATATATATTGGAAAAAATATATTTTTCTAATGTGTGGGGGGGTGTATATTAGGAAAAAAAAAAATTTATTTCTTCTAATATATATATTTTTTCCACTTAACATAGACACTAAGAAAGAAATTACTTTTTAATTTTCTAAATTATAAAAAATAAATAATAATAAAAAAATACTAAAACTAAATTATATTTTTTAATTATGTAGAATCTTTAATCTAGTCCCACCACGATCTACCACCCATACTGGTATTTTATGTGGCAGAGGGGCATTTAGAAATCAGATTGCTGGTGATGCTTTTATCACTGCTCTCTCTACAGACTCGCCCCCGAGGAGCAGCGGTCACACACAGTTATAGGGAGCGATCGGGAAATGTAATTCTTGCCTGTGACCAGCCTTAAGTTTGCTTTTTAATTTTAATGTAAAGCAGTAGATGGTCAGGGGAACAACAATTGCCCTATAATCCAGACCGAACACAGATCTGACAGTTCCTGTTCTCAAATTAAAGTCATAACCAATTTTTTGAAGTTTTACTACAATGGCTGAAAGGTTATAAAAGCCACAAAGTTAAAGGGTTTTATATATATATATACATACATATACATACATACACATATATATATATATATATATATATATATATATATATATATATATATATATATATATATATATATATATATATATATATATATATATATATATATATATATATATATATATAAAATAATATAAATTTTTTTTTTTTTTTTCCTCTCCACTCCCCTCCACCCATATATAAAACTATACATTTTCCTAGGACTTCTATAATGGTTTAGGACAGTCATACAATAGTGCAGCTAAGTGGCGTCACACACATTGCACAACTTACTACCTGTGTATAGGCTGTAACACTGTAAATTACTAACCTGGAAATATTTTTATATATATAATTTTTTAATATACATATATATATAATTTTTTATTAAAAAAATAAATTATATATTTTTTTTACATATATAATATATGCTCTCTTTTTTAGATATATAATGTGCTCTCTTTTTTAAATATATATGTAAAAAAATATATATAATACAATCTAATTTATTTTTTTAATAAAAAATTATATATATATATATATATATATATATATATATATATATATATATATATATATATATTTTTTTTTTTTGATCTTTGCACCCATATAATGGAAGTCCAGTAGTTTTGCATCATAAATATAATTAATAACATGCACAATTGGGCATTACTAGATATTGTAAAGGGATTCCTACAGACTTCCATGAATCAAAATTATCATTGGCTCCTTCATTATTATTATTATTTTTTTTTTAGATTCTTTTGCTTTCCAGCTGCTACAAACGACAAATCCCAGCATGCCCTCTCATCCCCTCCATCGCCCGCCCGCTGCGATTTATAGATTTGCAACGGGTTAGATGTTACTGCCCTAGAAAAGTTTTTCCCACTTTGTTTTTCCTTTTTTTTTTTAATTGCTGCTTTAACTTTTAAATTTACTATGTGAATTCTGATATCGTACAAATAAATCTCTATATATTTTTATGGTCGTTCATAACTGACTTTAAAAAAAAAAAAAAAAGGTAACTTTTTTTTTGTGTATATATTTTATTTTCCTATGGTATGTGAAAACAAATGTAAAGTTGGTGTGACTTTTTACACTTTATATTATGAAATGTGGGTTTGAAAAAAAGAAAAAAGAAGCAATTTGACAAAGAGGAATTAATAATAAAAAAAAAAAAAAAAAAAACAACAACTGGGTGGCCCCATTGCATAAAAGAAAAAATTAAATTAAAATTTGGCCTCCCAGGACAAAAGAGGTTTATGATTGTTTCACCTTCCACTCTTTTGCCAACTTGCAGAGGAATAAAAAAACATTTATTTTGCAGGTGGTTACTTCCCAATCAGAAAGGAGACGGGGCGAAACCCCGCGGAGCCCCAGTGTCTGCCCTTATTGGTCGCGCCAAAATTATTATTCAGACTTTCATAGTAAAGTATAGAAATCATTAAGATTATGGAAAATACAAAGTAAAATGTCCATATAAAACTTGATTTTGTATTTTTTTGATATTTGAATTATTTTTTTTTTTACTTTCTCCTTGATATTTCTTGTCAAGTTCTACTAGCTTTGGAAGTGGGGGTGGAGATTTGTCGCTCTACAGGAAGTGAGACAGGGCCTCCCGTTCGGCCGCGCCCGCCCTCCCTCTCCCGTTCGGCCGCGCCCGTCCTCCCTCCCTGAGGTGGGTGAGGGGATTGTGCACGATCTGAGGAGTGAAGCAGCAGTGCTGAGGAGGTGGCGCATGTGCCCACAGGTAGGACTGTGATATATGAAGAGACCAGATCAGCGTTGGAACTGGCAGAGGTGAGTAGTTTTTTTATGTGGGGCCATTATACTGTATGGAGGGCCGTGTGGGGATTACTGTGATGGGGTCACCATTATTTCTTGGGGGGGATTGAGAGAGGTGAGTACAGTAGAGTCATTATACTGTGCATGTGGAGGAATTGTGGGGGGTATTATACTGTGTTTGGGGGCACTTTTGTTTGCATAATACTTTGTTTTATTCAAGGTTTTTTATCCTTGGTTATTATGTATATAAATTAGGCCGTTGGGTCTTATGCATTTTACTGCTCTTAAATAACATATTATAATATTCCAATACTAGATGGAGGCCGGATGCTATCGCATCGGGAGGGTGGTGATGTCACGATGGGGGCAGGCTTTGTAGTGTTGAGAATCTCTCGCCCACCTATCCACTCTCTCTCTCTCCACCCTGTTCTGACTTTTCCCGTCTGTGCTCTCTTCTTTGACCTGTGTACCCCATGTGCTATCCCCCTTGTCTGCTGTCTCTCTCCACCTCTGTGCTGTCTTTTTCCCTCATGTGCTGTCCCTTTTGAACTCTCTCTCCCCTGTGCGCTTGTTCTCTCTCTCTCTCTCCCCTGTGCGCTTGTTCGCTCTCTCTCTCCCCTGTGCGCTTGTTCGCTCTCTCTCTCCCCTGTGCGCTTGTTCTCTCTCTCTCCCCTGTGCGCTTGTTCTCTCTCTCTCCCCTGTGCGCTTGTTCTCTCTCTCTCTCTCCCCTGTGCGCTTGTTCTCTCTCTCTCTCTCTCCCCTGTGCGCTTGTTCTCTCTCTCCCCTGTGCGCTTGTTCTCTCTCTCCCCTGTGCGCTTGTTCTCTCTCTCCCCTGTGCGCTTGTTCTCTCTCTCCCCTGTGCGCTTGTTCTCTCTCTCCCCTGTGCGCTTGTTCTCTCTCTCCCCTGTGCGCTTGTTCTCTCTCTCCCCTGTGCGCTTGTTCTCTCTCTCCCCTGTGCGCTTGTTCTCTCTCTCTCTCTCTCTCTCCCCTGTGCGCTTGTTCTCTCTCTCCCCTGTGCGCTTGTTCTCTCTCTCCCCTGTGCGCTTGTTCTCTCTCTCCCCTGTGCGCTTGTTCTCTCTCTCCCCTGTGCGCTTGTTCTCTCTCTCCCCTGTGCGCTTGTTCTCTCTCTCCCCTGTGCGCTTGTTCTCTCTCTCCCCTGTGCGCTTGTTCTCTCTCTCCCCTGTGCGCTTGTTCTCTCTCTCCCCTGTGCGCTTGTTCTCTCTCTCCCCTGTGCGCTTGTTCTCTCTCTCCCCTGTGCGCTTGTTCTCTCTCTCCCCTGTGCGCTTGTTCTCTCTCTCTCCCCTGTGCGCTTGTTCTCTCTCTCTCCCCTGTGCGCTTGTTCTCTCTCTCCCCTGTGCGCTTGTTCTCTCTCTCCCCTGTGCGCTTGTTCTCTCTCTCCCCTGTGCGCTTGTTCTCTCTCTCCCCTGTGCGCTTGTTCTCTCTCTCCCCTGTGCGCTTGTTCGCTCTCTCCCCTGTGCGCTTGTTCGCTCTCTCCCCTGTGCGCTTGTTCGCTCTCTCCCCTGTGCGCTTGTTCGCTCTCTCCCCTGTGCGCTTGTTCGCTCTCTCCCCTGTGCGCTTGTTCGCTCTCTCCCCTGTGCGCTTGTTCGCTCTCTCCCCTGTGCGCTTGTTCGCTCTCTCCCCTGTGCGCTTGTTCGCTCTCTCCCCTGTGCGCTTGTTCGCTCTCTCCCCTGTGCGCTTGTTCGCTCTCTCCCCTGTGCGCTTGTTCGCTCTCTCCCCTGTGCGCTTGTTCGCTCTCTCCCCTGTGCGCTTGTTCGCTCTCTCCCCTGTGCGCTTGTTCGCTCTCTCTCCCCCCTGTGCGCTTGTTCGCTCTCTCTCTCCCCCCTGTGCGCTTGTTCGCTCTCTCTCTCCCCCCTGTGCGCTTGTTCGCTCTCTCTCTCCCCCCTGTGCGCTTGTTCGCTCTCTCTCTCCCCCCTGTGCGCTTGTTCGCTCTCTCTCTCCCCCCTGTGCGCTTGTTCGCTCTCTCTCTCCCCCCTGTGCGCTTGTTCGCTCTCTCTCTCCCCCCTGTGCGCTTGTTCGCTCTCTCTCTCCCCCCTGTGCGCTTGTTCGCTCTCTCTCTCCCCCCTGTGCGCTTGTTCGCTCTCTCTCTCCCCCCTGTGCGCTTGTTCGCTCTCTCTCTCCCCCCTGTGCGCTTGTTCGCTCTCTCTCTCCCCCCTGTGCGCTTGTTCGCTCTCTCTCTCCCCCCTGTGCGCTTGTTCGCTCTCTCCCCTGTGCGCTTGTTCGCTCTCTCTCTCCCCCCTGTGCGCTTGTTCGCTCTCTCCCCTGTGCGCTTGTTCGCTCTCTCCCCTGTGCGCTTGTTCTCTCTCCCCTGTGCGCTTGTTCTCTCTCTCCCCTGTGCGCTTGTTCTCTCTCTCCCCTGTGCGCTTGTTCTCTCTCTCCCCTGTGCGCTTGTTCTCTCTCTCCCCTGTGCGCTTGTTCTCTCTCTCTCTCCCCTGTGCGCTTGTTCTCTCTCTCCCCTGTGCGCTTGTTCTCTCTCTCCCCTGTGCGCTTGTTCTCTCTCTCCCCTGTGCGCTTGTTCTCTCTCTCCCCTGTGCGCTTGTTCTCTCTCTCCCCTGTGCGCTTGTTCGCTCTCCCCTGTGCGCTTGTTCGCTCTCTCTCTCCCCTGTGCGCTTGTTCGCTCTCTCTCTCCCCCCTGTGCGCTTGTTCGCTCTCTCTCCCCCCTGTGCGCTTGTTCTCTCTCTCTCTCTCCCCTGTGCGCTTGTTCGCTCTCTCTCTCCCCCCTGTGCGCTTGTTCTCTCTCCCCTGTGCGCTTGTTCTCTCTCTCCCCTGTGCGCTTGTTCTCTCTCTCCCCTGTGCGCTTGTTCTCTCTCTCCCCTGTGCGCTTGTTCTCTCTCTCCCCTGTGCGCTTGTTCTCTCTCTCCCCTGTGCGCTTGTTCTCTCTCTCCCCTGTGCGCTTGTTCTCTCTCTCCCCTGTGCGCTTGTTCTCTCTCTCCCCTGTGCGCTTGTTCTCTCTCTCCCCTGTGCGCTTGTTCTCTCTCTCCCCTGTGCGCTTGTTCTCTCTCTCTCCCCTGTGCGCTTGTTCTCTCTCTCCCCTGTGCGCTTGTTCTCTCTCTCCCCTGTGCGCTTGTTCTCTCTCTCCCCTGTGCGCTTGTTCTCTCTCTCCCCTGTGCGCTTGTTCTCTCTCTCCCCTGTGCGCTTGTTCTCTCTCTCCCCTGTGCGCTTGTTCGCTCTCTCCCCTGTGCGCTTGTTCGCTCTCTCCCCTGTGCGCTTGTTCGCTCTCTCCCCTGTGCGCTTGTTCGCTCTCTCCCCTGTGCGCTTGTTCTCTCTCTCCCCTGTGCGCTTGTTCTCTCTCTCCCCTGTGCGCTTGTTCGCTCTCCCCCCTGTGCGCTTGTTCGCTCTCTCTCTCCCCCCTGTGCGCTTGTTCGCTCTCTCTCCCCCCTGTGCGCTTGTTCGCTCTCTCTCCCCCCTGTGCGCTTGTTCGCTCTCTCTCCCCCCTGTGCGCTTGTTCGCTCTCTCTCCCCCCTGTGCGCTTGTTCGCTCTCCCCCCTGTGCGCTTGTTCTCTCTCTCCCCTGTGCGCTTGTTCTCTCTCTCCCCTGTGCGCTTGTTCTCTCTCTCCCCTGTGCGCTTGTTCTCTCTCTCCCCTGTGCGCTTGTTCTCTCTCTCCCCTGTGCGCTTGTTCTCTCTCTCCCCTGTGCGCTTGTTCTCTCTCTCCCCTGTGCGCTTGTTCGCTCTCTCCCTGTGCGCTTGTTCGCTCTCTCCCCTGTGCGCTTGTTCGCTCTCTCCCCTGTGCGCTTGTTCGCTCTCTCCCCTGTGCGCTTGTTCGCTCTCTCCCCTGTGCGCTTGTTCGCTCTCTCCCCTGTGCGCTTGTTCGCTCTCTCTCCCCCCCTGTGCGCTTGTTCGCTCTCTCTCTCCCCCCTGTGCGCTTGTTCGCTCTCTCTCTCCCCCCTGTGCGCTTGTTCGCTCTCTCTCCCCCTGTGCGCTTGTTCGCTCTCTCTCCCCTGTGCGCTTGTTCTCTCTCTCCCCTGTGCGCTTGTTCTCTCTCTCCCCTGTGCGCTTGTTCTCTCTCTCCCCTGTGCGCTTGTTCGCTCTCTCTCCCCCCTGTGCGCTTGTTCGCTCTCTCTCCCCCCTGTGCGCTTGTTCGCTCTCTCTCTCCCCCCTGTGCGCTTGTTCGCTCTCTCTCCCCCCTGTGCGCTTGTTCGCTCTCTCTCCCCTGTGCGCTTGTTCCTCTCTCTCCCCTGTGCGCTTGTTCGCTCTCTCTCCCCTGTGCGCTTGTTCGCTCTCTCTCCCCCCTGTGCGCTTGTTCGCTCTCTCTCTCCCCCCTGTGCGCTTGTTCGCTCTCTCTCTCCCCCCTGTGCGCTTGTTCGCTCTCTCTCTCCCCCCTGTGCGCTTGTTCGCTCTCTCTCTCCCCCCCTGTGCGCTTGTTCGCTCTCTCTCTCCCCCCTGTGCGCTTGTTCGCTCTCTCTCTCCCCCCTGTGCGCTTGTTCGCTCTCTCTCTCCCCCCTGTGCGCTTGTTCGCTCTCTCTCTCCCCCCTGTGCGCTTGTTCGCTCTCTCTCTCCCCCCTGTGCGCTTGTTCGCTCTCTCTCTCCCCCCTGTGCGCTTGTTCGCTCTCTCTCTCCCCCCTGTGCGCTTGTTCGCTCTCTCTCTCCCCCCTGTGCGCTTGTTCGCTCTCTCTCTCCCCCCTGTGCGCTTGTTCGCTCTCTCTCTCCCCCCTGTGCGCTTGTTCGCTCTCTCTCTCCCCCCTGTGCGCTTGTTCGCTCTCTCTCTCCCCCCCTGTGCGCTTGTTCGCTCTCTCTCTCCCCCCCCCTGTGCGCTTGTTCGCTCTCTCTCTCCCCCCCCCTGTGCGCTTGTTCGCTCTCTCTCTCCCCCCTGTGCGCTTGTTCGCTCTCTCTCTCCCCCCTGTGCGCTTGTTCGCTCTCTCTCTCCCCCCTGTGCGCTTGTTCGCTCTCTCTCTCCCCCCTGTGCGCTTGTTCGCTCTCTCTCTCCCCCCTGTGCGCTTGTTCGCTCTCTCTCTCCCCCCTGTGCGCTTGTTCGCTCTCTCTCTCCCCCCTGTGCGCTTGTTCGCTCTCTCTCTCCCCCCTGTGCGCTTGTTCGCTCTCTCTCTCCCCCCTGTGCGCTTGTTCGCTCTCTCTCTCCCCCCTGTGCGCTTGTTCGCTCTCTCTCTCCCCCCTGTGCGCTTGTTCGCTCTCTCTCTCCCCCCTGTGCGCTTGTTCGCTCTCTCTCTCCCCCCTGTGCGCTTGTTCGCTCTCTCTCTCCCCCCTGTGCGCTTGTTCGCTCTCTCTCTCCCCCCTGTGCGCTTGTTCGCTCTCTCTCTCCCCCCTGTGCGCTTGTTCGCTCTCTCTCTCCCCCCTGTGCGCTTGTTCGCTCTCTCTCTCTCCCCCTGTGCGCTTGTTCGCTCTCTCTCTCCCCCCTGTGCGCTTGTTCGCTCTCTCTCTCCCCCCTGTGCGCTTGTTCGCTCTCTCTCTCCCCCCCTGTGCGCTTGTTCGCTCTCTCTCTCCCCCCTGTGCGCTTGTTCGCTCTCTCTCTCCCCCCTGTGCGCTTGTTCGCTCTCTCTCTCCCCCCTGTGCGCTTGTTCGCTCTCTCTCTCCCCCCTGTGCGCTTGTTCGCTCTCTCTCTCCCCCCTGTGCGCTTGTTCGCTCTCTCTCTCCCCCCTGTGCGCTTGTTCGCTCTCTCTCTCCCCCCTGTGCGCTTGTTCGCTCTCTCTCTCCCCCCTGTGCGCTTGTTCGCTCTCTCTCTCCCCCCTGTGCGCTTGTTCGCTCTCTCTCTCCCCCCTGTGCGCTTGTTCGCTCTCTCTCTCCCCCCTGTGCGCTTGTTCGCTCTCTCTCTCCCCCCTGTGCGCTTGTTCGCTCTCTCTCTCCCCCCTGTGCGCTTGTTCGCTCTCTCTCTCCCCCCTGTGCGCTTGTTCGCTCTCTCTCTCCCCCCTGTGCGCTTGTTCGCTCTCTCTCTCCCCCCTGTGCGCTTGTTCGCTCTCTCTCTCCCCCCTGTGCGCTTGTTCGCTCTCTCTCTCCCCCCTGTGCGCTTGTTCGCTCTCTCTCTCCCCCCTGTGCGCTTGTTCGCTCTCTCTCTCCCCCTGTGCGCTTGTTCGCTCTCTCTCTCCCCCCTGTGCGCTTGTTCGCTCTCTCTCTCCCCCCTGTGCGCTTGTTCGCTCTCTCTCTCCCCCCTGTGCGCTTGTTCGCTCTCTCTCTCCCCCTGTGCGCTTGTTCGCTCTCTCTCTCCCCTGTGCGCTTGTTCGCTCTCTCCCCTGTGCGCTTGTTCGCTCTCTCCCCTGTGCGCTTGTTCGCTCTCTCCCCTGTGCGCTTGTTCGCTCTCTCCCCTGTGCGCTTGTTCTCTCTCTCCCCTGTGCGCTTGTTCTCTCTCTCTCTCCCCTGTGCGCTTGTTCTCTCTCTCCCCTGTGCGCTTGTTCTCTCTCTCCCCTGTGCGCTTGTTCTCTCTCTCCCCTGTGCGCTTGTTCTCTCTCTCCCCTGTGCGCTTGTTCTCTCTCTCCCCTGTGCGCTTGTTCTCTCTCTCTCCCCTGTGCGCTTGTTCTCTCTCTCCCCTGTGCGCTTGTTCTCTCTCTCCCCTGTGCGCTTGTTCTCTCTCTCCCCTGTGCGCTTGTTCGCTCTCTCCCCTGTGCGCTTGTTCGCTCTCTCCCCTGTGCGCTTGTTCGCTCTCTCTCCCCTGTGCGCTTGTTCGCTCTCTCTCCCCTGTGCGCTTGTTCGCTCTCTCCCCTGTGCGCTTGTTCGCTCTCTCCCCTGTGCGCTTGTTCGCTCTCTCCCCTGTGCGCTTGTTCGCTCTCTCCCCTGTGCGCTTGTTCTCTCTCTCCCCTGTGCGCTTGTTCTCTCTCTCTCTCCCCCCTGTGCGCTTGTTCGCTCTCTCTCCCCCCTGTGCGCTTGTTCGCTCTCTCTCCCCCTGTGCGCTTGTTCGCTCTCTCCCCTGTGCGCTTGTTCTCTCTCTCCCCTGTGCGCTTGTTCGCTCTCTCTCCCCTGTGCGCTTGTTCGCTCTCTCTCTCCCCCCTGTGCGCTTGTTCGCTCTCTCTCTCCCCCCTGTGCGCTTGTTCGCTCTCTCTCTCCCCCCTGTGCGCTTGTTCGCTCTCTCTCTCCCCCCTGTGCGCTTGTTCGCTCTCTCTCTCCCCCCTGTGTGCTTGTTCGCTCTCTCTCTCCCCCCTGTGCGCTTGTTCGCTCTCTCTCCCCCTGTGCGCTTGTTCGCTCTCTCTCCCCCTGTGCGCTTGTTCGCTCTCTCTCTCCCCCCTGTGCGCTTGTTCGCTCTCTCTCTCCCCCCTGTGCGCTTGTTCGCTCTCTCTCTCCCCTGTGCGCTTGTTCGCTCTCTCTCTCCCCCCTGTGCGCTTGTTCGCTCTCTCTCTCCCCCCTGTGCGCTTGTTCGCTCTCTCTCTCCCCCCTGTGCGCTTGTTCGCTCTCTCTCTCTCCCCTGTGCGCTTGTTCTCTCTCTCCCCTGTGCGCTTGTTCTCTCTCTCCCCTGTGCGCTTGTTCGCTCTCTCCCCTGTGCGCTTGTTCGCTCTCTCTCTCTCCCCTGTGCGCTTGTTCGCTCTCTCTCTCCCCTGTGCGCTTGTTCGCTCTCTCTCTCCCCTGTGCGCTTGTTCGCTCTCTCTCTCTCCCCTGTGCGCTTGTTCGCTCTCTCTCTCCCCTGTGCGCTTGTTCGCTCTCTCTCTCCCCTGTGCGCTTGTTCGCTCTCTCTCTCCCCTGTGCGCTTGTTCGCTCTCTCTCTCCCCTGTGCGCTTGTTCGCTCTCTCTCTCCCCTGTGCGCTTGTTCGCTCTCTCTCTCCCCTGTGCGCTTGTTCGCTCTCTCTCTCCCCTGTGCGCTTGTTCGCTCTCTCTCTCCCCCCTGTGCGCTTGTTCGCTCTCTCTCTCCCCCCTGTGCGCTTGTTCGCTCTCTCTCTCCCCCCTGTGCGCTTGTTCGCTCTCTCTCTCCCCCCTGTGCGCTTGTTCGCTCTCTCTCTCCCCCCTGTGCGCTTGTTCGCTCTCTCTCTCCCCCCTGTGCGCTTGTTCGCTCTCTCTCTCCCCCCTGTGCGCTTGTTCGCTCTCTCTCTCTCCCCTGTGCGCTTGTTCGCTCTCTCCCCTGTGCGCTTGTTCGCTCTCTCCCCTGTGCGCTTGTTCGCTCTCTCCCCTGTGCGCTTGTTCGCTCTCTCCCCTGTGCGCTTGTTCTCTCTCTCCCCTGTGCGCTTGTTCTCTCTCTCTCTCTCCCCTGTGCGCTTGTTCTCTCTCTCCCCTGTGCGCTTGTTCTCTCTCTCCCCTGTGCGCTTGTTCTCTCTCTCCCCTGTGCGCTTGTTCTCTCTCTCCCCTGTGCGCTTGTTCTCTCTCTCTCCCCTGTGCGCTTGTTCTCTCTCTCCCCTGTGCGCTTGTTCTCTCTCTCCCCTGTGCGCTTGTTCTCTCTCTCCCCTGTGCGCTTGTTCTCTCTCTCCCCTGTGCGCTTGTTCGCTCTCTCCCCTGTGCGCTTGTTCGCTCTCTCTCCCCTGTGCGCTTGTTCGCTCTCTCTCCCCTGTGCGCTTGTTCGCTCTCTCCCCTGTGCGCTTGTTCGCTCTCTCCCCTGTGCGCTTGTTCGCTCTCTCCCCTGTGCGCTTGTTCGCTCTCTCCCCTGTGCGCTTGTTCTCTCTCTCTCTCCCCCCTGTGCGCTTGTTCGCTCTCTCTCCCCCCTGTGCGCTTGTTCGCTCTCTCTCCCCCCTGTGCGCTTGTTCGCTCTCTCCCCTGTGCGCTTGTTCTCTCTCTCCCCTGTGCGCTTGTTCGCTCTCTCTCCCCTGTGCGCTTGTTCGCTCTCTCTCTCCCCCCTGTGCGCTTGTTCGCTCTCTCTCTCCCCCCTGTGCGCTTGTTCGCTCTCTCTCTCCCCCCTGTGCGCTTGTTCGCTCTCTCTCTCCCCCCTGTGTGCTTGTTCGCTCTCTCTCTCCCCCCTGTGCGCTTGTTCGCTCTCTCTCCCCCCTGTGCGCTTGTTCGCTCTCTCTCCCCCCTGTGCGCTTGTTCGCTCTCTCTCTCCCCCCTGTGCGCTTGTTCGCTCTCTCTCTCCCCCCTGTGCGCTTGTTCGCTCTCTCTCTCTCCCCTGTGCGCTTGTTCGCTCTCTCTCTCCCCCCTGTGCGCTTGTTCGCTCTCTCTCTCCCCCCTGTGCGCTTGTTCGCTCTCTCTCTCCCCCCTGTGCGCTTGTTCGCTCTCTCTCTCCCCCCTGTGCGCTTGTTCTCTCTCTCTCTCTCCCCTGTGCGCTTGTTCTCTCTCTCCCCTGTGCGCTTGTTCTCTCTCTCCCCTGTGCGCTTGTTCGCTCTCTCCCCTGTGCGCTTGTTCGCTCTCTCTCTCTCCCCTGTGCGCTTGTTCGCTCTCTCTCTCCCCTGTGCGCTTGTTCGCTCTCTCTCTCCCCTGTGCGCTTGTTCGCTCTCTCTCTCTCCCCTGTGCGCTTGTTCGCTCTCTCTCTCCCCTGTGCGCTTGTTCGCTCTCTCTCTCCCCTGTGCGCTTGTTCGCTCTCTCTCTCCCCTGTGCGCTTGTTCGCTCTCTCTCTCCCCTGTGCGCTTGTTCGCTCTCTCTCTCCCCTGTGCGCTTGTTCGCTCTCTCTCTCCCCTGTGCGCTTGTTCGCTCTCTCTCTCCCCTGTGCGCTTGTTCGCTCTCTCTCTCCCCTGTGCGCTTGTTCGCTCTCTCTCTCCCCTGTGCGCTTGTTCGCTCTCTCTCTCCCCTGTGCGCTTGTTCGCTCTCTCTCTCCCCTGTGCGCTTGTTCGCTCTCTCTCTCCCCTGTGCGCTTGTTCGCTCTCTCTCTCCCCTGTGCGCTTGTTCGCTCTCTCTCTCCCCTGTGCGCTTGTTCGCTCTCTCTCTCCCCTGTGCGCTTGTTCGCTCTCTCTCTCTCCCCTGTGCGCTTGTTCGCTCTCTCTCTCTCCCCTGTGCGCTTGTTCGCTCTCTCTCTCTCCCCTGTGCGCTTGTTCGCTCTCTCTCTCTCCCCTGTGCGCTTGTTCGCTCTCTCTCTCTCCCCTGTGCGCTTGTTCGCTCTCTCTCTCTCCCCTGTGCGCTTGTTCGCTCTCTCTCTCTCCCCTGTGCGCTTGTTCGCTCTCTCTCTCTCCCCTGTGCGCTTGTTCGCTCTCTCTCTCTCCCCTGTGCGCTTGTTCGCTCTCTCTCTCTCCCCTGTGCGCTTGTTCGCTCTCTCTCTCTCCCCTGTGCGCTTGTTCGCTCTCTCTCTCTCCCCTGTGCGCTTGTTCGCTCTCTCTCCCCTGTGCGCTTGTTCGCTCTCTCTCCCCTGTGCGCTTGTTCACTCTCGCTCTCTCCCCTGTGCGCTTGTTCGCTCTCGCTCTCTCCCCTGTGCGCTTGTTCGCTCTCGCTCTCTCCCCTGTGCGCTTGTTCGCTCTCGCTCTCTCCCCTGTGCGCTTGTTCGCTCTCGCTCTCTCCCCTGTGCGCTTGTTCGCTCTCTCTCTCTCCCCTGTGCGCTTGTTCGCTCTCGCTCTCTCCCCTGTGCGCTTGTTCGCTCTCGCTCTCTCCCCTGTGTTCTCCCCTCATGTGCTGTCCCGTTTGAGCAGTCCCCCCCCCGTTTACTTTCTCTCTCCCCCATCTGCTGTCTTCTCCTCTTATGTGTGCTCTTCTTTGACCTGTCTAACCCATGTGCTATCCCCCTTGTCTGCTCTTTCTCTCCACCCCTGTGCTGTCTTCTTCCCTCATGTGTTCTCTGGTTTGAGCTGTCTCCCCCTGTGTGTCCTCTTTCCTATTTGCACTCACCCCTCCCCCTGTGTTAAAATGAAAGCAAAGTAGGTAAAGGTAACATTTTATTAACATGGAAAAATTTATGTGAAAGGTGCTTTCCTTTTCATATTATCCACATAAGGACAAAACGTACGACGTATACAGGGTGTGTGGTGGTGCGTACCGCGTATACGAAATGTTTCTCCATTTCTCTTTAGGCCAGTTGATGTGTTTTTTAGCAAATTGTATCCACATCAGTGTGTCTGATTTTTAACAGTGGGACTTCTTGCTAAGAGATTGGCTTCACACAGGAGTCTTCTAACTGTCACAGTCCTCACAGGTAACTTGAGAATGTCTGTGATCATCCTGGAGCTGATCATTGGCTGAGCCTTTGCCATTCTGGCTATTCTTCGATCCATTTGCATGGTAGTCTTCCATTTTCTGCCACGTCTCTCTGGTTTTGCTTTCCATTTTAAAGCATTGGAGATCATTTTAGCTGAACAGCCGATCATTGTCTGCACTTCTTTAAAAAGTTAAATGGAGAGAGAAAAACTTATAATCAAAGTACGCTGCTCTTCTGAACAATGTCTCGAACGACCCATATTTCTCAGGCTTTCAAGGAGAAATGCATGTACAACATGTGCTGGCTTCACCCTTAAATAAGGACCACCTGATTCACACCTGTTTCCTCACAGAATGATTGACCTCACTGATTGAACTCCACACTGCCATTATTGTGAACTCACCCCCGTACAATTAATTATTCAAATAAAGACTCAAAAACCTGCAGATCATGAATGCTGAGTCTGGGGGTTTTCTTAGAATCTACTGCACCAATTGGTTAATTGATTGACATGTGGTAATATAATCTATACCAAAGACACTGGTTAATCATATTGGACATGCAGAGCTATGTGTTGCTATGGTGACAGACTACAAACAAACTTGTGTAGTCCTGAATTACATAATAAATAGACATTTTTCTCTTCATTCCATTCTAATTGGGAAAGTTGCCAAATCTTAGCGGCTCCGGCCTAAACGGCTGCTGATTACGAAGGGGATTATCCTTTACAGTCCACTATTGTATAAATGAGATCCAGTGACGGAAACAATCGCCCCCACCCTTCAACCTCAAGACTTTAAAATATCACATACTGGATGAATGTCTGTCTGATCTCAGGATAAAGGCGTGAGAGAATTTTTCTGTGATGTGATTGGTGGGGTTTTTTTATGCAAAAAGCTATTTAACTGCAGTCAAAAATGTTAGGTGAGGCCTGCGTGCCCCGCCCGTGCCGAGAGAGAGAAGGCGCACGTGGGCGAGGCCTGCGTGCCCCGCCCAGGCCGAGAGAGAAGGCGCACGTGGGCGAGGCCTGCGTGCCCCGTCCAGGCCGAGAGAGAAGGCGCACGTGGGCGAGGCCTGCGTGCCCCGCCCAGGCCGAGAGAGAAGGCGCACGTGGGCGAGGCCTGCGTGCCCCGCCCGTGCCGAGAGAGAAGGCGCACGTGGGCGAGGCCTGCGTGCCCCGCCCAAGCCGAGAGAGAAGGCGCACGTGGGCGAGGCCTGCGTGCCCCGTCCAGGCCGAGAGAGAAGGCGCACGTGGGCGAGGCCTGCGTGCCCCGCCCAGGCCGAGAGAGAAGGCGCACGTGGGCGAGGCCTGCGTGCCCCGCCCGTGCCGAGAGAGAGAAGGCGCACGTGGGCGAGGCCTGCGTGCCCCGCCCAGGCCGAGAGAGAAGGCGCACGTGGGCGAGGCCTGCGTGCCCCGCCCAGGCCGAGAGAGAAGGCACACGTGGGCGAGGCCTGCGTGCCCCGCCCAGGCCGAGAGAGCACGTTACGCGAGGCCTGCTTGCCCTGCCCATGCCGAGAGCACCAGGCCCACTTAACCCTCCCATGCAGCGAGAGCTCCCGAGTCAGGTCTTGCGCAAAGTGAAGGTAAGACTCAGACAGGCTTTTTAGAATGGGTATGTGAAAATCAGTATTTGGGCTTTCTCTATTTTTAGAAAATGCAAGCAGGAGTCAGTTATTTTTGGGGAGGGGGAGGGGGGGCAAGCAGGAACCGCAGGGTTTTAATGAGCAGATGGGGCAAGGAAAACTCAAAAAAGATTCTTTCTGATGGGGCAACCCGAAAGACCTGAGCGTTTTCTGACTATGGTGCCGCATGGAAAGCATAACTCCGGTTTCTCTATGCAAGAGAGGGACAAGCAGGAGTCCAGGTCCTCGCTCTGAGCCACAGCAACTGCTGTTCACATAGAAGTCCAGCATTCGGTCATAGAAAACCTGTATAACAGCCTCCTCCTCCCAAACTATTTATATGCGTATGTAGCTCTATCCCTCACACAAGTCCAGCAATACCTTGACAAGGCCAGCCCTGTTCCTCTGTTACTGAAAAATCAACGTTCGAATTGTTGTGTAAAAAAGGCTGAAGGGCTATGGTAGATCTGAAGCCTCTGTCACTCCAGCTCTATTCCTTGCTCAGCGTCGCTACCTCCTCCTGCTTGACTGACAGCCTTTATGCTGTGAGATCAGGCAAAAAAAAAAAGCCATCAGTCAAGAGCTAGAGGAGGCAGTGCTAGGGATGGGGAATAGAGCTGGAGTGACAGAGGCTTCAGATCTACCATAGCTCTTCAGCTTCATTTGCATATCAAATCAAACACTGATTTCTCCGTAATCGAGGAAAGGATTAGTCTTTAAAAAAGCTACATGCGTATATAAACAGTTGGGGGGTTAAGTCCTGCTAATTCCCTTTAAAGATGTCAGGGATGACAGCGAGACGCCACCTGTGTGCTCAGAAACCGTGCCACTTTTGTTCTTTGGATGTGTCTGATATTGCAATCACTTGAAAGGGGCTGAGATGCCAAAGTCCAAGGACATGAAGGGTTCTGTTTCTAAGAGGGTGGGGGAGAGGTAAGGGCTCGAATTAAAAGTGGGAACCCTCAAAAGCAAGGTGCTGCTCCAAAATAGTGACTTGCGCCATCTACTGGTCAGATAAACAAATCTGTAAATTCAGCTTGTAGTAGTCAACCATATTGGATTCATCATCTCTTACCAGAAACTGAAGATTTCGGATACGAAGCTAGCCCCTGTAAGTGCCATACACTAGAATGGCGCTTCAGGACGCACGTGCGACCAGCAGCAACACATCTCTTCCTGGCAGTTTTGTGGTCATAGTAGACAAGTTGCCGGCGGTGGTCCTATATCAATCTTACAATGGTTACCTATTCAGCAGGCAAAGTATATTAGAGTGGAATACCCCTTTAACACATTTCCAGACTAATAATGGAGGACACCACGGAGGGTGAGAGACATCAGAGACGAGAACTTTCTGCAGGACCTTTTTATTTACAATGATAAGCACAGACATTAATCAGAACATACATGGTGTCTCAGGACGGACACGTGGCTGCAGGCGGCGCTTGTTCCCCTACATCGGACAGACTAGGTGTGGAAGCAGACGTATCACAGGGCGCGGCGTCACCTCCTGATCCAGTGAAGGCCCCTTTAAATGGAATCACGCGACCCTGACAAGATTCTCAGGCACAGAAAATAACGACACGTACGAGACAATGTTCACGTGTACGGCGATAAAGCTTTGTTTGTTTTATGACAGGAACTCTTTTTCTGTATTCATTGTTCATGGCAAACAAAGCGGCGAAACATGCAGCTTCTTCTAGGGTCAGAGGAGACTTTCCCCAAATATAAATGGCTGGCGTCAGTCGGGGTGGAGGGGGTCTACGACTTTTACATCTTGCATTTGATAAATCCACAAGAATTCATCCTTAGGGTAAGATGCCGTAGGTGCAATAGGTTTCTCGGTCCATATTCTGTACAGATTGAAAGGGGCGTTTCGCCAACTCCAACCTCCCAGGGTTACACCTTATTCCAACAATCCATACCTCTATGACAGTCCAGATTAAAAGGCACAGTAACCTAATGTGGCATCAAAACTATCATGATCACTAGTATGCACCTAGGATGAAAAGTACAAGCTGTCCTTGGAATCTAGCTGAAAAGGACTTGTAGGCGGAGCTACTGCCTGCTCGCCGGTTCTCAGCCAGTGTTCTCAGCAGTGCTGATTGGCCAATAGCAGCTGACAGACAGGGCTCTCATTGTCCTTTTCAGCTGGATGCTAGGTGCAGTATAAAAATCTCCAATCTCTTGTTCTGGGACGTGAATAGTGAAAGCTTTTAGCACTCACGGGTTTAACCCTTTAAAAGGGGTGGTCCACTTTAATAAGTTGCCTGTACACGATTTATGCAATTGTACTTAATGTTATGACACATACTGAAGCCACATCCCCTCGTTATAGTCTGCCTCGACAATGCCCGCAGGTAGAAGGACATGCGATGAGGCCCCAATGTCACTCTGCGGCCATTTTCAGTAAAGGGGCGGTTCTGGTCCTATGCTAATGAGGGAGGCGTGGTTTCAGAAAAAGTCAAAATAGTGATGAAACAAAACATTTTTTTTTAAAGCAACACGATAGCAATTCTGTGCCATGATTTAAAGGGACGCTGTCCCTAGAAATTAAATTTTCCCTTGCCTTAGGCGGCGACACGTTGGCACAACATGTGACTGCCACAGCATGGACCTCAGTGAGGTCAACGCTTCATTGTTGGAACTCTGGTGAAGAGAATGGTCAACCCCTTTAACAAGTGGGCACTAACATCTACAAGGCCATCTTGTGGGCGGAGCTAATAAATTTCAGCCAATTAAAAAGCTAGAAACGTGGCAGCGACAAGATGGCGGTTTCACAACTTAGATTTCCTCGTATTCATGATCGATACTCAGGAGGGTGAAGATAGCTTCGGATATTCTGGAGAATTTTATTGGATGACGGACAAAATGGAAATATATTTCATTTCAGTGCGATATCAAACCATAAAATGCAAAAAAAAAAATGTTCACATGATCCCAGAGAAATGTACGGCTCCTGGAGAAAACATACATCACCTAGGACTAAACCGACAGAGCACGATGATGGTGGAGGGGCTTCCCAGCATGCTTTGCTCCATAGTCACGATATTGGTCAGCTCGATCACAATGGGAAATCAGTATTGGGGGGTGGTGGTGATGGGGGGGCTGTACGAGTTGTAGCGCCCCCTGTCTGTACCCTCCGACACATACTGTATATGGTTAGAGACTTCCTCTTAAATAATAATAAAAAAAAAAATTAATTACAGATACGCCGTATACTGCCGATGCTCCTCTACAAGTTGTGAGACTTTTTTCCTCCATCTGGGATGGGACTTCTCGACCTCCTGATCACCAGAGATGAGTCTCCCGGATTTCAGCAATTATCTGGCTGGCTCTCTGCAAAGCCTGAGGGGATAAATAGAGAATTACATTTTATAAATCAGTGGCTATTCGACAAAAAAAATATATATATACACATTTGAATTAAACATCCTCTTCTGATCGAAGTCAATTTACATTGTTCCTGCAGGAGGCCTGGGGTATTGCTGACATCTAGTAGAGCTGATCTGGCTAATAGATGGAGGACCTAAGCAGTGAACCTCTGTGGGTGTTTGATAGTTTTCACTGGGGGCGTGTTCTTCTTCTCCCTGTATGATGCTGACCAATCATAAGCAGGCAGCAACACAGCAGAACAAGAACACGCCCCCACCATAGCTTAGAGCAGGTTTCTCTGTGTGTGAGATGTAGGAATACAGCTCTGATCTCCTGGTCTAACCTTTTTCATGTGTCAGCGAGGAGGGGAAAGCTGAATTTAGCTGTGTCACATTACAAACCTTACTATCGTCTCTCCTCCTCTGATAGCGCTGACTCATGCAGGAGGTTAGACCAGAGCTGTATTCCTACATCTCACACACTGAGAAACCTGTTCTCAGCTATGATGGGGGCGTGTCCTCTCGCTTGTGTTTTGCTGCCTGATTATTATTGGTCCTGCATCATACAGAGGAGAAGAAGTACACGCCCCCAGTGAAAACTAACACCATAATTCATTACGTGCCAAATTATTTGATTGCTAATATCTCCACAACAGAGAGGTGAAGTTAAAAAAAATAAAAATATTTTATTCAGCTCTGCAGCCAGTTACATTGCGCGTCCAGGTCTACGTAAAAAATTAGGCGAAAGGTCCTTTTTAAAGGGATTACTTTAATTTTTATAGCTGTGAATGCCCCAACCAGACTATTACTATGTTCAGGAGGGGAAGGGACAATGACTCTCAGATTAAGCTGCTGTCACCATTAATCTTCTCAATCCACACCTCGCGTGGTGGTGGTGGTGGTGGTGGTGGTACCCATAGCGGCTGTTATAGGGGACAGTGACACTTATGTAAAACTTCTACTAATTTCCATTTGCCCTTCAGTATCATTTCTAGACTCCTGCTTGCTGTCATTAAATTGAAACATTAATCGAATGGCTAAATACTATAGCTGAGCAAAAGGATTTGAGATTCCCTGTTCCGGCGTTCAGTATGGGACGATTTTTGGGCTAACTAGGCCCCATGTGATGAACATCATGACGAGTCCTCAAGAGACGTCATGACTTTGGCGGCCTAGAGGCGGCCATGATGTAGACTGCAGAAGTGAAGACTGCCACGGAGGGTCGGACTGGATGCCGGACCAGGGCAGCGTAAATGTTTATTGCTCAACTCTACTTAAGCCCATACTGATCATGTCCTGTTCACAAAGGTGCAGGGTTCGTGACTGTGTATCAGGATAAGAAAGATCAAGACGGGCAACAATGCAGGTTTCTATTTGACTGGCAACAGAGGTAGTACAAAGTATTGGAAAGTTGCAGAAAACCCCCTTTAAAATAAACCGCACTGCATGTTGTGCCCACACCTCATACCTTTAACATATCGGCGGCCTCCTTCCTGCGCTGGGCCATGTCCTCGGACTCTGTGAGCAGGTCCTCCAGCAGCATGGATTTGTACAGCTGACCCACCAGCTCGCTCTGTAACGTGTCCTTCACGTGGTTTACTAAGAAATGCATTACAGCCTTTGGCACACTGAGGAGACAAAAGGGGCATCACTGGGGTGATCGGAGACACGGGGGCGCGAGGAGTCACGCGGAGTCACGGGGCGCGAGGAGACACGGGGGCGCGAGGAGACACGGGGGCGCGAGGAGACACGGGGGCGCGAGGAGACACGGGGGCGCGAGGAGACACGGGGGCGCGAGGAGACACGGGGGCGCGAGGAGACACGGGGGCGCGAGGAGACACGGGGGCGCGAGGAGACACGGGGGCGCGAGGAGACACGGGGGCGCGAGGAGACACGGGGGCGCGAGGAGACACGGGGGCGCGCGGAGTCACGGGGGCGCCTCGCTGCCCGCGGCCACTCACCTGTCCTGAATGTTCTTCCTTACTATGAGGAAGTAAGACTTGATTAATCGCTCGATCACTTCGCAGTCGCGCTGCTCGCGGGCGGAAAGTTTTCTGGCAACGGGCACAGGCTGGAATAAGAAAGGAAATTATGTGTGGCGGGCGTAGGATGGGGACGAGTGGCACAAAAGACATGCCAGTCCATATAGACTTACCACATCCAGCAGATTTACAGCGTGGCCCCTCTGAGGGCTGGCAGGAAGGACGGGGGCCAATTTGTTCCTCTCATCCATTAGAGGGTCATCTGCTTTAGAGGCTTTTAACATCCCCCGCCAATTACCAGTGCCGGCATCGGGGATAGCATCACTGGTGCTCAGTGCTGGCACAGCGGCCTGAAATGAAGGCACACACTAAGGTCAAAAGGAGCGCTGCAAAAAGTGCAGGTGACCGCGGGGCATCCAGTCGGCTTGTGCCCACATGGAAGCTACAGATGCCCTCGTACTATGAAGACATTAAAAGGGGTCGTCCAATTCCAGCAAAGAAAGTCTTGCATTGCAGAACTGCGCCGTTTACCCACTTTATCTTCTGAGATCTCTTGCACACGGCGGCCCGGCTCGTCACAAGACGGAGCTCGCAGTTATTTGCTGAAGCCGGAATACCCCTTTAACAAATGAGATCATGATGGCTAGGACATGAAGGAGCCTTGTAGTCAGCGAGTAATTCCAAATCCTGCTTATTAAGCATCTTTCTGACCCACCCGTGCTGCCGTACCGAGAAATATACCGCAACGAGTCAGCGGTCATACATCTCTGTAATAAGAGGCCACAGGAGAGAAAGGGGCAGCTCCGAAAGCCTCTATAAGCCGAGTGAAAAGGATACGATTCTCCCTGCCGACAGCCACCACTAGAGGGAGCACAGGAGCTCACTGCAGTAACCGCTTACTGCTGGAGTTAGTTTGGGTTTTTTGAGGACTCAATTGATTTATGTTGTTCTTTCAATACCCACAGCATTTGTTTTTTTCGAATTCAAAGACCCATGATATTTTTATTTATTTCGCAAAATAACTTTTAGGTATTTATTTACATATCACTTTTTATTTTTTAGGCTTTCTGACTCCCTGTCGGACCACCGTAAAACGCTCGTTACTGATTACTGACAAGTGACATCTTAAAAAAAAAAAAAGGAAAAGTTTTAAGGCCGTGATCAGAGTGTTATGCTCAAGGCACAAGCTTGAATTCAGAGAGTGCAGCCGTTCCTGGCTATATGGCAGCTTGTGGCAACTGCCTGTCTGCTGCAGTGATCATGTCCAGCTTGTGTCTGGGGGGGGTTAATTACTGAATGATATGTTCACACTTTAGCAGTGAGCTCCCTCTAGTGGTGGCTACCGGCAAACAGTAATGTATGCAGTGAGCTCCCTCTAGTGGTGGCTACCGGCAGACAGTAATGCATGCAGTGAGTTCCCCCTAGTGGTGGCTACCGGCAAACAGTAATGTATGCAGTGAGTTCCCCCTAGTGGTGGCTACCGGCAGACAGCAATGTATGCGGTGAGTTCCCCCTAGTGGTGGCTACCGGCGAACAGTAATGTATGCGGTGAGTTCCCCCTAGTGGTGGCTACCGGCGAACAGTAATGTATGCAGTGAGTTCCCCCTAGTGGTGGCTACCGGCGGACAGTAATGTATGCGGTGAGTTCCCCCTAGTGGTGGCTACAGGCGGACAGTAATGTATGCAGTGAGTTCCCCCTAGTGGTGGCTACCGGCGGACAGTAATGTATGCGGTGAGTTCCCCCTAGTGGTGGCTACAGGCGGACAGTAATGTATGCAGTGAGTTCCCCCTAGTGGTGGCTACCGGCGAACAGTAATGTATGCAGTGAGTTACCCCTAGTGGTGGCTACCGGCGGACAGTAATGTATGCAGTGAGCTCCCCCTAGTGGTGGCTACCGGCAGACAGTAATGTATGCAGTGAGTTCCCCCTAGTGGTGGCTACCGGCGAACAGTAATGTATGCAGTGAGTTCCCCCTAGTGGTGGCTACCGGCGGACAGTAATGTATGCGGTGAGTTCCCCCTAGTGGTGGCTACAGGCGGACAGTAATGTATGCAGTGAGTTCCCCCTAGTGGTGGCTACCGGCAGACAGTAATGTATGCAGTGAGTTCCCCCTAGTGGTGGCTACCGGCGGACAGTAATGTATGCAGTGAGTTACCCCTAGTGGTGGCTACCGGCAGACAGTAATGTATGCAGCGAGTTCCCCCTAGTGGTGGCTACCGGCAGACAGTAATGTATGCAGTGAGTTCCCCCTAGTGGTGGCTACCGGCGGACAGTAATGTATGCGGTGAGTTCCCCCTAGTGGTGGCTACCGGCAGACAGTAATGTATGCAGTGAGTTCCCCCTAGTGGTGGCTACCGGCAGACAGTAATGTATGCAGCGAGTTCCCCCTAGTGGTGGCTACCGGCAGACAGTAATGTATGCAGTGAGTTCCCCCTAGTGGTGGCTACCGGCAGACAGTAATGTATGCAGTGAGTTCCCCCTAGTGGTGGCTACCAGTGAATAGAAATGTATGCGGTGAGCTCCCCCTAGTGGAGGCTACCGGCGGACAGAAATGTATACAGTGAGCTCCCGCTAGTGGTGGCTACCGGTGGACAGAAATGTATGCAGTGAGCTCCCTCTAGCGGTGGCTACCAGCCGACAGAAACGTATAGGGATATTTGGAGTGCTGTTTCAGAGAGAAAAATTCACCGAGGCCGAATACCGGCCAGGACCTCTCCATGTGGCTGCTGTGAAATGGAGTGACCACTGTGGGGCGCTAATCTGTATTACAGTTGTAGAAAGCGTTGAAGCGCAGTGTTCCAGTATGTTATGCAGGGTCCCGTGTCGTGCAGGAATAACGTACAGCATGCAACAGGGCACCACGACACAATGATCATGCCACGTGCCAAATGTCTCACAACGTGCAGTGTGGTCCTAGCTGGGACAGACCTTGCCGTCAGAATCAGCAGTGGTGGGCTCCAGAGCGGCCGGGGGCCCTGGAGCTTTGGTAGACTACGGAAAGAGAGAGAATCAGACGCAGAGAGTTAACCACGAGCAGTAAGAGAGCGTCCTCCTGACTGGCGGGAAGCATCCGGATCCCGGGAAGACCAGGCCGACTTATGGCTAAAGCATGGAGCCGAGGATCAAACTCCAGCCTCCTGCAAAACTACAACTCCCAGCATGCCCCGACCTGGCGATTTTCCATTTTCGTTTTTTTGCTCCCCTTCTTCCCAGAGCCACAACTTTTTTTTTATTTTTCTGTCAATATGGCCGTGTGAGGGCTTGTTTCTTGCGGGACGAGTTGTACTTTTGAACGACACCATTGGTGTTACCATATCGTGTACTGGAAGACGGGAAAATAATTCCAAGTGCGGTGAAATTGCAAAATAAGTGCAATTCTGGGGTTTTGATTTTTTTTCTCGTTACAATTAATTCTTTTAATATTTTGATAGATCGGGCGATTCTGAACGTGGCGATACCAAATATGTGGATTTTTTTTATGGTTTAATTTTGAATGAGGCGAAAGGGGGGGTGTTTGGAACTTTTTATTATTTTTTTTGTTAATATTTTTTAAAACTTTTTACCTCCTACTCTAGAATCTGCGATCATCTGATTGCCTGTGCTACACACAGCGGGGCTTGCCTGCTATGTGTAGCAAAAATCATAGTCTTCTATGAATGCCGACATTCATAGCAGAACAACAGTGGTCTTCTGCAGACCCCTGGCTGTCATGTCAAGCCATCGGCGCCAAATACAGAAGGAATAGACTTGTCGCTCCAGTCTAGCAGGGGGTAAGAGTTCCCCGTGGTGGTCTCAGCAGTCGGACCCCCACTGATCAGTGAGTTACCACCTATCCTTGGGATACTTGATAACTCATTTTCAAGTCTTTATAGGGTTCCAATTAGAAAAAATCTAGTATGTTGGGAGTTGTAGTTTTGGAGCGGCTGAGTCACCTTTACATGCAACTCTGCTGGGAAAGTAGAAGGGTCCACATTTAGAAATTTACATAGGATCCCCCCCATATCCCTGTATGCAAGTGCTACCAGGATGATCCATGCACAGCAAAATATAGAGGACAAAATGCATTAAGCCGATGCAAGGGGGGTAAAACAGCGGGGTTTGTCACTTGGCACACCTCATGCCGTTATTACATGGGACTGCAGGTGAACAAGCTCAGAAAGTTAGAATCTAAAATAAAATGCAGAGCGGAGCCAGCAGGGGGCGATGTAGTCACTAGCACTGGGCAGGGGGAGGTCTGAGCAGTCGGACCCCCCTCCCTTCCCTAATCTGACATCTACAGAGATCCCTACATGTCCCTGATGGATCACCTTATCTCTGGGTGCCGCAGGAGGGGGCAGATCTCTGGCCATTCGGTTCCGCCTCTGTTCCTGTATACGCAAAAAAAAAATAAAAAGGGCTTTAGTGGACGGGCGTCCGTCCATCGCTAGCGCTCTATGGGGCGGGTGTGACGCGTTCCTCACCTCTATGTTGTTATTCATCACTCCGCAGGCGTCGGCGAAGTCCGGGTGTTTGGTGTTGATGTACGCCAGCTCGATCGCCACCAAGTTGTGCACCTGGATGGGAACGTGACAGGTCACATCACGCACATCAATGCTATTAGAAAATATTACATTTTACTTTGCACTTCCCCCAAACTTTAAAAAAGGGGTTGTTTCTGGTTTACGTGCCTGTATTTTGGGCTAATATTCATTTTTTGCAATTGGGTTTCATTAAAAATTGTGCACCGTTTGCCTTCAGTGTTGTCTGGCTGCAGAATGAGTCGACTGAGAATCTGTCAGTGAGCTCGTTCTGATGGTCTCACTGCAGAATTTGTAATTCTTATATGATTTTCGGAGCTTATTTATTTAGATGGCATCAAAAAGTTGAATGTGCTGGGAAACAGACTGGAAAAGCAAAGAAACGGTGCAAGATTTTTAAAAGCAAAAATTGCAAAAGATGATTTTTAGCCAAAAATGGTCTGAAAATTGGTGGTCCGAGTCATCAAAACACATCCATGTCCCACTCAGGACGGCTGTAATTTACACCCCGGGGTGGAAAGTGGATCTGACTGAGGCCGTCTTATGGACGCCGTGAAGGATTCCTTACCATCTCGTTGGTCACCGGCAGTCGCTTCCGCAGAAGACAAGTGACCACTTCCACGATGGCGTCGTGCAGTTTGGGGAACCTCAGGAGCTCCTGGAAGAAAACGTAAAAATTTAACCATTGATTTCACTGCAAATCGCTGTAAAAAAAAAAAAAAAAAAAAAAACTCAAAAAATAAAAAAAATATATAAAACAAAAAGTAAAATATATATTCTATATAAAAAGTGAGAATATTATTATTATTATTATTATTATTATTATTATTATAATAGCCGCCACTAATATGAGAACAGACTAAACCTGCAGAATGGGTCCTGCCAGTACAGAGGCCCACAGTTCTGGCTCAAAGAAGGGGATCCTAAATGGACAACCGCCCCTTTAAAACGTCCATATAACCTGTCTCTACGCTGTATTATGTCTTCTTGCCACTCCCTTTAAGAGCCCGCGTCTTGTCACTGTGCGCTATAATCAACTGCCGTGTATAATTATTACGCTAGAGCGCGGGTCTTATAATCACCGGCAAAAACATAAATATATATTATAGGCCTCATTCATCAGAGCAGCCTGTTGCCCCTAGCAACCAATCGGAGCTCTGCTTTCATGTCACTCAGGGCTCTGGTAAAATGAAAGCTGCACTGTGATTGGTCGCTGTGGGCGACAGATCAGATAAGTGAGGCCTTTGTGGGCAGATTAAGGAGCACTGTCTAAAGGGGACAAATAAGTTGCCTGTAGCAACCAATAGCAGTCCAGATTTCATTTTACCACAGCGACGAGTGGTATGAAAGCTGGCCTTTGATTGGTCGCTGTGGGGAACAAAGATCCATACAGGGCAGGTGTTCCACAAATAACTATCTTTTAACCATTTAGACACCGCTGTCAATCTCCGATAGCGGAATTTGCGATTGGTGAATGTTTGGCCACCCACTGGCCCCTCTAGTGACGCCATCGTAGTGTGACAAGTTACTATGACAGCCATTGCCTTCTTTGTGGGGCGTCACAGAAACTGTTAAATCGCAGTATATAATACAAGAAATCCCCCACACTGCACTGACATTGTAGAACGTCAGTGCAGAGATAAGCGTGGACCAATGTCACTGCAGAGATAAGTGTGGACCACCTGGACGTATGGGCGGTCCAGAAGGAGCTATAACAAAGTTCTGTGCCGCGCTGACGATACCTGAGTGCTGTAGTTACTGCAGTGCTGGATGATCCTCTGCATCTCCTCATGGACGAGCTCCACGCAGCGCAGACTCGGCTCCTCCAACCGTTTCACCTGCCGCTTTACAAGAAGCTCGAAGGAAACTTCCGGAACGAACAAGGCCGGTCGGGGACCCTAGACGACAAAGGTGCGTTAGAGAGGTTATATAACGTCAATACAATCCCCAGTCTTCCAGCCCAATGACTCACAGTCGCATTTCTGATGGCGGTGAGGATGTCGATCGTGGTCAGGCCGCCCAGCGGATCGACCGATTCCAACGTCCTCCCAAAGGTTTCATGGAAAATGTAGCAAATTCGGGCGCCCCCGCACCTGAGAAACAAAGATGGTCACTGAGATATCCTAAAAAGGATAGACGCTGCTAGTGGGAAAGCTGGGGGGCAACCAGTATGGCCTCCAAGCACAGCACGTCAGCCTAATAATGCAATGATCGCCGCTGACACTGGGAAAGGTGGGCGACAACCACCCGACAAAGCTGCTCCAAGGTTACTTACAGCTCTGAGGTTTCAATGTATTTTGCGGTTCCTTCGATGGTGTTGCAATATTCGGTGGCGAACTTGGTGATGAGCTGCAGCAGGGTGGCGCTCTTGTCATCCACCGGCTCGCCGTAACTATTCAGCAGAGACTGGTACTGAGCCGCCAAAACATTGATCCTGGTCTTCAACTCCGGTAAACAGTCTCTGATGTGGTGCATGAGCAGCCTATGGAGAGGACGACAGAGGGTTAAAAATCACCATCTCCTATGACCCGACTTTCACAGGAGGACCGCAGTAACAGGCACAGGGGTCATCAGCAGACCCTCGGCTGTCATGACCACCCATCGGCACCCCGTGAAAAAGACGTGAAGCGGTTAAACAAAGGGCAACTTCCAGCCACATTCCAACTAGACGTGTGAATAGAGATAGGCTCTGAATGTCTAGTTGGCATGTGACCGCATGCATGCAAATCACATACTTGTGGTCACGCGCCCCCTTGACCCTGAAAAATCCTGACAGCAAGCGTTGGAGCCGCTTCTTAAAGGGATTCTCCACTCCTTTAAAAAATTAAGCTACCCATTATTGGCCTGACACTATGCATGCCTACAGAGAAGGTATGGATGCCCACCAACCTCCTGAATGTCCAAGAAGAAAGTAAGTGACTGGATGCGCAAAATTAGATTTTGCCAACAAAACATAACTTGAAGGTAAGGTAGGAATGTCCGAATAAGAGGCTATAATCGCAGGGGTGACAGCTTGGAAGGATGGGGCATGTGGAAAGTTGGCCATATCCTGACTCTCTCCTACCTGTTCAGCGTCCGGGCGAGGTACTTGGTTCCGCTTCTATTGGCCAGAGATGGGTATTTCTTCTGTAAAAAACCATACTCGTCCCGGATTGAGTCAGCCACACTCTTCTTGTTATTAATATCTAACTGACTCCTATAAAAGAAAAAAATAAAGTTTGGGCACCCCTATTAATCTTAAGCTTAATGTTTTATAAAAATTGGTGTTTTTGCAACAGCTATTTCAGTTTGATATATGTAATAACTGTTGGACACAGTAATGTTTCTGCCTTGAAATGAGGTTTATTGTACTAACAGAAAATGTGCAATCTGCATTCAAACAAAATTTGACAGGTGCATAAGTATGGGCACCCTTATCATTTTCTTGGTTTAAATACTCCTACCTACTTTTTTACTGACTTACTAAAGCACTTTTTTTGGTTTTGTAACCTCATTGAGCTTTGAACTTCATAGCCAGGTGCATGCAATCATGAGAAAAGCTACTTAAAGTGGCCACTTGCAAGTTGTTCTCCTGTTTGAATCTCCTCTGAAGAGTAGCATCATGGGCTCCTCAAAACAACTGTCAAATGACCTGAAAACAAAGTTTATTCAACATAGTTGTTCAGGGGAAGGATACAAAAAGCTGTCTCAGAGATTTACCTGTCAGTTTCCACTGTGAGGAACATAGTAAGGAAATGGAAGAACACAGGGACAGTTCTTGTTAAGGCCAGAAGTGGCAGGCCAAGAAAAACATCAGAAAGGCAGAGAAGAAGAATGGTGAGATCAGTCAAGGACAATCCTCAGACCACCTCCAGAGAGCTGCAGCATCAACTTGCTGCAGATGGTGTCACTGTGCATCGGTCAACTATACAACGCACTTTGCACAAGGAGAAGCTGTATGTGAGAGTGATGCAAAAGAAGCCGTTTCTGCAAGCACGCCACAAACAGAGTCGGCTGAGGTATGCAAAAGCACATTTGGAGAAGCCAATTTCTTTTTGGAAGAAGGTCCTGTGGACTGATGAAACCAAGATTGAGTTGTTTGGTCATACAAAAAGGCGATATGCATGGCGGCAAAAAAACACAGCATTCCAAGAAAAACACTTGCTACCCACAGTAAAATTTGGTGGAGGTTCCATCATGCTTTGGGGCTGTGTGGCCAATGCCGGCACCGGGAATCTTGTTAAAGTTGAGGGACGCATGGATTCCACTCAGTATCAGCAGATTCTTGACAATAATGTTCAAGAATCAGTGACAAAGTTGAAGTTACGCAGGGGATGGATCTTTCAGCAAGACAATGATCCAAAACACCGCTCCAAATCTACTCAGGCATTCATGCAGAGGAACAATTACAATGTTCTGGAATGGCCATCCCAGTCCCCAGACCTGAATATCATTGAACATCTGTGGGATCATTTGAAGAGGGCTGTCCATGCTCGGCGACCATCAAACTTAACTGAACTGGAATTGTTTTGTAAAGAGGAATGGTCAAAAATACCTTCATCCAGGATCCAGGAAATCATTAAAAGCTACAGGAAGCGACTAGAGGCTGTTATTTTTGCAAAAGGAGGATCTACTAAATATTAATGTCACTTTTCTGGTGAGGTGCCCATACTTATGCACCTGTCAAATTTTGTTTGAATGCAGATTGCACATTTTCTGTTAGTACAATAAACCTCACTTCAAGGCAGAAACATTACTGTGTCCAACAGTTATTACATATATCAAACTGAAATAGCTGTTGCAACAACACCAATTTTTATAAAACATTAAGCTTAAGATTAATAGGGGTGCCCAAACTTTTTCATATAAAAATAAATAATATATATATATATATATATATATATATATATATATATATATATATATATATATATATATATATATATATATATATATATATATATATACACATATATATATATATACACACATATATATATATATACACATATATATATATATATATAAATATATATCTGCCTGATGGCCCCACTAGGGGGAGCTCAGAATTCATTGGTATACTGAGCAGTTGCTGAGCTCCCTCTAGTGGTGGCTGTCGAATATTCTCTTTTAAGATCTATGTAGGAAATTTGAAGAACTGCATTAGAAAATAATTAAAAAAAAAAAATAAAAAAAAAACACGAAAAATTATGCACTGGAACATTAATGTACTACCTGTTGACTACTCCAATTATGCCCAGTTTCACAGGAATGACCCTGCCTAGCAGAACGTCCATGGCATCTGTACCAGCATCCATGAGGTCCAGCTTAGTGATGACAGCGAGGGTTCTCCGTCCTGGTGAAAACATTTTTTTTTTTATTATATTATTGCCTATGTAAGAAAAATTGCGCCACTCATGTCCATGGGTTGTATCCGGTATTGCAGGCTGTCTGTGATTCAAGTATATGGGGATAAAGTGTAATATTAGGTAGATCTATCAGCACTGGAGCTGGAGTGGAGGGGGATTTACTAGGCGCTTTAATTTCTTATACTTTCGCACCATCCCTTTTACCCCTTCATGACCAGAGCATTTTCTGTTTTTTGCTCCCTCTTCTTCCCAGAGCCATAGCTCTTAGCTTTTTATTTTTCGGTCAATATGGCCATGTGAGGGCTTATTTTTTGCGGGATGAGTTGTACTTTTAAACGCTATCACTGGTTTTACCATATCGTGTATGGGAAAACAGGAAAAAAATTCCAAGTGCGGTGAAATTGCCAAAAAAAAAATGCAATACCCCAGTTGTTTTTTACCACGTTCAATGAATGCTAAAACTGACCGGCCATTATTATTCTCCAGGTCATTACGGGTTAATAGACACCAAACATGTATAGGTTCTTTTTTATGTGGTGAAAAAAAAATCCAAAGTTTGCTAAAAAAAAAATAAAAAAAATAGTGGCGCCACTTTTAAGAGACCCGTAGCCGGATGAGGGCTTATTTTTTGCGCGCCGGGCTGAAGTTTTTATTGATACCATTTTGGGGTAGATCTGATACTTTGATCGCCCGTTATTGCATTTTATTGCAATGTTGCGGCTACCAAAAAACGTAATTCTGGCGTTTGGAATTTTTTTCTCGTTACGCCGTTTACCGATTGGATTATTTTTTTATATTGATAGATCGGGCGATTCTGAACGCGACGATACCAAATATGTGTATGTGGGGTTTATTTTTTATTTTATTCTGAATGGGGCAAAAGGGGGGTGATTTAAACTTTTATATTTTTTTTTATATTTTTAAAAACTTTTTTTTTTTTTTTTTTTTTACACTTTTTGCTTGCTTCGATAGCAAGCAGCAGTTATCTGATCCCCTCCGCTACACAACAGGCGATGAGCAGATCGCCTCTATGTAGTAGAAATTCTCCTGTGCTATGAGCGCCGACCACTAGGTGGCGCTCATAGCAATCTTTACATGACAACCACAGAGGTCTGCCATGCCCACGCATTGGTGACCCGCGATCACGTGACGGGGTCACCGATGGGCGGGGTAAGTGATGCGCTTCCAGTGCAGCACTGTTAAATGTGGCTGTCAGAGATTGACAGCGGCATTTAACTGGTTAACAGCCGCGGGTGGATCAATCAAGTTGTATAAATCAACTGACATGTGCCCGGTTCAGTGCGGGCTCAGCGCCGGAGCCAGCACTGAACAGGGGGTGCCGACGTGGTGTGTACTATTACGTACCACGTCGGAAGGGGTTAAAAAAATATATATATAATATTTCCCCTTTAAGACTCACCATCTGGATCAGACTCCCGGGAGATCTTCAGCGCCTCGGATGTCGCCATGTCCGTATTGGCAGCAGTGACGGCCAGTATGATGGAGTTGGGGTTGCTTATGTACCGCAGAATGAGCTCCCGGATCTGAACCTCGATGTCCTTGGGTTGGTCGCCTACAGGGACCTTATTAGTTAGATCGAAAAAAAAAAAGTTGATAAGTTCTACAGTAGTCATACCAAACACAGCGCCACTCTTGTCCAGTGGTTATGACTGGTATTGCAGCTCAGCTTCATATAAGTGAATGGGGCTGAGCTGCAATATCTTATACGACCTGTGGACAGGGGTGGCGCTGGTTATGAGAAAAAAAAAAAAAAAAAAGCAGCCAGGATTTTCTAGTCGTTGGATTTCTCTCCACTACCTTTGTCATCCCGGGTAAATCCACCAGTGTCAGGTTGACAACGTTGGGAGAGAAGATCTTCAGATGGATCGGTTCTGAACTAATTCCCTAGAAAAGAAAAAAAAGATACAAGTCAGCTGGAAGCATAGCCCAAAGCTAAGAGTAACATTCGTTAAAGGGGACAATCCCATATGCAAATGAGGTTACAAGTGTCCAGTGGGCGGATCCAAGCTCCACGAGTGCTCCAGCTTTCTCCTTTATTCAGGGCGAGTCACTGCGCGTGTAGACCTGGAGCGGCGCGTGCGCAATGCTCGTCATCAGAGTAGGACTGTATACGTCCTGCATCCATGTACTGTACACCAGAAAGACAAAACGGCCCAAGGCAGGAAGAATATTGCGCATGCACCGTGGGATCCCAGGATGAGCATGCGCAATACTTCAGAACAGAGTAATGAATGTTGGGCCAGTAAATCGAGACTTAGGCAGTGGAAGAGGGTCAGGTTTATAGCGAGCCCGAGCATTTGCAGGGTTCAGGACGGACCACTTTGGATAAAAATTCACTTTCTCTTGAAAGGTTACAAATCGATATTTCCATCAAACAGGGTATGTATAATACAAGGATGTGAAATGAGTGCGGACTTGTGAATCCTCACAGTGCGCAGAGTGCCCGCTGTCAGGATCCTCCAGTGCAGCCGATTTGCATTCTTCCGGCCACATTCCGACTAGACGTGTGAATAGAGATTGGCCGCGAACGTCTAGTCGGCATGTGACCGCATGCATGCAAATCACATACTTGCGGTCACGAGCCCGAAATTCCTGACAGCAAATACACTGCGCTCTGTGAGGATTGATAAGTCTTCAGTCACAGTGCGACTGCAGATTTGTAACCCAAGCCTGAACAAAAGTTGGGCAAAAAAAAAAAATATTTGCACGACCCTCGTCGATAGTCATGAAGCTGATGCGTCACACAGTTCGGGTAGATCTCCATAACTGCTCAAAAGGGAACGGCAACTGCCGGTCCGGACACCGAGCCAAATCACATTTAGCGACAGAGCAGGAAGTCTGTGGAGCTGGGAAATCAGAGGCGGTACGATGAAGACACATGAAATATTACAGCCTTAATTAGGCGCTCATCCAAGGGATAATCACAGCGCCGCAGCACTCACTGTCTCCCGGGGATATGCCCTTTATTAGCATGGTGGCTTCTGGTCTTGTAACTAAAGGGTGTGTATACTACAGCAATGCACTTGTAATAAAAAAAAAAGGCCAGATTAAAGATCTACAATTTTAGGTATACAGCTCTGATGCAGACCCATGTGTCTCCATGGTTACAGACTACAAGCAGATCCTGTGTAGTCAGATCGTATCATCACGTTTTACTTCCTTCCACCTGTCTGTAATATGGGGCAGGAGAGGAGTAACCCGTGACAGCAGGTTCCCACAGGTAAAAGACTTTACTCAGAAAGCAGCGCCACTCCTCTATGAGGCAGTGTTGGGTATTGCAGGAAGTATCCCTTCACAAGAATGGGGTTGAGCTGCAAGTCAGGGTGGAGGGAGCTTAAAAACATGTCTGACAACTTCTAAAAAAAAAAAACAGCGCCACCCCTATCCATTGGTTGTGCCTGGTATTGCAGCTCAGAAAGGAGCCATGTTTTTTACCCATCAGAATATCCCACTTTTTAAAAGAACTTCGAGATATCCTGAAGCATTGCTGAATACACGATATCTCACTTTATTATTTCCAGAAATCCTTTCCGTTTCATTCTCAATTTCTTGCCGAATTTCATCAAAGTCTGTGTAAATCTGAAGAAAAGAAAAAAAAAAAAAAAGGAAAAAAAAACAAAAAAACATTTTAATATTTCCTACGATGCAGTCGTGGAAGCAGAAATAGAAGAAAAGGAGGATAAAGAACGACGTCAGCGACAGAAAAGCCTTCAAGAGATTTAGAATGGAACATTTAAAATGATGACAGTTGTTACCTAGCAACAGACTACAAGGCGGAATCTTGTCGTCTGTTGCTTCTTAGCAATAAGAGTATGAAACAAACGCTGCGTACAAGGGTTCTGTGATTTCTATAAGCTCCTATACAGGGATAATTGCACAGAGGAATGAAGAAATGTTGCCCTACCTTGTTCTTCGTGTGCAGAAACTTGCCCCATTCCTCAGCATCCACCCCTTGAACAAAAAAAACAGGCGTCAACCCTTCCTGTCACTGTGGCACATTGGTTGCTTTTAGAGGATCCGTCCGCTCACCTCATTTTTCCATAAAATACCTACACTGGAGCACCCTCTCTAGGGGCGTCACATTATTTGTTCCTCTCTTATTCCTCCTGGTAATTTATGAATGAATAGACCATTGGGCATTTCCAGCTGTGGGCATGCCCTAACACACATCGATCAATCAGTCCTTGTACAGGGAGAATGGTAACACCCAACAGTCAATTATACATTTCCAGGAGGAATAACAGAGGGACGGCACAGTGCAAAGATGCCCCGAAAGTATTATTTTTAGTATTTTGTCAGGAGAGAGGACCGATGCGCTCGTGAACAGACTCCGGGAGACCCGACGTGCAGGTAATAAGCCGTTGGCATGATTATGTAAGCAGAGAGGAACAGTGCGAGTCACCGCCGTCCATCCAAGAACCCGCAGGCATTTTCCTCCGCTGAGTCATGAGCAGAAGGAACGAGGCTGTACAAGGCCATGAGGATCGTATGTGTGTTTTATCGGGAACTCCGCCATTGCTAGGAGTAATAGCAACTCCACAGCTTACACTAGAGGGGTCATCAGGACTAGAAAACCCTAAAAATTGTCATATTAGGGGAGGCATACTGTGTAGTGAAGGGCTACAAAGAGCCCAGCGTTGTATGGATTTAAATAGGAAATGTGTAATTCCTCATGTCTCCTGCGGGGGTGCTGCAGAATAATTTATCAGTTTCTCAGTTGATCAAAAAAATACGTTAGGAGTTCTGAACACTGAGAACACGACCAGTCCCTGTCGGAGACCTCGAAAAACAACTTGTGCACATAGTAAAGCGATAAGGGTCATGTGACCAGGGTCTAATATCCTGAACACAAATAGAAGGATTAATCCTATATAATACAGGGGATCCGTTCTGTGTACACAGGCATTATGCCGTCCATCACTAATGGTGATGCACGAGATTAATTCGGATGGGGTGAATGAATGACCCGGCACTGATCGGGAGGGTGTGTGGTGGTGCTGATGAATTAGAGAAGTGAAGATGGCGGCGGTCGCTCCTGAAGATGATGTCACCTCCAGGAAGCCATCGCATTACTACCAGTAGAAAGCAGAACTGAACACAAGTCACTTCCAGCTCACAAGGACGACCCAAGCAAGTCATACGTCCGATATCACCCCCACCGTACAGAAGAAAGAGAAAGCAGCCGACCCCTCCTATTAAAGGGACGCCATCGTTTCATACGATCCCTCGCCTGTGGCGGCAAAAGACATGGCAGGAACAGCGTGGATACCGTATGATGCCGGAGGGAGACTGGACGGCACATACGGCTACTTTGCCATCTGTACTGCCCAAAGCTCGGCACCGTCTCCAAGATGAAACGAGAATGTCCCTTTAAATCCATGTATACAGTACAGACCAAAAGTTTGGACACACCTTCTCATTTAAAGATTTTTCTGTATTTTCATGACTATGAAAATTGTACATTCACACTGAAGGCATCAAAACTATGAATTAACACATGTGGAATTATATACTTAACAAAAAAGTGTGAAACAACTGAAAATATGTCTTATATTTTAGGCTCTTCAAAGTAGCCACCTTTTGCTTTGATGACTGCTTTGCACACTCTTGGCATTCTCTTGATGAGCTTCAAGAGGTAGTCACTGGAAATGGTTTTCACTTCACAGGTGTGCCCTGTCAGGTTTAATAAGTGGGATTTCTTGCCTTATAAATGGGGTTGGGACCATCAGTTGTGTTGTGCAGAAGTCTGGTGGATACACAGCAGACAGTCCTACTGAATAGACTGTTAGAATTTGTATTATGGCAAGAAAAAAGCAGCTAAGTAAAGAAAAACGAGTGGCCATCATTACTTTAAGAAACGAAGGTCAGTCAGTGCGAAAAATTGGGCAAACTTTGAAAGTGTCCCCAAGTGCAGTTGCAAAAACCATCAAGCGCTACAAAGAAACTGGCTCACATGAGGACCGCCCCAGGAAAGGAAGACCAAGAGTCAGCTCTGCTTCTGAGGATAAGTTTATCCAAGTCACCAGCCTCAGAAATCGCAGGTTAACAGCAGCTCCGATTAGAGACCAGGTCAATGCCACACAGAGTTCTAGCAGCAGACACATCTCTACAACAACTGTTAAGAGGAGACTTTGTGCAGCAGGCCTTCATGGTAAAATAGCTGCTAGGAAACCACTGCTAAGGACAGGCAACAAGCAGAAGAGACTTGTTTGGGCTAAAGAACACAAGGAATGGACATTAGACCAGTGGAAATCTGTGCTTTGGTCTGATGAGTCCAAATTTGAGATCTTTGGTTCCAACCACCGTGTCTTTGTGCGACGCAGAAAAGGTGAACGGATGGACTCTACATGCCTGGTTCCCACCGTGAAGCATGGAGGAGGAGGTGTGATGGTGTGGGGGTGCTTTGCTGGTGACACTGTTGGGGATTTATTCAGAATTGAAGGCATACTGAACCAGCATGGCTACCACAGCATCTTGCAGCGGCATGCTATTCCATCCGGTTTGCGTTTAGTTGGACCATCATTTATTTTTCAACAGCACAATGACCCCAAACATACCTCCAGGCTGTGTAAGGGCTATTTGACCAAGAAGGAGAGTGATGGGGTGCTACGCCAGATGACCTGGCCTCCACAGTCACCAGACCTGAACCCAATCGAGATGGTTTGGGGTGAGCTGGACCGCAGAGTGAAGGCAAAAGGGCCAACAAGTGGTAAGCATCTCTGGGAACTCCTTCAAGATTGTTGGAAGACCATCTCCGGTGACTACCTCTTGAAGCTCATCAAGAGAATGCCAAGAGTGTGCAAAGCAGTCATCAAAGCAAAAGGTGGCTACTTTGAAGAACCTAGAATATAAGACATATTTTCAGTAGTTTCACACTTTTTTGTTAAGTATATAATTCCACATGTGTTAATTCATAGTTTTGATGCCTTCAGTGTGAATGTACAATTTTCATAGTCATGAAAATACAGAAAAATCTTTAAATGAGAAGGTGTGTCCAAACTTTTGGTCTGTACTGTAGGTCATCCTCTTCTGTCAAGTCATTAAAAGGTTTCTGGTTTTTTTTACACCACTATAATCGATTATGCACAATAACCAATACAAGGCTTGTCACTCAGCTTTCTCAGGCTCCTGGACAGATACTGCCCAGTTCTAAGTGATAGTAAGGTCAGAGATAACACATGTAGGCAGCCTTGTCTTCCAGGAGTCACTTGGCTTTTCGTAAAACAGACAGAACTTTTCAGGATATTAAACGGAATCTGCCAGCATGTTGTTGCTATGTAATCTGAGAGCAACATGTTGTAGGGGCAGAGACCCTGATTCTAGAGGCGTCACTTACTGCGCTGCAGTTTTGATAAAATCAGTGTTTTATCAGCAGAAGATTATCACTAAAGGACTGCTGCCAGGTAGTCAAGCCACGCCCCCAGCACTGATAGGCAGCTTTTGGTGAATAACTCCGCCCCCCCAGCCAATTAGTGCTGGAAGCAGGTTATACAAAGCTCAGCATTCATCTGTAGCGGATAAAACAGTGATTTTATCAAAACTACAACAAGCAGCCCAGTAAGTGACACATCGCTGGAATCAGGGTCTCTGTCACGACATCATGCTGCTTTCAGATGGGAGTAGCAAAAACCTGGTGACAGATGCCTTTTAAAGACTTGACAGAAGGGAACAACTCAAGGGAGGAAATGCTTAAATAAAAGCATCAAAAAAGGATATATACACATTTGTGACGTGATAAAAAGTAAAAAGTAGATAGAAGGCAAAAAGTAGATAGAAGGCAAAAAGTAGATAGAAGGCAAAAAGTAGATAGAAGGCAAAAAGTAGATAGAAGGCAAAAAGTAGATAGAAGGCAAAAAGAAGGTAGAAAGTAAAAAGAAGGTAGAAAGTAAAAAGTAGATAGAAGGCAAAAAGAAGGTAGAAGGCAAAAAGAAGGTAGAAGGCAAAAAGAAGGTAGAAAGTAAAAAGTAGATAGAAGGCAAAAAGAAGGTAGAAAGTAAAAAGTAGATAGAAGGCAAAAAGTAGATAGAAGGCAAAAAGAAGGTAGAAAGTAAAAAGTAGATAGAAGGCAAAAAGTAGATAGAAGGCAAAAAGAAGGTAGAAAGTAAAAAGTAGATAGAAGGCAAAAAGTAGATAGAAGGCAAAAAGAAGGTAGAAAGTAAAAAGTAGATAGAAGGCAAAAAGAAGGTAGAAAGTAAAAAGTAGATAGAAGGCAAAAAGAAGGTAGAAAGTAAAAAGTAGATAGAAGGCAAAAAACTAATGAGGAGAAAAGTAAAATAAGGGACAAAAACAAAATAAAGAAAAAGATACATTATAAAAAGTATAATATATAAAAAGCCTAAAAGAGGAAGGAGATAAGTTAAGCAAATAGTGAAGTGATACGATGCTGCGCTATTCAGGGACTACATATGGGGATGAGGAGGCAGGTGATGGGACGGAGCACAGAACTGATACAGCCAGTGATCTATAGGGGGCGTCTACATCTCATGCAGGTATAGGAGGAGGAAGAGGAGACGGAAACAGGACACCTTTGGATAACTGTCTTGGATTTTTCCAGGAGTCCAGGTCTGGAATCAGTAGGGAGACGTGGAAAGAGAAGACAAGAGGCAGAGAATGGTTAAGTGTCGGCGCGTCATCTGCTCCGTCTACCTGATGGGCAGATTATCCATCCGTTACGGATCCTATAACAAAGGGCGCTGCGTAGAAACATCAATAAAACTCAGTCTGCTCCCACTCTGTGCACCCCCAGCCGCTTCTCTCCCACTAACTCAGCATTTTATGGGTAAAGTGATGGGATATCGTTAGGACAAGCCGTCCTTATCTCATCACTGGGGTCCGACCTCTAAATCCTGAGGATGATGAGGATTCAGCGCTGGTGTAAAACCACCTCTGCAGGTGGAAACACAAGCCAACAAGCCCCCATCATCATTAAGACAGGTTACAATATATGATCAGACTCCTACTCCCCAATAGTGCCGATCACTTTCAAAAATGGTAATACCCCCTTAAATAAAAAAAAGGGGGGCCACCTCTGTTTATGTGGTGGGGGACCCACAGAGACAAGACATTTCTAAGAAATCCCCCCTAGGGATCATCTTCTCCTGAATTAGCAGTCGGCAATTACAGGAAATTATTTTTCTAGCCGACCGCAAAAAAAAAAGCTCTTACTGGAAACAGAACAAACTCGTCATCCCGGAGCTAAGACCCCGGAGGACGCCATTTACTACAACCCTAATCATCCTCCTCTGCACCCAGAGCAATGGAAGAACAATCACTCGTTACCGTTCTCCTCTCCGGAGGTTTTGCGTCGATCGTCGGAGGAGACGTGGACCAGCTGGAGGATCAGGGGTCTTCTCGTCACTATCCCTGTGCCTCGGGGGAGCAGATCCCGGCCAACTAAGCTTTCTAGGACGGAGCTTTTCCCACTGCTCTGTAGGGAGGAATAAGAGAGGAACCATTTTAGTATAAAGACACATGAGGCTCCGATAATGGGGGCCTAAATTATCCCAGAGTAAAAGGAGCCCCCCTAAGGAGAAAGCCATCCATTCCTCGCCTTTCTTCTTCGAAGAGCCAGAACTTGCAGCGATCGGAGCTAGCTCCAGTCCCTGCTGTTACAGTCTGGAGCGGTCGCAGCTCTTGAGCCAGCTCCAGCCATTTTTACCCATCACCACCAATCCCGCTGCCTGGAACTTTACCTATTTTGCTACCAAAGCAGCCCTCCTGAGCCTTTAAATTCCTGTGTGCGCCATATATAAATTACCTGAGGAGTCAAGGAGGCGGAGCCGACCAGTAGAAGAATCACACAAGGACACGCCCAATCCGGTTTGATTGGTGCCTCTAAGGTCTGGGGTAACATCTGATTCCTGCACATGAATGCTTGATTTCTAGTGCTGGTGAATTTGGGGGCCACTTGCACCAGGATATTATGTCTAAAAGCATCCTGGGAAAGTAAGTACACCTGCACTGTTTAGGCGCCAAAAACAGATGAGTAGGATTTCGGCTTCGGATGACATACTTATGTTCTCTGGGACGTCAGTAAAGCCAAATGATTGGGCGGATTTTGTGAGAAGGGGGTCGGGGTGCAGGCGGCGCAGCAGCCGCCATCGAAAGGGGTCAGGACACGCAGAGCGTCGCAGCTACGATAGAAAGGTGTTTGGGTGCGTTAAGCATCGCAGCTATGATGAGAATGAGTCTGGGTGTGCAGAGCATGGCAGCTATTATAGACAAGCCGTCAGGAGGCGCAGAGCATGGCAGCTATTATAGACAAGACGTCAGGAGGCGCAGAGCATGGCAGCTATTATAGACAAGCCGTCAGGAGGCGCAGAGCATGGCAGCTATTATAGACAAGACGTCAGGAGGCGCAGAGCATGGCAGCTATTATAGACAAGACGTCAGGAGGCGCAGAGCATGGCAGCTATTATAGACAAGACGTCAGGAGGCGCAGAGCATGGCAGCTATTATAGACAAGACGTCAGGAGGCGCAGAGCATCGCAGCTATTATAGACAAGACGTCAGAAGGCGCAGAGCATGGCAGCTATTATAGACAAGACGTCAGAAGGCGCAGAGCATCGCAGCTATTATAGACAAGACGTCAGGAGGCGCAGAGCATGGCAGCTATTATAGACAAGACGTCAGGAGGCGCAGAGCATGGCAGCTATTATAGACAAGACGTCAGGAGGCGCAGAGCATGGCAGCTATTATAGACAAGACGTCAGGAGGCGCAGAGCATCGCAGCTATTATAGACAAGACGTCAGGAGGCGCAGAGCATCGCAGCTATTATAGACAAGACGTCAGAAGGCGCAGAGCATGGCAGCTATTATAGACAAGACGTCAGGAGGCGCAGAGCATGGCAGCTATTATAGACAAGACGTCAGGAGGCGCAGAGCATCGCAGCTATTATAGACAAGACGTCAGGAGGCGCAGAGCATCGCAGCTATTATAGACAAGACGTCAGGAGGCGCAGAGCATCGCAGCTATTATAGACAAGACGTCAGGAGGCGCAGAGCATGGCAGCTATTATAGACAAGACGTCAGGAGGCGCAGAGCATGGCAGCTATTATAGACAAGACGTCAGGAGGCGCAGAGCATCGCAGCTATTATAGACAAGACGTCAGGAGGCGCAGAGCATCGCAGCTATTATAGACAAGACGTCAGGAGGCGCAGAGCATCGCAGCTATTATAGACAAGACGTCAGGAGGCGCAGAGCATCGCAGCTATTATAGACAAGACGTCAGGAGGCGCAGAGCATCGCAGCTTGACATTTATGTTGCTGTGTAGCCACAGGCCGGTCAGAGAGATGACGGTAACCCAAGGCGATCCTAATCCCACACAATCCCTTTAAGGCCTCACATGTAGTTACGTAGATGGAGACAGGTCAGGGCTGTGATATAAATGGTTCGGGCCGAGGCCGACTCTCTGCAGACACCAGTAATAATCTGATTGGTCGCACGGCGGAGGAGCCGTCACCTTGTGAGGGTCACGGGGAATCCTCCTCCCATGTCAGTCACTGTCTCTCCGCTGACGAGACACGAGCCCGAGGCAACAACCGCCTGACGAGAGAGGCCGTCACCTGCTGGTCGTACACAGATGTGACACCCGGAGAGATGGAAGGATGGGGGTCCTGTCACACCTCAGGGGGTCCTACAGCTTGATATATACAACTTATTTTTCTAGCAGTGTATAAAAAAAAAAAAAAAAAAAAAAAAAAAAAAAACGTAAAGGGGAATATATCAGGATTTTATTCAGGCAGCTTCCAAGGGGAAGAGTCGGCAGAGAAGTCCCTGACCCCGTTCACAATTTAGGAATTTCTTCTTCTCATAATAGCCGCTAAAAATCCTTCAAAATGAAGTCCCGTCAGATAGGCGCCACTGTATCCGAGGACTAACCTGTCAGACAACACAACGACCTATGTATTGGTGATATCTGGCCCCAGGACGCTGAGAGAATACAACACAATCTGCTTTATTTCTCTGTTCGCTTTCAACTCAAAAAAAAAAAAAATTTCAGGTTCCACGGCACCAATCGGGGGGGGGGGGGAGGGGGAGAAGAGAGGAAGATCTTCGCGGCACCAATCGGGGTGGGGTGGGGGGTCAAGGGAGATCTGCGCGGCACCAATCGAAGGGGGGGGGGGTGTGAAGGGAGATCTGCGCGGCACCAATCGAAGGGGGGGGGGTGTGAAGGGAGATCTGCGCGGCACCAATCGAAGGGGGGGGGTGTGAAGGGAGATCTGCGCAACACCAATCGAAGGGGGGGGGGTGTGAAGGGAGATCTGCGCGGCACCAATCGAAGGGGGGGGGTGTGAAGGGAGATCTGCGCGGCACCAATCGAAGGGGGGGGTGAAGGGAGATCTGCGCGGCACCAATCGAAGGGGGGGGTGTGAAGGGAGATCTGCGCGGCACCAATCGAAGGGGGGGGTGTGTGAAGGGAGATCTGCGCGGCACCAATCGAAGGGGGGGGGTGAAGGGAGATCTGCGCGGCACCAATCGAAGGGGGGGGGTGAAGGGAGATCTGCGCGGCACCAATCGAAGGGGGGGGGGTGAAGGGAGATCTGCGCGGCACCAATCGAAGGGGGGGGGGGTGAAGGGAGATCTGCGCGGCACCTATCGAAGGGGGGGGGGTGAAGGGAGATCTGCGCGGCACCTATCGAAGGGGGGGTGAAGGGAGATCTGCGCGGCACCAATCGAAGGGGGGGGGTGAAGGGAGATCTGCGCGGCACCAATCGAAGGGGGGGGGGTGAAGGGAGATCTGCGCGGCACCAATCGAAGGGGGGGGGTGAAGGGAGATCTGCGCGGCACCAATCGAAGGGGGGGGGGGTGAAGGGAGATCTGCGCGGCACCAATCGAAGGGGGGGGGTGAAGGGAGATCTGCGTGGCACCAATCGAAGGGGGGGGGTGAAGGGAGATCTGCGCGGCACCAATCGAAGGGGGGAGTGTGAAGGGAGATCTGCGCGGCACCAATCGAAGGGGGGAGTGTGAAGGGAGATCTGAGCGGCACCAATCGAAGGGGGGAGTGTGAAGGGAGATCTGAGCGGCACCAATCGAAGGGGGGAGTGTGAAGGGAGATCTGCGCGGCACCAATCGAAGGGGGGAGTGTGAAGGGAGATCTGCGCGGCACCAATCGGAGGGGGGGGGGTGAAGGGAGATCTGCGCGGCACCAATCGGAGGGGGGGGGTGAAGGGAGATCTGCGCGGCACCAATCGGAGGGGGAGGTGAAGGGAGATCTGCGCGGCACCAATCAAGGGGGGGGGGGGGGTGAAGGGAGATCTGCGCGACACCAATCAAGGGGGGGGGGGGTGAAGGGAGATCTGCGCGACACCAATCAAGGGGGGGGGGGTGAAGGGAGATCTGCGCGACACCAATCAAGGGGAGGGGTGAAGGGAGATCTGCGCGACACCAATAAGGGGGGGGTGAAGGGAGATCTGCGCGACACCAATAAGGGGGGGGTGAAGGGAGATCTGCGCGACACCAATAAGGGGGGGTGAAGGGAGATCTGTGCGACACCAATAAGGGGGGGTGAAGGGAGATCTGCGCGACACCAATCAAGGGGGGGGGGTGAAGGGAGATCTGCGCGACACCAATCAAGGGGGGGGGTGAAGGGAGATCTGCGCGACACCAATCAAGGGAGGGGGGTGAAGGGAGATCTGCGCGGCACCAATCAAGGGGGGGGTGAAGGGAGATCTGCGCGACACCAATCAAGGGGGGGGGGTGAAGGGAGATCTGCGCGACACCAATCAAGGGGGGGGGGTGAAGGGAGATCTGCGCGACACCAATCAAGGGGGGGGGGGTGAAGGGAGATCTGCGCGACACCAATCAAGGGGGGGGGGTGAAGGGAGATCTGCGCGACACCAATCAAGGGGGGGGGGGTGAAGGGAGATCTGCGCGACACCAATCAAGGGGGGGGGGTGAAGGGAGATCTGCGCGACACCAATCAAGGGGGGGGGGTGAAGGGAGATCTGCGCGACACCAATCAAGGGGGGGGGGGTGAAGGGAGATCTGCGCGACACCAATCAAGGGGGGGGGGTGAAGGGAGATCTGCGCGACACCAATCAAGGGGGGGGGGTGAAGGGAGATCTGCGCGACACCAATCAAGGGGGGGGGGTGTCAGCTTTTCCGCCAGCCCCATAAAGAATGACAATGGCGGTCAGGCGTCTGTCCAGTTTCTCCATTTTGGAACAGGGATAAAAGTCTCAAAATTTACCGAGCTCTGACCCTTCTCCACAGATACGTGATAAAGGCCGGACATCCTGGGGTCCGCTCCATCAACCTCACTGAGGCAAGACAGCCGGGGGCCAATAGGTTGACACCCCCCCAAATCGCTGCCATCTTGGTCCTCCTGTGAAGCTGCAGGTCATGCTTCATAGGAGAACTGCGAACTCCCCATACAGTGCGAGACTGTGGGGCGGCAGCCTACAGGCGATCGGGGGCAATTACAGGTCCAAGTGCCCTAAGGGGGACTTTAAAAAAATATATATACACATGTGATACCCCAGGGGGCGCCCTCCACAGCCCCCCAGCCGCTCTCCATGGTGTAACATAGGACTGCATACATTTCTATGGGATGTTATGGGTCATACCAATGTCACAGCCACCCCCTGACAATACAGCAGCTCCCCCTCTGTCACCTCAGCCTTGGTCTCGCCCGCTGCCTCCCCCTGCAGCCGTTATGGGGCGCCCCACATCCCCGCACTCACCTGGGTCCCCACCACCACGATCTGCGGCAGTTGGATGACGTCGGACCCCACCGTGTTGAACACATCCTGCAGCTTGTTGATCACCGGGATGAGCGCCTCCATGTCTCAGGCCTGCACCGGGCGATGAATGGAGGGGACAGGAGAGAGCGAGGGGGGCGGCCACTGCTCTCCACCGCCGGCACCTCCGCTAAGCAACCATTGACCCGGCCCACAAGCCTTTGCGGCAGGGAGTAGGCGCGGAAAAGAAAAAAAATACAACTACGCATGCGCAGAACTCAAAGCACGCCGGGAATTGTAGTCCTTACCAAGAAAGTGACGGATACGCGGAGTATGTATTTCTATTTAGTGACCTTGATAAATAATATCTGTTAAAAATTCGAGTAATAATGGGTTTTTTTTTAATCGTAAGAGGTAAATTAATTGCATCAATAAGGATATTTGCCAATAGTAAATATGGCGTCTGGAGGGGCAGGTGACCGGAAGTGCGTCAGCTGTAATCCGGAAGTTGTCTTGTGAGAGGTCCCTGACAGTGACATTGGGCTGGAACGACGTGACAGAGCTGACAGCTAGCAGCAGTCCCTTCCGCCCTGCGGCTCCGTGCAGGGAGACCCCTGTAATAAAGCCCCAGTGGTGTAATATGGAGGGAGAACAGCGCATCTCTCCAAACAGTGGCTGTGGTATTTGTGGATTAACCCTTTCCACTGCAGCCATTTTTCCTTTTTGTGCTTTCTAGAGCTGTAACTTTTTTTGTTTGTTAATTTTTCCATCCTTACAGGGTCCGTACAGGGTCTTGATATTTGCAGGACGAGTTGTAGTCTGAAAAATTATAATTAATTTTTTTTGCTTTACGGTGTTTACCGCTCAAGTTAAATAATTACATTTTTTCATAGATCAGACTTTTCTGGCAGCCGCGAAAGAAAATGTTTCTTTATTTTTTCAAAGGGGGAGATTCATATTTTTAAGTTTTTATAAATATAATATATTTTAACTTTTTAATGTATTTTTAAAAAAAAATAAAAAATCCTAAAACCTGAGGTCATCTGATCACTTGTTCTAAATACTGTAATATCACTGTATTACAGTATATAGGTGAAATGACTGTTTCCTATGGAGATCGCAGGATAACTGATAGGGGTGGGGATTGGGGCTTCAGCGGGGGTGGGGATTGGGGCTTCAGCCTGGGGGTGAGGATTGGGGCTTCAGGTGGGGGCGGGGATTGAGGCTTCAGCCGAGGGTGGGGATTGGGGCTTCAGCGGGGGTGGGGACTGAGGCTTCAGCCTGGGGGTGAGGATTGGGGTTTCATCCGAGGGTGAGGATTGGGCCTTCAGCCTGTGGGTGAGGATTGGGCCTTCCAGCCGGGGGTGAGGATTGGGGTTTCAGCCGAGGGCGGAGATTGGGCTTTCAGCCGGGGGCGGGGAGGGGTTTCAGCTGGGGGCAGGGATTGGGGTTTCAGCCGGGGGCGGGGATTGGGGCTTCAGCATGGGTTGAGGATTGGGGGTTGAAGATTGGGGCTTCAGTTGGGGGTTGAGGATTGGGGCTTTTGCAGGCCCCTAGCTGTCATGGCCACATGTAGCAGTGTGCAATGAAAGAAGAAAAATCTGGATGGACAACTTAAAACAATAAAAAAAATAGTTTTTAATATAAATAAACCCAACCCAGTAGTTGTATGGAGAAAGACTGACGTCCCTATGTGATCCGTATTGCATCAGTATTTCATCCGTATTGCACACATTTCCACCCTTCAGAATGATGTAAGAGTGAAGCAATTTCACCTGTAGACCCGACTAGTGGTAACGAGTCCGTGCCGCCCTGCAATGTAATCATTGGGCAAAGGCAGAATTGTGCAGGTTTTTTTTTTAATAGCTTAAAGCGCATCTGTCATATCAGTTGACTCGTCCCAATAAGCTGTCGTGTGTGTACATGGGGAATAACAACACAAGCATCCTGCATTTACCACCAGTTTTCTTTTCAGATGGATCCATCTTTAATTTTTCAGTTGTCTCTAAGTTAGTGGGCACAGAATATATCTGCTATGATGCCTCCCATACACAGCACACACAGACATGAGGGATTCCTGGCTCTATGTAATACATGTTCAAAAGCAGTAGCAGCATGGGTGACATTATACAGCGGTACTGAGCAGTGTAGTTGTGAATCCAGCTCTGGGGTGAGATAAAACACTTACTAGAAAGTAACAACCACAACCTTTCTTTTTTTGTCTTTCAAATTCTGCTCCTCCTCCCTTTCCTACTGATAGGCAGTCTATTTTAACAGACAGATCGGCCCCTTTACGGGTTTTTTTTTATGACATGTCTGCGCTTTGTGTGCGTTACATAACAGTTTCAGGCTCCAAAACTCGAGCTGTCGGCGTCATCACAGAAACACGTGGATTCAGCAGCTGCACAATTAAGGTTCTCTCTTATGTACTTCAAGACTGTACGTTACTGCAGGCACACCCGAAAGGATGAGCCAAAAATAGGAAGAAAAACATCCATCGCATTACTCACTCAGGGCGCATCAAGTCCCACAAGAATGAATAGCACTGATCTGATGGCGGTAATGTTGCAGACAGGTGCGATATATGAGGCAGAGAGTGAACAGACAGTTTTTGAAGTTGAGGTGTTGCAAAAATGAGTAAATGTAAGGATCAAAGCGACCAAGGACCAAACTGTGATGTGTAAATGACAGAGTCAGAAAATCTCCAAAATAGCGGGTCTTCCTAGCGGTTTCCGGTATTCACCAGGTCTTGTGGGATGCTTAGGTATACGGCAGGTCTTGTGTGGTGTTCCCGTTATACTGTGGGTCTTGTGGGATGCTCACGGTATACAGCGAGTTTTGATTGATGTTCATGGTATACTGCGAGTCTTGTGGGGTGTTCCTACACTGCTCAAAAAAATAAAGGGAACACTTAAACAACAGAGTATAACTCCAAGTAAATCAAACTTCTGTGAAATCAAACTGCCACTTAGGAAGCAACACTGATTGACAATCAATTTCACATGCTGTTGTGCAAATGGAATAGAGAATAGATGGAAATTATTGGCAATTATTAAGACACCCTCAATAAAGGAGTGGTTCTGCAGGTGGAGACCACAGACCACATCTCAGTACCAATGCATTCTGGCTGATGTTTTGGTCACTTTTGAATGTTGGTTGTGCTTTTACACTCGTGGTAGCATGAGACGGACTCTACAACCCGCACCGCAGAAGTTGCTCAGGTAGTGCAGCTCATCCAGGATGGCACATCAATGCGAGCTGAGGCAAGAAGGTTTGCCGTGTCTGTTAGCGTAAGTGTCCAGAGGCTGGAGGCGCTACCAGGAGACAGGCCAGTACACCAGGAGACGTGGAGGGGCCGTAGGAGGGCAACAACCCAGCAGCAGGACAGCTACCTCCGCCTTTGTGCAAGGGGGAACAATAGGAGCACTGCCAGAGGCCTGTAAAATGACCTCCAGCAGGCCACAAATGTGCATGTGTCTGCACAAACGGTTAGAAACCGATTCCATGAGGGTGGTATGAGGGCCCGACGTCCACAGATGGGGGTTGTGCTCACAGCCCAACACCGTGCAGGACACTTGGCATTTGCCACAGAACACCAGGATTGGCAAAGTCGCCACTGGCGCCCTGTGCTCTTCACAGATGAAAGCAGGTTCACACTGAGCACATGTGACAAACGTGACAGAGTCTGGAGACGCCGTGGAGAGCGATCTGCTGCCTGCAACATCCTTCAGCATGACCGGTTTGGCAGTGGGTCAGTAATGGTGTGGGGTGGCATTTCTTTGGAGGGCCGCACAGCCCTCCATGTGCTCGCCAGAGGTAGCCTGACTGCCATTAGGTACCGAGATGAGATCCTCAGACCCCTTGTGAGACCATATGCTGGTGCGGTCGGCCCTGGGTTCCTCCTAATGCAGGACAATGCCAGACCTCATGTGGCTGGAGTGTGTCAGCAGTTCCTGCAAGATGAAGGCATTGAAGCTATGGACTGGCCCGCCCGTTCCCCAGACCTGAATCCGATTGAGCACATCTGGGACAACATGTCTCGCTCCATCCACCAACGTCACGTTGCACCACAGACTGTCCAGGAGTTGGCGGATGCTTTAGTCCAGGTCTGGGAGGAGATCCCACAGGAGACCATCCGCAACCTCATCAGGAGCATGCCCAGGCGTTGTAGGGAGGTCATACAGGCACGTGGAGGCCACACACAATACTGAGCCTCATTTTGACTTGTTTTAAGGACATTATATCAAAGTTGGATCAGCCTGTAGTGTGTTTTTCCACTCTAATTTTGGGGATGACTCCAAATCCAGGCCTCCATTGGTTAATACATTTGATTTCCATTGATGATTTTTGTGTGATTTTGTTGTCAGCACATTCAACTTTGTACAGAACAAAGTATTCAATGAGAAGATTTCATTCATTCAGATCTAGGATGTGTTATTTGAGTGTTCCCTTTATGTTTTTGAGCAGTGTAGTATGCAATGGGCCTTGGGTGCTTCTGGTGTATGGCAGAACATGGGTGTTCCCGCTGTACGGCAGGTCTTGTGGAGTGTTACCGGTATACAGCAGGTTTTGTGAGATGTTCCTGGTATACGGCGGGTCTTGTGTGGTGTTCTCGGTATATGCCAGGTCTTGTGGGGTGTTCCTTGTATACGGCGGGTCTTGTGTGGTGTTCTCATTATACTGTGGGTCTTGTGGGATGGTCACGGTATACTGCGAGTCTTGTAGGATGTTCACAGTATGCAGTGGGCCTTGGGTGCTTCTGGTATATGGCAGAAGATGTGGGATGTTCCCGGTGTACGGCGGGTCTTGTGGGGCGTTCCCCGTGTACGGCGGGTCTTGTGGGGCGTTCCCCGTGTACGGCGGGTCTTGTGGGGCGTTCCCCGTGTACGGCGGGTCTTGTGGGGCGTTTTTGGTATACGCCAGGTCTTGTGGGGCGTTTTTGGTATACGCCAGGTCTTGTGGGGCGTTTTTGGTATACGCCAGGTCTTGTGGGGCGTTTTTGGTATACGCCAGGTCTTGTGGGGCGTTTTTGGTATACGCCAGGTCTTGTGGGATGTTCCCGGTCTACAGCAGGTCAGGTCCTGTGGGGTGTTCCGGGTATACAGAAGGTCCTGTGGGGTGTGCCGGTAATACAGGAGGCCCTGTGGGGTGTGCCGGGTATACAGGAGGCCCTGTGGGGTGTGCCGGGTATACAGGAGGCCCTGTGGGGTGTGCCGGGTATACAGGAGGCCCTGTGGGGTGTGCCGGGTATACAGGAGGTCCTGTGGGGTGTGCCGGTAATACAGGAGGCCCTGTGGGGTGTGCCGGGTATACAGGAGGCCCTGTGGGGTGTGCCGGGTATACAGGAGGCCCTGTGGGGTGTGCCGGGTATACAGGAGGCGCTGTGGGGTGTTCCCGGTATACAGGAGGTCCTGTGTGGTGTTCCCGGTATACAGGAGGGTCTTGCAGTTTGTTCCTGGCATTCAATGGGTCTGTTAGTGTGTTCCCAGTGTACAGCGGGTCTTGTAGAATGTTCCCGGTATGCAGTGGTTAGTACCTACCAAAAGTGGTCCAGGGAGGGCGAACCAGTAGACTGGTGACAGGGTTATGGGCACTTAAGGCTTACTGATAGGTTTGGGGAGTTAAAGTGAGCCTGGACGGTCTTTTCCCGATATAATAGAAAGATGTCAGGACACACAGAGCATCACGTCTATGATAGAAAGGAGTCAGGACACCACGTAGAGCATTGCAGTTATAATAGAAAAATGTCATGATACACATAGCATCACAGCTATGATAGAAAGGAGTCAGGACACCACGCAGAGCATTGCAGTTATAATAGAAAAATGTCATGATACACATAGCATCACAGCTATGATAGATAGGAGTCAGGACACCACGCAGAGCATCACAGCTATGATAGATAGGAGTCAGGACACCACGCAGAGCATCACAGCTATGATAGATAGGAGTCAGGACACCACGCAGAGCATCACAGCTATGATAGATAGGAGTCAGGACACCACGCAGAGCATCACAGCTATGATAGATAGGAGTCAGGACACCACGCAGAGCATCACAGCTATGATAGATAGGAGTCAGGACACCACGCAGAGCATCACAGCTATGATAGATTGGAGTCAGGACATCATGCAGAGCATCACAGCTATGATAGAAAGGTATATACTGGATACAGCACCCATTCTAAGCTCTGTTCACCACCAAAATGCCAACAATGGGCACATGAGCATCAGAACTGAACCATGGAGCGATGGGGACAGCTGGGTAGAAATGGCACCAGGTTGCCCTATGAGGAGAAGACCAGTTGGCAGGGGCAGTGCAATGTTCTGCTGGAAACCTTGTGTCTTTACATCATGTGGATGTGACACCTTCATGGCAATCGGGGTCACTCTCAGGAGGATAATGATCGCTCAGGAATAACCTGATGAACATGACAATGTAGATATCTTGGCCCCCCCTTATTTCCCCAGATCTCAATCTGATCGATCATCTGTCGGATATGCCGGAAAAATAAGTCCAATCCATGGAGCACGCTTAGCAAAAAAAAAACTATAGAAAAACTATCTTAACCCTGACTCCTGATTGTGTTATTCCATCCAGGATACAAGAATACTCCAGTCAGAAAATTACCTATTGTCTCCTATAAGAGGAGGTAGTGAGCATGCTCAGTGATGTGCAGGGAGAGGGAGGAGGGAGCTGAAGCTGTTCTCACACTTATCGTCCGTGTTACCTGCCGCCAGCCTTATAGTAGAGGCATTAACTCGATTGACCCTGAGAAATAAAAAAGATAAAATAAACATTGTCATAGAGAAAAATTAAAATCCATAAGGCATCTCTGCAGAGGGGATATATCAACCTCACATTAAACATATGGGATTAATCATAGCTGGGGAAGAGAGAAACTAATTATACCCGGAGAAAGGGGAGAGAGCTGACACTTTTAACCTCCACTGAAGCAGGGGCCTCCTGCAGTGAACAGGTAATGAACATAGAAGATTTCTTCTGTGATTTGTTTACACAGAGGCGGAGAAGTACGTTTCCCAGGCATAAGCTTTCTCTGATACATTTCGTAGCCACTGGTCTATGTTGAATATCGGGGTTTGCATCTGTCTGATATTTATGCGAGATATAGTTTCAGCGTCATAGCAAAGGGAAAATCATAACGCATTCACTCACTTCACTGTAGGGCCATTCTGACCTCTCCAACCTAATAACATTCAGATTGATGATGCTATCCATGCCATGTTTCATTTCTATAGACCGGTAAAATTGCGATAAGAAACAGGACAATAATATCTACCAGCTGGGACCTCCGGGGGCGAAGATATCCTGTAAGTTGGGGATCTCATAAAATTCTAGTACATCCCACAACCAGCCCCCACATGAGCTGACCAAGGAGAGATATGAGGATATAACCTTGATGTAATAAAAACCAGAGTTAGGAGTAAAAATAAATACCCGGCACATGGAAGTGACCAGCTATAGGGATTTTATTTCTCATCATAGTCAAAGAGTCTTTACCAATACAACATTCATGAGATCTGAGGATTTTGTTTGTTTTTTTTTTTTTTTACAGAATAGAAATTTGCAGCTATTTTACAGTAATTAAAGTGCTTCTCTTTTTCTTGTACATCAGCTCCCCCGCTCTTATGTGCTCAAATATACATATATTACAGGAAATATTTACAGCTTCCCAAACCTTCATTGTCTACAAGGGGTCATTCATAAAACATCCTCTCATTCATTAATATCATCATTATTAGAAGCTTATTTTTGCAATGCAGAGATCCAGATGCCCTACACTGACCTAGTAGGGAAATTACAAAATCTTGTGTGCCTACAGCCACCACTAGAGGGAGCTTGTGAGCTGACTGTATACAGATTATACATAGAACTCAATGATAACACTGTATGCAGTGAGCTCCGACTAGTGGTGGCTACAGGAATCCACAGTGTTATATTTTTAACTCTATGTAGGGGATTTGGAGCTCCAATTGCTAGACAGATTTTAAGACTTCACTCAGCTCAGAATTTTGGACCTAGAAGTTGTTTCATGAAGTGGACTCTCACTTTAGAGGTAACGATTACACCCTTTGTGCTTCGCTATTGCTTTACGGATTAGAGACTGGCCATTGGCACTCTAAACACATTTTCCTATGTTTGGACACCCTGATATTCTTTGATTTTAAGTGTTACGATTGCTATGATGCGTCTTAAAGGGATTCTACATTTAAAGTTATTGTTATGTAAATCCGATTAATAGTGCATTAGGAAAAAAGATATAATTTTTGGGGTACTGTCAGGGCTATTTGCCATCTTAATGCCATTCAACTGGAGTAAAGTTGTTTTTTTCGCAAGTTGTGGCCTGCGGTAAGGTACAGATGATCGGTGGAGGACCGGGTCCTAAGACAAAGGCAGAAAAGCTCAGAGTGTATGGACCCACAGGCTACGTGTCCTCTGCTTGAGCGATCAGTGGGGGTCCCAGAACCCACCGACTTGGTTTTCAGCTGCAGATTAGCACCGTGCTGTTCATCATCTCAGTCTGCTTTACTAATCAGATTTTTCTCAAAATACATATTACTAACTAAGGCACCGTAATCGGCAAACCCTGTAAAATCAAAGGGAACCAATGAGGTCTGAGCGGATACTACACTGTGGCAAGTAAGGTCATCATGTGTGAGTTTTACATTGGCACTTAGTACGGATTGTGCTGCCAATCAAAGCCTTTTAGAATAATCGATGAAAGTGATGCATCCATTTATAACTATAGAGACACATTGGTCTGCATCGGAGCTGTATACTGGACCCGTAAAAATGTGTTATCATCACTACAAGACACGCAGGGCCACCTGGCTCAACAGAGAATTCAAGGTGTGAGTAATAGTCATTTCTTTATTTTATGAATTCCTTACTCTACAAAAACCCTGAAAATGATGTGACTTTGCAAATATTCTTGATTTAAAAGGATTGCTCACTTAAAATAAATATTCACCTGATGTAAATGCCGCCATTCTCCTGAATCCGACGCTGTTTTTCTTTTGTTTCTACTCCTCTCTGTTCTTGAGATATGGCCCCTTCTTCTCTTGTATATAAACTTTTTTTTTGTCCAACCAAAAGTGGGCGTGGTCATCAACTTTTGTGGGCGTCTTCTTGACTACCACGCCTACTTTCCTAACAAGATGATTTATATACAAAGAAGATGGAGCTATATCTCAGGAACGGAGTGGCGTAGGAACAAAAGAAAAACATTGCCGAATTCAGGAGAACGGCAGCATTCACACCAGGTAAATATTTATGTTAAGTGAAAGGTCCTTTTAATTCAAGACTATTTGCAAAGTCACATTTTCAGGGTTTTTACAAAGAGTAGGGAATTTATAAAATAAAGAAATGGCTATTACTAACCCCTTGAATCTTCTATCGCTCAGAGTCTCTGCTTGTCTTGTAGTGATGATGTCTCACCCAAATCATTCATTTGACCGCTGCAGCCAATCACTGGCTTCAGTGATTACATTTGCATGTAACTACAAAGGACACATGAGCGATTGTGGCTCCAGCGATCACATGAATGATGGATGTGATGTCATCAATGCAGAATTGACATGGAACATCGGAGCAGCTGCGCTGGATCACTGGAGGATCTCCATTTTATAACATTCCCTTTCTTCATATCAACTTTTGAAACGTCCGGGTTGTAACTGATTGAGAGGTCCAATGCCCAAAATTATCAGTTTAATCCAGTGCTAATCTCCATTTTTATGCCTCGCCAGGGCATCCAGTGGAACGCAATGTGGGCACCTTTATGGGCCACAATGCAAAATCTGTAAAAGGGCCCCACCGAACATATGTGATTTATAATACTTCTCTTGTAGGATAGGGGCTTTAGGGTCCAATCACTAAGAGGGGTCCCTATTCATGATTCTGGGCTATGCCACTCAGACAGATGGGACTGGTTGGAAACTCCTCTTCGAGGGGGTAGGAGCAATTTCCGACCCCCTCAAAGAGTAGGATCCTGGTAATAATCCTGGTACATACTAGAGAGGTGGCCCTCTCTAGTATGTACGATCCTGGTAATAATTGGTAACTGGTGCAGAGGAAAAAAAATTACTTGAAAAGGTTTAAAAAAAAAAAAAAATTAAAGAAGCGATGCTGACCCTGAGCGATCCCCCATGGGCATTGGGGAATTTATTATTTAATGCCATTTCCTGGCTATTGCGATGGGACCCAAAAAAAAAAAAAAAGTATAAGGGACCTGGTAAGAGGCAGAACACTTTTTTTAAACAACTCCGAACACTTAAAAGAAAAAAAATTCTCACTTGGACAACCCCTTTTACTGATTAGGAACTGGCCACTATAATAGAGCGTCACCAGCTATTTTGTAAGCGCAGCATAGGACCAACGACATCACTAAGGCACTTCAAACAACAAAAAGATTGCCCCCTCCACACTCCAGGGTGTGCACATAAAAAAAAAAAAAAAAAAAAAAAAAAGGCTTAAAGGGGAACTCCACCTAAATTTCTAATTCGTTGATTGGGTCTGTGAGCTGGGACTTTAACAGATTACTTAAAGGGGAACTCAAAGATCTGAATAGTACAGAGTAGAGACTTAACAAGCACCCCCCATTCTGTGCTCATGCATTTCTTAATATATCTTTATAGCGGTGGCAGCAGTTTTTCTGCTTCAAATCCCCTACTAATTACATATTTCATTGTGTTTGCCTGCAGTCACCACTAGAGGGAGTTTTACTGTATATTGGTTAATCATTGAGCTCCATGATATGATAGTATGCATTGAGCACCCTCTAGTGGTGGCTGAATAAAGCCAAAATGTTACCATTCAAAGGGATTTGGAACTCTGTATTAGATCTAGAGAGTGTTTAACACTATAGAGATATGTTAGAAAATTAATTAGGAGCTGGAGATTGGACTTAAAGGGACTTGACAGGACGACTTTACTACTGAACCTAGTGGTATGGCTGCGTAGGTCGTAATGTGACAATAAAAACGATACCTGTCTTGTAGTAATCCGATGTACCAGTGCTGAGAAATCAAGCTTTGAAGTTACTTGTAAATTGATAAGGAAGTGCCTGGGGGGAGGCGTGTCCACGTAGTCTGAGTTTGTGGACACGCCTTCATTACACTTCCAGACTTTAAAGCTTGATTTCTCGGCACTGGCACATCGGATTACTACAAGACAGGTGTCATTTTTATTGGAGTATCAAGACCTATACGACCGTACCACTAGTTTCAGTAGTAAAACTGTCACTTTAAATAGTGGCTAAAGGAGAACATTCAGTTTAAGGTGACAGATTCATCTTAACCTCAGGAGGACAACAGTCGCCATGTTGTATTACAAAGGGCAATATTTAATTAATAAATAAAAATCGGAGTGCAAATAAAAAGTCCAGAAACCAGCGACTTCTCCATTTACGATAATTTTATGCAGGACTTTCGGGGACTGTAGACCTCACTTCCGAGTCTCCCATGTGCTTTCTCTATCGAACCATTGTGCCTTTTTTAATCTTCGCGTCCCGAGCTTGACGAATAAACTCTTCGAATAACATTACGATTTCATCTTCTAGCAGATTGTGCAATTATTAATGAAGTAACTGAGATCCTAGAGCGTTATCTCGAAGTTCACATCAAAGCCCTCAGAGGGTCCTCCTCCTTATGGATCACCAATTGTGTGTCCCTAAATGGATTAAACTATGTCACCATGTAGTGATACCTCCTTTTGGTAAAAGCTTGACCGAAACCACCGGTCAAGACTACATTTCCACCAAATATCTATGCTGCCATGTTTCACATCTATGGATTCTTATGATTGGCACTGAACGAAAAGTATGACCCCAGAAGCTAAATCTGATTGATCGCAGGTCAGGAGTCAGATCTGTAAACCAAGACTGACTTATCCTACGTTCTTAGCCTCGTGGTCATATTTCATTGGGGGCTTTCCAAAAATGACTATGAAGAAGGTTCCGAGTGTCCATCTGCAGCACCATTTTCTTCCCGATCATCCGGCGTCTCTCCCACCACTGCCAGGCTGATAATTTTAAGCCACCTCTGCTTGAGTTCTTCACTGTCCGCCGAGAAGCCGTGGACAGATTTAGACTGAGATAGCCTAAAGCTGTAGGGCATGTCTACTCCACGGGGTGACTCGTCAACCACGTAGCCCAAAAGTGGAATGGTGGCTTGAGCTTTGACGTCCTGAAAAAAACAACACAACAATTAAGAGGGACGTTCACCCTATTTCCCAAATTTTCTTTCTTCAACCAACAATTCTAATCTTGGCCGGGCAGTTCGGAAACACAAATTAAAAAAAAAAGGCAGGGGGGCTGGTCTGAGGTAGAGATCCAGGGCCTTAAATATCAGGATTTCAGTGATTTATAGTGTAACCGTCATTGTAATTTTTATTTCATAGATCAATAGAACATATGAAAATAAGCAAATTTGTAATATATCTTATCAGAGAAATCTGCTTCCTCCTCCTACAGGTCTGTTCTTTCATTTTCAATTCAGGGTTAAAATCTGTATTCAGTGAAGATTACAGAGTTAGGAGATGACAGTTAGTCATTTTAAAATTCTATGAAGGGGAGGAGCTAGAGGCCGATAGACATTCTAGGGAGGAGCTGTCTGTGTCTGCCTCTAACTCCTCCCTAGAATGTCTGTGTCAGTCTCTAGCTCCTCCCTAGAATGTCTGTGTCAGTCTCTAGCTCCTCGCTAGAATGTCATTGTCTGCCTCTAGCTCCTCCCTAGAATGTCTGTATCTGCCTCTAGCTCCTCCCTAGAATGTCCATGTCTGCCTCCAGCTCCTCCCTAGAATGTCTGTGTCGGCCCCCAGCTCCTCCCTAGAATGTCTGTGTCTGCCTCTAGCTCCTCCCTAGAATGTCTGTGTCTGCCTCTAGCTTCACCATAGCATGTATGTGTCTGCTTCCAGCTCCTCCCTAGAATGTCTGTGTCAGTCTCTAGCTCCTCCCTAGAATGTCTGTCTGCCTCTAGCTCCTCCCTAGAATGTGTGTCTGCCTCCAGCTCCTCCCTAGAATGTCTGTCCTCCTCTAGCTCCTCCCTAGAATGTCTGTGTCTGCCTCCAGCTCCTCCCTAGAATGTCTGTGTCTGCCTCTAGCTCCTCCTTAGAATGTCTGTGTCCTCCAGCTCCTCCCTAGAATGTCTGTGTCTGCCTCTAGCTCCTCCCTAGAATGTCCGTGTCAGCCTCCAGCTCCTCCCTAGAACGTCTGTCTCTGCCTCCAGCTCCTCCCTAGAATGTCTGTGTCCGCCTCTAGCTCCTCCTTAGAATATCTGTCTCTGCCTCTAGCTCCTCCCTAGAATGTGTCTCTGCCTCCAGCTCCTCCCTAGAATGTCCGTGTCAGCCTCCAGCTCCTCCCTAGAACGTCTGTCTCTGCCTCTAGCTCCTCCCTAGAATGTCTGGGTTGCCTCTAGCTCCTCCCTAGAATATCTGTGTCTGCCTCTAGCTCCTCCCTAATTGTCTGTGTCTGCCTCTAGCTCCTCCCTAGAATGTCATTGTCTGCCCCTAGCTCCTCCCTAGAATGTCTGTGTCTGCCTCTAGCTCCTCCCTAGAATGTCTGTGTCCGCCTCTAGCTCCTCCTTAGAATGTCTGTGTCTGCTTCCAGCTCCTCCCTAGAATGTCTGTGTCTGCCTCTAGCTCCTCCCTAGAATGTCTGTGTCCGCCTCCAGCTCCTCCCTAGAATGTCTGTGTCTGCCTCTAGCTCCTCCCTAGAATGTCTGTGTCCGCCTCTAGCTCCTCCTTAGAATGTCTGTGTCCTCCTCCAGCTCCTCCCTTTTATAGAATTTTAAAATGACCAGCTGCCATCTCCTCTCTCAGTAATGGGGGCATCGGTTTTCTTTAAACAAAGATTTTAATCCTGAATTGAAACTGAAAGCTGAGTCCAGGAGAAGAAAGATGCAGATTTCTCTGATAAGATATATTATAAAGTTGCTTATTTTCATGTATACTATTGATTTATGAAATAAAAATTAAGATGACGGAAACCCTTTAATCCCTTTACAACAAGGTCAGCAATAGTACGTAGCTGTGCCCTGGGCCCTATGGACCAGCTACGTACTATTACGATTGTGCCCGCTCAATCGGTGCGGGGTGATCGCCGCCGGGTGTCAGCTGACTGTCACAGCAGATACCCGGTGCTATGTGCAGGGAGCAGTCCCGCACCGATCCAAGCACATTAACCCCCGAAATGCTGCGATCAAAGCATTCCGGTGGCAAGGGGAGGTAAGAGCCGATAATTACCTCCTCTCCGGCGTCCCGCATTGTCTGAGCCGGGTCCTGGATGTTGTCATGGTGACCCGATGTCGTCATGATGACATCCTGGTCACCAGATAGCAGGAAGTTAGGTAGATCGCACTCAGTGCACGGTCTAACTAACTTGTGTGCAGGGGCTGCAGCCTGCATAGCATAGGGATGCTGCTGCAGCATTTCTATGCTATGCAAGCGATCAGGATTAAAAAAGTGAAAGTCCCATAGTGGGACAATGTGTAAAAGTAAAAAAAAAAAAAAAAAAAAAAAGACCCAGAAAGTGAAAAAAAAAATTGTAAAAATATTTAAAAAAATAATAATAAAAAAAAAAATTATATATATATATATATATATATACATATATATACACACACATATACATATACATACACACTGTACCCATAAATAAATTATGAAAATAAAAACAAACAAAACAATAAAAGTACACATATTTGGTATGGCCACGTCCGGAACGACCTGAACTATAAAACTATCCCAATAGTTAACCCCTTTAGTGAACACGGTAAAAAAAAAACGAAGCAAAAAATGATGATTAATCATCATACTGCCAAACACAAAATGGAGTAAAACGCGATCAAAAATACGAATGTAAATAAAAATGGTATCTCTGAAAACGTCATGTTGTTCCGCAAAAAACAAGCCGCCATACAGCTCCATTAGCCGAAAAATAAAAAAGTTAGAGCTCTCAGAATAAAGCGATGCAAAAAAATTATTTATTCAATAATATAGTTTTTATTGTGTAAAAGCGTCAAAACATTAAAAAAAAAAAAAAGATATAAATGTGGTACCGTTCTGACCCAAAGAATAACACTGCCTTATCAATTTTACCACAAGCAGAACGGCATAAAAAAATAAAAAAACAATTCCGGAATAGAAAGTGATCAAAAAACGTCACGTGCCCAGAAATGGTACCAATAAAAACATCAACTTGTTCCGCAAAAAACAAGCCGTCACATGACACTGTTGGGCGAAATATGGAAAAATTATAGCTCTCAAAATATGGCGATGCAAAAACTAGCCTTTCCAAAAAGAAGGTTTTTTAGTGTGTGACAGCTGTCAACAGGGGTGGACTGGCCCACCGGAGGATCGGGAAAACCCCCGGTGGGCCCCGGGTCCCCTTGGCCACGCCCACAAGCCCCGCCCGCTACCCCCCTGGGCCCTGTACAGAGGGCCCCCCGGCTCGCTAATCATATCGGCAGCACTGCCAATATGATTAGTGATGGGTCCTCTGCAGCAGCAAAGCAGGGAGAGCGATCTCCCTGCTCTGCCTGCTGCCGTAGTGCCCCTCAGCCTCCTCTGCGCAGCGCGACACTGCCGGCGCCTGCGCAGGAAGTCAGTCTCAGGGGATGACGTCATCGCCCTGGGACTGCTTCCTGTGCGCGCTGTGGAGGACGGACCCGGCGCTGCCCCAGGCAGCGGCAGCAGAATCCATGGGCTCCTGTCAGGTATGTATTATTGGAGGCAGCAGAATGTATGTGCTCCTGTCAGGTATATATTATTGGAGGCAGCAGAATGTATGTGCTCCTGTCAGGTATATATTATTGGAGGCAGCAGAATGTATGTGCTCCTGTCAGGTATATATTATTGGAGGCAGCAGAATGTATGTGCTCCTGTCAGGTATATATTATTGGAGTCAGCAGAATGTATGTGCTCCTGTCAGGTATATATTATTGGAGTCAGCAGAATCTATGGGCTCCTACCAGGTATATAGAATTGGAGGCAGCAGAATCTATGGGCTCCTGTCACGTATATATTATTGGAGGCAGGAGAATGTATGTGCTCCTGTCAGGTATATATTATTGGAGGCAGCAGAATGTATGTGCTCCTGTTAGGTATATATTATTGGAGTCAGCAGAATCTATGGGCTCCTACCAGGTATATAGAATTGGAGTCAGCAGAATCTATGGGCTCCTGTCAGGTATATATTATTGGAGGCAGGAGAATGTATGGGCTCCTGTCAGGTATATATTATTGGAGGCAGGAGAATGTATGGGCTCCTGTCAGGTATATATTATTGCAGGCAGGAGAATGTATGGGCTCCTGTCAGGTATATATTATTGGAGGCAGCAGAATCTATGGGCTCCTGTCAGGTATATATTATTGGAGACAGCAGAATGTATAGGCTCCTGTCAGGTATATATTATTGGAGGTAGGAGAATGTATGGGCTCCTGTCAGGTATATATTATTGGAGACAGCAGAATCTATGGGCTCCTGTCTGGTATATATTATTGGAGGCAGCAGAATGTATAGGCTCCTGTCAGGTATATATTATTGGAGGCAGCAGAATGTATGGGCTCCTGTCAGGTATATATTATTGGAGGCAGCAGAATCTATGGGCTCCTGTCAGGTATATATTATTGGAGGCAGGAGAATGTATGGGCTCCTGTCGGGTATATATTATTGGAGGCAGGAGAATCTATGGGCTCCTGTCAGGTATATATTATTGGAGGCAGGAGAATGTATGGGCTCCTGTCGGGTATATATTATTGGAGGCAGGAGAATCTATGGGCTCCTGTCAGGTATATATTATTGGAGGCAGGAGAATGTATGGGCTCCTGTCAGGTATATATTATTGGAGGCAGGAGAATGTATGGGCTCCTGTCAGGTATATATTATTGGAGGTAGGAGAATGTATGGGCTCCTGTCAGGTATATATTATTGGAGGTAGGAGAATGTATGGGCTCCTGTCAGGTATATATTATTGGAGGCAGCAGAATGTATGGGCTCCTGTCAGGTATATATTATTGGAGGCAGCAGAATGTATGGGCTCCTGTCAGGTATATATTATTGGAGGCAGGAGAATGTATGGGCTCCTGTCAGGTATATATTATTGGAGGCAGCAGAATGTATGGGCTCCTGTCAGGTATATATTATTGGAGGCAGCAGAATGTATGTGCTCCTGTCAGGTATATATTATTGGAGGCAGCAGAATGTATGTGCTCCTGTTAGGTATATATTATTGGAGTCAGCAGAATCTATGGGCTCCTACCAGGTATATAGAATTGGAGTCAGCAGAATCTATGGGCTCCTGTCAGGTATATATTATTGGAGGCAGGATAATGTATGGGCTCCTGTCAGGTATATATTATTGGAGGCAGGAGAATGTATGGGCTCCTGTCAGGTATATATTATTGCAGGCAGGAGAATGTATGGGCTCCTGTCAGGTATATATTATTGGAGGCAGCAGAATCTATGGGCTCCTGTCAGGTATATATTATTGGAGACAGCAGAATGTATAGGCTCCTGTCAGGTATATATTATTGGAGGTAGGAGAATGTATGGGCTCCTGTCAGGTATATATTATTGGAGACAGCAGAATCTATGGGCTCCTGTCTGGTATATATTATTGGAGGCAGCAGAATGTATAGGCTCCTGTCAGGTATATATTATTGGAGGCAGCAGAATCTATGGGCTCCTGTCAGGTATATATTATTGGAGGCAGGAGAATGTATGGGCTCCTGTCGGGTATATATTATTGGAGGCAGGAGAATCTATGGGCTCCTGTCAGGTATATATTATTGGAGGCAGGAGAATGTATGGGCTCCTGTCGGGTATATATTATTGGAGGCAGGAGAATCTATGGGCTCCTGTCGGGTATATATTATTGGAGGCAGGAGAATCTATGGGCTCCTGTCAGGTATATATTATTGGAGGCAGGAGAATGTATGGGCTCCTGTCAGGTATATATTATTGGAGGTAGGAGAATGTATGGGCTCCTGTCAGGTATATATTATTGGAGGCAGCAGAATGTATGGGCTCCTGTCAGGTATATATTATTGGAGGCAGCAGAATGTATGGGCTCCTGTCAGGTATATATTATTGGAGGCAGGAGAATGTATGGGCTCCTGTCAGGTATATATTATTGGAGGCAGCAGAATGTATGGGCTCCTGTCAGGTATATATTATTGGAGGCAGTAGAATGTATGGGCTCCTGTCAGGTATTGTCACACTGTCTCTGTATACTGGAGGTAGGGGGCCTAAGCTGACCCTAAGCTGGGGCCCTGACTAATCCCTCAACCTGGAGGTACTGTTAAAGGTACAGAGGTCCAGGCCGCCAGCGTAACCCCTACCTCCTGAGGATCCCTGCACCTAAGTAATCTAGTCCTGAGAAGGACCCCGATCACAACAAAAGAGGACAAGTAATAATATGCCCACACACAGTACTTAGACGAACGAGACAGTACAAGGGAAAAACCAAAACCACCTTGCATACAAAGACTACACAACTACAACAGAGGGAACACGAACGGGAAAGGAGATAAATGATAAAGCGAGGAAGGGAAAATACACTCCAAATACACTTATCTCAGAAACTCCAAATACCACGATCCGCTCTGTAAGTCTGTATGAAATGCTTTCACCGACACTTCCCAAACAGACCAGCAGGCATTTGAAGGAGACTCACTACAGCAGCATTGATTGCAGCTGGGCGAGACTGGACCTCGTCTAGCACAGAGAGAAAGAGAATTAACTCCCTCACTGCCGAAAACACAAAGCACCAAAAAGTCAGCTGCGAGAAGTCAGGCTGTGTAATCGTGACGATCTTCGTGGCGACACACCCGTGACAGTACCCCCCCTTCTACGAGGGGCCTCCGGACCCTCAGGGCCAGGTTTATCCGGGTGAGTCGTGTGGAAGGCCCGAACTAATCGGTCTGCGTTAATATCCGACGCAGGAACCCACATCCTCTCCTCAGGACCATACCCTTTCCAATGAACCAGGTACTGAAGGGACCGACGATTAAAACGTGAATCGATGACCCTTGATACCTGGAACTCCAAGTTACCATTGACCACCACTGGAGGGGGAGGCAAAGGTGACGGTACCACCGGCGCCACATACCTCTTAAGCAACGATCTGTGGAACACGTTGTGAATTTTAAACGTAGGGGGGAGGTCAAGACGGAATGCCACCGGATTAATAATAGAACTGATTCTGTACGGCCCGATGAACCTGGGACCCAGTTTCCAGGAGGGAACCTTAAGTTTAATATTCCTGGTAGACAACCATACCCGATCGTTCACACTTAGGTCCGGACCAGACACTCTCCTCCTATCAGCCATACGTTTGTATCGGTTCCCCATAGTATTCAGATTCTTCAGCACCCCTCTCCATACTGAAGCGAGTGATGAGGAAAATCGTTCCTCCTCAGGAACCCCCGAAGAGCCCCCCCTACTGAAAGTACAAAACTGGGGGTGAAAACCATATGCCCCAAAAAACGGGGACTTACCAGTGGACTCGCTCCGCCTATTATTGAGAGCAAACTCTGCCAGAGGTAAGAAAGAAGCCCAGTCCTCCTGGTTCTCTGACAAAAAACACCGGAGATATGTCTCCAAGCTCTGGTTCATACGTTCCGTCTGACCGTTGGTCTGAGGGTGAAAAGCCGATGAGAATGACAAATGCATCCCCCGCCGTGCACAAAACGCCTTCCAGAACTTGGACACAAACTGAGACCCCCGATCAGACACCACATCGGAGGGTACCCCGTGAAGCCTCACAATCTCCCCAATGAACACCTGCGCAAGAGTTTTAGCATTAGGGAGAGCCGGAAGAGCGATAAAATGTGCCATCTTGCTGAACCTGTCCACTACAACGAGTATGACCGTTTTACCCGAAGATGGAGGGAGGTCCGTAATAAAGTCCATAGACAGATGAGTCCAAGGACGCTCCGGGATCTTCAAAGGTAAGAGGGCCCCAGACGGACGGGTATGTGAGGTCTTAGAGCGCGCACAAACCCCACAAAAGTTACCACCTCCTTATGTAAGTTAGGCCACCAAAACCGACGCGAGAGAAGATCCACAGTTGCTTTACTCCCCGGGTGTCCTGCCAAAACTGAGTTATGGTGTGCCTCGATCACCTTTTGTCGCAACTGATCTGGAACAAACAGTCTCCCCGGAGGTCCAACAGGGGCGTCCCCCTGAGCCTCCAATACCTCCTCCTCCAGCTCAGAGCATACTGCCGAAACCACCACCCCCTCCTGAAGGATAGGAATCGGGTCGTCCGTATTCCCGGCCCCAGGGAAACTACGAGATAAGGCATCCGCCTTTACATTTTTTGACCCAGGACGATATGTAACGACAAAATTAAACCTGGTAAAAAACAATGACCACCTAGCTTGTCTGGGATTCAGACGTTTCGTGGACTCCAGATATAGCAGGTTCTTGTGATCGGTGATGACGGTGACCGGATGGACTGCCCCCTCCAAAAAATGGCGCCACTCCTCAAAAGCTAACTTAATGGCTAAGAGTTCCCTATTGCCGACATCGTAATTCCTCTCAGCGGACGACACTTTTTTAGAGAAAAAGGCGCACGGATGCCACTTACCAGGGGACGAACCTTGTGACAATACTGCTCCCACCCCTACCTCGGAAGCGTCTACCTCTACAATGAATGGCTGTGACGCATCAGGTTGAATGAGTATGGGTGCCGAGGCAAAACATTTTATCAAGCAGGAGAATGCTTGACAAGCCTTGTCAGACCACCTAGAAAAATCCGTCCCCTTTTTAGTCATGTCTGTGAGAGGCTTAACCATGGACGAGAAATTACGAATGAACTTCCGGTAATAATTAGCAAACCCCAGGAAACGTTGTAGTGCCTTAAGATTCTCTGGCCGATCCCACTCAAGAACTGCCCGCACTTTCCCAGGGTCCATGCGAAAACCGGACGCTGAAACCAGGAAGCCTAAAAACTGGAGTTCCTGTACGGCGAACACACACTTTTCCCATTTGGCATACAGTTTATTATCCCGCAAGATCTGTAACACCTGCCTAACGTGCTCCTGATGAGACACCAGATCCGGCGAGTAAATTAAGATATCATCCAGATATATGACAACAAACTGTCCCACCAGGCGGCGAAAAATGTCATTAACAAAGTGTTGGAACACCGCCGGGGCATTAGTCAGACCGAATGGCATGACAAGGTTCTCATAATGCCCCTCCGGAGTGTTAAACGCCGTCTTCCACTCATCCCCCTCCTTCATCCTAATCAGATTGTACGCCCCCCTGAGATCCAACTTAGAGAACCATTTGGCGCCCACGATCTGATTAAAGAGATCGGGAATAAGTGGGAGCGGATACGGATCTCGGACCGTAATCCGATTAAGTTCACGGAAATCCAGGCAAGGGCGTAGGCCTCCATCTTTCTTCTTAACAAAGAAGAACCCCGCAGCCACCGGTGAAGATGAAGGTCTAATATGCCCCTTAGCCAGACTTTCTGAAATATAATCCTTCATGGCCTGCCTCTCAGGACCAGAAAGGTTATACAACCTAGCTTTAGGTAACTTGGCCTCAGGGAGCAGTTTTACAGAACAGTCATACTCGCGATGAGGAGGTAGTTCCTGACACCCTTTCTCCGAGAATACATCCTCAAAGTCCGCCAGAAATGGAGGTAAGACCCAAGGAGTAACCGCACCGATGACCGTGTTCATGCAGTTTTTATTACAGAATTTACTCCATTGGCTTATCTCTCTGGTTTGCCAATTAATAACCGGGTTATGCTTAGCTAACCAAGGAAGGCCCAACACTATAGGAGTGGGAAGACCCTCCAACACGTAGCAAGACAACAGTTCTTTATGTAACGCCCCCACTTGAAGTTTTACGTCATGCACAGCTTGCAAAAAACTTCCCTGACCGAGAGGCCTGGCATCGATCGAGAATATGGGGATGGGTTTAGCCAACTCACTCAATCGCATACCTTGAACCCGGGCAAACCGAGCATCAACCAGATTAGCCCCGGCCCCACTATCCAGAAGAACAGATATCCTCTCAGTTCTCGTACCCACCACCACCTCCGCCGGTACGAGAAACTGAGACGAACCTAGGGACGAAATACCTACTCCCAGATTGCCGTCCACCACACAACCTGGGATCAACAGTTTTCCGACGACTCTTCACTCTGCAAGGGACGGGATGGACACCCCCCAATAAAATGTCCCTTTCTCCCGCAGAAGAAACACCTTCCTGTCTTATGGCGCACCACCGGTCCCCTCCCCCGAAATGATGTCCCTCCTAATTGCATAGGCTCCTCTGGACTGACCAGGGGAACCACCATATGAGGGGACCTTGTAGGAGGTGGAGTCATCACAGGGGGTCGAGTTATCCCGCACCTCTCCCGAAGCCGTCTGTCAACGCGAATAGCCAGGGCCATAGCGGCTTCCAGTGACGCGGGAGAGTCATACTGTGCCAACACATCCTGTAATTTGTCGGATAAACCTTGACAAAACTGGCTCCTAAGAGCCGGGTCATTCCACTGGGTGTCCGTGGCCCACCTACGGAACTCCGAACAGAATTCCTCCGCCGGACGATCTCCCTGCTGGATCCTACGTAACTTAGACTCAGCAAGGGAGATCCGATCTGGGTCATCATATACGAGTCCCAGAGCAGCGAAAAACCTATCCACTGACTGGAGAGCCGGGGAGCCCGGGGGAAGAGAGAACGCCCAAGATTGTGGGTCCCCTTGTAGGAGCGAGATGACAATTCCCACCCTTTGTTCTTCACTCCCCGATGACCGAGGCCGCAGCCGAAAGTACAATTTGCATGCCTCCCGGAAAACAAAAAACTTGTCCCGCCCCCCAGTGAACCTGTCAGGGAGAGCTACTTTAGGTTCTGGTCCGGCTTGCTCCAGAGGATGCAAAACCTTGGACCTAACGTCCGCCAGCTCCATGGACAAACTCTGCAACTGCCGAGCTAGACCGGCTACTGGATCCATGGTAGCTGGAGAAAAACTAAGTGGGTCGGTGAAAATGTCACACTGTCTCTGTATACTGGAGGTAGGGGGCCTAAGCTGACCCTAAGCTGGGGCCCTGACTAATCCCTCAACCTGGAGGTACTGTTAAAGGTACAGAGGTCCAGGCCGCCAGCGTAACCCCTACCTCCTGAGAATCCCTGCACCTAAGTAATCTAGTCCTGAGAAGGACCCCGATCACAACAAAAGAGGACAAGTAATAATATGCCCACACACAGTACTTAGACGAACGAGACAGTACAAGGGAAAAACCAAAACCACCTTGCATACAAAGACTACACAACTACAACAGAGGGAACACGAACGGGAGAGGAGATAAATGATAAAGCGAGGAAGGGAAAATACACTCCAAATACACTTATCTCAGAAACTCCAAATACCACGATCCGCTCTGTAAGTCTGTATGAAATGCTTTCACCGACACTTCCCAAACAGACCAGCAGGCATTTGAAGGAGACTCACTACAGCAGCATTGATTGCAGCTGGGCGAGACTGGACCTCGTCTAGCACAGAGAGAAAGAGAATTAACTCCCTCACTGCCGAAAACACAAAGCACCAAAAAGTCAGCTGCGAGAAGTCAGGCTGTGTAATCGTGACGATCTTCGTGGCGACACACCCGTGACAGGTATATATTATTGGAGGTAGGAGAATCTATGGGCTCCTGTCAGGTATATATTATTGGAGGCAGGAGAATGTATGGGCTCCTACCAGGTATATATTATTGGAGGCAGGAGAATGTATGGGCTCCTGTCAGGTATATATTATTGGAGGCAGCAGAATGTATGAGCTCCTGTCAGGTATATATTATTGGAGGTAGGAGAATGTATGGGCTCCTGTCAGGTATATATTATTGGAGGCAGCAGAATGTATGGGCTCCTGTCAGGTATATATTATTGGAGGCAGCAGAATGTATGGGCTCCTGTCAGGTATATATTATTGGAGGCAGGAGAATGTATGGGCTCCTGTCAGGTATATATTATTGGAGGCAGCAGAATGTATGGGCTCCTGTCAGGTATATATTATTGGAGGCAGTAGAATGTATGGGCTCCTGTCAGGTATATATTATTGGAGGTAGGAGAATCTATGGGCTCCTGTCAGGTATATATTATTGGAGGCAGGAGAATGTATGGGCTCCTACCAGGTATATATTATTGGAGGCAGGAGAATGTATGGGCTCCTGTCAGGTATATATTATTGGAGGCAGGAGAATGTATGGGCTCCTGTCAGGTATATATTATTGGAGGCAGCAGAATGTATGGGCTCCTGTCAGGTATATATTATTGGAGGCAGCAGAATGTATGGGCTCCTGTCAGGTATATATTATTGGAGGCAGGAGAATGTATGGGCTCCTACCAGGTATATATTATTGGAGGCAGGAGAATGTATGAGCTCCTGTCAGGTATATTTTATTGGAGGCAGGAGAATGTATGGGCTCCTATTAGGTATATATTATTGGAGGCAGCAGAATGTATGTGCTCCTGTCAGGTATATATTATTGGAGGCAGCAGAATGTATGGGCTCCTGTCAGGTATATATTATTGGAGGCAGCAGAATGTATGGGCTCCTGTCAGGTATATATTATTGGAGGCAGGAGAATGTATGAGCTCCTGTCAGGTATATTTTATTGGAGGCAGGAGAATGTATGGGCCCCTGTCAGGTATATATTATTGGAAGCAGCAGAATGTATGGGCTCCTGTCAGGTATATATTATTGGAGGCAGCAGAATGTATGAGCTCCTGTCAGGTATATATTATTGGAGGCAGGAGAATGTATGGGCTCCTGTCAGGTATATATTATTGGAGACAGGAGAATGTATGGGCTCCTGTCAGATATATATTATTGGAGGCAGAAGAATGTATGGGCTTCTGTCCGGTATATATTATTGGAGGCAGGAGAATGTATGAGCTCCTGTCAGGTATATATTATTGGAGGCAGCAGAATGTATGGGCTCCTGTCAGGTATATATTATTGGAGGCAGGAGAATGTATGAGCTCCTGTCAGGTATATATTATTGGAGGCAGGAGAATGTATGGGCTCCTACCAGGTATATATTATTGGAGGCAGGAGAATATATGGGCTCCTGTCAGGTATATATTATTGGAGCCAGCAGAATGTATGAGCTCCTGTCAGGTATATATTATTGGAGGCAGGAGAATCTATGGGCTCCTGTCAGGTATATAGTATTGGAGGCAGGAGAATGTATAGGCTCCTGTCAGGTATATATTATTGGAGGTAGCAGAATGTATGGGCTCCTATCAGATATATATTATTGGAGGCAGGAGAATGTATGGGCTCCTGTCAGATATATATTATTGGAGGCCGCAGAATCTATGGGCTCCTGTCAGGTATATATTATTGGAGGCAGGAGAATGTATGGGCTCCTACCAGGTATATATTATTGGAGGCAGGAGAATGTATGGGCTCCTGTCAGGTATATATTATTGGAGGCAGGAGAATGTATGGGCTCCTGTCAGGTATATATTATTGGAGGCAGGAGAATGTATGGGCTCCTGTCAGGTATATATTATTGGAGGCAGGAGAATGTATGGGCTCCTGTCAGGTATATATTATTGGAGGCAGCAGAATCTATGGGCTCCTGTCAGGTATATATTATTGGAGACAGCAGAATGTATAGGCTCCTGTCAGGTATATATTATTGGAGGCAGGAGAATGTATGGGCTCCTGTCAGGTATATATTATTGGAGGCAGCAGAATCTATGGGCTCCTGTCTGGTATATATTATTGGAGGCAGCAGAATGTATAGGCTCCTGTCAGGTATATATTATTGGAGGCAGCAGAATGTATGGGCTCCTGTCAGGTATATATTATTGGAGGCAGCAGAATCTATGGGCTCCTGTCAGGTATATATTATTGGAGGCAGGAGAATGTATGGGCTCCTGTCGGGTATATATTATTGGAGGCAGGAGAATCTATATGCTCCTGTCAGGTATATATTATTGGAGGCAGGAGAATCTATGGGCTCTTGTCAGGTATATATTATTGGAGGCAGGAGAATGTATGGGCTCCTGTCAGGTATATATTATTGGAGGCAGGAGAATGTATGGGCTCCTGTCGGGTATATATTATTGGAGGCAGGAGAATCTATGGGCTCCTGTCAGGTATATATTATTGGAGGCAGGAGAATGTATGGGCTCCTGTCGGGTATATATTATTGGAGGCAGCAGAATGTATGGGCTCCTGTCAGGTATATATTATTGGAGGCAGGAGAATGTATGGGCTCCTGTCAGGTATATATTATTGGAGGCAGGAGAATGTATGGGCTCCTGTCAGGTATATATTATTGGAGGCAGGAGAATGTATGGGCTCCTGTCAGGTATATATTATTGGAGGCAGCAGAATGTATGGGCTCCTGTCAGGTATATATTATTGGAGGCAGGAGAATGTATGGGCTCCTGTCAGGTATATATTATTGGAGGTAGGAGAATCTATGGGCTCCTGTCAGGTATATATTATTGGAGGCAGGAGAATGTATGGGCTCCTACCAGGTATATATTATTGGAGGCAGGAGAATGTATGAGCTCCTGTCAGGTATATATTATTGGAGGCAGCAGAATGTATGGGCTCCTGTCAGGTATATATTATTGGAGGCAGCAGAATGTATGGGCTCCTGTCAGGTATATATTATTGGAGGCAGGAGAATGTATGGGCTCCTACCAGGTATATATTATTGGAGGCAGGAGAATGTATGAGCTCCTGTCAGGTATATTTTATTGGAGGCAGGAGAATGTATGGGCTCCTATTAGGTATATATTATTGGAGGCTGGAGAATGTATGGGCTCCTGTCAGGTATATATTATTGGAGGCAGCAGAATGTATGGGCTCCTGTCAGGTATATATTATTGGAGGCAGCAGAATGTATGGGCTCCTGTCAGGTAAATATTATTGGAGGCAGCGGAATCTATGGGCTCCTGTCAGGTATATATTATTGGAGGCAGGAGAATGTATGGGCTCCTATTAGGTATATATTATTGGAGGCAGGAGAATGTATGGGCTCCTGTCAGGTATATATTATTGGAGGCAGCAGAATGTATGGGCTCCTGTCAGGTATATATTATTGGAGGCAGCAGAATGTATGGGCTCCTGTCAGGTATATATTATTGGAGGCAGCAGAATGTATGGGCTCCTGTCAGGTATATATTATTGGAGGCAGGAGAATGTATGAGCTCCTGTCCGGTATATTTTATTGGAGGCAGGAGAATGTATTTGCTCCTGTCAGGTATATATTATTGGAGTCAGCAGAATCTATGGGCTCCTACCAGGTATATAGAATTGGAGGCAGCAGAATCTATGGGCTCCTGTCACGTATATATTATTGGAGGCAGGAGAATGTATGTGCTCCTGTCAGGTATATAATATTGGAGGCAGCAGAATGTATGTGCTCCTGTCAGGTATATATTATTGGAGTCAGGAGAATCTATGGGCTGCTACCAGGTATATAGAATTGGAGTCAGCAGAATCTATGGGCTCCTGTCAGGTATATATTATTGGAGGCAGGAGAATGTATGGGCTCCTGTCAGGTATATATTATTGGAGGCAGGAGAATGTATGAGCTCCTGTCAGGTATATATTATTGGAGGCAGGAGAATGTATGGGCTCCTGACAGGTATATATTATTGGAGGTAGCAGAATCTATGGGCTCCTGTCAGGTATATATTATTGGAGACAGCAGAATGTATAGGCTCCTGTCAGGTATATATTATTGAAGGCAGGAGAATGTATGGGCTCCTGTCAGGTATATATTATTGGAGGCAGCAGAATCTATGGGCTCCTGTCTGGTATATATTATTGGAGGCAGCAGAATGTATAGGCTCCTGTCAGGTATATATTATTTGAGGCAGCAGAATGTATGGGCTCCTGTCAGGTATATATTATTGGAGGCAGCAGAATCTATGGGCTCCTGTCAGGTATATATTATTGGAGGCAGGAGAATGTATGGGCTCCTGTCGGGTATATATTATTGGAGGCAGGAGAATCTATGGGCTCCTGTCAGGTATATATTATTGGAGGCAGGAGAATGTATGGGCTCCTGTCGGGTATATATTATTGGAGGCAGGAGAATCTATGGGCTCCTGTCAGGTATATATTATTGGAGGCAGGAGAATCTATGGGCTCTTGTCAGTTATATATTATTGGAGGCAGGAGAATGTATGGGCTCCTGTCAGGTATATATTATTGGAGGCAGGAGAATGTATGGGCTCCTGTCAGGTATATATTATTGGAGGCAGGAGAATGTATGGGCTCCTGTCAGGTATATATTATTGGAGGCAGCAGAATGTATGGGCTCCTGTCAGGTATATATTATTGGAGGCAGGAGAATGTATGGGCTCCTGTCAGGTATATATTATTGGAGGCAGGAGAATGTATGGGCTCCTACCAGGTATATATTATTGGAGGCAGGAGAATGTATGGGCTCCTGTCAGGTATATATTATTGGAGGCAGCAGAATGTATGGGCTCCTGTCAGGTATATATTATTGGAGGCAGCAGAATGTATGGGCTCCTGTCAGGTATATATTATTGGAGGCAGGAGAATGTATGGGCTCCTACCAGGTATATATTATTGGAGGCAGGAGAATGTATGAGCTCCTGTCAGGTATATTTTATTGGAGGCAGGAGAATGTATGGGCTCCTATTAGGTATATATTATTGGAGGCTGGAGAATGTATGTGCTCCTGTCAGGTATATATTATTGGAGGCAGCAGAATGTATGTGCTCCTGTCAGGTATATATTATTGGAGGCAGCAGAATGTATGGGCTCCTGTCAGGTATATATTATTGGAGGCAGCAGAATGTATGGGCTCCTGTCAGGTATATATTATTGGAGGCAGGAGAATGTATGAGCTCCTGTCAGGTATATTTTATTGGAGGCAGGAGAATGTATGGGCCCCTGTCAGGTATATATTATTGGAGGCAGGAGAATGTATGGGCTCCTGTCAGGTATATATTATTGGAAGCAGCAGAATGTATGGGCTCCTGTCAGGTATATATTATTGGAGGCAGCAGAATGTATGAGCTCCTGTCAGGTATATATTATTGGAGGCAGGAGAATGTATGGGCTCCTGTCAGGTATATATTATTGGAGACAGGAGAATGTATGGGCTCCTGTCAGATATATATTATTGGAGGCAGGAGAATGTATGGGCTTCTGTCAGGTATATATTATTGGAGGCAGGAGAATGTATGAGCTCCTGTCAGGTATATATTATTGGAGGCAGCAGAATGTATGGGCTCCTGTCAGGTATATATTATTGGAGGCAGGAGAATGTATGAGCTCCTGTCAGGTATATATTATTGGAGGCAGGAGAATGTATGGGCTCCTACCAGGTATATATTATTGGAGGCAGGAGAATATATGGGCTCCTGTCAGGTATATATTATTGGAGCCAGCAGAATGTATGAGCTCCTGTCAGGTATATATTATTGGAGGCAGGAGAATCTATGGGCTCCTGTCAGGTATATAGTATTGGAGGCAGGAGAATGTATAGGCTCCTGTCAGGTATATATTATTGGAGGTAGCAGAATGTATGGGCTCCTATCAGATATATATTATTGGAGGCAGGAGAATGTATGGGCTCCTGTCAGATATATATTATTGGAGGCCGCAGAATCTATGGGCTCCTGTCAGGTATATATTATTGGAGGCAGGAGAATGTATGGGCTCCTACCAGGTATATATTATTGGAGGCAGGAGAATGTATGGGCTCCTGTCAGGTATATATTATTGGAGGCAGAAGAATCTATGGGCTCCTGTCAGGTATATATTATTGGAGGCAGGAGAATGTATGGGCTCCTGTCGGGTATATATTATTGGAGGCAGGAGAATCTATGGGCTCCTGTCAGGTATATATTATTGGAGGCAGGAGAATGTATGGGCTCCTGTCGGGTATATATTATTGGAGGCAGGAGAATCTATAGGCTCCTGTCAGGTATATATTATTGGAGGCAGGAGAATCTATGGGCTCTTGTCAGGTATATATTATTGGAGGCAGGAGAATGTATGGGCTCCTGTCAGGTATATATTATTGGAGGCAGGAGAATGTATGGGCTCCTGTCAGGTATATATTATTGGAGGCAGGAGAATGTATGGGCTCCTGTCAGGTATATATTATTGGAGGCAGCAGAATGTATGGGCTCCTGTCAGGTATATATTATTGGAGGCAGGAGAATGTATGGGCTCCTGTCAGGTATATATTATAGGAGGCAGGAGAATGTATGGGCTCCTGTCAGGTATATATTATTGGAGGTAGGAGAATGTATGGGCTCCTGTCAGGTATATATTATTGGAGGTAGCAGAATGTATGGGCTCCTGTCAGGTATATATTATTGGAGGCAGGAGAATGTATGGGCTCCTGTCAGGTATATATTATTGGAGGCAGGAGAATGTATGGGCTCCTGTCAGGTATATATTATTGGAGGCAGCAGAATATATGGGCTCCTGTCAGGTATATATTATTGGAGGCAGTAGAATGTATGGGCTCCTGTCAGGTATATATTATTGGAGGTAGGAGAATCTATGGGCTCCTGTCAGGTATATATTATTGGAGGCAGGAGAATGTATGGGCTCCTACCAGGTATATATTATTGGAGGCAGGAGAATGTATGGGCTCCTGTCAGGTATATATTATTGGAGGCAGCAGAATGTATGGGCTCCTGTCAGGTATATATTATTGGAGGCAGCAGAATGTATGGGCTCCTGTCAGGTATATATTATTGGAGGCAGGAGAATGTATGGGCTCCTACCAGGTATATATTATTGGAGGCAGGAGAATGTATGAGCTCCTGTCAGGTATATTTTATTGGAGGCAGGAGAATGTATGGGCTCCTATTAGGTATATATTATTGGAGGCAGGAGAATGTATGAGCTCCTGTCAGGTATATTTTATTGGAGGCAGGAGAATGTATGGGCTCCTATTAGGTATATATTATTGGAGGCTGGAGAATGTATGTGCTCCTGTCAGGTATATATTATTGGAGGCAGCAGAATGTATGTGCTCCTGTCAGGTATATAATATTGGAGGCAGCAGAATGTATGGGCTCCTGTCAGGTATATATTATTGGAGGCAGCAGAATGTATGGGCTCCTGTCAGGTATATATTATTGGAGGCAGGAGAATGTATGGGCTCCTGTCAGGTATATATTATTGGAGGCAGGAGAATGTATGAGCTCCTGTCAGGTATATTTTATTGGAGGCAGGAGAATGTATGGGCCCCTGTCAGGTATATATTATTGGAGGCAGGAGAATGTATGGGCTCCTGTCAGGTATATATTATTGGAAGCAGCAGAATGTATGGGCTCCTGTCAGGTATATATTATTGGAGGCAGCAGAATGTATGAGCTCCTGTCAGGTATATATTATTGGAGGCAGGAGAATGTATGGGCTCCTGTCAGGTATATCATATTGGAGGCAGGAGAATGTATGGGCTCCTGTCAGGTATATATTATTGGAGACAGGAGATTGTATGGGCTCCTGTCAGATATATATTATTGGAGGCAGGAGAATGTATGGGCTTCTGTCAGGTATATATTATTGGAGGCAGGAGAATGTATGAGCTCCTGTCAGGTATATATTATTGGAGGCAGCAGAATGTATGGGCTCCTGTCAGGTATATATTATTGGAGGCAGGAGAATGTATGAGCTCCTGTCAGGTATATATTATTGGAGGCAGGAGAATGTATGGGCTCCTACCAGGTATATATTATTGGAGGCAGGAGAATATATGGGCTCCTGTCAGGTATATATTATTGGAGCCAGCAGAATGTATGAGCTCCTGTCAGGTATATATTATTGGAGGCAGGAGAATCTATGGGCTCCTGTCAGGTATATAGTATTGGAGGCAGGAGAATGTATAGGCTCCTGTCAGGTATATATTATTGGAGGTAGCAGAATGTATGGGCTCCTATCAGATATATATTATTGGAGGCAGGAGAATGTATGGGCTCCTGTCAGATATATATTATTGGAGGCCGCAGAATCTATGGGCTCCTGTCAGGTATATATTATTGGAGGCAGGAGAATGTATGGGCTCCTACCAGGTATATATTATTGGAGGCAGGAGAATGTATGGGCTCCTGTCAGGTATATATTATTGGAGGCAGGAGAATGTATGGGCTCCTGTCAGGTATATATTATTGGAGGCAGGAGAATGTATGGGCTCCTGTCAGGTATATATTATTGGAGGCAGGAGAATGTATGGGCTCCTGTCAGGTATATATTATTGGAGGCAGCAGAATCTATGGGCTCCTGTCAGGTATATATTATTGGAGACAGCAGAATGTATAGGCTCCTGTCAGGTATATATTATTGGAGGCAGGAGAATGTATGGGCTCCTGTCAGGTATATATTATTGGAGGCAGCAGAATCTATGGGCTCCTGTCAGGTATATATTATTGGAGGCAGCAGAATGTATGGGCTCCTGTCAGGTATATATTATTGGAGGCAGCAGAATCTATGGGCTCCTGTCAGGTATATATTATTGGAGGCAGGAGAATGTATGGGCTCCTGTCGGGTATATATTATTGGTGGCAGGAGAATTTATGGGCTCCTGTCAGGTATATATTATTGGAGGCAGGAGAATGTATGGGCTCCTGTCGGGTATATATTCTTGGAGGCAGGAGAATCTATAGGCTCCTGTCAGGTATATATTATTGGAGGCAGGAGAATCTATGGGCTCTTGTCAGGTATATATTATTGGAGGCAGGAGAATGTATGGGCTCCTGTCAGGTATATATTATTGGAGGCAGGAGAATGTATGGGCTCCTGTCAGGTATATATTATTGGAGGCAGGAGAATGTATGGGCTCCTGTCAGGTATATATTATTGGAGGCAGCAGAATGTATGGGCTCCTGTCAGGTATATATTATTGGAGGCAGGAGAATGTATGGGCTCCTGTCAGGTATATATTATTGGAGGCAGGAGAATGTATGGGCTCCTGTCAGGTATATATTATTGGAGGTAGGAGAATGTATGGGCTTCTGTCAGGTATATATTATTGGAGGCAGCAGAATGTATGGGCTCCTGTCAGGTATATATTATTGGAGGCAGCAGAATGTATGGGCTCCTGTCAGGTATATATTTTTGGAGGCAGGAGAATGTATAGGCTCCTGTCAGGTATATATTATTGGAGGCAGCAGAATGTATGGGCTCCTGTCAGGTATATATTATTGGAGGCAGTAGAATGTATGGGCTCCTGTCAGGTATATATTATTGGAGGTAGGAGAATCTATGGGCTCCTGTCAGGTATATATTATTGGAGGCAGGAGAATGTATGGGCTCCTACCAGGTATATATTATTGGAGGCAGGAGAATGTATGGGCTCCTGTCAGGTATATATTATTGGAGGCAGCAGAATGTATGGGCTCCTGTCAGGTATATATTATTGGAGGCAGCAGAATGTATGGGCTCCTGTCAGGTATATATTATTGGAGGCAGGAGAATGTATGAGCTCCTGTCAGGTATATTTTATTGGAGGCAGGAGAATGTATGGGCCCCTGTCAGGTATATATTATTGGAGGCAGTAGAATGTATGGGCTCCTGTCAGGTATATATTATTGGAAGCAGCAGAATGTATGGGCTCCTGTCAGGTATATATTATTGGAGGCAGCAGAATGTATGAGCTCCTGTCAGGTATATATTATTGGAGGCAGGAGAATGTATGGGCTCCTGTCAGGTATATAATATTGGAGGCAGGAGAATGTATGGGCTCCTGTCAGGTATATATTATTGGAGACAGGAGAATATATGGGCTCCTGTCAGATATATATTATTGGAGGCAGGAGAATGTATGGGCTTCTGTCAGGTATATATTATTGGAGGCAGGAGAATGTATGAGCTCCTGTCAGGTATATATTATTGGAGGCAGCAGAATGTATGGGCTCCTGTCAGGTATATATTATTGGAGGCAGGAGAATGTATGAGCTCCTGTCAGGTATATATTATTGGAGGCAGGAGAATGTATGGGCTCCTGTCAGGTATATAATATTGGAGGCAGGAGAATGTATGGGCTCCTACCAGGTATATATTATTGGAGGCAGGAGAATATATGGGCTCCTGTCAGGTATATATTATTGGAGCCAGCAGAATGTATGAGCTCCTGTCAGGTATATATTATTGGAGGCAGGAGAATCTATGGGCTCCTGTCAGGTATATAGTATTGGAGGCAGGAGAATGTATAGGCTCCTGTCAGGTATATATTATTGGAGGTAGCAGAATGTATGGGCTCCTATCAGATATATATTATTGGAGGCAGGAGAATGTATGGGCTCCTGTCAGATATATATTATTGGAGGCCGCAGAATCTATGGGCTCCTGTCAGGTATATATTATTGGAGGCAGGAGAATGTATGGGCTCCTACCAGATATATATTATTGGAGGCAGGAGAATGTATGGGCTCCTGTCAGGTATATATTATTGGAGGCAGGAGAATGTATGGGGTCCTGTCAGGTATATATTATTGGAGGCAGGAGAATGTATGGGCTCCTGTCAGGTATATATTATTGGAGGCAGGAGAATGTATGGGCTCCTGTCAGGTATATATTATTGGAGGCAGCAGAATGTATGGGCTCCTACCAGGTATATATTATTGGAGGCAGGAGAATGTATGGGCTCCTGTCAGGTATATATTATTGGAGGCAGCAGAATGCATGGGCTCCTGTCAGGTATATATTATTGGAGGCAGGAGAATCTATGGGCTCCTGTCAGGTATATATTATTGGAGGCAGCAGACTGTATGGGCTCCTGTCAGGTATATATTATTGGAGGCAGCGGAATCTATGGGCTCCTGTCAGGTATATATTATTGGAGGCAGGAGAATGTATGGGCTCCTGTCAGGTATATATTATTGGAGGAAGCAGAATGTATGGGCTCCTGTCAAGTATATATTATTGGAGGGAGCGGAATCTATGGGCTCCTGTCCGGTATATATTATTGGAGGCAGCAGAATGTATGGGCTCCTGTCAGGTATATATTATTGGAGGCAGCAGAATGTATGGGCTCCTGTCAGGTATATATTATTGGTGGCAGCAGAATGTATGGGCTCCTGTCAGGTATATATTATTGGATGCAGCAGAATGTATGGGCTCCTGTCAGGTATATATTATTGGAGGCAGCAGAATGTATGGGCTCCGGTCAGGTATATATTATTGGAGGCAGCAGAATGTATGGGCTCCTGTCAGGTATATATTATTGGAGGCAGCAGAATGTATGGGCTCCTGTCAGGTATATATTATTGGAGGCAGGAGAATGTATGGGCTCCTGTCAGGTATATATTATTGGAGGCAGCAGAATGTATGGGCTCCTGTCAGGTATATATTATTAGAGGCAGCGGAATCTATGGGCTCCTGTCAGGTATATATTATTGGAGGCAGCAGAATGTATGGGCTCCTGTCAGGCATATATTATTGGAGGCAGCAGAATGTATGGGCTCCTGTCAGGTATATATTATTGGAGGCAGGAGAATGTATGGGCTCCTGTCAGGTATATATTATTGGAAGCAGCAGAATGTATGGGCTCCTGTCAGGTATATATTATTGGAGGCAGGAGAATCTATGGGCTCCTGTCAGGTATATATTATTGGAGGCAGCAGAATGTATGGGCTCCTGTCAGGTATATATTATTGGAGGCAGCAGAATGTATGGGCTCCTGTCAGGTATATATTATTGGAGGCAGCAGAATGTATTGGCTCCTGTCAGGTATATATTATTGGAGGCCGGAGAATGTATGGGCTCCTGTCAGGTATATATTATTGGAGGCAGCAGAATCTATGGGCTCCTGTCAGGTATATATTATTGGAGGCAGGAGAATGTATGGTCTCCTGTCAGGTATATATTATTGGAGGCAGCAGAATGTATGGGCTCCTGTCAGGTATATATTATTGGAGGCAGGAGAATGTATGGGCTCCTGTCAGGTATATATTATTGGAGGCAGCAGAATCTATAGGCTCCTGTCAGGTATATATTATTGGAGGCAGGAGAATCTATGGGCTCCTGTCAGGTATATATTATTGGAGGCAGCAGAATGTATGGGCTCCTGTCAGGTATATATTATTGGAGGCAGGAGAATCTATGGGCTCCTGTCAGGTATATATTATTGGAGGCAGGAGAATGTATGGGCTCCTGTCAGGTATATATTATTGGAGGCAGGAGAATGTATGGGCTCCTGTCAGGTATATATTATTGGAGGCAGCAGAATGTATGGGCTCCTGTCAGGTATATATTATTGGAGGCAGCAGAATGTATGGGCTCCTGTCAGGTATATATTATTGGAGGCAGCAGAATGTATGGGCTCCTGTCAGGTATATATTATTGGAGGCAGGAGAATGTATGGGCTCCTGTCAGGTATATATTATTGGAGGCAGCAGAATCTATGGGCTCCTGTCAGGTATAGATTATTGGAGGCAGCAGAATCTATGGGCTCCTGTCAGGTATATATTATTGGAGGCAGGAGAATGTATGGGCTCCTGTCAGGTATATATTATTGGAGGCAGCAGAATGTATGGGCTCCTGTCAGGTATATATTATTGGAGGCAGCGGAATCTATGGGCTCCTGTCAGGTATATATTATTGGAGGCAGCAGAATGTATGGGCTCCTGTCAGGTATATATTATTGGAGGCAGCAGAATGTATGGGCTCCTGTCAGGTATATATTATTGGAGGCAGCAGAATGTATGGGCTCCTGTCAGGTATATATTATTGGAGGCAGGAGAATGTATGGGCTCCTGTCAGGTATATATTATTGGAGGCAGCAGAATCTATAGGCTCCTGTTAGGTATATATTATTGGAGGCAGGAGAATCTATGGGCTCCTGTCAGGTATATATTACTGGAGGCAGCAGAATGTATGGGCTCCTGTCAGGTATATATTATTGGAGGCAGCAGAATGTATGGGCTCCTGTCAGGTATATATTTTTGGAGGCAGCAGAATGTATGGGCTCCTGTCAGGTATATATTATTGGAGGCAGGAGAATGTATGGGCTCCTGTCAGGTATATATTATTGGATGCAGCAGAATCTATGGGCTCCTGTCAGGTATATATTATTGGAGGCAGCGGAATCTATAGGCTCCTGTCAGGTATATATTATTGGAGGCAGGAGAATCTATGGGCTCCTGTCAGGTATATATTATTGGAGGCAGCAGAATGTATGGGCTCCTGTCAGGTATATATTATTGGAGGCAGCAGAATGTATGGGCTCCTGTCAGGTATATATTATCGGAGGCAGCAGAATGTATGGGCTCCTGTCAGGTATATATTATTGGAGGCAGCAGAATCTATAGGCTCCTGTCAGGTATATATTATTGGAGGCAGGAGAATCTATGGGCTCCTGTCAGGTATATATTATTGGATGCAGCAGAATGTATGGGCTCCTGTCAGGTATATATTATTGGAGGCAGCAGAATCTATAGGCTCCTGTCAGGTATATATTATTGGAGGCAGGAGAATCTATGGGCTCCTGTCAGGTATATATTATTGGAGGCAGCAGAATGTATGGGCTCCTGTCAGGTATATATTATTGGAGGCAGCAGAATGTATGGGCTCCTGTCAGGTATATATTATTGGAGGTAGCAGAATGTATGGGCTTCTGTCAGGTATATATTATTGGAGGCAGGAGAATCTATGGGCTCCTGTCAGGTATATATTATTGGAGGCAGGAGAATGTATGGGCTCCTGTCAGGTATATATTATTGGAGGCAGGAGAATGTATGTGCTTCTGTCAGGTATATATTATTGGAGGCAGCAGAATGTATGGGCTCCTGTCAGGTATATATTATTGGAGGCAGGAGAATGTATGGGCTCCTACCAGGTATATATTATTGGAGGCAGCAGAATGTATGGGCTCCTGTCAGGTATATATTATTGGAGGCAGGAGAATGTATGGGCTCCTGTCAGGTATATAATATTGGAGGCAGCAGAATGTATGTACTCCTGTCTGGTATATATTATTGGAGGCAGCAGAATCTATGGGCTCCTGTCAGGTATATATTATTGGAGGCAGGAGAATGTATGGGCTCCTGTCAGGTATATATTATTGGAGGCAGCAGAATGTAAGCGCTCCTGTCAGGTATATATTATTGGAGGCAGGAGAATGTATGGGCTCCTGTCAGGTATATATTATTGGAGGCAGCAGAATCTATGGGCTCCTGTCAGGTATATATTATTGGAGGCAGGAGAATGTATGGGCTCCTACCAGGTATATATTATTGGAGGCAGCAGAATGTATGGGCTCCTGTCTGGTATATATTATTGGAGGCAGGAGAATGTATGGGCTCCTGTCAGGTATATATTATTGGAGGCAGGAGAATGTATGGGCTCCTGTCAGGTATATATTATTGGAGGCAGGAGAATGTATGGGCTCCTGTCAGGTATATATTATTGGAGGCAGCAGAATGTATGGGCTCCTGTCAGGTATATATTATTGGAGGCAGCAGAATGTATGGGCTCCTGTCAGGTATATATTATTAGAGGCAGCGGAATCTATGGGCTCCTGTCAGGTATATATTATTGGAGGCAGCAGAATGTATGGGCTCCTGTCAGGTATATATTATTGGAGGCAGCAGAATGTATGGGCTCCTGTCAGGTATATATTATTGGAGGCAGCAGAATGTATGGGCTCCTGTCAGGCATATATTATTGGAGGCAGCAGAATCTATGGGCTCCTGTCAGGTATATATTATTGGAGGCAGGAGAATGTATGGGCTCCTGTCAGGTATATATTATTGGAGGCAGGAAAATGTATGGTCTCCTGTCAGGTATATATTATTGGAGGCAGGAGAATCTATGGGCTCCTGTCAGGTATATATTATTGGAGGCAGCAGAATGTATGGGCTCCTGTCAGGTATATATTATTGGAGGCAGCAGAATGTATGGGCTCCTGTCAGGCATATATTATTGGAGGCAGCAGAATCTATGGGCTCCTGTCAGGTATATATTATTGGAGGCAGGAGAATGTATGGGCTCCTGTCAGGTATATATTATTGGAGGCAGGAAAATGTATGGTCTCCTGTCAGGTATATATTATTGGAGGCAGGAGAATCTATGGGCTCCTGTCAGGTATATATTATTGGAGGCAGGAGAATGTATGGGCTCCTGTCAGGTATATATTATTGGAGGCAGGAGAATGTATGGTCTCCTGTCAGGTATATATTATTGGAGGCAGCAGAATCTATGGGCTCCTGTCAGGTATATATTATTGGAGGCAGGAGAATGTATGGTCTCCTGTCAGGTATATATTATTGGAGGCAGCAGAATCTATAGGCTCCGGTCAGGTATATATTATTGGAGGCAGGAGAATGTATGGGCTCCTGTCAGGTATATATTATTGGAGGCAGCAGAATCTATAGGCTCCTGTCAGGTATATATTATTGGAGGCAGGAGAATCTATGGGCTCCTGTCAGGTATATATTATTGGAGGCAGGAGAATCTATGGGCTCCTGTTAGGTATATATTATTGGAGGCAGCAGAATGTATGGGCTCCTGTCAGGTATATATTATTGGAGGCAGCAGAATGTATGGGCTCCTGTCAGGTATATATTATTGGAGGCAGGAGAATCTATGGGCTCCTGTCAGATATATATTATTGGAGGCAGCAGAATGTATGGGCTCCTGTCAGGTATATATTATTGGAGGCAGGAGAATGTATGGGCTCCTGTCAGGTATATATTATTGGAGGCAGGAGAATGTATGGGCTCCTGTCAGGTATATATTATTGGAGGCAGCAGAATCTATACGCTCCTGTCAGGTATATATTATCGGAGGCAGGAGAATGTATGGGCTCCTGTCAGGTATATATTATTGGAGGCAGCAGAATGTATGGGCTCCTGTCAGGTATATATTATTGGAGGCAGCAGAATGTATGGGCTCCTGTCAGGTATATATTATTGGAGGCAGCAGAATGTATGGGCTCCTGTCAGGTATATATTATTGGAGGCAGCAGAATGTATGGGCTCCTGTCATGTATATATTATTGGAGGCAGGAGAATGTATGGGCTCCTGTCAGGTATATATTATTGGAGGCAGCAGAATGTATGGGCTCCTGTCAGGTATATATTATTGGAGGCAGGAGAATGTATAGGCTCCTGTCAGGTATATATTATTGGAGGCAGCAGAATGTATGGGCTCCTGTCAGGTATATATTATTGGAGGCAGCAGAATGTATGGACTCCTGTCAGGTATATATTATTGGAGGCAGGAGAATGTATGGGCTCCTACCAGGTATATATTATTGGAGGCAGAAGAATCTATGGGCTCCTGTCAGGTATATATTATTGGAGGCAGCAGAATGTATGGGCTCTTGTCAGGTATATATTATTGGAGGCAGGAGAATGTATGGGCTCCTGTCAGGTATATATTATTGGAGGCAGGAGAATGTATGGGCTCCTGTCAGGTATATATTATTGGAGGCAGCAGAATCTATGGGCTCCTGTCAGGTATATATTATTGGAGGCAGTAGAATCTATGGGCTCCTGTCAGGTATATATTATTGGAGGCAGCAGAATCTATAAGCTCCTGTCAGGTATATAGTATTGGAGGCAGGAGAATGTATGGGCTCCTGTCAGGTATATTTTATTGGAGGCAGCAGAATGTATGGGCTCCTGTCATGTATATATTATTGGAGGCAGCAGAATGTATGGGCTCCTGTCAGGTATATATTATTGGGGGCAGCAGAATGTATGGGCTCCTGTCAGGTAGATATTATTGGAGGCAGCAGAATCTATGGGCTCCTGTCATGTATATATTATTGGAGGCAGCAGAATCTATGGGCTCTTGTCAGGTATATATTATTGGAGGCAGCAGAATCTATGGGCTCCTGTCATGTATATATTATTGGAGGTAGCAGAATGTATGGGCTCCTGTCAGGTATATATTATTGGAGGCAGCAGAATGTATGGGCTCCTGTCAGGTATATATTATTGGAGACAGGAGAATGTATGGGCTCCTGTCAGGTATATATTATTGGAGGCAGCAGAATGTATGGGCTCCTGTCAGGTATATATTATTGGAGGCAGCAGAATGTATGGGCTCCTGTCAGGTATATATTATTGGAGGCAGGAGAATGTATAGAATGTATGGGCTCCTGTCAGGTATATATTATTGGAGGCAGAAGAATCTATGGCCTCCTGTCAGGTATATATTATTGGAGGCAGGAGAATGTATGGGCTCCTGTCAGGTATATATTATTGGAGGCAGCAGAATGTATGGGCTCCTGTCAGGTATATATTATTGGAGGCAGGAGAATGTATGGGCTCCTGTCAGGTATATATTATTGGAGGCAGGAGAATCTATGGGCTCCTGTCATGTATATATTATTGGAGGCAGCAGAATGTATGGGCTCCTGTCAGGTATATATTATTGGAGGCAGCAGAATCTATGGGCTCCTGTCATGTATATATTATTGGAGGCAGCAGAATCTATGGGCTCCTGTCAGGTATATATTATTGGAGGCAGCAGAATCTATGGGCTCCTGTCAGGTATATATTATTGGAGGCAGCAGAATCTATGGGCTCCTGTCATGTATATATTATTGGAGGCAGCAGAATCTATGGGCTCCTGTCAGGTATATATTATTGGAGGCAGCAGATTCTATGGGCTCCTGTCAGGTATATATTATTGGAGGCAGCAGAATGTATAGGCTCCTGTCAGGTATATATTATTGGAGGCAGCAGATTCTATGGGCTCCTGTCAGGTATATATTATTGGAGGCAGCAGAATGTATAGGCTCCTGTCAGGTATATATTATTGGAGGCAGGAGAATATATGGGCTCCTGTCAGGTATATATTATTGGAGGCAGCAGAATCCATGGGCTCCTGTCAGGTATATATTATTGGAGGTAGGAGAATGTATGGGCTCCAGTCAGGTATATATTATTGGAGACAGGAGAATGTATGGGCTCCTGTCAGGTATATATTATTGGAGGCAGGAAAATGTATGGGCTCCTGTCAGATATATATTATTGGAGGCAGCAGAATGTATGGGCTCCTGTCAGGTATATATTATTGGAGGCAGCAGAATGTATGGGCTCCTGTCAGGTATATATTATTGGAGGCAGCAGAATGTATGGGGTCCTGTCAGGTATATATTATTGGAGGCAGGAGAATGTATGGGCTCCTGTCAGGTATATATTATTGGAGGCAGCAGAATGTATGGGCTCCTGTCAGGTATATATTATTGGAGGCAGCAGAATCTATGGGCTCCTGTCAGGTATATATTATTGGAGGCAGGAGAATGTATGGGCTCCTGTCAGGTATATATTATTGGAGGCAGCAGAATCTATGGGCTCCAGTCAGGTATATATTATTGGAGGCAGGAGAATGTATGGGCTCATGTCAGGTATATATTATTGGAGGCAGGAGAATGTATGGGCTCCTGTCAGGTATATATTATTGGAGGCAGGAGAATCTATGGGCTCCTGTCAGGTATATATTATTGGAAGCAGCAGAATCTATGGGCTCCTGTCAGGTATATATTATTGGAGGCAGGAGAATGTATGGGCTCCTGTCAGGTATATATTATTGGAGGCAGCAGAATCTATGGGCTCCTGTCAGGTATATATTATTGGAGGCAGGAGAATGTATGGGCTCATGTCAGGTATATATTATTGGAGGCAGGAGAATGTATGGGCTACTGTCAGGTATATATTATTGGAAGCAGCAGAATCTATGGGCTCCTGTCAGGTATATATTATTGGAGGCAGGAGAATGTATGGGCTCCTGTCAGGTATATATTATTGGAGGCAGCAGAATCTATGGGCTCCTGTCAGGTATATATTATTGGAGGCAGGAGAATGTATGGGCTCATGTCAGGTATATATTATTGGAGGCAGGAGAATGTATGGGCTACTGTCAGGTATATATTATTGGAAGCAGCAGAATGTATGGGCTCCTGTCAGGTATATATTATTGGAGGCAGGAGAATCTATGGGCTCCTGTCAGGTATATATTATTGGAGGCAGCAGAATCTATGGGCTCCTGTCAGGTATATATTATTGGAGGCAGGACAATGTATGGGCTCCTGTCAGGTATATATTATTGGAGGCAGCAGAATCTATGGGCTCCTGTCAGGTATATATTATTAGAGGCAGCAGAATGTATGGGCTCCTGTCAGGTATATATTATTGGAAGCAGCAGAATGTATGGGCTCCTGTCAGGTATATATTATTGGAGGCAGCAGAATCCATGGGCTCCTGTCAGGTATATATTATTGGAGGCAGCAGAATCTATGGGCTCCTGTCAGGTATATAATATTGGAGCCAGCAGAATGTATGGGCTCCTGTCAGGTATATATTATTGGAGGCAGCGGAATCCATGGGCTCCTGTCAGGTATATAGTATTGGAGGCAGCAGAATGTATGGGCTCCTGTCAGGTATATATTATTGGAGGCAGCAGAATCCATGGGCTCCTGTCAGGTATATATTATTGGAGGCAACAGAATCTATGGGCTCCTGTCAGGTATATATTATTGGAGCCAGCAGAATGTATGGGCTCCTGTCAGGTATATATTATTGGAGGCAGCGGAATCCATGGGCTCCTGTCAGGTATATATTATTGGAGGCAGGAGAATGTATGGGCTCCTGTCAGGTATATATTATTGGAGGCAGCAGAATGTATGGGCTCCTGTCAGGTATATATTATTGGAGGCAGCAGAATCTATGGGCTCCTGTCAGGTATATATTATTGGAGGCAGCAGAATCTATGGGCTCCTGTCAGGTATATATTATTGGAAGCAGCAGAATGTATGGGCTCCTGTCAGGTATATATTATTGGAGGCAGCAGAATGTATGGGCTCCTGTCAGGTACATATTATTGGAAGCAGCAGAATCCATGGGCTCCTGTCAGGTATATATTATTGGAGGCAGCAGAATCTATGGGCTCCTGTCAGGTATATATTATTGGAGGCAGCAGAATGTATGGGCTCCTGTCAGGTATATATTATTGGAGGCAGCAGAATCTATGGGCTCCTGTCAGGTATATATTATTGGAAGCAGCAGAATGTATGGGCTCCTGTCAGGTATATATTATTGGAAGCAGCAGAATCCATAGGCTCCTGTCAGTATACATTATTGGAGGCAGGAGAATGTATGGGCTCCTGTCAGGTATATATTATTGGAGGCAGCAGAATCTATGGGCACCTGTCAGGTATATATTATTGGAGGCAGGAGAATGTATGGGCTCCAGTCAGGTATATATTATTGGAGGCAGCAGAATCTATGGGCTCCTGTCAGGTATATATTATTGGAGGCAGCAGAATCTATGGGCTCCTGTCAGGTATATATTATTGGAGGCAGCAGAATCAATGGGCTCCTGTCAGGTATATAGTATTGGAGGCAGGAGAATGTATGGGCTCCTGACAGGTACATATTATTGGAGGCAGGAGAATTTATGGGCTCCTGTCAGGTATATATTATTGGAGGCAGCATAATCTATGGGCTCCTGTCAGGTATATATTATTGGAGGCAGCAGAATCTATGGGCTCCTGTCAGGTATATATTATTAGAGTCAGCAGAATCTATGGGCTCCTACCAGGTATATAGTATTGGAGGCAGGAGAATGTATGGGCTCCTGTCAGGTATATATTATTGGAGCAGCAGAATCTATGGGCTCCTGTCAGGTATATTTTATTGGAGGCAGCAGAATGTATGGGCTCCTGTCAGGTATATATTATTGGAGGCAGCAGAATGTATGGGCTCCTGTCAGGTATATATTATTGGAGGCAGCAGAATGTATGGGCTCCTGTCAGGTATATATTATTGGAGGCAGGAGAATCTATGGGCTCCTGTCAGGTATATATTATTGGAGGCAGGAGAATGTATGGGCTCCTGTCAGGTATATATTATTGGAGGCAGGAGAATGTATGGGCTCCTGTCAGGTATATATTATTGGAGGCAGCAGAATGTATGGGCTCCTGTCATGTATATATTATTGGAGGCAGGAGAATCTATGGGCTCCTGTCAGGTATATATTATTGGAGGCAGGAGAATCTATGGGCTCCTGTCAGGTATATATTATTGGAGGCAGCAGAATCTATGGGCTCCTGTCAGGTATATATTATTGGAGGCAGGAGAATGTATGGGCTCCTGTCAGGTATATATTATTGGAGGCAGGAGAATCTATGGGCTCCTGTCAGGTATATATTATTGGAGGCAGCAGAATGTATGGGCTCCTGTCAGGTATATATTATTGGAGGCAGCAGAATCTATGGGCTCCTGTCAGGTATATATTATTGGAGGCAGCAGAATCTATGGGCTCCTGTTAGGTATATATTATTGGAGGCAGGAGAATCTATGGGCTCCTGTTAGGTATATATTATTGGAGGCAGGAGAATCTATGGGCTCCTGTCAGGTATATATTATTGGAGGCAGCAGAATCTATGGGCTCCTGTCAGGTATATATTATTGGAGGCAGCAGAATCTATGGGCTCCTGTTAGGTATATATTATTGGAGGCAGGAGAATGTATGGGCTCCTGTCAGGTATATATTATTGGAGGCAGGAGAATGTATGGGCTCCTGTCAGGTATATATTATTGGAGGCAGGAGAATGTATGGGCTCCTGTCAGGTATATATTATTGGAGGCAGGAGAATCTATGGGCTCCTGTCAGGTATATATTATTGGAGGCAGCAGAATCTATGGGCTCCTGTCAGGTATATATTATTGGAGGCAGGAGAATGTATGGGATCCTGTCAGGTATATATTATTGGAGGCAGGAGAATCTATGGGCTCCTGTCAGGTATATATTATTGGAGGCAGCAGAATGTATGGGCTCCTGTCAGGTATATATTATTGGAGGCAGCAGAATGTATGGGCTCCTGTCAGGTATATATTATTGGAGGCAGCAGAATGTATGGGCTCCTGTCAGGTATATATTATTGGAGGCAGCAGAATGTATGGGTGGCTCCTGTCAGGTATATATTATTGGAGGCAGCAGAATGTATGGGCTTCTGTCAGGTATATATTATTGGAGGCAGCAGAATCCATGGGCTCCTGTCAGATATATATTATTGGAGGCAGCAGAATGTATGGGCTCCTGTCAGGTATATATTATTGGAGGCAGGATAATGTATGGGCTCCTGTCAGGTATATATTATTGGAGGCAGCAGAATCTATGGGCTCCTGTCAAGTATATATTATTGGAAGCAGCAGAATGTATGGGCTCCTGTAAGGTATATATTATTGGAGGCAGCAGAATGTATGGGCTCCTGTCAGGTATATATTATTGGAAGCAGCAGAATCCATGGGCTCCTGTCGGGTATATATTATTGGAGGCAGCAGAATGTATGGGCTCCTGTCAGGTATATATTATTGGAGGCAGCAGAATCTATGGGCTCCTGTCAGGTATATATTATTGGAGGCAGCAGAATGTATGGGCTCCTGTCAGGTATATATTATTGGAGGCAGCAGAATGTATGGGCTCCTGTCAGGTATATATTATTGGAGGCAGCAGAATCTATGGGCTCCTGTCAGGTATATATTATTGGAAGCAGCAGAATGTATGGGCTCCTGTCAGGTATATATTATTGGAAGCAGCAGAATCCATAGGCTCCTGTCAGGTATATATTATTGGAGGCAGCAGAATCTATGGGTTCCTGTCAGGTATATATTATTGGAGGCAGCAGAATGTATGGGCTCCTTTCAGGTATATATTATTGGAGGCAGCAGAATCTATGGGCTCCTGTCAGGTATATATTATTGGAGGCAGGAGAATGTATGGGCTCCTGTCAGGTATATATTATTGGAGGCAGCAGAATCTATGGGCTCCTGTCAGGTATATATTATTGGAGGCAGCAGAATCTATGGGCTCCTCTCAGGTATATATTATTAGAGTCAGCAGAATCTATTGGCTCCTGTCAGGTATATATTATTGGAGGCAGGAGAATCTATGGGCTCCTGTCAGGTATATATTATTGGAGGCAGGAGAATGTATGGGCTCCTGTCAGGTATATATTATTGGAGGCAGCAGAATGTATGAGCTCCTGTCAGGTATATATTATTGGAGGCAGCAGAATGTATGGGCTCCTGTCAGGTATATATTATTGGAGGCAGGAGAATCTATGGGCTCCTGTCAGGTATATATTATTGGAGGCAGGAGAATCTATGGGCTCCTGTCAGGTATATATTATTGGAGGCAGGAGAATGTGTGGGCTCCTGTCAGGTATATATTATTGGAGGCAGGAGAATCTATGGGCTCCTGTCAGGTATATATTATTGGAGGCAGGAGAATGTATGGGCTCCTGTCAGGTATATATTATTGGAGGCAGGAGAATGTGTGGGCTCCTGTCAGGTATATATTATTGGAGGCAGCAGAATGTATGGGCTCCTGTCAGGTATATATTATTGGAGGCAGGAGAATCTATGGGCTCCTGTCAGGTATATATTATTGGAGGCAGGAGAATCTATGGGCTCCTGTCAGGTATATATTATTGGAGGCAGCAGAATGTATGGGCTCCTGTCATGTATATATTATTGGAGGCAGCAGAATGTATGGGCTCCTGTCAGGTATATATTATTGGAGGCAGCAGAATCTATGGGCTCCTGTCAGGTATATATTATTGGAGGCAGGAGAATGCATGGGCTCCTGTCAGGTATATATTATTGGAGGCAGCAGAATCTATGGGCTCCTGTCAGGTATATATTATTGGAGGCAGCAGAATCTATGGGCTCCTGTCAGGTATATATTATTGGAAGCAGCAGAATGTATGGGCTCCTGTCAGGTATATATTATTGGAAGCAGCAGAATGTATGGGCTCCTGTCAGGTATATATTATTGGAGGCAGCAGAATGTATGGGCTCCTGTCAGGTATATATTATTGGAAGCAGCAGAATCTATGGGCTCCTGTCAGGTATATATTATTGGAGGCAGCAGAATGTATGGGCTCCTGTCAGGTATATATTATTGGAGGCAGCAGAATGTATGGGCTCCTGTCAGGTATATATTATTGGAGGCAGCAGAATGTATGGGCTCCTGTCAGGTATATATTATTGGAGGCAGGAGAATCTATGGGCTCCTGTCAGGTATATATTATTGGAAGCAGCAGAATCCATGGGCTCCTGTCAGGTATATATTATTGGAGGCAGCAGAATGTATGGGCTCCTGTCAGGTATATATTATTGGAGGCAGCAGAATGTATGGGCTCCTGTCAGGTATATATTATTGGAGGCAGCAGAATGTATGGGCTCCTGTCAGGTATATATTATTGGAGGCAGCAGAATTTATGGGCTCCTGTCAGGTATATATTATTGGAAGCAGCAGAATGTATGGGCTCCTGTAAGGTATATATTATTGGAAGCAGCAGAATCCATAGGCTCCTGTCAGGTATATATTATTGGAGGCAGCAGAATCTATGGGCTCCTGTCAGGTATATATTATTGGAGGCAGGAGAATGTATGGGCTCCTGTCAGGTATATATTATTGGAGGCAGCAGAATCTATGGGCTCCTGTCAGGTATATATTATTGGAGGCAGCAGAATGTATGGGCTCCTGTCAGGTATATATTATTGGAGGCAGCAGAATCTATGGGCTCCTGTCAGGTATATATTATTGGAGGCAGGAGAATGTATGGGCTCCTGTCAGGTATATATTATTGGAGGCAGCAGAATCTATGGGCTCCTGTCAGGTATATATTATTGGAGGCAGCAGAATCTATGGGCTCCTGTCAGGTATATATTATTGGAGGCAGCAGAATCTATGGGTTCCTGTCAGGTATATAGTATTGGAGGCAGGAGAATGTATGGGCTCCTGTCAGGTATATATTATTAGAGTCAGCAGAATCTATTGGCTCCTGTCAGGTATATATTATTGGAGGCAGGAGAATCTATGGGCTCCTGTCAGGTATATATTATTGGAGGCAGGAGAATGTATGGGCTCCTGTCAGGTATATATTATTGGAGGCAGCAGAATGTATGGGCTCCTGTCAGGTATATATTATTGGAGGCAGCAGAATGTATGGGCTCCTGTCAGGTATATATTATTGGAGGCAGGAGAATCTATGGGCTCCTGTCAGGTATATATTATTGGAGGCAGGAGAATCTATGGGCTCCTGTCAGGTATATATTATTGGAGGCAGGAGAATGTGTGGGCTCCTGTCAGGTATATATTATTGGAGGCAGGAGAATCTATGGGCTCCTGTCAGGTATATATTATTGGAGGCAGGAGAATCTATGGGCTCCTGTCAGGTATATATTATTGGAGGCAGGAGAATGTGTGGGCTCCTGTCAGGTATATATTATTGGAGGCAGCAGAATGTATGGGCTCCTGTCAGGTATATATTATTGGAGGCAGGAGAATCTATGGGCTCCTGTCAGGTATATATTATTGGAGGCAGGAGAATCTATGGGCTCCTGTCAGGTATATATTATTGGAGGCAGCAGAATGTATGGGCTCCTGTCAGGTATATATTATTGGAGGCAGCAGAATGTATGGGCTCCTGTCAGGTATATATTATTGGAGGCAGGAGAATCTATGGGCTCCTGTCAGGTATATATTATTGGAGGCAGCAGAATCTATGGGCTCCTGTCAGGTATATATTATTGGAGGCAGGAGAATGTATGGGCTCCTGTCAGGTATATATTATTGGAGGCAGCAGAATGTATGGGCTCCTGTCAGGTATATATTATTGGAGGCAGCAGAATGTATGGGCTCCTGTCAGGTATATATTATTGGAAGCAGCAGAATGTATGGGCTCCTGTCAGGTATATATTATTGGAGGCAGCAGAATGTATGGGCTCCTGTCAGGTATATATTATTGGAGGCAGCAGAATGTATGGGCTCCTGTCAGGTATATATTATTGGAGGCAGCAGAATGTATGGGCTCCTGTCAGGTATATATTATTGGAAGCAGCAGAATATATGGGCTCCTGTCAGGTATATATTATTGGAGGCAGCAGAATGTATGGGCTCCTGTCAGGTATATATTATTGGAAGCAGCAGAATCTATGGGCTCCTGTCAGGTATATATTATTGGAGGCAGCAGAATGTATGGGCTCCTGTCAGGTATATATTATTGGAGGCAGCAGAATGTATGGGCTCCTGTCAGGTATATATTATTGGAGGCAGGAGAATCTATGGGCTCCTGTCAGGTATATATTATTGGAAGCAGCAGAATCCATGGGCTCCTGTCAGGTATATATTATTGGAGGCAGCAGAATGTATGGGCTCCTGTCAGGTATATATTATTGGAGGCAGCAGAATCTATGGGCTCCTGTCAGGTATATATTATTGGAAGCAGCAGAATGTATGGGCTCCTGTCAGGTATATATTATTGGAAGCAGCAGAATCCATAGGCTCCTGTCAGGTATATATTATTGGAGGCAGCAGAATGTATGGGCTCCTGTCAGGTATATATTATTGGAGGCAGCAGAATGTATGGGCTCCTGTCAGGTATATATTATTGGAGGCAGGAGAATGTATGGGCTCCTGTCAGGTATATATTATTGGAGGCAGCAGAATGTATGGGCTCCTGTCAGGTATATATTATTGGAGGCAGTAGAATGTATGGGCTCCTGTCAGGTATATATTATTGGAGGTAGGAGAATCTATGGGCTCCTGTCAGGTATATATTATTGGAGGCAGGAGAATGTATGGGCTCCTACCAGGTATATATTATTGGAGGCAGGAGAATGTATGGGCTCCTGTCAGGTATATATTATTGGAGGCAGCAGAATGTATGGGCTCCTGTCAGGTATATATTATTGGAGGCAGCAGAATGTATGGGCTCTTGTCAGGTATATATTATTGGAGGCAGGAGAATGTATGGGCTCCTACCAGGTATATATTATTGGAGGCAGGAGAATGTATGAGCTCCAGTCAGGTATATTTTATTGGAGGCAGGAGAATGTATGGGCTCCTATTAGGTATATATTATTGGAGGCTGGAGAATGTATGTGCTCCTGTCAGGTATATATTATTGGAGGCAGCAGAATGTATGTGCTCCTGTCAGGTATATATTATTGGAGGCAGCAGAATGTATGGGCTCCTGTCAGGTATATATTATTGGAGGCAGCAGAATGTATGGGCTCCTGTCAGGTATATATTATTGGAGGCAGCAGAATGTATGGGCTCCTGTCAGGTATATATTATTGGAGGCAGGAGAATGTATGAGCTCCTGTCAGGTATATATTATTGGAGGCAGGAGAATGTATGGGCTCCTGTCAGGTATATAATATTGGAGGCAGCAGAATGTATGGGCTCCTGTCAGGTATATATTATTGGAGGCAGCAGAATGTATGGGCTCCTGTCAGGTATATATTATTGGAGGCAGCAGAATGTATGGGCTCCTGTCAGGTATATATTATTGGAGGCAGCAGAATGTATGGGCTCCTGTCAGGTATATATTATTGGAGGCAGGAGAATGTATGAGCTTCTGTCAGGTATATATTATTGGAGGCAGCAGAATGTATGGGCTTCTGTCAGGTATATATTATTGGAGGCAGCAGAATGTATGGGCTCCTGTCAGGTATATATTATTGGAGGCAGCAGAATGTATGGGCTCCTGTCAGGTATATATCATTGGAGGCAGCAGAATCTATGGGCTCCTGTCAGGTATATATTATTGGAGGCAGGAGAATGTATGAGCTCCTGTCAGGTATATATTATTGGAGGCAGGAGAATGTATGGGCTCCTGTCAGGTATATAATATTGGAGGCAGGAGAATGTATGGGCTCCTGTCAGGTATATATTATTGGAGACAGGAGAATGTATGGGCTCCTGTCAGATATATATTATTGGAGGCAGGAGAATGTATGGGCTTCTGTCAGGCATATATTATTGGAGGCAGGAGAATGTATGAGCTCCTGTCAGGTATATATTATTGGAGGCAGCAGAATGTATGGGCTCCTGTCAGGTATATATTATTGGAGGCAGGAGAATGTATGAGCTCCTGTCAGGTATATATTATTGGAGGCAGGAGAATGTATGGGCTCCTACCAGGTATATATTATTGGAGGCAGGAGAATATATGGGCTCCTGTCAGGTATATATTATTTGAGCCAGCAGAATGTATGAGCTCCTGTCAGGTATATATTATTGGAGGCAGGAGAATCTATGGGCTCCTGTCAGGTATATAGTATTGGAGGCAGGAGAATGTATAGGCTCCTGTCAGGTATATATTATTGGAGGTAGCAGAATGTATGGGCTCCTATCAGATATATATTATTGGAGGCAGGAGAATGTATGGGCTCCTGTCAGATATATATTATTGGAGGCCGCAGAATCTATGGGCTCCTGTCAGGTATATATTATTGGAGGCAGGAGAATGTATGGGCTCCTACCAGGTATATATTATTGGAGGCAGGAGAATGTATGGGCTCCTGTCAGGTATATATTATTGGAGGCAGGAGAATGTATGGGGTCCTGTCAGGTATATATTATTGGAGGCAGGAGAATGTATGGGCTCCTGTCAGGTATATATTATTGGAGGCAGGAGAATGTATGGGCTCCTGTCAGGTATATATTATTGGAGGCAGCAGAATGTATGGGCTCCTACCAGGTATATATTATTGGAGGCAGGAGAATGTATGGGCTCCTGTCAGGTATATATTATTGGAGGCAGCAGAATGCATGGGCTCCTGTCAGGTATATATTATTGGAGGCAGGAGAATCTATGGGCTCCTGTCAGGTATATATTATTGGAGGCAGCAGAATGTATGGGCTCCTGTCAGGTAAATATTATTGGAGGCAGCGGAATCTATGGGCTCCTGTCAGGTATATATTATTGGAGGCAGGAGAATGTATGGGCTCCTGTCAGGTATATATTATTGGAGGAAGCAGAATGTATGGGCTCCTGTCAAGTATATATTATTGGAGGGAGCGGAATCTATGGGCTACTGTCCGGTATATATTATTGGAGGCAGCAGAATGTATGGGCTCCTGTCAGGTATATATTATTGGAGGCAGCAGAATGTATGGGCTCCTGTCAGGTATATATTATTGGTGGCAGCAGAATGTATGGGCTCCTGTCAGGTATATATTATTGGATGCAGCAGAATGTATGGGCTCCTGTCAGGTATATATTATTGGAGGCAGCAGAATGTATGGGCTCCTTTCAGGTATATATTATTGGAGGCAGCAGAATGTATGGGCTCCTGTCAGGTATATATTATTGGAGGCAGCAGAATGTATGGGCTCCTGTCAGGTATATATTATTGGAGGCAGGAGAATGTATGGGCTCCTGTCAGGTATATATTATTGGAGGCAGCGGAATCTATGGGCTCCTGTCAGGTATATATTATTGGAGGCAGCAGAATGTATGGGCTCCTGTCAGGCATATATTATTGGAGGCAGCAGAATGTATGGGCTCCTGTCAGGTATATATTATTGGAGGCAGGAGAATGTATGGGCTCCTGTCAGGTATATATTATTGGAAGCAGCAGAATGTATGGGCTCCTGTCAGGTATATATTATTGGAGGCAGGAGAATGTATGGGCTCCTGTCAGGTATATATTATTGGAGGCAGCAGAATGTATGGGTTCCTGTCAGGTATATATTATTGGAGGCAGCAGAATGTATTGGCTCCTGTCAGGTATATATTATTGGAGGCGGGAGAATGTATGGGCTCCTGTCAGGTATATATTATTGGAGGCAGCAGAATCTATGGGCTCCTGTCAGGTATATATTATTGGAGGCAGGAGAATGTATGGTCTCCTGTCAGGTATATATTATTGGAGGCAGCAGAATCTATGGGCTCCTGTCAGGTATATATTATTGGAGGCAGGAGAATGTATGGGCTCCTGTCAGGTATATATTATTGGAGGCAGCAGAATCTATAGGCTCCTGTCAGGTATATATTATTGGAGGCAGGAGAATCTATGGGCTCCTGTCAGGTATACATTATTGGAGGCAGCAGAATGTATGGGCTCCTGTCAGGTATATATTATTGGAGGCAGGAGAATCTATGGGCTCCTGTCAGGTATATATTATTGGAGGCAGGAGAATGTATGGGCTCCTGTCAGGTATATATTATTGGAGGCAGGAGAATGTATGGGCTCCTGTCAGGTATATATTATTGGAGGCAGCAGAATGTATGGGCTCCTGTCAGGTATATATTATTGGAGGCAGCAGAATCTATGGGCTCCTGTCAGGTATATATTATTGGAGGCAGGAGAATGTATGGGCTCCTGTCAGGTATATATTATTGGAGGCAGCAGAATCTATGGGCTCCTGTCAGGTATATATTATTGGAGGCAGCAGAATCTATGGGCTCCTGTCAGGTATATATTATTGGAGGCAGGAGAATGTATGGGCTCCTGTCAGGTATATATTATTGGAGGCAGCAGAATGTATGGGTGTCACGGGTGTGTTGCCACGAAGATCGTCACGAGTACACAGCCTGACTTCTCGCAGCTGACTTGTTGGTGCTTTGTGTCTCTCGGCAGTGAGGGAGTTAATTCTCTCTCTGGGCTAGATGAGGTCCAGCCTCGCCCAGCTGCAATCAATACTTCTGTAGTGAGACTCCTTCATATACCTGCTGGTCTGTTTGGGAGGTGTCGGTGAAAGCATTTCATTCAGACTGACAGAGCGGATCGTGGTGTTTGGAGTTGCTGAGATAAGTGTATTTGGAAGTGTTTTTCCCTTTCCTCGCTTTATCATTTATCTCCTTTCCCGTTGGTTTTCCCTCTGTTGTAGTTGAGTAGTTGTTTGTATGCAAGGTGGTTTTGGTTTTTCCCTTGTACTGTCTCGTTCGTCTAAGTATTGTGTTTGGGCATATTATGTCTTGTTCCCTTTGGTTGTGATCGGGGTCCTTCTCAGGACTAGATTACTGTGGTGCAGGGATCTTCAGGAGGTAGGGGTTACGCTGGCGGCCTGGACCTCTGTACCTTTAACAGTACCTCCAGGTTGAGGGATTAGTCAGGGCCCCAGCTTAGGGTCAGCTTAGGCCCCCTACCTCCAGTATACGGAGACAGCGTGACAATGGGCTCCTGTCAGGTATATATTATTGGAGGCAGCGGAATCTATGGGCTCCTGTCAGGTATATATTATTGGAGGCAGCGGAATCTATGGGCTCCTGTCAGGTATATATTATTGGAGGCAGCAGAATGTATGGGCTCCTGTCAGGTATATACTATTGGAGGCAGCAGAATGTATGGGCTCCTGTCAGGTATATATTATTGGAGGCAGCAGAATGTATGGGCTCCTGTCAGGTATATATTATTGGAGGCAGCAGAATGTATGGGCTCCTGTCAGGTATATATTATTGGAGGCAGGAGAATGTATGGGCTCCTGTCAGGTATATATTATTGGAGGCAGCAGAATGTATGGGCTCCTGTCAGGTATATATTATTGGAGGCAGCAGAATCTATGGGCTCCTGTCAGGTATATATTATTGGAGGCAGGAGAATGTATGGGCTCCTGTCAGGTATATATTATTGGAGGCAGCAGAATGTATGGGCTCCTGTCAGGTATATATTATTGGAGGCAGCGGAATCTATGGGCTCCTGTCAGGTATATATTATTGGAGGCAGCAGAATGTATGGGCTCCTGTCAGGTATATATTATTGGAGGCAGCAGAATGTATGGGCTCCTGTCAGGTATATATTATTGGAGGCAGCAGAATGTATGGGCTCCTGTCAGGTATATATTATTGGAGGCAGCAAAATATATGGGTACTGTCAGGTATATATTATTGGAGGCAGGAGAATGTATGGGCTCCTGTCAGGTATATATTATTGGAGGCAGCAGAATGTATGGGCTCCTGTCAGGTATATATTATTGGAGGCAGCAGAATGTATGGGCTCCTGTCAGGTATATATTATTGGAGGCAGCAGAATGTATGGGCTCCTGTCAGGTATATATTTTTGGAGGCAGCAGAATGTATGGGCTCCTGTCAGGTATATATTATTGGAGGCAGGAGAATGTATGGGCTCCTGTCAGGTATATATTATTGGAGGCAGGAGAATCTATGGGCTCCTGTCAGGTATATATTATTGGAGGCAGCAGAATGTATGGGCTCCTGTCAGGTATATATTATTGGAGGCAGCAGAATCTATAGGCTCCTGTCAGGTATATATTATTGGAGGCAGGAGAATCTATGGGCTCCTGTCAGGTATATATTATTGGATGCAGCAGAATGTATGGGCTCCTGTCAGGTATATATTATTGGAGGCAGCAGAATCTATAGGCTCCTGTCAGGTATATATTATTGGAGGCAGGAGAATCTATGGGCTCCTGTAAGGTATATATTATTGGAGGCAGCAGAATGTATGGGCTCCTGTCAGGTATATATTATTGGAGGCAGCAGAATGTATGGGCTCCTGTCAGGTATATATTATTGGAGGTAGCAGAATGTATGGGCTTCTGTCAGGTATATATTATTGGAGGCAGGAGAATCGATGAGCTCCTGTCAGGTATATATTATTGGAGGCAGGAGAATGTATGGGCTCCTGTCAGGTATATATTATTGGAGGCAGGAGAATGTATGGGCTTCTGTCAGGTATATATTATTGGAGGCAGGCGAATGTATGGGCTCCTGTCAGGTATATATTATTGGAGGCAGGCGAATGTATGGGCTCCTACCAGGTATATATTATTGGAGGCAGCAGAATCTATGGGCTCCTACCAGGTATATATTATTGGAGGCAGCAGAATGTATGGGCTCCTGTCAGGTATATATTATTGGAGGCAGCAGAATGTATGGGCTCCTGTCAGGTATATATTATTGGAGGCAGCAGAATGTATGGGCTCCTGTCAGGTATATATTATTGGAGGCAGCAGAATGTATGGGCTCCTGTCAGGTATATATTATTGGAGGCAGCAGAATGTAAGCGCTCCTGTCAGGTATATATTATTGGAGGCAGGAGAATGTATGGGCTCCTGTCAGGTATATATTATTGGAGGCAGGAGAATCTATGGGCTCCTGTCAGGTATATATTATTGGAGGCAGGAGAATGTATGGGCTCCTACCAGGTATATATTATTGGAGGCAGCAGAATGTATGGGCTCCTGTCTGGTATATATTATTGGAGGCAGGAGAATGTATGGGCTCCTGTCAGGTATATATTATTGGAGGCAGGAGAATGTATGGGCTCCTGTCAGGTATATATTATTGGAGGCAGGAGAATGTATGGGCTCCTGTCAGCTATATATTATTGGAGGCAGCAGAATGTATGGGCTCCTGTCAGGTATATATTATTGGAGGCAGCAGAATGTATGGGCTCCTGTCAGGTATATATTATTAGAGGCAGCGGAATCTATGGGCTCCTGTCAGGTATATATTATTGGAGGCAGCAGAATCTATGGGCTCCTGTCAGGTATATATTATTGGAGGCAGCAGAATGTATGGGCTCCTGTCAGGTATATATTATTGGAGGCAGCAGAATGTATGGGCTCCTGTCAGGCATATATTATTGGAGGCAGCAGAATCTATGGGCTCCTGTCAGGTATATATTATTGGAGGCAGGAGAATCTATGGGCTCCTGTCAGGTATATATTATTGGAGGCAGGAGAATGTATGGGCTCCTGTCAGGTATATATTATTGGAGGCAGGAGAATCTATGGGCTCCTGTCAGGTATATATTATTGGAGGCAGGAGAATCTATGGGCTCCTGTCAGGTATATATTATTGGAGGCAGGAGAATCTATGGGCTCCTGTCAGGTATATATTATTGGAGGCAGGAGAATCTATGGGCTCCTGTCAGGTATATATTATTGGAGGCAGGAGAATGTATGAGCTCCTGTCAGGTATATATTATTGGAGGCAGGAGAATGTATGGGCTCCTGTCAGGTATATATTATTGGAGGCAGGAGAATGTATGGGCTCCTGTCAGGTATATATTATTGGAGGCAGCAGAATCTATGGGCTCCTGTCAGGTATATATTATTGGAGGCAGCAGAATGTATGGGCTCCTGTCAGGTATATATTATTGGAGGCAGCAGAATGTATGGGCTCCTGTCAGGTATATATTATTGGAGGCAGCAGAATGTATGGGCTCCTGTCAGGTATATATTATTGGAGGCAGCAGAATGTATGGGCTCCTGTCAGGTATATATTATTGGAGGCAGGAGAATGTATGGGCTCCTGTCAGGTATATATTATTGGAGGCAGCAGAATCTATACGCTCCTGTCAGGTATATATTATCGGAGGCAGGAGAATGTATGGGCTCCTGTCAGGTATATATTATTGGTGGCAGCAGAATGTATGGGCTCCTGTCAGGTATATATTATTGGAGGCAGCAGAATGTATGGGCTCCTGTCAGGTATATATTATTGGAGGCAGCAGAATGTATGGGCTCCTGTCAGGTATATATTATTGGAGGCAGCAGAATGTATGGGCTCCTGTCAGGTATATATTATTGGAGGCAGGAGAATGTATGGGCTCCTGTCAGGTATATATTATTGGAGGCAGCAGAATGTATGGGCTCCTGTCAGGTATATATTATTGGAGGCAGCAGAATGTATGGACTCCTGTCAGGTATATATTATTGGAGGCAGGAGAATGTATGGGCTCCTACCAGGTATATATTATTGGAGGCAGAAGAATCTATGGGCTCCTGTCAGGTATATATTATTGGAGGCAGCAGAATGTATGGGCTCTTGTCAGGTATATATTATTGGAGGCAGGAGAATGTATGGGCTCCTGTCAGGTATATATTATTGGAGGCAGGAGAATGTATGGGCTCCTGTCAGGTATATATTATTGGAGGCAGCAGAATCTATGGGCTCCTGTCAGGTATATATTATTGGAGGCAGTAGAATCTATGGGCTCCTGTCAGGTATATATTATTGGAGGCAGCAGAATCTATGGGCTCCTGTCAGGTATATAGTATTGGAGGCAGGAGAATGTATGGACTCCTGTCAGGTATATTTTATTGGAGGCAGGAGAATGTATGGGCTCCTGTCAGGTATATATTATTGGAGGTAGGAGAATGTATGGGCTCCTGTCAGGTATATATTATTGGAGGCAGCAGAATGTATGGGCTCCTGTCAGGTATATATTATTGGAGGCAGGAGAATGTATGGGCTCCTGTCAGGTATATATTATTGGAGGCAGCAGAATGTATGGGCTCCTGTCATGTATATATTATTGGAGGCAGGAGAATGTATGGGCTCCTGTCAGGTATATATTATTGGAGGCAGCAGAATCTATGGGCTCCAGTCAGGTATATATTATTGGAGGCAGGAGAATGTATGGGCTCCTGTCAGGTATATATTATTGGAGGCAGCAGAATGTATGGGCTCCTGTCAAGTATATATTATTGGAAGCAGCAGAATGTATGGGCTCCTGTCAGGTATATATTATTGGAGGCAGCAGAATGTATGGGCTCCTGTCAGGTATATATTATTGGAAGCAGCAGAATCCATGGGCTCCTGTCGGGTATATATTATTGGAGGCAGCAGAATCCATGGGCTCCTGTCGGGTATATATTATTGGAGGCAGCAGAATGTATGGGCTCCTGTCAGGTATATATTATTGGAGGCAGCAGAATGTATGGGCTCCTGTCAGGTATATATTATTAGAGGCAGCAGAATGTATGGGCTCCTGTCAGGTATATATTATTGGAAGCAGCAGAATCCATAGGCTCCTGTCAGGTATATATTATTGGAGGCAGCAGAATCTATGGGCTCCTGTCAGGTATATATTATTGGAGGCAGGAGAATGTATGGGCTCCTGTCAGGTATATATTATTGGAGGCAGCAGAATCTATGGGCTCCTGTCAGGTATATATTATTGGAGGCAGCAGAATGTATGGGCTCCTGTCAGGTATATATTATTGGAAGCAGCAGAATCTATGGGCTCCTGTCAGGTATATATTATTGGAGGCAGCAGAATGTATGGGCTCCTGTCAGGTATATATTATTGGAGGCAGCAGAATCTATGGGCTCCTGTCAGGTATATATTATTGGAGGCAGGAGAATGTATGGGCTCCTGTCAGGTATATATTATTGGAAGCAGCAGAATGTATGGGCTCCTGTCAGGTATATATTATTGGAGGCAGCAGAATGTATGGGCTCCTGTCAGGTATATATTATTGGAAGCAGCAGAATCTATGGGCTCCTGTCAGGTATATATTATTGGAGGCAGCAGAATGTATGGGCTCCTGTCAGGTATATATTATTGGAGGCAGCAGAATGTATGGGCTCCTGTCAGGTATATATTATTGGAGGCAGGAGAATCTATGGGCTCCTGTCAGGTATATATTATTGGAAGCAGCAGAATCCATGGGCTCCTGTCAGGTATATATTATTGGAGGCAGCAGAATGTATGGGCTCCTGTCAGGTATATATTATTGGAGGCAGCAGAATCTATGGGCTCCTGTCAGGTATATATTATTGGAAGCAGCAGAATGTATGGGCTCCTGTCAGGTATATATTATTGGAAGCAGCAGAATCCATAGGCTCCTGTCAGGTATATATTATTGGAGGCAGCAGAATCTATGGGCTCCTGTCAGGTATATATTATTGGAGGCAGGAGAATGTATGGGCTCCTGTCAGGTATATATTATTGGAGGCAGGAGAATGTATGGGCTCCTGTCAGGTATATATTATTGGAGGCAGCAGAATGTATGGGCTCCTGTCAGGTATATATTATTTGAGGCAGCAGAATGTATAGGCTCCTGTCAGGTATATATTATTGGAGGCAGCAGAATGTATGGGCTCCTGTCAGGTATATATTATTGGAGGCAGCAGAATCTATGTGCTCCTGTCAGGTATATATTATTGGAGGCAGGAGAATGTATGGGCTCCTGTCAGGTATATATTATTGGAGGCAGCAGAATCTATGGGCTCCTGTCAGGTATATATTATTGGAGGCAGCAGAATCTATGGGCTCCTGTCCGGTATATATTATTGGAGGCAGGAGAATGTATGGGCTCCTGTCAGGTATATATTATTGGAGGCAGCAGAATGTATGGGCTCCTGTCAGGTATATATTATTGGAGGCAGCAGAATCCATGGGCTCCTGTCAGGTATATATTATTGGAGGCAGCAGAATCCATGGGCTCCTGTCAGGTATATATTATTGGAGGCAGCAGAATGTATGGGCTCCTGTCAGGTATATATTATTGGAGGCAGCAGAATGTATGGGCTCCTGTCAGGTATATATTATTGGAGGCAGCAGAATCCATGGGCTCCTGTCAGGTATATATTATTGGAGGCAGCAGTTGTGACTACTACAGAGCAGCAGAGATGCACGTCAGCTCAAGACGCAAAAATAAGCCATCACACAGCCCCAGATCCAAAAAAATGAGAACACTACGGTGCGCAGAACATGGCGTGAAAAGTGTGATTTTTTTTTTTCAAACTTGTGAATTTGTTTTCACCACTTCGATACCAGTAAAGGTATACATGTTTGGTATCTGCAAACTCGTACTGACCCGAGGCATCACACTGTCACGTCGGCTTTTCCATATAGTGAACATGGTGACTAAAAAACCCAATAAACAAATGTGTAATTGCACTTTTTTTTGCAATTTTACTGCACTTGGAATTTTTGTTGCCATTTCCCTGTACACTATAAGGTAAAATAAATGATTGCATCTGAAAGTACAATTCGTCCCGCAAAAAAACTGTCTTTCCTGCTGCTACAGACTTTTATATGACTACAATTTACATTCTGCTACTTATGCAAACATTTTTGCAGTTTACAAGACACTTTTACACTTGCTTGCTCCCAGGTTTCATGTGAAAGAGTGTTCTCAAAGCTGAAAATTGTAAAAAATCCTCTGAGGTCTTCGATTGGACGGGAGCTTTTAGAGTCACTCCTTCTGATGAACATTGAGTATGACATTTCAAGGAACTTAGACTATGATAACATTATTAATACGTATGCAATGTCATCTTCTGTTCTGAAAAAAAAAAACTTTTGTAATTTTGCTGCTGATTGACTGTTAGTGTGAGTTTATTTGTTGTTTTGGGCCTTTCACTAACAATTGAATGGTATTATATTATAGAGGAGAGGAAAACATGCAATACAAACTTCCAAAATGCTTACAGAATTCTTTAAGTTTTCCCAGTGGGCCAAGTTTGGTGCTGCTACAATGACGCTAGCGTTAGGGTCGGGCCAGCGTTAGGGTCGGGCCATGCCGGGTGGGGACTCGAGCATGTCACTTGAGCACCCACGACACTTGGTGCACACCTGAGTACCCGATGCAAACTCAAGTAGCGAGCACTTGCGCTCAAGACTAAAGACAACTTATTCAATATGATGACCTCATGTTATCAAATTCTGTGTCGTACCTCAAAATGTTCACTATACCCCTTGATAAAATCCTTGAGGGGTGTAGTTTTCAAAATGGTGTCAGTTGTGGGCAGTTTCCACTGTTTAGGTGCATCAGGGGCTCTCCAAACGTGACATGGCGTCCGCTAATTATTCAAGCAAATTTTACATTCAAAAATTCAAATGGCGCTCCTTCCCTTCCGAACCCTGCAGTGCGCCCAAACAGTGGTTTTCTCCCTCATATGGGGTATCGGGCGTGCTCAGGAGGAATTGCACAACAAATTTTGGGGTCCATTTTTTCCTGTTACCCCTGCGAAAATAAAAAAATTCGGGTCTAAAGTAACATTTTTGTGAAAAAAGTTAAAAGTTCATTTTTTTCTTCCACATTCCAAAAATTCCTGTGAAGCACCTGAAGGGTTAATAAACTTCTTGAATGTGGTTTTGAGCACCTTGAGGGGTGCAGTTTTTAGAATGGTGTCACTTTTGGGTATTTTCTGTCAGAAAGACCCCTCAAAGTCACTTCAAATGTGATGTGGTCCCTAAAAAAATGGTTTTGTAAATTTTGTTGGAAAAATGAGAAATCGCTGGTCAACTTTTAACCCTTAGAACTTTCTAATAAAATAAAAATTTGGTTCCAAAATTGTGCTGATGTAAAGTAGACATGTGGGAAATGTTATTTATTAACTCTTTTGTGTGACATATCTCTCTGATTTAAGGGCATGAAAATTAAAATTTTGAAAATTGCAAAATTGTCAAACTTTTCGCCAATTTTCTGTTTTTTTCACAAATAAACACAAGTGATATCGAAGAGATTTTACCACAATCATGAAGTACAATATGTCATGAAAAAACAATCTCAGAATCACCGGGATCTGTTGAAGCGTTCCAGAGTAATTACCTCATAAAGTGACAGTGGTCAGAATTGTAAAAATTGGCCTGGTCATTAAGGGGGTAAAGGGGTTAACCCCTCTATGACCGTGGACAGTGGGATTTCATAGCAAGTGAGCACTTTAGCTACACACAGGTGGGCTGAAGCCCTGCTGTGTGTAGCACAGGCAATCGAATGATTGCAGCTTAGTGAAAAGTTTAAAAAAAATGTTTTTAAAAATATTTAAAAAAATATAAAAAAGTTCAAATCACCCCCCCCTTTCGCCCCCTTCAAAATAAAACTATAAAAAAATCAAAACACATACACATATTTGGTATCGCCGCGTTCAGAATCGCCCGATCTATCGATATAAAAATAATCCGATCGGTAAACGGCGTAACAAAAAAAAAAAAATCAAAACGCCAGAATTACCTTTTTTTGGATGCCGCAACATTGTAATAAAATGCAATAATGGGCGTTGGAAAGTGGGTGTGATAGTGATGGCACATGCCAGAGGAGAGAGCAGCGACAAAGTGACTTATTTATGGAGGACCTGTCATGTTAGAGCATTACACAGACAGCCCATTGATTTAATTGAGCACCTTGTAATGCTTCAGTTCACCTGTAGGTGGCACTGCAGGAGAATTAAGCACTTTGTTGTGTTTCCCTGCAGATCACTGGAAGATCCACTGATTTTCTTGCTTCTGAAAGTATAATATACCGCCATATGGGAGCACTGATCATCATGCGGCACTTCATGCCATGCGCTCGTCTTACCTGCGGCGCTCCGTACATGTACAACACAAGAGCCTCCTGTTTCGGGATCACGCACCAGACCTTCTGCCAAGGCTTCGATTTTTCATTATACTGGAGGAAACTGCAGATCACGCTGTTTCCTGAGACTTCTGCCGACTCAATCTGACAAAAGTTAGAAAAATACCATGAAAACGGAGAAAAAAAAATACAACTGTGTCAACAAGAAAACACAATAATGATTACAATTTTATTTTTTGGTGGATCTGCTGCTTTTCTGCCTTCTAAATATGTCATTCTAAGAGCAGGATTTTGTAAAAAAATAGTCTGTTTAATCGTGCATGCGCTGTATGGGAGTTGCCCTGTTGGAGTCAAGGGGGCGGAGCCACTCAGTGGAAGAGTCAAGGTAGTCATGCCCTAAGCCCACCCTAATAGGTTTTAATTGCTGTCCCCCAATATAAGGTATTGTCATCTCAAGCCCTTTCAGAAATCCGCGCATGCACCGTTGTCATCTGGTTCCTGCGCATACGCTATATTAATAATTATCCTGTTGGAGTCAAGGAGGCGGAGCCACTCATCAGAAGAGTCAAGGTAGTCATGCCCTAAACCTACCCTATGTATTGATTGCTGTCCCCCAATATAGGGTACTGTCATCTCAAGCCCTTTCAGAAATCCGAGCATGCACCATTGTCATCTGGTTCTGGCACATGCTTTTTATGGAAGTTACCCTTTTAGGAGTCAAGGGGGTGGAGCCTCTCAAGAGAAGAGTCAAGGTAGTCATGCCCTAAACCTACCCTACTATGTTTTGATTACTGTCCCCCAATATAAGGTATTGTCATCTCAAGCCCATCTGTAATCCGCCCATGAGCCGTTGTCTTCTGGTTCCAGTGCATGCTCTTAATGGAAGTTACTCTGTTAGGAGTCAAGGGGGCGGAGCTGCTCATCAGAAGAGTCAAGTTAGTCATGTATAAAGTATCCATTATCATGGTACATGGATGACCTTTACAAAAAGCTCGAAGCAGCCTGTCTCCTCCATGTATTATATGACAGCTGGTCCCCTGAGGGGCCTTTCCAAAGTGTGACCCACCGGCTGATCCAAAAAGGGGTTGGCGGACTCTTTAAGGATGTGTGTACTGCCATTGCACAAACGCCGCTCCTCACCTCCAGTATGCCCCTCTTCTTCTCTTTTTCCTCACTGTCATTAGAACCTCGTAATATATGGTAGCAATCCTTACACACTTTGTTCATTTTGTCGCTGTCGTAATGAAGAGGAGCTTTGTAGTCGGAACATTTCCAACAAACCACCTGTGAGGAACAAATCAAAATCTACGTCAGGTATTGGGACTTCTGCACAGGTCCATCAGCCACCAACAACAGCCCAGCTCTGCTCTAGTAGCCATATTGTACTAGGATGTATTAGATTCAGTTCACTATGGCTGCCTCAAGACCACCAGGGACCATTAACTCTACAAATACAGTGGGCCATTAGGGATATTCTAAAAACATATTAGACCACCAGGAATTTTCTACAAACAAACTTAATTGTACAAATACACTAGACCACCAGGGATATTAATACTTCAAATACACTAGACCACCAGGGATATTAATACTTCAAATACACTAGACCACCAGGGATATTCTACAAATACACTAGACCACCAGGGATATTAATTCTACAAATACATTAGACCACCAGGGATACTAATTCTACAAATACTCTAGACCACCAGGGATATTAATACTTCAAATACACTAGACCACCAGGGATATTAATACTTCAAATACACTAGACCACCAGGGATATTCTACAAATACACTAGACCACCAGGGATATTAATTCTACAAATACATTAGACCACCAGGGATACTAATTCTACAAATACATTAGACCACCAGGGATATTAATTTTACAAATACACTAGACCACCAGGGATATTAATTCTACAAATACACTAGACCACCAGGGATATTAATTCTACAAATACTCTAGACCACCAGGAATATTAATACTTAAAATACACTAGACCACCAGGGATATTAATACTTCAAATACACTAGACCACCAGGGATATTAATACTTCAAATACACTAGACCACCAGGGATATTAATACTTCAAATACACTAGACCACCAGGGATATTAATTCTACAAATACATTAGACCACCAGGGATACTAATTCTACAAATACACTAGACCACCAGGGATATTAATTTTACAAATACACTAGACCACCAGGGATATTAATTCTACAAATACACTAGACCACCAGGGATATTAATACTTAAAATACACTAGACCACCAGGGATATTAATACTTCAAATACACTAGACCACCAGGGATATTAATACTACAAATACACTAGACCACCAGGGATATTAATTCTACAAATACACTAGACCACCAGGGATATTAATTCTACAAATACACTAGACCACCAGGGATATTAATTGTACAAATACTCTAGACCACCAGGGATATTAATACTACAAATACACTAGACCACCAGGGATATTAATTCTACAAATACACTAGACCACCAGGGATATTAATTCTACAAATACACTAGACCACCAGGAATATTAATTGTACAAATACTCTAGACCACCAGGGATATTAATACTACAAATACACTAGACCACCAGGGATACTAATTCTACAAATACACTAGACCACGGGATATTAATTTTACAAATACACTAGACCACCAGGGATATTAATTCTACAAATACACTAGACCACCAGGGATATTAATTCTAAAAATACACTAGACCACCAGGGATATTTATTGTACAAATACACTAGACCACCAGGGATATTAATTCTAAAAATACACTAGACCACCAGGGATATTAATTCTACAAATACACTAGACCACCAGGGATATTAATTCTAAAAATACACTATACCACCAGGGATATTAATTCTAAAAATACACTAGACCACCAGGGATATTTATTGTACAAATACAATAGCCCACCAGGGATATTAATTCTATAAATGCACTAGACCACCAGGGATACTAATTCCCATCTGCTATTCATTACACTATAGTTGCCTCAAGACCACCAGGTATATTAATGCTACAAACACATTAAACCACCAGGAATTTTCTACAACCATACTAGATTACCACTAAGAATATTCTAAAAATACAGTAGCCATCAAGAAGATTAATTCTACAAATACACTAGACCACCAGGGATATTAATTCTACAAATACACTAGACCACCAGGGATATTAATTCTACAAATACACTAGACCACCAGGGATATTAATTCTAAAAATACACTAGACCACCAGGGATATTAATTCTACAAATACACTAGACCACCAGGGATATTAATTCTACAAATACACTACACCACCAGGGATATTAATTCTACAAATACACTAGACCACCAGGGATATTAATTCTAAAAATACACTAGACCACCAGGGATATTTATTGTACAAATACACTAGACCACCAGGGATATTAATTCTAAAAATACACTAGACCACCAGGGATATTAATTCTACAAATACACTAGACCACCAGGGATATTAATTCTAAAAATACACTATACCACCAGGGATATTAATTCTAAAAATACACTAGACCACCAGGGATATTTATTGTACAAATACAATAGCCCACCAGGGATATTAATTCTATAAATGCACTAGACCACCAGGGATACTAATTCCCATCTGCTATTCATTACACTATAGTTGCCTCAAGACCACCAGGTATATTAATGCTACAAACACATTAAACCACCAGGAATTTTCTACAACCATACTAGATTACCACTAAGAATATTCTAAAAATACAGTAGCCATCAAGAAGATTAATTCTACAAATACACTAGACCACCAGGGATATTAATTCTACAAATACACTAGACCACCAGGGATATTAATTCTACAAATACACTAGACCACCAGGGATATTAATTCTAAAAATACACTAGACCACCAGGGATATTAATTCTACAAATACACTAGACCACCAGGGATATTAATTCTACAAATACACTACACCACCAGGGATATTAATTCTACAAATACACTAGACCACCAGGGATATTAATTCTACAAATACACTAGACCACCAGGGATATTAATTCTAAAAATACACTATACCACCAGGGATATTAATTCTAAAAATACACTATACCACCAGGGATATTTATTGTACAAATACACTAGACCACCAGGGATGCTAATTTTACAAATACAATAGCCCACCAGGGATATTAATTCTATAAATGCACTAGACCACCAGGGATACTAATTCCTATCTGCTATTCATTACACTATAGTTGCCTCAAGACCACCAGGTATATTAATGCTACAAACACATTAAACCACCAGGAATTTTCTACAACCATACTAGACCACCAGGGATATTAATTCTTCAATTAATAGGTCCATCTGCTACCAATAAAAACCCAGCTCTGGTCTAGTAACCATAATGTTCTATTCAGTATTATATTCAGTACACTATGGCTGCCTCAAGACCACCAGGTATAGTAATGCTAGAAACACAGACCACCAGGAATTTTCTAGCACCACACTATATCACAACTAGGAATATTAATTCTACAAATACATTTGACCACGGGAGATATTAATTCTATAAATACACTAGACCACCAGGGATATTATCCCCTTAAAATAAACACCTTCTTGTGACTGCAAGACGGCACAAGAACCTGAAGAAATGAGTGACTCATGGACACCAAATATTTAAGTGTCTTCATAACCCCAGACCACCAGTGACATTGATTAAACAAATAATCTAAACCACCAGGGAATTTGAAGCTTTTACCATCTTTCGCTACCAGGTATATTAACCCCTTTATATTCCTGGTGGATTTTACAAGTAAAGTTTCAAACACTAGACCACCAGGGATATTAACCCTCCCGCAAAATTCCTTAAAGACAAGACATTACAACCTGTCGTTTGAATGTTATACAGTACAGGAACCTGGATAGGTGATTGCAATAAAAATCTTTACTACCTTTGACTCTTTTACTACTCAAGACCACCAGGATCATTAATTCTTTAGACCACCAGGAATATTACCCCCTTAAAACTACTTCAATAACCATAAAGTTACCCAGCATTGTATCCAACCAAAGGCCAGCCGCGAGAGACGATATGGTGATACCAATATAAACCAGAAAAAATGACTCACACAACCACACGCCCGGCAGTGATGCCTCCTCCTGGTCAAAGCGTTGAACTGTTCTTTGCATTTCATGCACATGGTCACCTCATTGTCCCGGATCCACTTTGGGGCGCGGAGTCCCAGTTCAGCACTCTGAAATAAAGACCGAGGAATGAAAAGCTGAAAGTAAACTTTGTGAATTCAGCTCTGGAGTATAATACAGGACAGAGGCGTATCTAGGGGGGGGCAGCCGGGGCATGTGTCCCGGGCGCAGCCAGCAAGGGGGGGGGGGGGCAGTCGGTGCCCCTAATGCGGCGGTCCGATGCATCTCTGATCATGTGATCACGCTGCTGACTTCACTCGCCGGCGCCCAGAGAGAAGAGCATCGGTGGTGGTAAGTGCTCCAGAGTGGAGCTGAAGACACCAAAGATTACATAGAGGGTGGGGGGAGGGGTATTTACTCTGTGACTGGGGGTATTTACTGTTTATGTGGGGGGTATATATTGTGTGTGGGGGGGGGCATTTACTTTGTAAGGCTGGGAGAGATTTAGTGTAATGGGGGGGATTTGAGGACACAAGTTTGGGGGAGCAAGGAGACAAAAATGGGGAGTGAGGGTGATGGGATGGGTGCGGACACAGTATGGTGAGTGGGGGGGGATGTGTGAGGAAGCAGTATGGAAAGTGAGAGGGTAAATATATTAGGAGGGAGAAGGAAACGTGTGAAGAGACTATTGAGGGGAGTAGTGCGAGGAGACCGTATGGGGAGAAAAGTGTGAGTGGGCACAGAATAGAGACTGAGTAGTATGGGAGGACAGTGTAAGGGCACAGCCAGGAAGGGATAGTAAGCCAAGGAGGTAGGAGTGTGGTGAGGGGGCACAGTATGGAGATTGGGCCCTATAGGGGGGACACAATGTGAAAAGGGGGCCCAGTATGGAAAGGAGAGGGCAGTGTGGAGGACATGTACCATAAGAGGGACAGTGTGTGGGTGATAATTTGTTCAGGGAATATAGTGAGGGGCTATTATTTATTCAGGGTTCAGCGTAGGGCAAATATTTTTATTTAGGAGCATTATAATCATGCTGCTGTTTTTAAAAGCATCATGTGGATGTGCTGCAGAAGACTGGAGAAGATGGAAGTCTGCAGAGACGAGGTGTAGATGAGAAGAGTCATCATGTGTCTGGACAAGATGAAGAAAAGAAAGAACGACTCCAGAGACAACGTCATCTATCAGGTGCCTGGGTGTAAATGTTATTTGTGATACTGATTAATTCTCATATTTTTATTTATGTTAGGAGCGTTAAAGGGGTTGTTTAAGTGTGTGATGAGTCTGCAGTCATTCTATGTGACTGCAGACACCTGACTTCTCACAGTGCACACTGCACGCTGTCAGGACTCTCTGGTGCCAGCGATTTGTATACCTGCGGTCACATGCTGACTAGACATGCGTGAACTCACTCAATGACAATGAATTGAGCGAGGCCGGACATGTCTAGTCGGAATGTGGCCAGAAGTATACAAATCACATACTTGTATAAGGGAGAATCCTAAAAGTGTTCAGTGCATGCGCTGTGAGAATTCAGAAGCCTGAACACACATAGAGAGACTGCCAAACTGAACTCTTGCCCCGGGTGCCAGAAGGCCTAGATACACCTCATGGCACAGGCTGTAACTCAGGATCAGTAATGTAATGTAGTATAAGGGATACTCTGTAAGAAGAGGTTTCTGCTGTATGTAGTCATGGGCTGAGAGCGCTCCTGTGGGACCCTATATCCAGTGCAGTACAGGCAATGAGCGCAGGGTGAGGACAACGTGGAATCTGGGCTGATCCTGGGTCGTGATCTGAGCCTGGACTTGACCGTTAATGGAAGCGATGATAAAGGGGAACCTCGCGCGGCGTTACTTCATGCGATTCCGCATTATTACAGAACATTTCCCTCTTTCACAAGACTCCGATTGTCGGTAAGAAGTAACATAGTCAGAACTTACAGGAACTTCCAGTGAAGCTTCTTCCATTTTTTTTGCATTCGCAATTATAAAAGTTTCATTCCGCTGCTGAAATTCTGCAATCGCCTCGTTCAGAGCCTGGAAGGAAACAATGAATCACAGATATTATGCCTTCCGCTATCCTTATGTGTCTGTTTTAGTAAATTCTTGCATTCCCCCTAGAAACAACAATTCTGGACTATCTTCCTCTGTTACTCCTCCTGGAAATGCATAAACTAACAAATGGGTGTTACTACTGACAGCTCTGATTATGCCGTGTCAGTATTTAGGGACGAGCCCCATTGATAATGACTTGTGATAATGACCAGTTTATACAATCATTTCCCGGAGGAACAAAGTTTTTGGGAAAAGATGCATCCGAACTGTTATTTCTTGGGGAATACAAGTGTCTGGAAGGAGGACGGATCCATATTTATCATGGGGTGCTAGCAGCCGCCCGCCACGTACCTTAATCCATTCTACTTTTATAGGTTCGGAACTGAAATAAAAAGGAAAAATTAAGGAAAAATAACAGCACCATCCGCTGCACATCAAAACCTCTCCGTCGAGGACCCCTCCTCACCTGGCCTGTAACTCCAGCGTCCGCTCTTTACCCGAAATCTGGAAGGTGTGCGGATAGTCCTCGTTCTGCGTCTCCACCACTTTCATACCGTCCAGTCCGATCCTGGTGCGCACCGAATACTTTGCCCCCACCAGACTGAACTTGGGTACACAGTACAGCAGCATGTTGTTGAACTGAGGGAAGAAGAGGTGAATACGACGGTCAGACGCGCGTCACGCTCCCCTGAAAAATGAGGCACTGCTGTAATATTCTGCGCTGCTGTGAATCTAGCCTGACGGGTTTCGGGATTCACATATGTACCCAATGGGGACGACAGAGTACAGGGGGGTCGAGGGGTGATATTAATCACATCTTATTTTTTTTAGGGAAGACGCACCAGGAAGAGATGTCGCTCTTGGGCAGACGTGTTGCGAGCCGCCAGTTTAAGAATCTGCCCTTCTTTGATGAACTCATTGGAGGGGTGGACAATGTCCTCCTCTTCTCCCAGCATTTCGTACACCATCAGTAGCTTCTTCAGACTTTCCTGTGGACCACCAGAAAGTATTATCAATAGTCATACCAAAAGGAAACGGTTGCCCTAAATGCGACCCTTGGATTCCCCCCTCCTTGTAAACTCTAGTAGAGTAAATATTTGGGAAGCCTATGCCCCTTACCACCCAAATGAGGGGTCCCTTATATACCACAGTGTATGGCAGGGAGCGATCACATGACTGCATTATGTACTCATAAACCAGGTGGATTATGTTAAATCTCAGCGTCAGTCTGCTGCCTCGTCAGCCTATGCAAAAATGTTGACTTAAAATAATTTTTACACTGGAGATCTGCAATGCACCCTGCGTCAGGACCCTCTCCAGGGGCCCCGGCACATACACAATAATGGCCCCCCCATGTAAGACAGGTCGAATTTTCCCTATAGAAAGGGTCGCTGGGAACCTTTTGGATAGAAACGGATAAAAATAGGGCACATTTCTGGAATCTCCAAGTCTCCTGTGTCAATGTGGGGATCATATAGGGATCCCCTCTCGAAGGATTTGCATCCCATAGATGATCGCTCGCTCACCATTTTCCTGATTGCTGTATTTGAATGACTTGCTGCCGTGGAAATAATTTCAAGCGACTCTGAAAAAAGAAAAAATGATCAATTATTACCATACTGAAATAATGATTCTATCCACGGAGGTGGTAAATAGACGTTTACGGTATTATATATCACATCTATACCATATTTACTCTACGTAACCCCTTAGATGCCACAGCGGCTATTGACTGTAGACTCTAAGGGGGTTAAACAGCCAGGATCAGAGTTATCTCCCATTCCGGCCATTGCGGAAGAACGTCAGCTGTAATATTGAGGCAGATTGCAGGAAATCCTATGCAGTAAGGGTCATCTTACTTTCCGCATCCTTTCGATCGAGCGAGTCTTGGGGCAGTTTGCGGAGGTAGTCCTTTAAGAGCATCTCGTATCGCGGTATCCGCTGTACCGGCTCCAGCATGTGGTGCTGCAGCGTCAGGCTGCCGCATTTTCCTTCCCTCTACGAGACAATAAAAATAAAAAGTGGAACTCCCCTCGAAATGTCTGTACCTGAGTGCTGCATAGCTCAATGTCACCACTAGAGGTCACTCTCTGTACATAGCATCCTATAATGCGCCCTCACCTGAATTTCTTCCACCACGTGTTTGAATTGCGCCGACCGATCCATCCACGTTTTCACCGTTTCCATGGCATTATCAAAATTTTTCACGTATTCCGCATACATCTTTAGGAACGGCGCCAATTTTTGCAGAATATCTCCAATTCTGGGGCTGACGGACCTGTCGAAGCGAGAATAAATGACGGTATATGAGATTTATCACGGCCGCCCCGACCTCCGCAGACTATCGTACTGCATCCAGCACGGACGCTCCGATAAACCAGACCTGACGCTTCCTGCAGACAATACGGACATTTATACACCAGTCAAGCGGCATTTTTTTTTTTTTAAATTTGCATTTCCAATTTATAAGGTTTCTTTTTATTTGTTCCCCCCTTTCACTGGGGCTTGTTTTATGGTGGGACGACCTGTGGTTTTTATTAGTGCCGTGCTGGGGTACGTAGTACTTGTTGAAGAAAAAAAATTAAATAAATAAACTATATATTTATTATCTCATTTCATTTTGTCAATAAAAGACAACAAAAGAAAATAAAAAGAAATTGTATTTATTTTATATATATATATATATTGCATACACACACAAACGTACATACATAGATATAGATACATAGAGAATAGATATCTATCTATATATACAGTGGGTGCGGAAAGTATTCAGACCCCTTTAAATTTTTGTCTCTTTGTTTCATTGCAGCCATTTGATTAATGAGAAAAAAATGAACTTTTTAGAATTTAAGTCCACTCTGTCCCCATCTTGACTGAAAAAAACAGAAATGTAGAAATTTTTACAAATTTATTAAAAAACAAAAACTGAAATATCACATGGCCATAAGTATTCAGACCCTTTGCTCAGTATTGAGTAGAAGCCCCCTTTTGAGCTAGTACAGCCATGAGTCTTCTTGGGAATGATGCAACAAGTTTTTCACCCCTGGATTTGGGGATCCTCTGCCATTCTTCCTTGCAGATCCTCTCCAGTTCCGTCAGGTTGGATGGTGAACGTTGGTGGACAGCCATTTTCAGGTCTCTCCAGAGATACTCAATTGGGTTTAGGTCAGGGCTCTGGCTGGGCCAGTCAAGAATGGTCACAGAGTTGTTCTGAAGCCACTCCTTTGTTATTTTAGCTGTGTGCTTGTCTTGTTGGAAGGTGAACCTTCAGCCAAGTCTGAGGTCCAGAGCACTCTGGAAGAGGTTTTCATCCAGGATATCTCTGTACTTGGCCGCATTCATGTTTCCTTCAATTGCAACCAGTCGTCCTGTCCCTGCAGCTGAAAAACAGCCCCACAGCATGATGCTGCCACCATGTTTCACTGTTGGGATTGTATTGGGCAGGTGATGTGCAGTGCCTGGTTTTCTCCACACATACCGCTTAGAATTATCACCAAAAAGTTCTCTCTTCGTCTCATCAGACCAGAGAATCTTATTTCTCATAGTCTGGGAGACATTCATGTGTTTTGAGCAAACTCTATGCGGGCTTTCATATGTCTTGCACTGAGGAGAGGCTTCCATCGGGCCACTCTGCCATAAAGGCCCGACTGGTGGAGGGCTGCAGTGATAGTTGACTTTGTGGAACTTTCTCCCATCTCCCTACTGCATCTCTGGAGCTCACCCACAGTGATCTTGGGATTCGTCTTTACCTCTCTCACCAAGGCTCTTCTGCCACGATTGCTCAGTTTGGCTGGACGGCCAGGTCTAGGAAGACTTCTGATGGTCCCAAACTTCTTCCATTTAAGGATTATGGAGGCCACTGTGCTCTTAGGAACCTTGAGTTATGCAGAAATTCTTTTGCAACCTTGGCCAGATCTGTGCTTTGCCACAATTCTGTCTCTGAGCTCCTTGGGCAGTTCCTTTTGAGCTCATGATTCTCATTTGGTCTGACATGCACTGTGAGCTGTGAGGTCTTATATAGACAGGTGTGTGCCTTTCCAAATCAAGTCCTATCAGTTTAATTAAACACAGCTGGACTCCAATGAAGGAGTAGAACCATCTCAAGGAGGATCACAAGGAAATGGACAGCATGTAACTTAAAGATGAGTGTCTGAGCAAAGGGTCTGAATACTTATGACCATGTGATATTTCAGTTTTTCTTTTTTAACAAAATTGCAAAAATTTCTACATTTCTGTTTTTTGTCAGTGAAGATGGGGTGCAGAGTGTACTTTAATGAGAAAAAAATGAACTTTATAGAATTTACCAAATGGCTGCAATGAAACAAAGGATGAAAAATGTAAAGGGGTCTGAATACCTTCCGTACCTACTGTAATTATTTTGTGTGTGTATATATTTCTCTCTTTTATTTTTATTAAAAAATAATGTGTGTGTCATATATATATATTCTTTTATTTTTTTCAAGAAATTGGGACTTATATGGTAAAAGGGGTGTTTAGGTTTTTTCCCCTCATTAGTATTTTTTTTGATTGTTTTCAGAATAAGGGATTGAAACATGCGGTGCCTGATCCATTAAAGTTCAGTGTATTATTACTTGGCCTGATAAAGCTGTTAGGCAACTCCTTTAGTGAGGCCTAACAGCTTCTTATACCTGGCAGACCTGATTCTTGGGTGCAGATAGGTTGATAAATGAAGCATCTAAGAGAATTCAACAGCCGGGATCAGAGTTATCTCAGATCCCAGGTCATTAATGCAGGATTACAGCTGTATAGAACAGCCAGCACCAGTACATTGTATTGTTATGATCATCATACAGCCCGACAATGGCGGCATCCCCCCCAAGATGTGATAGATGTAATGTGACTGCTTCATTCCCTAAAGAGAGATTGTGCCACGTCCGAGACCTCCGCAGCCGCGGCCGAGCCCTCCTACCCTGGGATTATTGTGACTGAGAGCAGGATCAGGACGGGGAGCCGAAATCTCACAACTTCCTCCTCTCAAAGACTAAAAACACATGACACCATCGGAGGAGTCCAAAACACAACACTCATTCTCTAAGCGCCTCCACCCACTGCAGACCTCTAATGTCACACTCCAGAAACACACAGTGAAGGCGAGACAAGCAGAATTAATTAGAATATATTGCAGAGCTGACATCTTCTCTTGTTTTATGCAAAGCGTACGAAATTTGCAACCAAATCTATGCACGTAATACAACAAATAAATCAAATTACATATACAACTAATCTATGCAAGAAGATGGATCACTACTTACATCCTGTATTATACTCCAGAGCTGCACTCACTATTCTGCTGGTGCAGTCACTGTGTACATACATTGCTGATCCTGAGTTACATCCTGTATTATACTCCGGAGCTGCACTCACTATTCTGCTGGTGCAATCACTGTGTACATACATTACATTACTGATCCTGAGTTATATCCTGTATTATATCCCAGAGCTGCACTCACTATTCTGCTGGTGCAGTCACTGTGTATATACATTACATTACTGATCCTGAGTTATATCCTGTATTATATCCCAGAGCTGCACTCACTATTCTGCTGGTGCAGTCACTGTGTACATACATTACATTACTGATCCTGAGTTACATCCTGTATTATACTCTAGAGCTGCACTCACTAGTCTGCTGGTGCAAACACTGTGTACATACATTACATTACTGATCTTGAGTTACATCCTGTATTATACCCCAGAGCTGCACTCACTATTCTGCTGGTGCAATCACTGTGTACATACATTACATTACTGATCCTGAGTTACATCCTGTATTATACTCCAGAGCTGCACTCACTATTCTGCTGGTGCAGTCACTGTGTACATACATTACATTACTGATCCTGTACTGATCCTGAGTTACATCCTGTATTATACTCCAGAGCTGCACTCACTATTCTGCTGGTGCAGTCACTGTGTACATACATTACATTACTGATCCTGAGTTACATCCTGTATTATACTCCAGAGCTGCACTCACTAGTCTGCTGGTGCAATCACTGTGTACATACATTACATTACTGATCCTGAGTTACATCCTGTATTATACTCCAGAGCTGCACTCACTATTCTGCTGGTGCAGTCACTGTGTACATACATTACATTACTGATCCTGAGTTACATCCTGTATTATACTCCAGAGCTGCACTCACTATTCTGCTGGTGCAGTCACTGTGTACATACATTACATTACTGATCCTGAGTTACATCCTGTATTATACTCCAGAGCTGCACTCACTATTCTGCTGGTGCAGTCACTGTGTACATACATTACATAACTGATCCTGAGTTACATCCTGTATTATACTCCAGAGCTGCACTCACTATTCTGCTGGTGCAGTCACTGTGTACATACATTACATTACTGATCCTGAGTTACATCCTGTATTATACTCCAGAGCTGCACTCACTATTCTGCTGGTGCAGTCACTGTGTACATACATTACATTACTGATCCTGAGTTACATCCTGTATTATACTCCAGAGCTGCACTCACTATTCTGCTGGTGCAGTCACTGTGTACATACATTACATTACTGATCCTGAGTTACATCCTGTATTATACTCCAGAGCTGCACTCACTATTCTGCTGGTGCAGTCACTGTGTACTAGTGTTGAGCCACCCCCGTAGTGTTCGAGTTCGGTTCGGTTCGTCGAACACCCGTGTGTTCGCCGAACTGTTCGTCGAACACCTTCGAACACCGTTAAAACCAATGGCAGGCAAACAAAAACACATAGAAACACATAGAAAACACCTTCAAAGGTGTCCAAAACCTGACAAACTGCTCAGAAGACACAACTAACACATGGAAAAGTGACAAGTACATATAGTCATGCGAAAAGAAAAGAGGTGGAGGAGTAAAAGGAGGGGGAGACACAGATATAGGCATGTCATGCCCTTCTAAAATCCAAAAAGTGAGAAGCCGACACGTTCAGTCCGCTCCTGCCCGTGCCACCTCCGTGTCGCCGGGTTTGTGCCAGAGCCGCGGTGAACCCTGACGGCCAGCCCCCCTCTCCCAATACTGGTGCCTGTCCGCTGGTGGGTCGAGCGAGCCCCCCTGTGGTGGAGGCAGCTCTAAGCTTTTTAATTTAAATTGTCTCTCTAATTTGAATGAATACACTTTAAATCCATTTACAAGGATCTATTGGAGGGCAAGTCTCATGCCAGCAGCCGCGGTAATTCCAGATCAAGTAGCGTCCACTAAAGCTGCTGCAGTTAAAAAGCTTTTATAAGGATCGAGCTCGGCTGTCCACCGCAAGGCATCCTACTGCCAGTCCCAGCCCCTATGCCTTGGGGTGCCTCCTGATGCTCTTCACTAAGTATCCCATGGTCCCGAAGCATTTCCTTTGAAAAAATTAAGTGTCTAAACTACAGGTGGTGCAGCTTGCTTAACAGCCGGGATAATCCGCTCACTAGCAGACACTGCTACTAGGCACAAAGTATTTCCTGGGCTAGATGCAGTTAAAAATTTGTAATTAGATACTCTCGTTGGATGCTGAGAAAGCATTCCATAGAGTCTCCTGGCACGCCATATATGATTCTCTTAAAAAGCTTGGGGTAGGGGTCTAGGGGACCCTTTTATAGCCAAAATCACGGCCCTGTATCGCAATACGTCACCTAGGCTGAAGATAAATGGAACTGTAGCACCCTGAGGGCTCGGTTGCTACAGACGTATTGCACCTCACCCAGAGGTGTGATATCTCACTCTCAGGTAAGGATGGAGTGTGGATCAGGACCCGACACCTGCATGCATTACACCACATTGCCGTGGGGCAGGGCGACCAATATGCCCCTGAGATGGGCACGACAGTCCCTGTCCCTGGCTGGAGTGGGGGGAGGGAACACTGAGGAAGGGGAACCCTGTAGTGCAGGAGCAGGGAGGAAGCAGTTCCTGTGTGCATTGAGAAGGGAGTATAAAAGGTGGGCACCATCTTAGTTCAGTGCAGAGAAGTCTGAGCAGAAGTGGCAGGGAGCAGGGGCTCTGCATGAGCTCTGCTCCGGAGGCGGGCCTAGTAACAGAGGCCCAGGCCTGGAAGAGGGAGAAGGAAGGAAGAGGAGCGGAGAAGGCTCCAGGAACGAGGAATGAAGGGATCCCAGGGGTGCGGACGGGCGAGTCGCCACCGCACGCCCGAATCCACCTGCGTGGAGGAGTCAGGCCAAAGGGGGAGACCGGTCCCCGAACTAGTGGAGGCAGGAAACGACCCTCAGCTAGAAACCGGAGGCTCTGACATTTTATGTGGCGCAGCCCCTCGCTACACCCGCTAGGAAGGCACCACATAGGGTCAGGGAAACTGGCGCCAAGTTTACCAAGAGGAGGCCCGAGGCAGCCGGACAGAAGTGTTGGTAAGAAAGGCCAGACAAAGGACACACAAAGGGGGTCCTGTGAAGCGCTCCAAAGTTATCTGGGAGTTGTCTGAGCCCCTCACCTGGTGAGCACAGTACGACGTGGGCAGCCGTTACCTGCAGACGTGGTCTGGATAATAAGAACTGTGAGTAAAGGCCCTGAACTGCATCACTGACTCCGTGTCGTTACTGCTGCTGCCCTGCACCATCACCCCCATCCTCCGCATACACTGCCCTGAGGCTATACTCCTCCCGTGGGGAGTTATGCTACGCTCTGCTGCACCCACAACACCAGCCTCAGCGGTCTGCCCTGTAGCGGCGGTTCACTCTGACCGCAATCCACGGGTGGCGTAGTCGGACATTTAAACATCAAAACCACATAAATAGTTCCGCCACTGGTTTGACCGCCCTGAGCCACGGAACCGGATCGCCGCCACGGAGACTACAACCACCAGCATCCACCAAAAAGGGTCCGGCTCCGGGTGTCCCAAGGCCCAGGGGGTGCATCAGAACATTTTCATCACCTTTCACAATCACCAATGGGACAAGGCAGGGATGTCCTCTGTCCCCTCTCTTATACATCCTAGTGACGGAGCACCTGCTCTCATCAATTCGCCATAACCCCAATATTAGGTGGATTGAGGTGGGAGGCACCGAGTACAAGTGCTCTCTATTTGCTGATGATGTCCTAGTATATATCACTCAATCACATATATCCATCCATGCTGTTATGGCTGAAATAGATCACTTTGTTACATGGTCAAATTTTAAAATCAATGCAGCGAAGTCTGAGGCCCTCGATGTCTCCCTCCCCAAATCCATATAGGATTCCATCCAGTCCAACTTTCCCTTTGCCTGGCCCTCACAGGGTATCAAATACTTAGGAATTCCTATTCATAGAGACCTCTCCCATCTATGTTATCTTAATTTTGGGCCCTTTATTGAACAATTCCATACAGACCACGGTTGGCAAGTTAGAACTGTAAGATTCACTACGTGAACCACTGGTGTTTTGTGGAAAAGCACATGTACACTGCGTTCCAAATTATTATACAAAAAGTGTTTAGGAGTGATAAGGGAAGAATTTGTTTGTTTGTCAGTTAAACTCATTGATGGTGATGTGTGTCAGGGCTCTTTATATCACTGTAAGCAATTGCAGACACCTGTGCTAATTAGTTTGGCAGGTGTGTCCAATGAAAGGCAAGACTACTTAAGAAGGCTCTCTCACATTATTAAGCAGCCTACATTTTCTGCCAAAATGGGAAAGAAAAAGGATGTGTCGGCTGCTGAGAAGCAACAAATTGTGGAGTGTTTAGGTCAAGGCATGACTACAATCAACATTGTGCGATGATCAGGATGAAGTGTCTTGGCAATCAAGAAGTATGTAGCTGATTCACAGTACACACGTGTGCGTGCTGATAAGGGCAAATTGAGGACTCTTTCCTACAGGCAATTACGTCAGGTTGAAAGAGCAGCGGCAAAAAAGCCTTGTCATAGCAGCAGACAAGTTTTTGAAGCTGCTTGTGCCTCCAACGTCCCCCGAACAACAAGATGCAGGGTCCTTCAGAGGTTTGCAGCTGTGCATGCGCCATCCTGTCGACCTCCTCTATCCACTTCACACAAGCAGAAACGGCTCCAGTGGGCCAAACATTACATGAAGACTGATTTCAAAACTGTTTTGTTCACGGATGAGTGCCGTGCAGCGCTCGATGGTCCAGATGGATGGAGTGGAGGATGGCTGGTTGATGGACACCCCACGCAAACACGGCTACAGCGCCAACAAGGAGGAGGTGGAGTAATGTTTTGGGCTGGAATCATGGGGAGAGAGATTGTCGGCCCCTTTAGGATCCCTGAAGGCGCTAAAGATGAACTCCATAATGTATGTGGATTTTCTCAAACAGCACTTCCTGCCATGGTTCAAGAAGAAGAACCGTGTATTTCACAGCAAGATCATTTTTCTGCATGATAATGCACCATCTCATGCTGCACATAAAACATCTGCATCTCTGGCTGATATGGGCATAAAAGGGGACAAACTTATGGTGTGACCCCCATGCTCCCCTGACCTCTACCCCATTCAGAACCTTTGGAGCATCATTAAAAGGAGTGTCTATGATGGCGGGAGGCAGTTCACATCTAAGCAACAGCTCTGGGAGGGTATTCTGTCCTCATGCAAAACAATTGAAGCAGAAACCATCCAAAACCTGACAAATTCAATGGACGAGAGAGTTCAGAAGCTCCTTTCGAACAAGGGGTCCTATGTGAAAATGTAACATCACTTAGAATAAAGTTTTGAGTTGAAAACTGTTTGATTTCAGTTTCTAACAACCTGCTAATGCTTATAATTTCAAAAATGACCATTTTTTTGGTCTTTATTAAAATGAAAAGGTTGATCGAAAAGTTTGGGGGATCTAAGAGTGTGGCAACCCAGTAGTCATGATTACTTCGAATTTTGACAATATGAGGGTCATGCTGCAGGTAGTGCAGCAAGAAGGCACTTATGTGCCTTGCGCATCTCGGAGCCCCAAAATTATTTTCCGGGCTAGATGCAGCTAAAAATTATTTTTAATTTTAAATCTGGTGAAGCTTTAGTATAGATGGCCTAATAGGATCAGTGCTGCACACTGCTACAAAGCCCAAATTATTTTCCAGTCAAGATACAGATAAACATGATTAGTAATTTGAAAGCTTAAAACGGTTGGTAGGGTGATTTTAACCAATCATCAAGCTTTTACTCTCCCCAGGATGACACAGGGGTAGAAAAGTCGTTTCGGATCCATGATTTGTTCATCTTTATGAACGTGAGTCTGTCTACATTATCAGTGGAGAGCCGCGTGCGCTTATCTGTCAGCACACCACCAGCAGCGCTGAACACACGTTCAGACAGAACGCTGGCTGCGGGGCATGACAAGATCTCCAAGGCGTAAGTGGCTAGCTCCGGCCATTTATCCAGATTGGAAGCCCAAAAAGAGCAAGGGTCCAGTGACACAGTCGTGGCTTCAATGTTCACTTGGAGATACTCGTGTACCATCGTCTCTAGGCGTTGACTATGTGTCAGACTTCTTGTCTCCTGTGGCCTTGCAAAGGATGGGCTAAAAAAGTGGTGAAATGATTCCGCAAAATTGATGTTACCAGCAGATACTGTGGTTCTGTTACGGTTTGAGTGCTGAACACTTGACGGTCCCACGGTTGGCAAGTTGGAACTGTGAGATTCACTACGTGCACCACTGGTATTTTGTGGAAAAGCACATGTAAGATTCTGCAACAGTCTCTGCTGATACTCCTGCATGCGTGCATCCCTTTCTATGGCAGGAATAATTTCTGCAAATTTACTTTTGTACCGGGGATCTAACAGTGTGGCAACCCAGTAGTCAGGATTATTTCTAATTCTCACAATTCGAGGGTCATGTTGCAGGTAGTGCAGCAAGAAGGCACTCATGTGTGTTGCGCATCCAGGAGCACCAAGTCCCTGTTGTGTTGGTGGCGAGGTAACAATCATGCTTCCTTCCTCTGTCCTCTCCCCCCAACCTCGCACAACAGAAATGTGATCAAGGTCTCCCTCATCTGATGAGTCTTCCATCAGTTCGTCCTCCACTTCTTCCTGGGCTCCTGCACCTTCCTCACTAGTTTGGCTGCTACCATGCGCCCTGGTAAAACCATCTCCCCCACCCTCACATGCCTGCCGCCTTGGTGCTGCCGACCGTCTGGACCTTGCAGATGTTAGCCCTTCCGCATACAACTCCTCCTCCTCTACTTCCTCCACCTCCTCTTGTGCCACCACCTGACTCCGAATTCTGTTTAACATGTGCTCCAGCATGTAAATCACCGGAATAGTCATGCTGATAATGGCATCGTCAGCACTAAACATCTTCGTCGCCATTTCAAAACTGTGCAGAAGGGTGCATAGGTCCCTGATCTGAGACCACTCCTCCAGCGTGATTTGCCCCACCTCTGGATCTCGTTGGCCCAGGCTATACGTCAGAACGTATTGCACCAGGGCTTGTCGGTGCTGCCACAGTCGCTGCAACATGTGCAGAGTTGAATTCCACCGGGTAGGCACATCGCATTTTAGCCGGTGAAGTGGCAGGCCCAACGACTTCTGTAGAGATGTAAGTCGCTGAGCTGCGGGATGCGAACGGCGGAAGTGAGCACACAGCGACCGTGCCCTCTGCAGAAGGCCATCTAGTCTGGGATAGTGGGCTAAAAATTGCTGGACAACCAGGTTCAACACGTGAGCCATACAAGGCACGTGTGTGACATTGCCCCGGCGAAGGGCCGCACCCAGGTTTGCAGCATTGTCGCACACGGCCTTCCCTGGTTTCAGGTCCAGTGGAGACAACCATTCATGAAATTGGTTCTCCAGAGCTGACCACAACTCCTCAGCTGTGTGACTCACATTTCCCAGACATTTCAATGTAAAAACCGCCTGATGACGTTGAGCCCTACTGCCAGCATAGTAAGGAGGTGTGCAGGATCCCTTCTGCGCAGTTAGAAAGCTTGTGGCATGACCAGACAGGCTTTGGGTGCAGGTGGAAGACCGAGAGGAGGTTGAGGAGGCAGAAGCAGTGGAGGAACTTTGACATAAAAAGGATTGACGCACAACTCGTGGGGACGGCAAGACTTGGACAGCAGCCCCTTGTCCTGCTGTCACCATAGTTACCCAGTGCCCAGTCAGCGACATGTAACGCCCCTGTCCATGCCTACTCGTCCAAGTGTCTGTGGTGAAATGCACCCTGTCACACACAGAGTTTCTCAAAGAAGCGGTGATGTTGTGTGCGACATGCTGGTGGAGCGCAGGCACACCTTTCTTTGAGAAGTAGTGCCGACTGGGCATCTGGTACTGGGGCACTGCGACGGACATAAGGTCTCGAAAATCCTCTGTGTCCACCAGGCGGAAAGGCAGCATTTCTGTAGCCAAGAGCTTGCAGATGGTGAAATTCAACCTCTTAGCTTTCTCATGGCTAGGAGGAAATGGTCTTTTACTTGTCCACATCTGAGGGACCGAGGGCTGGCTATTGTGCTTAGACGGGGTTGATAAGGGTGTCCCCGGCAAACTGCCGGTCTGTGAGGAAGATGCAGGCAGACATGTTAGGTTGCCTTGATCCAAAGGTGGTGCTATCGATGTCGGACAGCGCTCAAGACCAGCTGGTGTTACCACCTCCAAAGAAAATGATGACCTGCCAATCACGCTGGCTGTTGCGGGTAAAGAGGTGGCAGGTCTGCGCCCCAAAACAGGTGTGACTGCTGTCCCCCCAGTCACAGAGGATGAAGAGGCCGCGGATGCACAAGATATGGCAGACGGTGATTGGCCCGGCCGGCTAGGCCGCATTGTAGCACACTGAGCTTCCCACTGCAACTTATGCTTCATGTCCATGTGCCGGTTCATGCATGAAGTACTCAAACTATGTATTTTTTGGCCTCTACTTAGCTTTTGCTGACAAATGTTACAGATAACACGAGTTGGGTCATCTTTATCGATCTGAAAAAATGCCCAGGCTATGCAAGGCTTAGCACCCATGCGACCTGAAGAGCCACCACGACTTGTGGTGAGAGGCAGAGTTGTGTTTGAGGATGCAGTTGTTGACGTGCTTCCAGTACTACGTCTCTGTCCAGGAAGGCGCAACCTGACCTCGTCGTCACTAGCATCTTCCTCCACCTCCTCTGCTGACCTCATCTCTTGGCTGACTGTGGGTTGACAGTAAGTGGGATCTCCGACCTCATCATCATCACCCTGTGCGTTATCACACCCGTCGTCCTCAGAGCCAACCTGTTCCTGCCCTGACAAAAAACTAAAGTTGTCGCTCCATTCAGGTATTTGAGTCTTATCATCGTCTTCCTCATTGTCTCCACCAACAGGAGTTACAGTTTGGGAATGAGGGTCTACATTATGGTCAGAACCTTCTGCGTCTGGTCCTGGATCCGACTCATAAAGATTCTGGGCATCAGTGCAGATCATTTCCTCGTCTGGATTCACAGAAGCGCTGGAGTCGACCTCTGATTCCCAGGCTATAGTATGAGTAAACAGCTCTGCAGACTCAACCATCTGTTCTACCTCATACTCAGACGGGCAGCTGGAGATTTGGGAGCTGTGAGGAAGCAAGTGCGATTGGGGTGACACCTTTGAGGACTGGAGTATTTGTGATGTTGAAGTTGATGTGGAGGAGAGCCCACTTAAAGGAGCACTTGATATCCGTTGAAGCACCTGCTGTTTTTGTGCCTCATCTGGAATTTGTAGCGATTGGCGTGGCCGTAAGAAAGGGATCTTATCACATTGTCCGCTAAAAGAAGTAGACATTTTAGTTTGGCTGGAAGATGGTCTTTCTTCTGCACCTACCCCACGGACACAACCTTTTTTCCCCTTCCCAACAAGCCTATTCCCCTTTCCACCAGCAGCAGGCCTTTTTCCACTCATTTTGGTGGTTAACTAATTCACAACTCTGGAGTTGTTTGCACAAAAAAACAATGGATGGTAACCGAGCAGAGCTGAGTGGCCAAACTGTGGTATTAGGCCAAAACTATTGGCTGGGTTAGATGCAGAAAAAAATTATTTTGAATTTGCAACCTGATGGAGGTCAGTATAGATGGACTAATAGAACAAGTCCCACACACAGCTAGAAGCCCAAATATTTTTTCAGAGGTACTGTAGATGCAGAAAAAAATTATTTTTAATTTGCAACCTGATGGAGGTCAGTATAGATGGACTAATAGAATGATGCTATGCCCAAAAGATTTTACTTCACTAGGTGAAGTAAAAAAATTGGTATTCTATACACAGGTGTTACAGTGCTGGCCAAAAGTATTGGCACCCCTGCAATTCTGTCAGATAATACTCAGTTTCTTCCTGAAAATGATTGCAATCACAAATTCTTTGGTATTATTCTCTTCATTTAATTTGCTTGCAAGGAAAAAACACAAAAGAGAATGAAGCAAAAATCAAATCATTGATCATTTCACACAAAACTCCAAAAAAGGGCCGGACAAAAGTATTGGCACCCTCAGCCTAATACTTGGTTGCACAACCTTTAGCCAAAATAACTGCGAACAACCGCTTCAGGTAACCATCAATGAGTTTCTTACAATGCTCTGCTGGAATTGTAGACCATTCTTCTTTGGCAAACTGCTCTAGGTCCCAGATATTTGAAGGCTGCCTTCTCCAAACTGCCATTTTGAGATCTCTCCACAGGTGTTCTATGGGATTCAGGTCTGGACTCATTGCTGGCCACCTTAGAAGTCTCCAGTGCTTTCTCTCAAACCATTTTATAGTGCTTTTGGAAGTGTGTTTTGGGTCATTGTCCTGCTAGAAGACCCATGACCTCTGAGGGAGACCCAGCTTTCTCACACTGGGCCCTACATTATGCTGCAAAATTTGTTGGTAGTCTTCAGACTTCATAATGCCATGCACACGGTCAAGCAGTCCAGTGCCAGAGGCAGCAAAGCAACCCCAAAACATCAGGGAACCTCCGCCATGTTTGACTGTAGGGACCGTGTTCTTTTCTTTGAATGCCTCTTTTTTTTTCCTGTACACTCTATGTTGATGCTTTTTCCCAAAAAGCTCTACTTTTGTCTCATCTGACCAGAGAACATTCTTCCAAAACATTTTAGGCTTTCTCAGGTAAGTTTTGGCAAACTCCAGCCTGGCTTTTTTATGTCTCGGGGTAAGAATTGGGGTCTTCCTGGGTATCCTACCATACAGTCCCTTTTCATTCAGACGCCGACGGATAGTACGGGTTGACACTGTTGTACCCTCGGACTGCAGGGCAGCTTGAACTTGTTTGGATGTTAGTCGAGGTTCTTTATCCACCATCCGCACAATCTTGCGTTGAAATCTCTCGTCAATTTTTCTTTTCCGTCCACATCTAGGGAGGTTAGCCACAGTGCCATAGGCTTTACACTTCTTGATGACACTGCGCACGGAAGGCACAGGAACATTCAGGTCTTTGGAGATGGAATTGTAGCCTTGAGATTGCTCATGCTTCCTCGCAATTTGGTTTCTCAAGTTCTCAGACAGTTCTTTGGTCTTCTTTCTTTTCTCCATGCTCAATGTGGTACACACAAGGACACAGGACAGAGGTTGAGTCAACTTTAATCCATGTTAACTGGCTGCAAGTGTGATTTAGTTATTGCCAACACCTGTTAGGTGCCACAGGTAAGTTACAGGTGCTGTTAATTACACGAATTAGAGAAGCATCACATGATTTTTCAAAGGGTGCCAATACTTTTGTCCACCCCCTTTTTTAGGTTTGGTGGGGAATTATATCCAATTTGGCTTTAGGACAATTCTTTTTGTGTTTTTTTCATTGAAGACAAATTAAATGAGGAGAATAATACCAAAGAATTTGTGATTGCAATCAATTTCAGGAAGAAACTGAGTATTATCTGACAGAATTGCAGGGGTGCCAATACTTTTGGCCAGCACTGTATATCTTGCAACACAGATAGGCTACTCCACTGACTAACACACTCTGCAATAGGCCAAAAAGGATTAGCTTTGCTAGATTCAGCCAAATGCTGTGAAAAAACTTGCACAGCACTGGCACAGACCTGCCTGGCAAAAACTGATAGGAACTGATGTAACCTAGTCCTGAAAAGGACTCCAATTACAATTAGTCTTTACTCCCACAACCTATCTATTTAAGAGCACAGACCTGCCTGATAAAAGTCGTAGGAAATGCTGTAACCTAGTCCTTAAAAGGACTGCAATCACAACTATTCCCTACTCCCAAGCTATCTGTAGATTTGTGCGAAAATTGGCTTGAAATTAACAAGGTATAGCGCACACAGCAACAGCGGTGCCGTCTAACACGCAGCTGCAGCAGTGAGAAAATGGTGGCGACGGGGAAAATGGCTTGGTCTTATAGGGCAAGGACATGTGACATACACTGCCAATCACACATGCCCTTGCTTGTGTGAAAAAAAGCACTTCGCTCCGTGTGTGCGCTGCTGATAGGCTGACAGATTGCACCTCCCCACTGCAAATGCGGGAAAGAGAAAAAAAAATGGAGATCTTCATTGTTCCTGCAGAGATCCATCCCCTGCCCCTCCCCCCACCCCGCTGTACACTCAAACTGCGTATTAACATTAATTTTCATCATTACTGAGAAAAAATCCAGTTATGATTTTGGTGCACGAACAGTTATCGAACATAACCTCGAACAGCCGAATTTTTCTCAAATTGTTCGTGTTCGCCGACCGGCTCGAACACCGCCCAAAACAGCTCGAATTTGAGATTGGCGAACAGTTCGAGTAGAACAACGCTCATCTCTACTGTGTACATACATTACATTACTGATCCTGAGTTACATCCTGTATTATACTCCAGAGCTGCACTCACTATTCTGCTGGTGCAGTCACTGTGTACATACATTACATTACTGATCCTGAGTTACATCCTGTATTATACTCCAGAGCTGCACTCACTATTCTGCTGTGTACATACTGTACAATACTCACCATTCCTTCATTCTGTCTTCAAGATCCGGAAGCAGGAACGAGGAGTGGAAACTGTAGATTGATAAAATGTTGGAGAATATTTTGTTAGGAACGTCCAGTGGGAAAGACCCTTTCTTCGCTTCATTCTCTAACGCTTTGTTAAAGGTCTGTAAAAAAAATATATCAAGAAATAAAATATTTTTCATATCTGCCATAAGATTAAAATAACCCAGATTAATCAAAAAAATACAGTATGAAATTCCGTGGGTGTAATCTCATTATTACTTTCCCGCAAATGATTGTTCTTGAGGTTATCAGAACGATAAGATTTGGAAAAGCAACTACTGCTGCAACCTTCAAAGACTGCAGCAGTAGTTACAAAAACCACGCCCCCTCATTCAGAACTCTACAGCTATTGGTTAGACTGCAGGGCACCAACATCATGAATAGATATACTGTGTTCTTGTACATAGGGAGCAGTATTATACCAGTTATATCCTTGTACATAGAAGCAGTATTATAGTAGTTATATTCTTGTACATAGGGGCAGTATTATAGTAGTTATATTCTTGTACATAGGGGCAGTATTATAGCAGTTATATCCTTGTACATAGGAGCAGTATTATAGCAGTTATATTCTTGTACATAGGGAGCAGTATTATAGTAGTTATATCCTTGTACATAGAAGCAGTATTATAGTAGTTATATCCTTGTACATAGGGAGCAGTATTATAGTAGTTATATTCTTGTACATAGGGGGCAGTATTATAGCAGTTATATCCTTGTACATAGGAGCAGTATTATAGTAGTTATATTCTTGTGCATAGGGAGCAGTATTATAGTAGTTATATTCTTGTACATAGGGGCAGTATTATAGTAGTTATATTCTTGTACATAGGGGCAGTATTATAGCAGTTATATCCTTGTACATAGGAGCAGTATTATAGTAGTTATATTCTTGTACATAGGAGCAGTATTATAGTAGTTATATTCTTGTACATAGGGGGCAGTATTATAGCAGTTATATCCTTGTACATAGGAGCAGTATTATAGTAGTTATATTCTTGTACATAGGGGCAGTATTACAGCAGTTATATCCTTGTACATAGGAGCAGTATTATAGCAGTTATATTCTTGTACATAGGGAGCAGTATTATAGTAGTTATATCCTTGTACATAGAAGCAGTGTTATAGTAGTTATATTCTTGTACATAGGGAGCAGTATTATAGTAGTTATATTCTTGTACATAGGGGGCAGTATTATAGCAGTTATATCCTTGTACATAGGAGCAGTATTATAGTAGTTATATTCTTGTACATAGGGGCAGTATTATAGTAGTTATATTCTTGTACATAGGGGCAGTATTATAGCAGTTATATCCTTGTACATAGGAGCAGTATTATAGTAGTTATATTCTTGTACATAGGAGCAGTATTATAGTAGTTATATTCTTGTACATAGGGGGCAGTATTATAGCAGTTATATCCTTGTACATAGGAGCAGTATTATAGTAGTTATATTCTTGTACATAGGGGCAGTATTACAGCAGTTATATCCTTGTACATAGGAGCAGTATTATAGCAGTTATATTCTTGTACATAGGGAGCAGTATTATAGTAGTTATATCCTTGTACATAGAAGCAGTATTATAGTAGTTATATTCTTGTACATAGGGAGCAGTATTATAGTAGTTATATTCTTGTACATAGGGGCAGTATTATAGCAGTTATATCCTTGTACATAGGAGCAGTATTATAGCAGTTATATCCCTGTACATAGGGGGCAGTATTATAGCAGTTATATCCTTGTACACAGGAGCAGTATTATAGTAGTTATATTCTTGTACATAGGGAGCAGTATTATAGTAGTTATATTCTTGTACATAGGGGCAGTATTATACCAGTTATATTCTTGTACATAGGAGCAGTATTATAGTAGTTATATTCTTGTACATAGGGAGCAGTATTATAGTAGTTATATTCTTGTACATAGGGGCAGTATTATACCAGTTATATTCTTGTACATAGGGGGCAGTATTATAGCAGTTATATCCTTGTACACAGGAGCAGTATTATAGTAGTTATATTCTTGTACATAGGGAGCAGTATTATAGTAGTTATATTCTTGTACATAGGGGCAGTATTATAGCAGTTATATCCTTGTACATAGGAGCAGTATTATAGTAGTTATATTCTTGTACATAGGGAGCAGTATTATAGTAGTTATATTCTTGTACATAGGGGCAGTATTATACCAGTTATATTCTTGTACATAGGGGGCAGTATTATAGCAGTTATATCCTTGTACATAGGAGCAGTATTATAGTAGTTATATTCTTGTACATAGGGAGCAGTATTATAGTAGTTATATTCTTGTACATAGGGGCAGTATTATACCAGTTATATTCTTGTACATAGGGGGCAGTATTATAGCAGTTATATCCTTGTACATAGGAGCAGTATTATAGTAGTTATATTCTTGTACATAGGGGCAGTATTATAGCAGTTATATCCTTGTACATAGGAGCAGTATTATAGCAGTTATATCCTTGTACATAGGGGGCAGTATTATAGCAGTTATATCCTTGTACATAGGAGCAGTATTATAGTAGTTATATTCTTGTACATAGGGAGCAGTATTATAGTAGTTATATTCTTGTACATAGGGGCAGTATTATACCAGTTATATTCTTGTACATAGGGGGCAGTATTATAGCAGTTATATCCTTGTACATAGGGGGCAGTATTATAGCAGTTATATCCTTGTACATAGGAGCAGTATTATAGTAGTTATATTCTTGTACATAGGGGCAGTATTATAGCAGTTATATCCTTGTACATAGGAGCAGTATTATAGCAGTTATATTCTTGTACATAGGGAGCAGTATTATATCAGTTATATCCTTGTACATAAAAGCAGTATTATAGTAGTTATATTCTTCTACATAGGGAGCAGTATTATAGTAGTTATATTCTTGTACATAGGGGCAGTATTATAGCAGTTATATCCTTGTACATAGGAGCAGTATTATAGCAGTTATATCCTTGTACATAGGGGCAGTATTATAGTAGTTATATTCTTGTACATAGGGAGCAGTATTATAGTAGTTATATTCTTGTACATAGGGAGCAGTATTATAGTAGTTATATTCTTGTACATAGAGGGCAGTATTATAGTAGTTATATTCTTGTACATAGGGAGCAGTATTTTAGTAGTTATATTCTTGTACATAGGGAGCAGTATTATAGTAGTTATATTCTTGTACATAGGGAGCAGTATTATAGTAGTTATATTCTTGTACATAGGAGCAGTATTATAATAGTTATATTCCTGTACATAGGAGCAGTATTATAATAGTTATATTCTTGTACATAGGGGCAGTATTATAGTAGTTATATTCTTGTACATAGGGGGCAGTATTATAGTAGTTATATTCTTGTACAGAGGGGCAGTATTATAGTAGATATATTCTTGTACATAGGGAGCTGTATTATAGTAGTTATATTCTTGTACATAGGGAGCAGTATTATAGTAGATATATTCTTGTACATAGGGGCAGTATTATAGTAGTTATATTCTTGTACATAGGGGGCAGTATTATAGTAGTTATATTCTTGTACAGAGGGGCAGTATTATAGTAGATATATTCTTGTACATAGGGGGCAGTATTATAGTAGTTATATTCTTGTGTATAGGGGGGCAGTATTATAGTAGTTATATTCTTGTACATAGGGAGCAGTATTATATTAGATATATTCTTGTACATAGGGGCAGTATTATAGTAGTTATATTCTTGTACATAGGGGGCAGTATTATAGTAGTTATATTCTTGTACAGAGGGGCAGTATTATAGTAGATATATTCTTGTACATAGGGGCAGTATTATAGTAGTTATATTCTTGTGTATAGGGGGGCAGTATTATAGTAGTTATATTCTTGTACATAGGGAGCTGTATTATAGTAGTTATATTCTTGTACAGAGGGGCAGTATTATAGTAGATATATTCTTGTACATAGGGGCAGTATTATAGTAGTTATATTCTTGTACATAGGGGGCAGTATTATAGTAGTTATATTCTTGTACATAGGGGCAGTATTATAGTAGTTATATTCTTGTACATAGGGAGCAGTGTTATAGTAGTTATATTCTTGTGTATAGGGGGCAGTATTATAGTAGTTATATTCTTGTACATAGGGAGCTGTATTATAGTAGTTATATTCTTGTACATAGGGAGCAGTATTATAGTAGATATATTCTTGTACATAGGGGCAGTATTATAGTAGTTCTATTCTTGTACATAGGGGCAGTATTATAGTAGTTATATTCTTGTACAGAGGGGCAGTATTATAGTAGATATATTCTTGTACATAGGGGCGGTATTATAGTAGATATATTCTTGTACATAGAGCAGTATTATAGTAGTTATATTCTTGTACATAGGGGCAGTATTATAGTAGATATATTCTTGTACATAGGAGCAGTATTATAGTAGATATATTCTTGTACAGAGGGGCAGTATTATAGTAGATATATTCTTGTACATAGGAGCAGTATTATAGTAGTTATATTCTTGTACATAGGGGGCAGTATTATAGTAGATATATTCTTGTACATAGGAGCAGTATTATAGTAGTTATATTCTTGTACATAGGAGCAGTATTATAGTAGTTATATTCTTGTACATAGGAGCAGTATTATAGTAGTTATATTCTTGTACATAGGAGCAGTATTATAGTAGTTATATTCTTGCACATAGGAGCAGTATTATAGTAGTTCTATTCTTGTATATAGGAGCAGTACTATAGTAGTTATATTCTTGTACATAGGAGCAGTATTATAGTAGTTATATTCTTGTACATAGGGGGCAGTATTGTAGTAGTTATATTCTTGTACATAGGAGCAGTATTATAGTAGTTATATTCTTGTACATAGGGACAGTATTCTAGGAGTTATATTCTTGTACATAAGGGGTAGTATTCTAGCAGTTATATTCTTGTACATAGGAGCAGTATTATAGTAGTTATATTCTTGCACATAGGGGCAGTATTATAGTAGTTATATTCTTGTACATATGGGGCAGTATTATAGTCGTTATATTCTTGCACATAGGGGCAGTATTATAGTAGTTATATTCTTGCACATAGGGGCAGTATTATAGTAGTTATATTCTTGCACATAGGGGCAGTATTATAGTAGTTATATTCTTGTACATAGGGAGCTGTATTATAGTAGTTATATTCTTGTACATAGGGAGCAGTATTATAGTAGTTATATTCTTGTACATAGGAGGCAGTATTATAGTAGTTATATTCTTGTACATAGGAGCAGTATTATAGTAGTTATATACTTGTACAGAGTGGCAGTATTATAGTAGATATATTCTTGTACATAGGGGCAGTATTATAGTAGTTATATTCTTGTACATAGGGAGCAGTGTTATAGTAGTTATATTCTTGTGTATAGGGGGGCAGTATTATAGTAGTTATATTCTTGTACATAGAGAGCTGTATTATAGTAGTTATATTCTTGTACATAGGGGGCAGTATTACAGTAGTTATATTCTTGTACAGAGGGGCAGTATTATAGTAGATATATTCTTGTACATAGGGAGCTGTATTATAGTAGTTATATTCTTGTACATAGGGAGCAGTATTATAGTAGATATATTCTTGTACATAGGGGCAGTATTATAGTAGTTATATTCTTGTACATAGGGGGCAGTATTATAGTAGTTATATTCTTGTACAGAGGGGCAGTATTATAGTAGATATATTCTTGTACATAGGGGCAGTATTATAGTAGTTATATTCTTGTGTATAGGGGGGCAGTATTATAGTAGTTATATTCTTGTACATAGGGAGCTGTATTATAGTAGTTATATTCTTGTACAGAGGGGCAGTATTATAGTAGATATATTCTTGTACATAGGGGCAGTATTATAGTAGTTATATTCTTGTACATAGGGGGCAGTATTATAGTAGTTATATTCTTGTACATAGGGGCAGTATTATAGTAGTTATATTCTTGTACATAGGGAGCAGTGTTATAGTAGTTATATTCTTGTGTATAGGGGGCAGTATTATAGTAGTTATATTCTTGTACATAGGGAGCTGTATTATAGTAGTTATATTCTTGTACATAGGGAGCAGTATTATAGTAGATATATTCTTGTACATAGGGGCAGTATTATAGTAGTTCTATTCTTGTACATAGGGGCAGTATTATAGTAGTTATATTCTTGTACAGAGGGGCAGTATTATAGTAGATATATTCTTGTACATAGGGGCGGTATTATAGTAGATATATTCTTGTACATAGAGCAGTATTATAGTAGTTATATTCTTGTACATAGGGGCAGTATTATAGTAGATATATTCTTGTACATAGGAGCAGTATTATAGTAGATATATTCTTGTACAGAGGGGCAGTATTATAGTAGATATATTCTTGTACATAGGAGCAGTATTATAGTAGTTATATTCTTGTACATAGGGGGCAGTATTATAGTAGATATATTCTTGTACATAGGAGCAGTATTATAGTAGTTATATTCTTGTACATAGGAGCAGTATTATAGTAGTTATATTCTTGTACATAGGAGCAGTATTATAGTAGTTATATTCTTGTACATAGGAGCAGTATTATAGTAGTAATATTCTTGTACATAGGAGCAGTATTATAGTAGTTATATTCTTGTATATAGGAGCAGTATTATAGTAGTTATATTCTTGCACATAGGAGCAGTATTATAGTAGTTCTATTCTTGTATATAGGAGCAGTACTATAGTAGTTATATTCTTGTACATAGGAGCAGTATTATAGTAGTTATATTCTTGTACATAGGGGGCAGTATTGTAGTAGTTATATTCTTGTACATAGGAGCAGTATTATAGTAGTTATATTCTTGTACATAGGGACAGTATTCTAGGAGTTATATTCTTGTACATAAGGCGTAGTGTTCTAGCAGTTATATTCTTGTACATAGGAGCAGTATTATAGTAGTTATATTCTTGCACATAGGGGCAGTATTATAGTAGTTATATTCTTGTACATAGGGGCAGTATTATAGCAGTTATATTCTTGTACATAGGGGCAGTATTATAGTTGTTATGTATAGGGAGCAGTATTATAGTAGTTATATTCTTGTACATAGAGGCAGTATTATAGTAGTTATATTCTTGTACATAGGGGGCAGTATTATAGTAGTTTTATTCTTGTACATAGGAGCAGTATTATAGTAGTTATATTCTTGTACATAGGGGGCAGTATTATAGTAGTTATATTCTTGTACATAGGGGCAGTATTATAGTAGTTATATTCTTGTACATAGGGGCAGTATTATAGTAGTTTTATTCTTGTACATAGGAGCAGTATTATAGTAGTTATATTCTTGTACATAGGGGCAGTATTATAGTTGTTATATATAGGGAGCAGTATTATAGTAGTTATATTCTTGTACATAGGAGCAGTATTATAGTAGTTATATTCTTGTACATAGGGGCAGTATTATAGTTGTTATATATAGGGAGCAGTATTATAGTAGTTATATTCTTGTACATAGGAGCAGTATTATAGTAGTTATATTCTTGTATATAGGGGCAGTATTATAGTAGATATATTCCTGTACGCAGTTCATCATTACCTGCAGTAGCTCCAGCCTGCTGACGTACGCTCGTTCCGTCTGTAGAAGTTCATTGGCGATATTGTGAAGTTTCTGCTCGTTTGTCTCCTAAGGAAATAGATCACGAGATTTTACACAGCGGCCGGACACAAGGGCAATACTTCCAAACAGATTCTCAGAGAGGAGGTGATCTGACATGTACTTGGCTTTCCTAATGATAATTCACAAGCCACAGGAATTCGGATTGTGATTGTTAAATACTCTGCTCCCATGCAGGAGGGGATGACAACCACTAGTGGGCGCCATTACAGATGCAATCAAAATTGTCAGCCAGCTTCCTATTTAGCGTATCTGCCCCGTCTTTCTGTAGTAACATGGAGTATAGGAAGATTTTGCTGTATAACAAGTGAGAGTTTTTAGCACTTGTTTGGAGGTCAAAACTTGGCTTTTAATCTCAGAAATGTATAAAATCCCAAATTTTGACCTTCAAACAACTGCTAAATAAATTCTATTCATAAACATAATTTCATGTGTTGCATAAATAATGCCGCCAAACAGTGCCAAATAATACAACCGTTACAGTGTTGGCTTTGAATCCCAGAAATGTATAAAATCCCAACACTGTAACAGTTGTGTTATTTGGCACTGTTTGGCGGCATCATTTACGCATGAACAAAAAATTTTTAGCACTTGTTTGAAGGTCAAAAATTGGGATTTTATACATTTCTGGGATTCAAGGCTAACACTGTAACGGCTGTATTATTTGGCACTGTTTGGCGGCATTATTTATGTATCAGATGAAATTGTGTACATGAATAAAAATGTTTGATCACTAGTTTGAATATCAAAACTTGGGATTTTATACATTTCAGGGATTCAAAGCCAGCACTAACAGTTGTATTATCTGGCACTGTTTGGCGGCATTATTTATCTATGCAGTCTATGAAATAGTGTTCATGAACAGAATTTTTTGTCAAAAACTGGGATTTTATACATTTTGGGGATTAAAAGCCAACACTGTAATAGTTGTATTATCTGGCACTGTTAGGCGGCATTATTTATGCAGTACATGAAATTGTGTTAATTTCTCTCCTTTAAAAAAAAATTTATTTAATGGGATTTGAAGAGGGGAAAATTCAAGTTCTAGCGCCCCAGTGTGACTTTAATTCTATATATGTAAGTCACCACCTCTGACCCCAGACATTATATTGATTATTATGGTCTAAGTGCCCCCCCTCACCCCACCACCACTACAACTCTCATCATTGTATGGGGATGTTACACTATTCGGATAATCCTGCATTGAGTAGTTCTACTTGACAAGCTCAGCTCTGCTACATCTCACTTGTCTTCTATTACGGCACCTGCCGCACTTATACAAGACGTTCGCTAATAAGAGAGGACATGATTTTCTTTTTTTTTCCCCCTCTCTCCAGTGTTACGGGGGTTTTTTTGACAGCAGAGACAGAGGATCACAGATAATTAATCTCTACGGTACGCAGCGCACCGCCAATTACCGCAGTCAGCCACTCAGCATGTCCTATATTCTGCAGGCTGTATTTTCTGCAGTGGGTGTGGGGGGGGGGGATTTCTAGCCTTCTGCCCGGGAATCACATAAAATATAATTGGACACCCCCAAAATTAAAACCAATGTGATATCACACACCTACCATAGTACTGGAGGTTTGTTCATCCAGTCTAGATGTAACATAAATCTCTCGTCTAGACTGATACAATATAACAGTCAACAGAAAATTCATTAGCAACATATGTTCTCTAATTACAGATAATTAAAGGGTTAATCCAGTCTTCATAGATGAATATTGTATTGGATAGAGCTTGTAAAAACAAGCACTTTTGCAATTTACTGTTTATTAAAATTTACAGCCGTTCTTGAGTTATTAACACTTTTCTTTTTGTTTACAGCTCGTTGCCTTGGACACCGACCACCACTGCTGTCTATTTTATAAGCACTGCACTGAAGCTGACCGGGGATTTTGGATTTAACAGCACGCTCCAGCTTCAAAACAGCGCTTACAAGCTCAGCACGAAAGAGATTATACGCAACGCGCATGTTTTTCTGACTAGCAGCGGTGGTCGGTCTCCTAGGCAACGGGACATAAACAAAATAAAAATGTTAATATCTCAAGAACGGCTGAAAATTTTAACATGCTGTAAATTGAAAAATTGCTTGTTTTTACAAGTACTATCCGACAACACCCATTTGTGAAGACGGGAATAACCCCTTTAAATGACCTCTTCATAGGAAAGGTCATCAATATCAGTTCGGTGGGGGTCAAACAACAGCTGATTGGGGGGGTGCAGTGTTTTGGATCCTATCAATATGATGTTGATGACCTATAGATACTGGTGCTCTCGGGAAAAAAAAAAAATGTTATTTACAGCATTCTGTGGATCCTGGTGGTCTAGGGCAGACAACTATCTAGGGGGACGGTTACATTTTACATTCTTAGTGGTCTCAGTGACTCCCGAATCAACGACAACCCAGGTTGCGGTACGTACCTTGACGTCTTCGGACTGACTTGACTTGGACATGATACTGGTGTTGTCTTCGAGATCGTTCTCCTCAGACGAGAGTCTACTGGGGGGCTCCGTTTCTTGGTAGCCTGCATTGATTATTCCCTTATGACTCGGTTGTCCATTTTTACCCCTGGAGGTTTGGGGTCCTTCTCCATTCAAAAGGTTCTGTTCTGTCTCTTCATGTGAAGGAGATGAGGCTTGGTCGGTGGAAGGTCCATGAGAAGAAGTCGGTGTATCTTTAGGATAAGTCTGTGTGTCCATAGGTGGAGAACACTGGGAATTTGGAGGTGTTGGTCCTCTTGGACCACGAATGGGCAATCTTTGAGGTGATGGATCTCTTAGACCATGAGTGGGTGATCTTTGAGGTGATGAATCTCTTGGACCATGAGTGGGTGATCTTTGAGGTGATGGACCTCTTGGGCTATGAATTGGTGATCTTTTAGGTGATGGACCTCTTGGAGCACGAATGGGCGATCTTGGAGTTGGAAGTTCTTGTGCTTTTGAAGAAAGGAACTGAGTCTCTATCTTATTCCCATGAGAGGGTGGTTCATCTGTTTCGTTGTATTCTTCCTGGTCGGGGTCTATTACGCCATTGTGTTTTGGTTTTGGTTCTTCCATATCGACCTCTACACTTACTGACTGTTTTAGGAGAAGGGGATGCTCGGTAAATGGCCTCGGTTGGAGAATGACTTTAGTTACAGTCCGGTGGGTCAGTCCATTATTCTGTTCTGGGTTTTCTTTTCTGGTCTCACCTGGGCTGGAAAACACAAACATATCCCATACTGGTTACTCATTACTGGCTCCATTGTCTTAAAGGGAAGGTGTAGTCAGAAAAATGACCTATTGTATCAATCATGTTTATTTGCTACGAGTATTTTTTTTCAGATCTGTATATACAGTAGATAACACAGGATCCACCATAGGTGATGTCACAGCTCACCTCCTCCTCCTCCTGTACAATGACTGATAACACCTCTATATACAGTAGATAACACAGGATCCACCATTCACAATAGGTGCTGTCACAGCTCACCTCCTCCTCCTCCTGTACAATGATAACATCTCTATACAATAGATAACACAGGATCCACCATTTACAATAGGTGATGTCACAGCTTACCTCCTCCTCTTGTACAATGACTGATCTATATACAGTAGATAACACAGGATCCACCATTCACAATAGGTGATATCACAGCTCACCTCCTCCTCCTGTACAATGACTGATAACACCTCTATATACAGTATATAACACAGGATCCACCATTCACAATAGGGGATGTCACAGCTCACCTCCTCTCCCTCCTGTACAATGACTGATAACACCTCTATATACAATATATAACACAGGATCCACTATTCACAATAGGGATGTCACAGCTCACCTCCTCCTCCTCCTGTACAATGATTGATAACACCTCTATATACAGTAGATAACACAGGATCCACCATTCACAATAGGTGCTGTCACAGCTCACCTCCTCCTCCTCCTCCTGTACAATGATAACATCTCTATACAATAGATAACACAGGATCCACCATTTACAATAGGTGCTGTCACAGCTCACCTCCTCCTCCTCCTGTACAATGATAACACCTCTATACAATAGATAACACAAGATCCACCATTTACAATAGGTGATGTCACAGCTTACCTCCTCCTCTTGTACAATGACTGATCTATATACAGTAGATAACACAGGATCCACCATTCACAATAGGTGATATCACAGCTCACCTCCTCCTCCTGTACAATGACTGATAACACCTCTATATACAGTATATAACACAGGATCCACCATTCACAATAGGGGATGTCACAGCTCACCTCCTCTCCCTCCTGTACAATGACTGATAACACCTCTATATACAATATATAACACAGGATCCACTATTCACAATAGGGATGTCACAGCTCACCTCCTCCTCCTGTACAATGATTGATAACATCTCTATATACAGTAGATAACACATGATACAACATTCACAATAGGTGATATCACAGCTCACCTCCTCCTCCCTTCACAATGACCTTTGCACACACTCATTAGATGCTTCGGAAAGGGGAGGAGTCTGATTATTGCTGCTAATGTACATGTGCAGCTTAAAAAAAACAAGGGCCATTGTGAAACTTGCAAGATTTCTAATTTTTATTCTTAATATAGATCATGCTATGGAAAAAAGATGTTTTTGTCTTTTTACAACTTAAGAACCTGATTTAAACAACTGGTCATTTTCTGATGACACCGTCCCTTTAAGGAGGCCATACGCCGTAAAACTATGTGGAATAAACTTCCAGACTCTCTTAACTCTTCTCTGATAGATGATGGCCACAGAGAAAGAATGGAAATGATCCTTTATTCTTTGGGAACATAAGCTGCTGCCAGGGCTGTCTGGCAGCGACTAACTCCACTTTTCCACTGAAAACCCATGCGTGCTCAGCTTAAGAGAGCATGCATCTGTTTTCAATGGCATCGACCTATCTCCTTTAAGAACAAATAATCGGGATGTGTATGATGGGTGAAGAGGTTGGGAGTAGTAGCTGTTGAGCAAAAATGTATATGATCAGACCACCTTTGACTCAATTTTCTTTCTGTCCTTAAAGGGTCATATTTTTTCTGGAAATAACACCACCCCTGTCTATAGGCGGACTCTGGTAATGCAGTTCAGCTCCATTTATTGAAATGGATATGAGCTGCAGTACCAGCTTCAGCCTTTAGTCAGGGGTGGCGCTGTTGTTGGAAAGAAAATCATGTTTTTCTAAACTCAGACAACCCCTTTCCGTGTGGATAGCTTGGTACCTGATACTCTAAAGCTCAAGACCCCCTTATATATATACTCAAGACCCCCCCGTAAAACACTATGACGGATTATTTATATCTAGTCGCATGGTTACAGAATACACGCTGCTATGTCCTTTGGCACGGAGCCGCACGTCCATGTGCGCTCTACAATGATTCATCACACCCTGACACACAGGAATAAGATTTCTGCAAAGGAAACGGTCTGTATCCAGGTGCTAAGACACCACTAAAAGGGAAAGGCCTCAAAAGGAAGACATGGGCTCTTCCTCAACCCCACCTAGAGGTCAGCACATGTAGAGAGGAAGGGACTCGCGGAGAACAAGGATATGCACAGAGTAGCCGGCCAAGGATAATGAACATCATAACCCATAACCATAACTTATAATTGTTACATAAGTAGGAGGGCACGGGTTAAAGGGATTGTAGAGACCATCTTCTTGGGATAAAGACATTAAAGAGATAGAATTGCTGATCTTGAAAAGGAGCTTTGTGATCCAGAACGATGGGTTATTACACAGTTATTAGGGTTCAAAGATTAATATCTGGATCGATTATTCCGTTAAAGCTGGTGGCGCTGTTGCATTGGTGTCCATGAAAGGATTTGTGGTCAAAAGGGGTATTGCAGGTGATCAACTCCTCCCCTTCAAAAATTTAATTAATACAAATCGTAATTTAATGGGAATGTGAATCAGAAAATGAAAATATGGTTTTTATGTTCTATGTATTTTTCCTAAATTTTTGACAATTTTTTTTGTTTATCCAATTAACAAATTAGTAACTTTTTTAGATATTTCCTGTCCTTTCAGAAAGCGTTTTCAACAGTCTCATTATCATCAGAGGCCGGATTATAATGACAGGTTACAGCTCTTTACCCCGTTGATAACACAGGATCCACCAATCACAAATGTCACAGCTCCTCCTTCCTTCACAATGATCTTTGCACACGCTCATTATATGCGTCAATACAAAAGATAGGGGAGGAGTCTGTTCATTGCCGCTAATGTACATGTGTTTCCTGAAACAATAAGATGTTAGAGTCTAAAAAAGCCCCAGTGGCCGGTGTGAGTATTGCAAGATTTCAATTTTTATTTATTTTTTTTAAAAAGCAAGAAAAAAAAAAAAAACAGTGATGCAGACAAAAAAAAAAAAAACACATTCATAATTTTTTTTTATCAAATAAAAAATAAACAAACCAGATTTAACTTCCGAACATACTGACCTGCTGCCTTCAAATCGGCTGATGAGATCAGAGATCTTGCTGGACTTCTCCCCTAGTGGAGGTGTACCCTCATCCATCCTAGGCCGGCCCCGAGGAAAGGTCCTCCAGTTAGGGTTATGGCTCTTGTTTGGTGATGGGGAGGGTGACAAATCCGTAGGCTTTGGAGGTACTGTCACAAATAAAGATAAAAATCAGTATGAGCCACCCAGGGAGGTAAAAATGTGAAAAGTAAAATTCTTGCTGCTGGCACCTACCACTAGGAGGAGCTCAATGCATACATATACAATTTCAATTTAATATGTATGAAGAGAGCTCCCCCTAGTGGAAGCTGCTGGCAGCCAGAGAACAATTTCCGAAAATATGTAAACATATAGGTCTTCATATCATCTGTATATACACAAAATGATAGTTTTTTTTACATTCTTGCCAAAAAAAAAAAATCAACATTATTTAAAAAGTTGCAATCAACTGCAATCAGTCTTTTACAAAGCTCTGGAGGAATTTTGACCACTTATCTTTTTCAAAATTGTTGTAATTCAGCCACATTGGAGGGTTTCCGAGCATGAACCGCCTTTTTAAAGGTCATGACAAAGCATCTCAACCGGATTAAGGTCAGGACTTTGACTAGGCCACTCCAAAGTCTTAATTTTGTTTTTCTTAAGCCATTCAGACGTGGACTTGCTGGTGTGTTTTGGATCATTGTCCTGCTCCATAACCCAAGTGCGCTTCAGCTTGATGTCACAAACAGATGCCCGGACATTCTCCTTTAGGATTTTTAGGTAGACCGCAAAAGTCATGGTTCCATTTACCACAGCAAGTCTACCATGTCCTGAAGTAGCAAAAACAGCCCCAGACCATCACACTACCACCACCATATTTTACTGTTGGTATGAGGTTCCTTTTCTAAAATGCTGTGTTACTTCTATGCCAGATATAATGGGACATACACCTTCCAAAAAGTTAAACTTTTGTCTCATGACTGCAGAGAATATTGTCCCAAAAGTCTTGGCGAGCATCAAGATATTTTCCAGCAAAACTGAGACGAGCCTTATGTCCTTTTAGCTCAGCAGTGGTTTTCGTCTTGGAACTCTGCCATGCATGCCACTTTGCCCAGTCTTTCTTATGGTGGAGACATGAACACTAACCTTAACTGAGGCAAGTGAGGCCTGCAGTTCTTCAGATGTCATTGTGGGGTCTTTTGTGACCTCTTGGATGAGTCATCGCGGTGCTCTTGGGGTAATTTTGGTTGGCCGGCCACTCCTGGGAAGGTTCACCACTGTTCCATGTTTTCTCCATTTGTGGATAATGGCTCTCACTGTGGTTCGCTGGAATCATAAAGCTTTAGAAATGGCTTTATAACCTTTTCCAGACTGATAGATCTCCGTTACTTTGTTTCTCATTTGTTACTGAACTTCTTTGGATGGCAGCATGATGTCTAGATTTTGAGGAACTTTTGGTCTACTTCACTTTGTCAGGCAGGTCCTATTTAGATGATTTTTTGAAAGAGAACAGGTGTGGCAGTAATCAGGCCTGTGTGTGGCTAGGGAAATTGCACTCAGCTTCCCAAACACGTGATAAACAACAGTTAATTTATGTTTTGGGGGTGGGCAATCACTTTTTCACACAGGGCCCTGTAGGTTTGGATTTCTTTTTCCCTTAATAATAAAATACCTTCATTTAAAAACTGCATTTTGTGGTTACTTGTGTTATCTCTGTCTAATATTTACATTTGTTTTGTGATCTGAAACATTTAAGTGACAAACATGCAAAAGAATAAGAAATCAGGAAGGGGGCAAACACTTTTTCACGGGACTGTATAGTGAGGAGGTCTCCATATATTTTATTATGAGAATGAACCCTGTAAAACTCCAGATGGTGTCTTGTTACGATCAGGGATTGGTTTCCTTTCTTCATAAGCGCCTGACGACAAATTTATTAAATGCCTCGATCAAAATCTTTTCCTTTCTCTGGACCTTAACATAAGAGGCAATAAAAGGAGCCCGCTGCACCAGCAGACCTCAGTAAAAGGCCAGCGAGAGGAAATGGCACCCCTCCCAGGACTATGAATAATGATTTAAAAATATTTCTCTATGGTGACGTAGTAAAAATATAAAAGGTGTCAAGATAACGGTATGTGATCTGTAACCATGATAAAGACACTCAAATACAAGTGTCGTCCAGTCATTACATAATTATACACACATATTACTAGATGTACAGGTACTGGATAGACCAATCAGTGCAACCAGATTTTATTGAACTTTACACATAACTAATGCCACCATTTAGTACATATAAATAATACTGCAATGCTATAAAACATAGCTAATGCCACCAGACAGTACACATATAATGATTATGCATTATAAACAAAATACCACCATGTAGCACACATAATGCTACTATGCTATATACATGACATACAAAACAGTTCGCATGACTGATGCTTCCATACCATAATCATAACTAATGCTACCGAACAGTACACAATAATAATGCTTCCATAGTATGATCATAACTAATGCCACCAAACAGTACACATAAATAATGCTTCCATAGTATGATCATAACTAATGCCACCAAACAGTACACATAAATAATGCTTCCATACTATGATCATAACTAATGCAACCAAACAGTACACATAAATAATGCTTCCATACTATGATCATAACTAATGCAACCAAACAGTACACATAAACAATGCTTCCATACTATGATCATAACTAATGCCACCAAACAGTACACATAAATAATGCTTCAATGCTATAAACCTAATATTACACAATAGTACACATAACTAATGGTTCCGTATTATAAACATAATACTACCAAATGGTATACATAAATAATGGTACAAAGCTATTTACATGACACGCTACCAAACAGAACACAATAATAATTCTTCCATAGTATGATCATAACTAATGCCACCAAACCGTACGCATAATGGTTCTATACTATAAACATAATACTACCACAAAGTACATATAAATAATGCTACAATGCTATTTACATGACATTCCACCAAACAGTTCACAATAATAAATGCTTCCATAGTATGAACATAACTAATGCCTCAAAATAGTACACATAAATAATGCTTCAACGCTATAAACCTAACATTACACAATAGTACACATAAATAATGGTTCCGTATTACAAACATACTACCAAATAGTATGCATAAATAATGCTACAAAGCTATTTATATGACACGCTACCAAACAGAACACAATAATAATTCTTCCATAGTATGATCATAACTAATGCCACCAAACCGTACGCATAATGGTTCTATACTATAAACATAATACTACTACATAGTACACAAATTATGCTACGATGCTATTTTACATGATATGCCACCAAACACTACACAATTATTATGGTTTTACACCATAATCATAACTAATGCTACACATAAATAATGCTTCCATACCATAATCATAACTAATGCTACACATAAATAATGCTTCCATACCATAATCATAACTAATGCAAACAGTACACATAAATAATGTTTCTATACTATAATCATAACAAATGCCACCAAACAGTACATAATAATAATACTTCCATAGTATGAACATAACTAATGCCAAACAGTACACATAAATAATGCTTCCATGCTATAAACCCAATAGTACACATAAATAATGGTTCCGTATTATAAACGTACTACCACATGGTATACATAATGCTACAATGCTATTTACATGACATGCCACCAAACAGTACACTATAATAATGCTTCCACAGTATGATCATAACTAATGCCACCAATCAGTGCACATAAATAAAGCTTCCATACTATACATATAACAAATGGTTAGTTTCATGCTTGTACCATTTCCACTCTGACTCCTTACAGTCTCACAGATAAGGAAGCTGGTGCAGACAGACACAAGATCACATTCCTAAGTAATCACATCGCTGGCAGCCCCAGGTCTGTCTACAGAGATTAGTGTCCATATGGATGTATAAAGCTCCAGGACGGTATAAAGTTCAGCTGGCGGTATACATTAGACTAATGTCGGCTGAATCTGCCGATATGGACAGGTTCAGCTGACGGTCTAATGTGCATGAGGGCGACATAACTAACGGCTTTATACAGTACACAACTAATTCCACCATAAACAATTCTGCCACACAATACACAACTAATGCCACTATACAGTGTAAATAAAAAATGCCGTACTACTACACACATAACTAATGCCACAATACTGTGCACACAAATACTGCAATGATATATCCAACTAATGCCATGATATAGTATACATAAACAATGCCGTCATACTATAGACATAACTGATACCACTATATAATACACATAAACAACACTGTCATACTATGCCCATAACTAATACCACCATACGGTGCTAATAAATAATGAAGTCACTTAACTAATGCACTAAACAGTACACATAATGTATATGCAACAAATGCCACCAGATACTACACATAAATAATGCAGCCATGCTACATACATAACTAGTACCGCCATATAGTATACATAAATACCTCTGCTATTCTTTAAAACTAAACGGCTACTTTACAGTATACAGTTTGTACATGAGTGTATAGACACCTGTGTATACCCATAACTAATGCCTCCAAGCATAGTAAAAACTATATTGTAGCAGTGGAAGCCTTTACGGTATTATTTATAGTCAAATGTTTAAACCTCTGTATGAAATTGGAATGATCGCAATTCTTACCCTCCACCTAGAAAGATAAGCTGATCGCTACCCACCCAAACACCAGGAAACGGACACTGCAGATGCACATGGCTGACGGGGGACAGAGGATGCGTCCCTGTGTCCATATTTATTGCTGGATGTGACTATTACTTTTCGAGATTTCAATCTGTCCATGTACAGATGACAGCGCAAAGGTCAAACCTGTCCCTTCCTCCACCCTGCTGAGTCAGAGCCGTCCTGCTAAGGTGGAGCACACGGGTGCTAGTGTGTATGAGTGCCAAACATCAGAAAGGCTGCGTGCGCAGTGTAAGGTCACAAGATAATTGCGATGAATGACAAAGTTCTCTGGTCTGCATATCCTGTATATACACAAGATAAGGGATCGCAGAAATATTCCCTCCTCCTTGACTCCAAAATCAACTGTGATCCAGTCCAAACTGCATTTAAAGGGGATCTGTTACAATAATTGTTTTTACCTGGTGTAAACGCCGCTGTTCTCCTGAATCCGGCGAGGTCTTTCTTTTGTTCCTGCGCCTCTCCGTTCACGAGATACGGCCCCTTCTTCCCTGTATGTAGATTTACTAATTTTAGACAAGGGGGCGTCTTCTTAAGGACCACACCTAATTGGCTAAAATGCCTAAATATACTTACAGGAAAGAGGAGGCTGTATCTCAGGAATGGAGAGGCGCAGGAACAAACGAAAAACATCGCCGGATTCAGGAGAACAGTGACATTTACACCAGCTAAAAGCAATTATTTGTGAGAGGTCCCCTTTAAATTCAGACTGGTTCAGAGCGGATTTTGGAGTCAGTCACAAATAATTGTTGTTACCTGGTGTAAATGCCGCTGTTCTCCCGAATCTGGCGATGTCTTTCTTTAGTTCCTGCGCCTCTCCGTTCCCAAGATACGGCACCTTCTTCCCTGTATATAGATTTACTCATTTTAGACAAGTGGGTGTCTTCTTAAGGACCACACCTAATTGGCTAAAATGCCTGAATATACATACAGGAAAGAGCAGGCCATATCTCAGGAACAGAGAGGCGCAGGAACAAACGAAAAACATCGCCGGATTCAGGAGAACAGCGGCATTTACGCCAGATGCGAAATTTACATATTTATGATAAATAAAAAACTTACTTTTATAATACCTTTATCATTTATCTCAAGAAGTGTAATTTTTAAGAGAGAAGAGCCCATTCCTCGTTGGTTCAGTCCCAATTTTTACAACTCCTCTTTCTTTTACGATCTGTTAAAAGTATTATTACTGGGTGTTCAAACTTCCGGAGCCCTCAGGTGTCTACAGCATCGTAATCCCAACATAGGACATTCTCCATAAAATGTACAATAGGGTCAAGAGTAGCAGAATTCTTTATTCTTAGTTTAGGGAATGGTGGTGGTACCAGAGGTCAAAGTCACAATTAAAGGAGTATAAAAGAAAAAAGAAAATTGCTAGGGCACAAACCCAACCACTACAGTTCCAATAATTGGTGAGGGCTCAAGTGTTCCAGGGTCTCTAGGAGCCCCTTAAAAAAAAAAACACAGAAGAGGGCTGTAGAGCCACCATTACTTACATGTCGGCTTAGGACTTCTGCCTATGTTTCTGGAGAAATCCAGGCCTTTTACACCCACAGTGTAATCATTTTGCTTATGACTTCCGTCCTGCTCAACAAGTTGGTCTGTGCTGGTGGAGATCGGCTTCCAGCTGGGTAGGATGCGGGGACAGTGCACGCTGTTGCCTGCAAAACAATCAATTTAATGGATGAACTCACAACTGAAGAAGAGCCGATCATTAAGAATCTCATAGCAAAGTGGAAATTGTCTCTTCAGAGAGGAAGAGGACTTGAACTCTAGCGCCACCTATTGGAAGTAGCAATCCTAAAAGCTAATTTTGACCCTACAATGAGCTTTGCCACATGACTGAAGATAAAAGTCAAATCAGAATCTCAATTTACAGACACATGTTTCAGGCTGTTGCCACTCATCAGTGCTAAGTACGAGATCTGATTTGGCTGTATGAGAGGCCTCTGACTGGACTCTAAGGGGTAACCTTTCTCCTTGTGGAGAGTGACATGCCTGACATGCCTGGGTAAGGACACTTATGGACCATGCAATGCTCCTCTGGGAAATTAAATATTCAAATTGCCTCTTCAGAGAGGAAGAGGGCTTGAACTCTAGTGCCATCGTGTTAAGTAGCAATTCTAAAAGTCAATATTGACACTTGCCATGTGACTTAAGATCAAAGCCAAATCAGAATCTCAATTTGCAGACACGTGTTTCGGGGTGTTGCCACTCATCAGTGCGAAGAAAGATGTGATTTGGTGTCCAAGGAGTAACGTTTCTCCATGTGGAGAGTGACATACCAGGGTAAGGAGACTTATAGGCCGTGCAAAATGGTAAACTCTGATATTAGTTTCGAAGCTGATGAGATAGAACAAGGCAGGAGTAAACGGTGTAAAGGACTGATCACATACTAGTACATGTCTGTTTAGAGAACAGGAACAGTCAGCTTTATAAAAGATGTAAAAAAAATAATAATCTCATCATAGCAAATACACAGCAAGATGGCAATCTCGTAAATTACTATTTGTAGTCCATGCTGATGAGCTCCAACAGGAGTGAAACATTGATTATAGGGGAGATCACAACATAGTTCAATTCCATTAAGAAAACAAGATATGGTGAGCTGATCAATAATGTAACAAATAAAATTGCCTAGTCAACTTTTATAGTATTTTTTATTGTCCATGCTGATGAGATCTAACAAGGCTGAAACAGACTTTGTATCGGATAAATCGCGTCATAGTACAAGTCTGTTTAGAAAACAAGATAAGAAGATCTGATGAAAAAATGGAAATAAAAAAAAAAAATCTTATAGCAAAACGGAGAACTTCTAAAGTACTTTTTATAGTCAATGCTGATGAGATTCAACAAGGCTGAAACAGTCTATACGATAAATCAAATAATAGTATAAGTCTGTTTAGAAAAAAAAGAGAAGATCTGATCAAAAGTGTAAGAAAAAAATCAAATAGCAAATGCATAGCAAAATGTCAAACAACTACGGTACTTTCAAAGTTCTTGCTGATGAGAGGCAACAAGGGTGAAATAGACGAGTAGATAGGAGACATCATGGTGCACATGTGAATAGAAAACAAGAGAAGATCTCATCAAAAATATAAAAGAAAATCTGATAGTAAAATGGTAAAATCCTGTAGTACTTGTGAAGTCCATGCTGATGAGATTCAACAAGGGTGAAACAGTCTTTCTATCGGGATGATTAAATCATAGTACAAGACTATTTTGTAATGCTGGAAATTAACTACTATGTTACCAATGATGTACAGAGCAAAAAGGGAGCCACATATAGTTAAAAAAAACTGCCCCTATTAGGATGGCAGGAATTGCCACCCAAGACCAAATGGACTGGTGTTTAGTTGAACATGGCAGCTCCTCATGGGTGGGGCATCCTGCACAACTTCTTGCCACCCAAGAGCAACCTGGGGCTGGGAAGCCCAAGTCCAAAAGCCCATAGCATGTCCCTAATGTGTGTATGGTCTTGATGGCTACTATTCCAACTCACCTAGAGGTAAAAACTATAGTAATAGGATGGTGTCACTGCATAACTAGGCAGATCTGCCATTCATGACTCCAGGAAAGATGGGTGACAGCCGTACTTCAGGCCATATTGATTGTCGCCCAGTGCTAACATCAGATCTATAATTCACTGGAGAAACGTGCTTTATTATTTATGTCGCCGTTCTCCATGTGCATCATGCAATTAGCAGAGACAGTCTGTCCAAGCCTGACTCATCTCAGATAATGAGCGCTAATGTTCAGCCACACAGATTTTTCTTTATTTTTGTTTTTTTTTTGGCTTTTATTATTCTGCTTTTTTTTGCAAAATAGACTTTAAATTTGTCCAAAACGAGACGTCTGAGCGAAATTACCAAGACGTCAATGGGGACCGCAAAAATGGGAAAACATTCATTATGGGGAATTGGCAAAAAATTACAAATCGCCTTCTATCCTCAGTGTGAAAAATTGAGACAAGCAAAGGGTGCAAACGAGTCTCGGACCTTGGGGTTTCAGTGGACCCAAATTCCATAAGAAGACCTGGCAGGAGAAGTTCTGGTTCAGATTTTGCTCTAAGGTTCAGAAATTTTAAGTCCTGCATTTGTTGGACATCGATGTCTGTATATTCCATATTTAGAAGATATGTTACATATGGAAGCCACGTCACACCAAGGGACCCCACGAACCTTATTGACTAGCGCACCACATATCAGGACCTTCCGGGTGGACAGCACCAAAAGCCTAAGGTCCCAATACCCCAAATATTACGATAGGCATAGGCACGTCTTTATTTTTAACCCCAAAATTGGCAACTATGGAATAAGTGGAAATTCCCCATATTTTTCTTAAAGGGAATCTCTCACCAGATTTTTCCGAGACCAGCAGGATATAGGGGCCGAGACCCCCGATTCCGGTGATGTATCACTTGCTGTTCTGCATGCTGTCATTTTGATACAAATCACCGTTTTCTCTAGCAGTGTATAACCCCGCCCACATCACTGATTGGCTGCTCAGTGCTGATGGGCGGGGTTACACAGAACAAATTGACTAGGAGGCACGAGACACCTAGTCCTGTAGTGATAATCTCCTGCTGATAAAACACTGATTTTATTGAAACAGCCTATTAAGTGATACATCACTAGATTCAGGGTTTCAGCCGCTACTTCATACTGCTCTCAGATTACATAGGAAAATCTGCTGACAGATTCCCTTTAAAAGGTTGGACACTGGAAAAAAAAATAAATCTGGCAAAATAACAGTGCCGTAGAGTAGGAATCATTTGCATTCCGAAGGCAAGAATGTTGGAATAGGATATTTGTGGTCCATACATAGTGTCTCATGAATTAATAATCGGGCTTAAATCACATGCTAATGTCATAGACATGAAGGAAACGCCAACTTAGAAGGGAAAACCTCATTTCCACATGAGCAGACCCTTAGGCCAGCAATTTCCTATTTTATTTTTTCTACCCCCAGGAGATTGGAAAGATGCATTTTACAGTATATGGATAATGGCGGTCTCTTTGGGATTGTTAGACACGATCTATTCCCTCTCTCTGAATCAGCCTCCTGAATTATACATGAGCTTAGATGGTAGAAAAATCCACAGAGTTAAATAATGTAATTCCGCCTACCTGAAGTCACCACTAGAGGGAGCTCAGGAGCTTACTGCATACAGTATTATTATTGAGTTCTATGTATTACCAGTATGCAGTGAGAGAGGTTGAGCTCCCTCTAGTGGTGGCTGTAGGCACTTAATTTTGTAATTTTACTTAGTCAATGCAGAGGATTTATATTTTATACTTGGCAGAGTTAGATTAGAAAATTGTTCAGCACTGAATTATGGTTTAAACATGGACATTTCCTTTAAATTAAGCGGATATTAATGAGTCTCTTATTTATATCTGTTTCTGGATAAACATTTTTTTTTTTTCCTGGGACTGTTGCAATTATTTACAGATGTCATCCTTGTAAATTTGGGGCTGTCCTGGGCAGAAAATGGATGGGGTTTATAAAAAGTGGGCATTCTAATTTAGTCCTTCCACAATTGTTGGTAAGTTTGAACATGATTGCTATAATTTAATTTAAAGGGACGGGGATAAGTCACTACATAAGCAGAAATATTTACTATTCAGGTGACTGATAAAAGTTGGGTGACAACACCTCCCCCTTGTATAATATTAATGGTGGCCATAGTGGTTCTCACAAAATTGTACCAGATATTTATAGTTTACCCATGTCTTAACATGGTTGTTAAAAACTTTACTAAAAAAAGAGGAAGATGACTCAAAGGTCTATATTTACTACAGGTATTAATGTATCTTAAAGGGGACTTGTCACCAGGTCAAAAGTGGCCAGTTATTGCTCTTATTTTATTCCCTCTTTTCCCCTGAGTAACCAGTTTTTTATTTTTTGGAAATCCACCATACTGTTCCAAAGATATGAGCCTTTTAATTTGGTGGCAAGTTTATGATCTTTACAAAGGGGGCGTGGCTCACAAGGTAATTATGTAGCGCAGCCTAAAGACACACCCCTTACAATTCGGTTAGCACCGCCCTTTTTGCAAACGCCATAAAAAGTAGAGCTAGATAAAAAGGCTCATATCTCTGGAACCGTATGGCGGATTTGCAAAAAACAAAAAGCAAAATAGTCAGGAGAAGTGTGAAAATAAATTAAGAGCAAAAACTGGCCACTTTTGAACTGGTGACTGGTCCCCTTGAAAGACATACTAGTTATTATAACAGGCCGTACGGCTAAGATAAAGATATTTATAGCTTAAAATGTAAAAAAAATTCTAATATTTTGGACAAATTGTAAATAAAAAAATGTTTAAAAATCAGAATGAACAAGCCGACAATGACACAGCACCCCTAGTGGATGGGGATATAAAAACATTTCTATGAATTAGAAGGATCACAGTATAGGAAGGGATAGCATATACCAAAGGATATGGAGTCACTTTCTAATCAGTTGGGGTCCAAATGCCGAGACCCCGTCAGGGAGTGCAGAGAGGACACCTATATTCCTGAGATAGGTGGGCATCCTAGAAGCCAGAAACCCCCCACCAATAAATATGGCATATCTGGTGACATGAGAATTCCTCTCTTTGTGGCCAGGCGTTGTTGCCATGTTCTCGCTCGTTGGCTACTTTAATTCTAAAAGTATATTTTCTAGAAATGGAAATGATTATCTGAAAGAGGAACAAGATGCGTGAAAGGAGCGCTTCCCTCTTAAAGCGGTCCATGAATGACGATGACCGGGGTGACTACGTTCAAAGTGTAGCGTCTTAGCTCTTACTGACACAAAGCCCCAAATCCTCCGCTTTTTCTTGATATATTTCCCAAATTACATGATAAAATTCTGTTCATCTTCAGCCACCACCAGGGGGAGCAGAGGAGCCAACTGTATACAGATCTGTTATAAATCTAGCTCCCCCTAGTGGTGCTTGTAGTGAAACTGCATTGAACCATACAGAGATGATTGTAAAGGGGAACCAACCTTTAGTTGGGCATATTATAAGGGATTTTTTTTATTTTCTTAAAGGGAAAACGCTGAACACAACTGGATGTACACCCATAATAATAGGATCAGTAATAATAGATGTCACAAACAGTAAACAGAGATTTTTACTTTGCAGCCGGCCGCACCCAGATCTAGCTTGGACCAGAACCAGAAACAATCACTGTGGGAGCATCTGATTAAACTGGGAAGGTAAAATGCTGCCAAACCTGCAGCTTCCTCCTTCTACCGATTAAAGGGAGCGTTCCACTTTATGTAAATTAACCGGAAAAAGTTTTAAAACTTCTTTTAAATACTTTCCCAGTGTCCACCTGGTTGTCAATGCAGTCATAGATTTCCAGGAGGAACGTCTGAGGAACAACACAAATGACGCAATACAGACAAATATGAGAAGAAACATCCACCTTCCTTTTCTTTTTATGGGTAAATAAAATTTTGTTTGCATTTTTTTCAAACTTTGTAACATTTTGGCTGCAATATATAAATGAAAACGTAAAGACTCATAGTTAAAAAAAAAAAATAAATTTAAGACATAAACCACCTGATTTGGCTGAAAACGACTTTTTTCCGCTGCTCTCTGGTCACAGGTCACTATATATCCATGTAATAAACTTAACTCCTTATGAGTCATTCTTTAGTGGTGCTCGGTAATGAGGACATAAGCTCAGCTGCTAAGGACATATCCTATAACAAACCTGCTCACTGTTTCCAGTTATAAGCAGCAGAATAGTGAGTGCAGCTCTGGAGTATAATACAGGATGTAACTCAGGATCAGTAATGTAATGTATGTACACAGTGACTGCATCAGCAGAATAGTGAGTGCAGCTCTGGAGTATAATACAGGATGTAACTCAGGATCAGTAATGTAATGTATGTACACAGTGACTGCAGCAGCAGAATAGTGAGTGAAGCTCTGGAGTATAATACAGGATGTAACTCAGGATCAGTAATCTATGTACACAGTGACTGCACCAGCAGAATAGTGAGTGAAGCTCTGGAGTATAATACAGGATGTAACTCAGGATCAGTAATGTAATGTATGTACACAGTGACTGCAGCAGCAGAATAGTGAGTGCAGCTCTGGAGTATAATACAGGATGTAACTCCGGATCAGTAATGTAATGTATGTACACAGTGACTGCACCAGCAGAATAGTGAGTGCAGCTCTGGAGTATAATACAGGATGTAACTCAGGATCAGTAATGTAATGTATGTACACAGTGACTGCACCAGCAGAATAGTGAGTGCAGCTCTGGAGTATAATACAGGATGTAACTCAGGATCAGTAATGTAATGTATGTACACAGTGACTGCACCAGCAGAATAGTGAGTGCAGCTCTGGAGTATAATACAGGATGTAACTCAGGATCAGTAATGTAATGTATGTACACAGTGACTGCACCAGCAGAATAGTGAGTGTGACGCGCCCCCTGGGCCTGTGCTGTGGTGCAGCGTTGCGCACGCAGGGAATACCCGGAGCCGGATCTGTTGGGGGTAGTAGTCCTCGTGGCGGTGACCCGGTCCGTGCCCAGGGTGTCAAACTAAATGGCAGTCTTTAGCAGTAGATGTTAGAGTGTTCGACTACGCCACCCGTTGAATGCGGCTATGAAGCCGCCACTGCTGAGGCCGGTGGTACGGATGTGCAGCGTGGATGGTATAACCCCCAACGGGAGGGGTATGGCCTCAGGGCAGCCGACGTGAATGATGGGGTTAGCAGAGTTGCACGCAGGCACCAGGAACCACTCAGAGACGGTGCGGTGTAGTTCAGGGTCTTTACTGGTGGCAAAGGTAGACCCTCCCGGAGTACTGGCTAGCGATCGGGGCCTGGTCAGTCTGTGAGCAGATAGGATCTCCCCTGGCCAGGCGGAGTTGTAGGCCTCCCCAACTAATTGTACTCTTCTGGCTACCTTGCTAGAGGCGGGTAAAAGTAGCCCACGTCCCTGAGTGTACCGTGTGGTGCTCACCCGTATGGCCGGTGACTCGGGGCCTTCTGGTAGCTTCCGCTCCACGACGGCGGTGCTGGTCCCTTGCGTGTGACCGTGCCTTCGGGTTTCTGGGCCAGAGGACCTGAAATCCCCTGCCGGTCGGTTTCTGCTGCTGGGTAAGGATTAGTCCCCACAGCCTCGGACTCCGGGTCCGGTGAGAACTCTTCAATCAGGGCGAGCTCTACAGCTTCCAGCCCCTGACTCCTTTTAGCACTGCTCCCACTGAGCTCCTGATCTTTCTTTCCTATAGCTGCTCCTCTCCAGACCAGACTGTGTCTCTGTCTGGGACTCCTCTTCTTCTCCTTAACCCTGCCTCAGCCCTAGTTTTATATAGGGGAAGTTCTTCCCCTCCCAGGACTGGGCAGGAGGTGTGGCATGCATAGGATTCCTGACCAGGAGACCTCCCACCTGCTCTCAGACATAATATTGCTATTACTGTGGAAACCAGACCCCTGGGGTGCCACATTCCCCCCTAGTGAAATTTAGTACTCCGGGACTAAACATATTTTTTTTTTGTAAACAAAACAAGTTATAAACAGAAACATCATAAAAAACAAAAACACATTATGATGGTCACGGCGTGTCCACAACCGGGTGCAGTTTTTGAAGAAAACAAGGGTGTCCATTTCACCAAGGAACAGGGAGCCGTAACCAGGTAGGGGTCTGTCCTACCCCGAGTCTTTAACAGTCTTAGTCCTTTCCTGGGTTACGCTCCAAACATATATACAAAGGATTCCGGATAATCCATAACTGACACCTATAAAATAACTGGAAATACATAATTATTTACAAGCAACAATAAACAGGTAAATACAAATAAAACAGTCTAAACACTTTAGATCCTCCAACGTACGGGCAACTGGCCTCTAGTGGCTCTAGTGGACCTACGGAGCTTACTGACTGGTCCTGAGCTACAAGATGTAGGAGCTGTCAAAGGTAAACTGGGCAGCTGTCTACGGGCTCTTTGGCTCACTAGGGGTACGGCAGGCTCACTATAAGCAGAGGGTTGATTCTCCTGGTCTGCTTGTGTGGGGTCTTCTGCCTCCTGGACCGGCTGCTCTTCCAGCTCTACCTGTTTCTCCGTAGGCACTTGGGATGCTGGTTGGAGGAAGGTGAGGACGGGTACCACAACAGCGCCATTCACTTGTGTCCAAGACCGAGGGAAGTCTCCGAGTACAGTACGGACCATCTCTTCCCTTTCCTCTGCGGGTCGAGGGTCTTCTTGTTCTTCTTCAGGGTTTCGTAGCTGTTCGGGACACTTCTTCAGGTGATCTCGGGAGACAATGGCTGTGGTTTCTCCTCCGTCCTTACTGATTGTGCAGACCTTTGGGTTCTCATGGCTTGAGGGCAGTACGGTGTACGGGTCTTTCTCCCACTGGTCGTCCAACTTGTGGAGCCGTCTCTTCCTCTTCAAGACCTGCTCTCCAGGTACTAGGGGAACAGCGGGAGCATACTGGTTGTAAGTCTTCTCCTGTCTTTCTCTAGCTTGACAGAGACTTCGCTCCACGCTCTCCTGTACTTTCCGGTACTGCTGCTGCCTCTCCGTGTCCCAGTCTGCTTCTGGTGAAGTGTCCTCGGGTGTCAGGACTCCCATATCCAGGTCAACAGGCAGCTTACCAGGTCTTGCTCTCATTAGGTAAGCCGGGGTACAGTTGGTAGAACCTACAGGGATGTGGTTGTATAGGTCCACCAGATCAGGCAGTTTCTCAGGCCACAGACCGCGTTCTTCCAGGGGCAATGTTTTCAGAAGATCTATCACCACCTGGTTCATTTTCTCGCAGAGTCCATTGGTTTGCGTATGATAGGGTGTTGTTCTTATCTTCCGGCAGCCATACAGAGTGCAGAACTCCTGGAAGACTTCCGCTTCAAAGGCAGGTCCTTGGTCCGTCAGCACCTGCTCTGGGTATCCGTGTGGACGGCAGAAGTGCTGCTGGAAGGCTCTAGCTGCTGTTTGAGCCGTTAAGTCCTTGAACGGGACCACCACCAGGAACCGGGAGTAATGATCTACGATTGTGAGGGCGTAGACATACCCAGATCTGCTTGGAGCCAGTTTCACATGGTCCAGGGCTACCAGTTCCAGTGGCTGTCGGGTGATGATGGGCTGCAAGGGAGTCTTCTGGCTGGCACGGTCCTTCCTTCTTAGGTGGCACGGTCCACAGTCTCTGCACCACCTCTCGATGGTTCCTCTCATGCCTACCCAGTGGAACCGCCCGCGCAGCAGGAACTCCAGCTTCTTCCATCCGAAGTGCCCAGCTCCGTCGTGGTATGCCTCCAGTACCATAGCCGCGTCTCTTCTTGGCACCACTACTTGCCAGACCAGTTCATGCATCCGGGAGTTAACCATTCTGCGGCACAACTTCCCCTTGTAAAGGAACAGTCGACTCTTCTCAGCCCACAGTTGCTTGGTCTCTTCCGGAGCGTCTGGGTCAAGGCGGGCATCTGGCTGAGTCAGCATCTCCTTCACCAGTCGGACGGCGGGGTCACTGTCTTGCGTTTCCGCCCAGTTGTAATGAGGTAAGGGGTTGAACGTAGCGGATTGCTTACCCCTTACACGGTGGGAATACTGGATAGTCCCATGACGGTGGAACGCGGGGAGTTCAACTTCTTCCAGTTCCTCTGGATCTTCCCCTACGTCCGGTAGGTTTGGCATTCTGGACAAGGCATCCGCGTTGGTATTGGAGCGTCCTGCCCGGTATTTGATCGTGAACTCATAGTTGGACAGGCGGGCCATCCATCTCTGCTCCAGGGCACCGAGTCTTGCAGTGTCCAGGTGTGTCAACGGGTTGTTATCCGTGTACACGGTGAACCGGGAAGAGGCGAGGTAGTGCTTAAAGCGTTCGGTGACTGCCCACACCACTGCCAGGAACTCTAGCTTGAATGAGCTGTAATTCTCAGGGTTTCTTTCGGTGAGTCGCAGTTTTCGGCTGGCGTAAGCAATTACCCGTTCTTTCCCCTGCTGGATCTGGGACAGTACGGCTCCTAGCCCGATGTTACTTGCGTCGGTGTAGAGGATAAAGGGCTGGCAGTAATCAGGGTACACCAGGATTTCATCCCCCGTGAGGGCCATCTTCAGCTGGCGGAAGGACTCTTCTTCCAGCTTCTCCCATCTGAAGGGTGGCTTCTGGTTCTTGGCCTTCCTGGACTGGCCTATCAGGAGGTCCTGCATAGGAGCTGCCTTCTTGGTGAAACCGGGAATGAATCTTCGGTAGTAGCCTACCAACCCGAGGAACTGCCGCACTTCCTTTACGCTGGAGGGGCTTGGCCATTCCTTAATTGCGGTGATCTTATCAGGGTCGGGAGCCACTCCGTCAGCACTCACCACGTGTCCCAGGTACTGCACCTTTGGTTTCAGGAGGTGACACTTGGAGGGTTTCACCTTTAGGCCGTAGTTTGCCAGGGCTTCGAACACTTCTGCCAGGTGTTTCAGGTGGTCCTCGTAGGTCTTGGAGTAGACGATGACATCGTCCAGGTACAACAGGACCGTCTCGAAGTTTCGGTGTCCCAGACAGCATTCCATCAACCGTTGGAAGGTTCCTGGTGCGTTGCAGAGTCCGAACGGCATGCAGGTAAACTCGCTAAGTCCCATCGGGGTGGTGAATGCGGTCTTCTCCCGGTCCGCCTCTGCTACAGGAACCTGCCAGTACCCGCTAGTGAGATCCAAAGTAGAGAAGAAGTTAGCAGATTTTAAAGCGGCCAAAGACTCCTCTATCCTTGGTAAGGGGTACGCATCTTTGTGTGTGATACGGTTGATTTTCCGGTAATCTACACACATTCTCATGGTGTTGTCTTTTTTTTTAACCAAGACCAGTGGAGCTGCCCAGGGGCTACAGCTATCCCTGATTACCCCAGCCTCCTTCATGTCTCTAAGCATTCCCTTGGCGTGTTGGTAGTGTGCAGGGGGTACGGGTCGGTATCTCTCCTTTATGGGAGGATGGTCTCCCGTGGGGATATGATGTTCTACCCCCTTTACTCGCCCGAAGTCTAACGGGTGTTTACTAAACACTCTCTCGTACTCTTGAACCACCCGATAGACTCCCTGTTTCTGGTGTGAGGGAGTGGAGTCAGTACCCAAATGTAGTTGCTGACACCAGTCCTCTATTGTTTTCTTAGAGCCGTTACCTTCCTCTGGATGAGATGGAGGCAAGGGTTCCACGGACTGTACAGAATTTTGATTGATGGTATACAATTTGGCTAGCGTAGCATACCGGGGCAGGTACACTTCCCTTTTCCAGATGTTTATTATGCGAACGGGCACCCTCCCATGGCGTACATCAACCACCCCCCGTGCTGTCAAAATGGTGGGCCTACTGTCTGAGTAGACTGGCTCTACCATGGCCTGGTAATCTCTACCTCTTAGACCAATAGCTGCCCGGCACCAAATCATCATTTCACTTTTTGGGGGCATGGCAATAGGGAAAGGGTCACACATTCTCACGCTTCCAATCTCACCACCGGAGAGTTCCACCTGTTGCCGCCGCATCAGTGCCCGGATATCTTTTTGGAGCACTCGCTGTTGGCCGGAGCTGGCGTTCTTGGCAACCTGCTGTAAAATGAAAATCACCTCTGCAAGACAATTTTCAATCACATTAGTTCCTAGAGTTATCTTTGGGTGACTCTCGCGCTTGTCAATGTCTACAATGATCAGTCCCTGTGCTGCCAGTTCGACTCTACCGACTTTAATGGTCATCTCTTTGAATCCGATCTGTGGCACGGGTTGACCATTGCTGGCGATGATACTCAAGTCGTCGTCAGGGTAGCGGGTTATATCCGAGTCATTCCAGTACTGCTTAAAGAGCACGTACGGGATGGTGGTGACCTGTGACCCGGTGTCAAGTAGGGCACTCATAGGAATGCCATCCAGTACTACAGGCAAGACTGGACGTCCTCCCACGTATTTGTCACGCCAGTTCGATGGGCCTGGTGATCTTATTCCTAGGGGTTGGCCCTCTACCCCAGGTTGTGCCAGTTTAAAGGACAGTACCTTGCCATATGTCCGGGTTGATTGCAGCGGCGGCAGATGGGTTGTCCGTCCTCGTTGTATCGGTCGCTGGGTCTTCCTCTGGCCGGTGGGGTCCTCCTTGGTCGACGCCACGGGATGTCCTCCGGTCCGGATGCCAGCTGGATCTTCCCTGGAGCAGCAACCTGTAAAGACTGCACAGTTCGGGTTAGCGCAGCTACGCTTTTAGCTAGCTCTTGGACCTGATGATGCAGGTCTGGAGCCGGGTCATTGTTCAAAGCCTGCGCATCAGCTCCCACAGGCCCTGCCGACAAGGGCGCCGCCTCCTGGTGGTAAGCGGTAGTAGGGCGCCTGTGGGCCACAACGCCACCCGGTGCCGGTTCTCGGAGCACCCGGATGGCTCTGTCCTTGAACTGTGCAAAGTCCAGATGAGGATCCTGTAAGGCCATTGCCCGCAACTGGGTTCGGTGGGCATTGCAATATAGTCCCTCTATAAATTGTTCGGTCAACAGCCTGTCCTCGTTTCCCACGCTGTCAGGGTCGGCCTGCTTAATGGCTCTCAGGGCCTCTTGTAGGTTTAGTGCATAGTCCCTTATATTCTCATGTGCTCGCTGTTTGCACCCGTAGAATCTAAGCTTAATCTCAGCTGAGGTGCGGGTATCAAAGGTGTCCTTCAGCCGGGTTAATATCCCTGCTACAGTCCTCCTCCCAGGTGGCCAGGACTTTACCTCCCTTTGGGCTGCCCCAGTTAGTTGGGCCACCAGGATGCTCACTTTTTGCTCTTCTGTGAGGGGGTACACCTGGAAGAGGCTATCCAGCTTTTCTCTAAAGTCATTCAGGGTATGTGACTCCCCTGAGTACTGGGGTAGCCAGGCTGCCCCCGGGATATAGGGCATCGTGAAAGGCATGACCGCTGCAGCGGTGGCGCTGGCGGTGGCTGTAGCAGTGAAGCTCTCCTCCGTATCCGACATCCTCCTCCCCCCTAGTGGACCGTGGCCTACCTTGCGATGATCCTCTTCCGTAGGCCGCGGCTCCGCAGTGGACCGTCAGGGTCGAGGACCTTCCGTCGCGCTCCTCTGACGTCGGCGTCTGCTGGGCTCCTTCCAGGACCTTACGCAACGTCCGGACGTGAGGCGGAGCTCCAGTTTTCGCGCGCTTTCGGAGTCCACGCCCCTCTTCTTCCCGCGCGGCGTCATCAAGATGGCGTCCAACGGCGGGAAAACTCCACGGATGGCGGGAAGAAGGTAGAAGATGGCGTCGGATGGCGGGAATCTTCACCACAGGTAAGTTTAAAAGTCTCTTTTTCAGGCACGCAGTACCCGGTGGTTGCGGGCACGTAATCCTGCCGACTACGCCAAAAGTTGATGCGCCCCCTGGGCCTGTGCTGTGGTGCAGCGTTGCGCACGCGGGGAATACCCTGAGCCGGATCTGTTGGGGGTAGTAGTCCTCGTGGCGGTGACCCGGTCCGTGCCCAGGGTGTCAAACTAAATGGCAGTCTTTAGCAGTAGATGTTAGAGTGTTCGACTACGCCACCCGTTGAATGCGGCTATGAAGCTGCCGCTGCAGGGCAGACCGCTGAGGCCGGTGGTACGGATGTGCAGCGTGGATGATATAACCCCCAACGGGAGGGGTATGGCCTCAGGGCAGCCGACGTGAATGATGGGGTTAGCAGAGTTGCACGCAGGCACCAGGAACCACTCAGAGACGGTGCGGTGTAGTTCAGGGTCTTTACTGGTGGCAAAGGTAGACCCTCCCGGAGTACTGGCTAGCGATCGGGGCCTGGTCAGTCTGTGAGCAGATAGGATCTCCCCTGGCCAGGCGGAGTTGTAGGCCTCCCCAACTAATTGTACTCTTCTGGCTACCTTGCTAGATGTGGGTAAAAGTAGCCCACGTCCCTGAGTGTACCGTGTGGTGCTCACCCGTATGGCCGGTGACTCGGGGCCTTCTGGTAGCTTCCGCTCCACGACGGCGGTGCTGGTCCCTTGCGTGTGACCGTGCCTTCGGGTTTCTGGGCCAGAGGACCTGAAATCCCCTGCCGGTCGGTTTCTGCTGCTGGGTAAGGATTAGTCCCCACAGCCTCGGACTCCGGGTCCGGTGAGAACTCTTCAATCAGGGCGAGCTCTACAGCTTCCAGCCCCTGACTCCTTTTAGCACTGCTCCCACTGAGCTCCTGATCTTTCTTTCCTATAGCTGCTCCTCTCCAGACCAGACTGTGTCTCTGTCTGGGACTCCTCTTCTTCTCCCTAACCCTGCCTCAGCCCTAGTTTTATATAGGGGAAGTTATTCCCCTCCCAGGACTGGGCAGGAGGTGTGGCATGCATAGGATTCCTGACCAGGAGACCTCCCACCTGCTCTCAGACGTAATATTGCTATTACTGTGGAAACCAGACCCCTGGGGTGCCACAAGTGCAGCTCTGGAGTATAATACAGGATGTAACTCAGGATCAGTAATGTAATGTATGTACACAGTGACTGCACCAGCAGAATAGTGAGTGAAGCTCTGGAGTATAATACAGGATGTAACTCAGGATCAGTAATGTAATGAATGTACACAGTGACTGCACCAGCAGAATAGTGAGTGCAGCTCTGGAGTATAATACAGGATGTAACTCAGGATCTGTACAGGATCAGTAATGTAATGTATGTACACAGTGACTGCACCAGCAGAATAGTGAGTGCAGCTCTGGAGTATAATACAGGACATAACTCAGGATCAGTAATGTAATGTATGTACACAGTGACTGCACCAGCAGAATAGTGAGTGCAGCTCTGGGGTATAATACAGGATGTAACTCAGGATCAGTAATGTAATGTATGTACACAGTGAATGCACCAACAGAATAGTGAGTGCAGCTCTGGAGTATAATACAGGATGTAACTCAGGCTCAGTACAGGATCAGTAATGTAATGTACACAGTGACTGCACCAGCACAATAGCGAGTGCAGCTCTGGAGAATAATACAGGATGTAACTCAGGATCAGTAATGTAACTCAGGATCAGTAATGTATGTACACAGTGACTGCACCAACAGAATAGTGAGTGCAGCTCTGGAGTATAATACAAGACATAACTCAGGATCAGTAATGTAATGTATGTACACAGTGACTGCACCAGCAGAATAGTGAGTGCAGCTCTGGAGTATAATACAGGATGTAACTCAGGATCAGTAATGTATGTACAGAGTGACTGCACCAGCAGAATAGTGAGTGCAGCTCTGGAGTATAATACAGGATGTAACCCAGGATCAGTACAGGATCAGTAATGTAATGTATGTACACAGTGACTGCATCAGCAGAATAGTGAGTGCAGCTCTGGAGTATAATACAGGATGTAACTCAGGATCAGTAATGTAATGTATGTACACAGTGACTGCACCAGCAGAATAGTGAGTGCAGCTCTGGAGTATAATACAGGATGTAAATCAGGATCAGTAATGTAATGCATGTACACAGTGACTGCACCAGCAGAATAATGAGTGCAGCTCTGGAGTATAATACAGGATGGAAATCAGGATCAGTAATGTAATGTATGTACACAATGACTGCACCAACAGAATAGTGAGTGCAGCTCTGGAGAATAATACAGGATGTAACTCAGGCTCAGTACAGGATCAGTAATGTAATGTACACAGTGACTGCACCAGCACAATAGTGAGTGCAGCTCTGGAGAATAATACAGGATGTAACTCAGGATCAGTAATGTAACTCAGGATCAGTAATGTAATGTATGTACACAGTGACTGCACCAACAGAATAGTGAGTGCAGCTCTGGAGTATAATACAGGATGTAACTCAGGATCAGTAATGTATGTACACAGTGACTGCACCAGCAGAATAGTGAGTGCAGCTCTGGAGTATAATACAGGATGTAACTCAGGATCTGTACAGGATCAGTAATGTAACGTATGTACACAGTGACTGCATCAGCAGAATAGTAAGTGCAGCTCTGGAGTATAATACAGGATGTAACTCAGGATCAGTAATGTAATGTATGTACACAGTGACTGCATCAGCAGAATAGTGAGTGCAGCTCTGGAGTATAATACAGGATGTAACTCAGGATCAGTAATGTAATGTATGTACACAGTGACTGCACCAGCAGAATAGTGAGTGCAGCTCTGGAGTATAATACAAGACATAACTCAGGATCAGTAATGTAATGTATGTACACAGTGACTGCACCAGCAGAATAGTGAGTGAAGCTCTGGAGTATAATACAGGATGTAACTCAGGATCAGTAATGTAATGTATGTACACAGTGACTGCACCAGCAGAATAGTGAGTGCAGCTCTGGAGTATAATACAGGATGTAACTCAGGATCTGTACAGGATCAGTAATGTATGTACACAGTGACTGCACCAGCAGAATAGTGAGTGCAGCTCTGGAGTATAATACAGGATGTAACTCAGGATCAGTAATGTATGTACACAGTGACTGCACCAGCAGAATAGTGAGTGCAGCTCTGGAGTATAATACAGGATGTAACCCAGGATCAGCACAGGATCAGTAATGTAATGTATGTATACAGTGACTGCATCAGCAGAATAGTGAGTGCAGCTCTGGATTATAATACAGGATGTAACTCAGGATCAGTAATGTAATGTATATACACAGTGACTGCACCAGCAGAATAGTGAGTGCAGCTCTGGAGTATAATACAGGATGTAACTCAGGATCAGTAATGTAATGTATGTACACAGTGACTGCACCAGCAGAATAGTGAGTGCAGCTCTGGAGTATAATACAGGATGTAAATCAGGATCAGTAATGTAATGCATGTACACAGTGACTGCATCAGCAGAATAATGAGTGCAGCTCTGGAGTATAATACAGGATGGAAATCAGGATCAGTAATGTAATGTATGTACACAATGACTGCACCAACAGAATAGTGAGTGCAGCTCTGGAGAATAATACAGGATGTAACTCAGGCTCAGTACAGGATCAGTAATGTAATGTACACAGTGACTGCACCAGCACAATAGTGAGTGCAGCTCTGGAGAATAATGCAGGATGTAACTCAGGATCAGTAATGTAACTCAGGATCAGCAATGTAATGTATGTACACAGTGACTGCACCAACAGAATAGTGAGTGCAGCTCTGGAGTATAATACAGGATGTAACTCAGGATCAGTAATGTATGTACACAGTGACTGCACCAGCAGAATAGTGAGTGCAGCTCTGGAGTATAATACAGGATGTAACCCAGGATCAGTACAGGATCAGTAATGTAAAGTATGTACACAGTGACTGCATCAGCAGAATAGTGAGTGCAGCTCTGGAGTATAATACAGGATGTAACTCAGGATCAGTAATGTAATGTATGTACACAGTGATTGCACCAGCAGAATAGTGAGTGCAGCTCTGGAGTATAATACAGGATGTAACTCAGGATCAGTAATGTAATGTATGTACACAGTGACTGCACCAGCAGAATAGTGAGTGCAGCTCTGGAGTATAATACAGGATGTAACTCAGGATCAGTAATGTAATGTATGTACACAGTGACTGCACCAGCAGAATAGGGAGTGCAGCTCTGGAGTATAATACAGGATGTAACTCAGGATCAGTAATGTAATGTATGTACACAGTGACTGCACCAGCAGAATAGTGAGTGCAGCTCTGGAGTATAATACAGGATGTAACTCAGGATCAGTAATGTAATGTATGTACACAGTGACTGCATCAGCAGAATAGTGAGTGCAGCTCTGGAGTATAATACAGGATGTAACTCCGGTTCAGTAATGTAATGTATGTACACAGTGACTGCACCAGCAGAATAGTGAGTGCAGCTCTGGAGTATAATACAGGATGTAACTCAGGATCAGTAATGTAATGTATGTACACAGTGACTGCACCAGCAGAATAGTGAGTGCAGCTCTGGAGTATAATACAGGATGTAACTCAGGATCAGTAATGTAATGTATGTACACAGTGACTGCACCAGCAGAATAGTGAGTGCAGCTCTGGAATATAATACAGGATGTAACTCAGGACAAGTAATGTAATGTAAGTACACAGTGACTGCACCAGCAGAATAGTGAGTGCAGCTCTGGAGTATAATACAGGATGTAACTCAGGATCAGTAATGTAATGTATGTACACAGTGACTGCACCAGCAGAATAGTGAGTGAAGCTCTGGAGTATAATACAGGATGTAACTCAGGATCAGTAATGTAATGCATGTACACAGTGACTGCACCAGCAGAATAGTGAGTGCAGCTCTGGAGTATAATACAGGATGTAACTCAGGATCTGTACAGGATCAGTAATGTAATGTATGTACACAGTGACTGCACCAGCAGAATAGTGAGTGCAGCTCTGGAGTATAATAATGGATGTAACTCAGGATCAGTAATGTATGTACACAGTGACTGCACCAGCAGAATAGTGAGTGCAGCTCTGGAGTATAATACAGGATGTAACTCAGGCTCAGTACAGGATCAGTAATGTAATGTACACAGTGACTGCACCAGCACAATAGTGAGTGCAGCTCTGGAGAATAATACAGGATGTAACTCAGGATCAGTAATGTAACTGAGGATCAGTAATGTAATGTATGTACACAGTGACTGCACAAACAGAATAGTGAGTGCAGCTCTGGAATATAATACAGGATGTAACTCAGGATCAGTAATGTATGTACACAGTGACTGCATCAGCAGAATAGTGAGTGCAGCTCTGGAGTATAATACAGGATGTAACCCAGGATCAGTACAGGATCAGTAATGTAATGTATGTACACAGTGACTGCATCAGCAGAATAGTGAGTGCAGCTCTGGAGTATAATACAGGATGTAACTCAGGATCAGTAATGTAATGTATGTACACAGTGACTGCACCAGCAGAATAGTGAGTGCAGCTCTGGAGTATAATACAGGATGTAACTCAGGATCAGTAATGTAATGCATGTACACAGTGACTGCACCAGCAGAATAGTGAGTGAAGCTCTGGAGTATAATACAGGATGTAACTCAGGATCTGTACAGGATCAGTTATGTAATGTATGTACACAGTGACTGCACCAGCAGAATAGTGAGTACAGCTCTGGAGTATAATACAGGATGTAACTCAGGATCAGCAATGTAATGTATGTACACAGTGACTGCACCAGCAGAATAGTGAGTGCAGCTCTGGAGTATAATACAGGATGTAACTCAGGATCTGTACAGGATCAGTAATGTAATGTATGTATACAGTGACTGCATCAGCAGAATAGTAAGTGCAGCTCTGGAGTATAATACAGGATGTAACTCAGGATCAGTAATGTAATGTATGTACACAGTGACTGCATCAGCAGAATAGTGAGTGCAGCTCTGGAGTATAATACAGGATGTAACTCAGGATCAGTAATGTAATGTATGTACACAGTGACTGCACCAGCAGAATAGTGAGCGCAGCTCTGGAGTATAATACAGGATGTAACTCAGGATCAGTAATGTAATGTATGTACACAGTGACTGCACCAGCAGAATAGTGAGTGCAGCTCTGGAGTATAATACAGGATGTAACTCAGGATCTGTACAGGATCAGTAATGTAATGTATGTACACAGTGACTGCACCAGCAGAATAGTGAGTGCAGCTCTGGAGTATAATACAGGATGTAACTCAGGATCAGTACAGGATCAGTAATGTAACGTATGTATACAGTGACTGCATCAGCAGAATAGTAAGTGCAGCTCTGGAGTATAATACAGGATGTAACTCAGGATCAGTAATGTAATGTATGTACACAGTGACTGCACCAGCAGAATGGTGAGTGCAGCTCTGGAGTATAATACAGGATGTAACTCAGGATCAGTAATGCAATGTATGTACACAGTGACTGCACCAGCACAATAGTGAGTGCAGCTCTGGAGAATAATACAGGATGTAACTCAGGATCAGTAATGTAATGTATGTACACAGTGACTGCACCAACAGAATAGTGAGTGCAGCTCTGGAGTATAATACAGGATGTAACTCAGGATCAGTAATGTATGTACACGGTGACTGCACCAGCAGAATAGTGAGTGCAGCTCTGGAGTATAATACAGGATGTAACCCAGCATCAGCACAGGATCAGTAATGTAATGTATGTACACAGTGACTGCATCAGCAGAATAGTGAGTGCAGCTCTGGATTATAATACAGGATGTAACTCAGGATCAGTAATGTAATGTATATACACAGTGACTGCACCAGCAGAATAGTGAGTGCAGCTCTGGAGTATAATACAGGATGTAACTCAGGATCAGTAATGTAATGTATGTACACAGTGACTGCACCAGCAGAATAGTGAGTGCAGCTCTGGAGTATAATACAGGATGTAAATCAGGATCAGTAATGTAATGCATGTACACAGTGACTGCATCAGCAGAATAATGAGTGCAGCTCTGGAGTATAATACAGGATGGAAATCAGGATCAGTAATGTAATGTATGTACACAATGACTGCACCAACAGAATAGTGAGTGCAGCTCTGGAGAATAATACAGGATGTAACTCAGGCTCAGTACAGGATCAGTAATGTAATGTACACAGTGACTGCACCAGCACAATAGTGAGTGCAGCTCTGGAGAATAATGCAGGATGTAACTCAGGATCATTAATGTAACTCAGGATCAGCAATGTAATGTATGTACACAGTGACTGCACCAACAGAATAGTGAGTGCAGCTCTGGAGTATAATACAGGATGTAACTCAGGATCAGTAATGTAATGTATGTACACAGTGACTGCACCAGCAGAATAGTGAGTGAAGCTCTGGAGTATAATACAGGATGTAACTCAGGATCAGTAATGTAATGTATGTACACAGTGACTGCACCAGCAGAATAGTGAGTGAAGCTCTGGAGTATAATACAGGATGTAACTCAGGATCAGTAATGTAATGCATGTACACAGTGACTGCACCAGCAGAATAGTGAGTGCAGCTCTGGAGTATAATACAGGATGTAACTCAGGATCTGTACAGGATCAGTAATGTAATGTATGTACACAGTGACTGCACCAGCAGAATAGTGAGTGCAGCTCTGGAGTATAATAATGGATGTAACTCAGGATCAGTAATGTATGTACACAGTGACTGCACCAGCAGAATAGTGAGTGCAGCTCTGGAGTATAATACAGGACATAACTCAGGATCAGTAATGTAATGTATGTACACAGTGACTGCACCAACAGAATAGTGAGTGCAGCTCTGGAGTATAATACAGGATGTAACTCAGGCTCAGTACAGGATCAGTAATGTAATGTACACAGTGACTGCACCAGCACAATAGTGAGTGCAGCTCTGGAGAATAATACAGGATGTAACTCAGGATCAGTAATGTAACTCAGGATCAGTAATGTAATGTATGTACACAGTGACTGCACAAACAGAATAGTGAGTGCAGCTCTGGAATATAATACAGGATGTAACTCAGGATCAGTAATGTATGTACACAGTGACTGCATCAGCAGAATAGTGAGTGCAGCTCTGGAGTATAATACAGGATGTAACCCAGGATCAGTACAGGATCAGTAATGTAATGTATGTACACAGTGACTGCATCAGCAGAATAGTGAGTGCAGCTCTGGAGTATAATACAGGATGTAACTCAGGATCAGTAATGTAATGTATGTCCACAGTGACTGCACCAGCAGAATAGTGAGTGCAGCTCTGGAGTATAATACAGGATGTAACTCAGGATCAGTAATGTAATGCATGTACACAGTGACTGCACCAGCAGAATAGTGAGTGAAGCTCTGGAGTATAATACAGGATGTAACTCAGGATCAGTAATGTAATGTATGTACACAGTGACTGCACCAGCAGAATAGTGAGTGCAGCTCTGGAGTATAATACAGGATGTAAATCAGGATCAGTAATGTAATGCATGTACACAGTGACTGCATCAGCAGAATAATGAGTGCAGCTCTGGAGTATAATACAGGATGGAAATCAGGATCAGTAATGTAATGTATGTACACAATGACTGCACCAACAGAATAGTGAGTGCAGCTCTGGAGAATAATACAGGATGTAACTCAGGCTCAGTACAGGATCAGTAATGTAATGTACACAGTGACTGCACCAGCACAATAGTGAGTGCAGCTCTGGAGAATAATGCAGGATGTAACTCAGGATCATTAATGTAACTCAGGATCAGCAATGTAATGTATGTACACAGTGACTGCACCAACAGAATAGTGAGTGAAGCTCTGGAGTATAATACAGGATGTAACTCAGGATCAGTAATGTAATGTATGTACACAGTGACTGCACCAGCAGAATAGTGAGTGAAGCTCTGGAGTATAATACAGGATGTAACTCAGGATCAGTAATGTAATGTATGTACACAGTGACTGCACCAGCAGAATAGTGAGTGAAGCTCTGGAGTATAATACAGGATGTAACTCAGGATCAGTAATGTAATGTATGTACACAGTGACTGCACCAGCAGAATAGTGAGTGAAGCTCTGGAGTATAATACAGGATGTAACTCAGGATCAGTAATGTAATGTATGTACACAGTGACTGCACCAGCAGAATAGTGAGTGCAGCTCTGGAGTATAATACAGGATGTAACTCAGGATCTGTACAGGATCAGTAATGTAATGTATGTACACAGTGACTGCACCAGCAGAATAGTGAGTGCAGCTCTGGAGTATAATAATGGATGTAACTCAGGATCAGTAATGTATGTACACAGTGACTGCACCAGCAGAATAGTGAGTGCAGCTCTGGAGTATAATACAGGACATAACTCAGGATCAGTAATGTAATGTATGTACACAGTGACTGCACCAACAGAATAGTGAGTGCAGCTCTGGAGTATAATACAGGATGTAACTCAGGCTCAGTACAGGATCAGTAATGTAATGTACACAGTGACTGCACCAGCACAATAGTGAGTGCAGCTCTGGAGAATAATACAGGATGTAACTCAGGATCAGTAATGTAACTCAGGATCAGTAATGTAATGTATGTACACAGTGACTGCACAAACAGAATAGTGAGTGCAGCTCTGGAATATAATACAGGATGTAACTCAGGATCAGTAATGTATGTACACAGTGACTGCATCAGCAGAATAGTGAGTGCAGCTCTGGAGTATAATACAGGATGTAACCCAGGATCAGTACAGGATCAGTAATGCAATGTATGTACACAGTGACTGCATCAGCAGAATAGTGAGTGCAGCTCTGGAGTATAATACAGGATGTAACTCAGGATCAGTAATGTAATGTATGTCCACAGTGACTGCACCAGCAGAATAGTGAGTGCAGCTCTGGAGTATAATACAGGATGTAACTCAGGATCAGTAATGTAATGCATGTACACAGTGACTGCACCAGCAGAATAGTGAGTGAAGCTCTGGAGTATAATACAGGATGTAACTCAGGATCTGTACAGGATCAGTTATGTAATGTATGTACACAGTGACTGCACCAGCAGAATAGTGAGTGCAGCTCTGGAGTATAATACAGGATGTAACTCAGGATCAGCAATGTAATGTATGTACACAGTGACTGCACCAGCAGAATAGTGAGTGCAGCTCTGGAGTATAATACAGGATGTAACTCAGGATCTGTACAGGATCAGTAATGTAACGTATGTACACAGTGACTGCATCAGCAGAATAGTAAGTGCAGCTCTGGAGTATAATACAGGATGTAACTCAGGATCAGTAATGTAATGTATGTACACAGTGACTGCATCAGCAGAATAGTGAGTGCAGCTCTGGAGTATAATACCGGATGTAACTCAGGATCAGTAATGTAATGTATGTACACAGTGACTGCACCAGCAGAATAGTGAGTGCAGCTCTGGAGTATAATACAAGACATAACTTAGGATCAGTAATGTAATGTATGTCCACAGTGACTGCACCAGCAGAATAGTGAGTGAAGCTCTGGAGTATAATACAGGATGTAACTCAGGATCAGTAATGTAATGTATGTACACAGTGACTGCACCAGCAGAATAGTGAGTGCAGCTCTGGAGTATAATACAGGATGTAACTCAGGATCTGTACAGGATCAGTAATGTAATGTATGTACACAGTGACTGCACCAGCAGAATAGTGAGTGCAGCTCTGGAGTATAATACAGGATGTAACTCAGGATCTGTACAGGATCAGTAATGTAACGTATGTATACAGTGACTGCATCAGCAGAATAGTAAGTGCAGCTCTGGAGTATAATACAGGATGTAACTCAGGATCAGTAATGTAATGTATGTACACAGTGACTGCATCAGCAGAATAGTGAGTGCAGCTCTGGAGTATAATACAGGATGTAACTCAGGATCAGTAATGTAATGTATGTACACAGTGACTGCACCAGCAGAATAGTGAGCGCAGCTCTGGAGTATAATACAGGATGTAACTCAGGATCAGTAATGTAATGTATGTACACAGTGACTGCACCAGCAGAATAGTGAGTGCAGCTCTGGAGTATAATACAGGATGTAACTCAGGATCAGTACAGGATCAGTAATGTATGTACACAGTGACTGCACCAGCAGAATAGTGAGTGCAGCTCTGGAGTATAATACAGGATGTAACTCAGGATCAGTAATGCAATGTATGTACACAGTGACTGCATCAGCAGAATAGTGAGTGCAGCTCTGGAGTATAATACAGGATGTAACTCAGGATCAGTAATGTAATGTATGTACACAGTGACTGCACCAGCACAATAGTGAGTGCAGCTCTGGAGAATAATACAGGATGTAACTCAGGATCAGTAATGTAATGTATGTACACAGTGACTGCACCAACAGAATAGTGAGTGCAGCTCTGGAGTATAATACAGGATGTAACTCAGGATCAGTAATGTATGTACACGGTGACTGCACCAGCAGAATAGTGAGTGCAGCTCTGGAGTATAATACAGGATGTAACCCAGCATCAGCACAGGATCAGTAATGTAATGTATGTACACAGTGACTGCATCAGCAGAATAGTGAGTGCAGCTCTGGATTATAATACAGGATGTAACTCAGGATCAGTAATGTAATGTATATACACAGTGACTGCACCAGCAGAATAGTGAGTGCAGCTCTGGAGTATAATACAGGATGTAACTCAGGATCAGTAATGTAATGTATGTACACAGTGACTGCACCAGCAGAATAGTGAGTGCAGCTCTGGAGTATAATACAGGATGTAAATCAGGATCAGTAATGTAATGCATGTACACAGTGACTGCATCAGCAGAATAATGAGTGCAGCTCTGGAGTATAATACAGGATGGAAATCAGGATCAGTAATGTAATGTATGTACACAATGACTGCACCAACAGAATAGTGAGTGCAGCTCTGGAGAATAATACAGGATGTAACTCAGGCTCAGTACAGGATCAGTAATGTAATGTACACAGTGACTGCACCAGCACAATAGTGAGTGCAGCTCTGGAGAATAATGCAGGATGTAACTCAGGATCAGTAATGTAACTCAGGATCAGCAATGTAATGTATGTACACAGTGACTGCACCAACAGAATAGTGAGTGCAGCTCTGGAGTATAATACAGGATGTAACTCAGGATCAGTAATGTAATGTATGTACACAGTGACTGCACCAGCAGAATAGTGAGTGAAGCTCTGGAGTATAATACAGGATGTAACTCAGGATCAGTAATGTAATGTATGTACACAGTGACTGCACCAGCAGAATAGTGAGTGAAGCTCTGGAGTATAATACAGGATGTAACTCAGGATCAGTAATGTAATGCATGTACACAGTGACTGCACCAGCAGAATAGTGAGTGCAGCTCTGGAGTATAATACAGGATGTAACTCAGGATCTGTACAGGATCAGTAATGTAATGTATGTACACAGTGACTGCACCAGCAGAATAGTGAGTGCAGCTCTGGAGTATAATAATGGATGTAACTCAGGATCAGTAATGTATGTACACAGTGACTGCACCAGCAGAATAGTGAGTGCAGCTCTGGAGTATAATACAGGACATAACTCAGGATCAGTAATGTAATGTATGTACACAGTGACTGCACCAGCAGAATAGTGAGTGCAGCTCTTGAGAATAATACAGGATGTAACTCAGGATCAGTAATGTAACTCAGGATCAGTAATGTAATGTATGTACACAGTGACTGCACAAACAGAATAGTGAGTGCAGCTCTGGAATATAATACAGGATGTAACTCAGGATCAGTAATGTATGTACACAGTGACTGCATCAGCAGAATCGTGAGTGCAGCTCTGGAGTATAATACAGGATGTAACCCAGGATCAGTACAGGATCAGTAATGTAATGTATGTACACAGTGACTGCATCAGCAGAATAGTGAGTGCAGCTCTGGAGTATAATACAGGATGTAACTCAGGATCAGTAATGTAATGTATGTCCACAGTGACTGCACCAGCAGAATAGTGAGTGCAGCTCTGGAGTATAATACAGGATGTAACTCAGGATCAGTAATGTAATGCATGTACACAGTGACTGCACCAGCAGAATAGTGAGTGAAGCTCTGGAGTATAATACAGGATGTAACTCAGGATCTGTACAGGATCAGTTATGTAATGTATGTACACAGTGACTGCACCAGCAGAATAGTGAGTGCAGCTCTGGAGTATAATACAGGATGTAACTCAGGATCAGCAATGTAATGTATGTACACAGTGACTGCACCAGCAGAATAGTGAGTGCAGCTCTGGAGTATAATACAGGATGTAACTCAGGATCTGTACAGGATCAGTAATGTAACGTATGTACACAGTGACTGCATCAGCAGAATAGTAAGTGCAGCTCTGGAGTATAATACAGGATGTAACTCAGGATCAGTAATGTAATGTATGTACACAGTGACTGCATCAGCAGAATAGTGAGTGCAGCTCTGGAGTATAATACCGGATGTAACTCAGGATCAGTAATGTAATGTATGTACACAGTGACTGCACCAGCAGAATAGTGAGTGCAGCTCTGGAGTATAATACAAGACATAACTTAGGATCAGTAATGTAATGTATGTCCACAGTGACTGCACCAGCAGAATAGTGAGTGAAGCTCTGGAGTATAATACAGGATGTAACTCAGGATCAGTAATGTAATGTATGTACACAGTGACTGCACCAGCAGAATAGTGAGTGCAGCTCTGGAGTATAATACAGGATGTAACTCAGGATCTGTACAGGATCAGTAATGTAATGTATGTACACAGTGACTGCACCAGCAGAATAGTGAGTGCAGCTCTGGAGTATAATACAGGATGTAACTCAGGATCAGTACAGGATCAGTAATGTATGTACACAGTGACTGCACCAGCAGAATAGTGAGTGCAGCTCTGGAGTATAATACAGGATGTAACTCAGGATCAGTAATGCAATGTATGTACACAGTGACTGCATCAGCAGAATAGTGAGTGCAGCTCTGGAGTATAATACAGGATGTAACTCAGGATCAGTAATGTAATGTATGTACACAGTGACTGCACCAGCACAATAGTGAGTGCAGCTCTGGAGAATAATACAGGATGTAACTCAGGATCAGTAATGTAATGTATGTACACAGTGACTGCACCAACAGAATAGTGAGTGCAGCTCTGGAGTATAATACAGGATGTAACTCAGGATCAGTAATGTATGTACACAGTGACTGCACCAGCACAATAGTGAGTGCAGCTCTGGAGTATAATACAGGATGTAACTCAGGATCAGTAATGTATGTACACAGTGACTGCACCAGCAGAATAGTGAGTGCAGCTCTGGAGTATAATACAGGATGTAACCCAGGATCAGCACAGGATCAGTAATGTATTGTATGTACACAGTGACTGCATCAGCAGAATAGTGAGTGCAGCTCTGGATTATAATACAGGATGTAACTCAGGATCAGTAATGTAATGTATATACACAGTGACTGCACCAGCAGAATAGTGAGTGCAGCTCTGGAGTATAATACAGGATGTAACTCAGGATCAGTAATGTAATGTATGTACACAGTGACTGCACCAGCAGAATAGTGAGTGCAGCTCTGGAGTATAATACAGGATGTAAATCAGGATCAGTAATGTAATGCATGTACACAGTGACTGCATCAGCAGAATAATGAGTGCAGCTCTGGAGTATAATACAGGATGGAAATCAGGATCAGTAATGTAATGTATGTACACAATGACTGCACCAACAGAATAGTGAGTGCAGCTCTGGAGAATAATACAGGATGTAACTCAGGCTCAGTACAGGATCAGTAATGTAATGTACACAGTGACTGCACCAGCACAATAGTGAGTGCAGCTCTGGAGAATAATGCAGGATGTAACTCAGGATCAGTAATGTAACTCAGGATCAGCAATGTAATGTATGTACACAGTGACTGCACCAACAGAATAGTGAGTGCAGCTCTGGAGTATAATACAGGATGTAACTCAGGATCAGTAATGTATGTACACAGTGACTGCACCAGCAGAATAGTGAGTGCAGCTCTGGAGTATAATACAGGATGTAACCCAGGATCAGTACAGGATCAGTAATGTAAAGTATGTACACAGTGACTGCATCAGCAGAATAGTGAGTGCAGCTCTGGAGTATAATACAGGATGTAACTCAGGATCAGTAATGTAATGTATGTACACAGTGATTGCACCAGCAGAATAGTGAGTGCAGCTCTGGAGTATAATACAGGATGTAACTCAGGATCAGTAATGTAATGTATGTACACAGTGACTGCACCAGCAGAATAGTGAGTGCAGCTCTGGAGTATAATACAGGATGTAACTCAGGATCAGTAATGTAATGTATGTACACAGTGACTGCACCAGCAGAATAGGGAGTGCAGCTCTGGAGTATAATACAGGATGTAACTCAGGATCAGTAATGTAATGTATGTACACAGTGACTGCACCAGCAGAATAGTGAGTGCAGCTCTGGAGTATAATACAGGATGTAACTCAGGATCAGTAATGTAATGTATGTACACAGTGACTGCATCAGCAGAATAGTGAGTGCAGCTCTGGAGTATAATACAGGATGTAACTCCGGTTCAGTAATGTAATGTATGTACACAGTGACTACACCAGCAGAATAGTGAGTGCAGCTCTGGAGTATAATACAGGATGTAACTCAGGATCAGTAATGTAATGTATGTACACAGTGACTGCACCAGCAGAATAGTGAGTGCAGCTCTGGAGTATAATACAGGATGTAACTCAGGATCAGTAATGTAATGTATGTACACAGTGACTGCACCAGCAGAATAGTGAGTGCAGCTCTGGAATATAATACAGGATGTAACTCAGGATCAGTAATGTAATGTATGTACACAGTGACTGCACCAGCAGAATAGTGAGTGCAGCTCTGGAGTATAATACAGGATGTAACTCAGGATCAGTAATGTAATGTATGTACACAGTGACTGCACCAGCAGAATAGTGAGTGAAGCTCTGGAGTATAATACAGGATGTAACTCAGGATCAGTAATGTAATGCATGTACACAGTGACTGCACCAGCAGAATAGTGAGTGCAGCTCTGGAGTATAATACAGGATGTAACTCAGGATCTGTACAGGATCAGTAATGTAATGTATGTACACAGTGACTGCACCAGCAGAATAGTGAGTGCAGCTCTGGAGTATAATAATGGATGTAACTCAGGATCAGTAATGTATGTACACAGTGACTGCACCAGCAGAATAGTGAGTGCAGCTCTGGAGTATAATACAGGACATAACTCAGGATCAGTAATGTAATGTATGTACACAGTGACTGCACCAACAGAATAGTGAGTGCAGCTCTGGAGTATAATACAGGATGTAACTCAGGCTCAGTACAGGATCAGTAATGTAATGTACACAGTGACTGCACCAGCACAATAGTGAGTGCAGCTCTGGAGAATAATACAGGATGTAACTCAGGATCAGTAATGTAACTCAGGATCAGTAATGTAATGTATGTACACAGTGACTGCACAAACAGAATAGTGAGTGCAGCTCTGGAATATAATACAGGATGTAACTCAGGATCAGTAATGTATGTACACAGTGACTGCATCAGCAGAATAGTGAGTGCAGCTCTGGAGTATAATACAGGATGTAACCCAGGATCAGTACAGGATCAGTAATGTAATGTATGTACACAGTGACTGCATCAGCAGAATAGTGAGTGCAGCTCTGGAGTATAATACAGGATGTAACTCAGGATCAGTAATGTAATGTATGTACACAGTGACTGCACCAGCAGAATAGCGAGTGCAGCTCTGGAGTATAATACAGGATGTAACTCAGGATCAGTAATGTAATGCATGTACACAGTGACTGCACCAGCAGAATAGTGAGTGCAGCTCTGGAGTATAATACAGGATGTAACTCAGGATCTGTACAGGATCAGTAATGTAATGTATGTACACAGTGACTGCACCAGCAGAATAGTGAGTGCAGCTCTGGAGTATAATACTGGATGTAACTCAGGATCAGTACAGGATCAGTAATGTATGTACACAGTGACTGCACCAGCAGAATAGTGAGTGCAGCTCTGGAGTATAATACAAGACATAACTCAGGATCAGTAATGTAATGTATGTACACAGTGACTGCACCAGCAGAATAGTGAGTGAAGCTCTGGAGTATAATACAAGATGTAACTCAGGATCAGTAATGTAATGTATGTACACAGTGACTGCACCAGCAGAATAGTGAGTGCAGCTCTGGAGTATAATACAGGATGTAACTCAGGATCAGTACAGGATCAGTAATGTATGTACACAGTGACTGCACCAGCAGAATAGTGAGTGCAGCTCTGGAGTATAATACAGGATGTAACTCAGGATCAGTAATGTAATGTATGTACACAGTGACTGCATCAGCAGAATAGTGAGTGCAGCTCTGGAGTATAATACAGGATGTAACTCAGGATCAGTTATGTCATGTATGTACACAGTGACTGCACCAGCAGAATAGTGAGTGCAGCTCTGGAGTATAATACAGGATGTAAATCAGGATCAGTAATGTAATGCATGTACACAGTGACTGCACCAGCAGAATAGTGAGTGCAGCTCTGGAGTATAATACAGGATGTAACTCAGGATCAGTAATGTAATGTATGTACACAGTGACTGCACCAGCACAATAGTGAGTGCAGCTCTGGAGAATAATACAGGATGTAACTCAGGATCAGTAATGTATGTACACAGTGACTGCACCAGCAGAATAGTGAGTGCAGCTCTGGAGTATAATACAGGATGTAACTCAGGATCAGTAATGTATGTACACAGTGACTGCACCAGCAGAATAGTGAGTGCAGCTCTGGAGTATAATACAGGATGTAACCCAGGATCAGCACAGGATCAGTAATGTAATGTATGTACACAGTGACTGCATCAGCAGAATAGTGAGTGCAGCTCTGGAGTATAATACAGGATGTAACTCAGGATCAGTAATGTAATGTATGTACACAGTGACTGCATCAGCAGAATAGTGAGTGCAGCTCTGGAGTATAATACAGGATGTAACTCAGGATCAGTAATGTAATGTATGTACACAGTGACTGCACCAGCAGAATAGTGAGTGCAGCTCTGGAGTATAATACAGGATGTAAATCAAGATCAGTAATGTAATGCATGTACACAGTGACTGCACCAGCAGAATAATGAGTGCAGCTCTGGAGTATAATACAGGATGGAAATCAGGATCAGTAATGTAATGTATGTACACAATGACTGCACCAACAGAATAGTGAGTGCAGCTCTGGAGAATAATACAGGATGTAACTCAGGCTCAGTACAGGATCAGTAATGTAATGTACACAGTCACTGCACCAGCACAATAGTGAGTGCAGCTCTGGAGAATAATACAGGATGTAACTCAGGATCAGTAATGTAACTCAGGATCAGTAATGTAATGTATGTACACAGTGACTGCACCAACAGAATAGTGAGTGCAGCTCTGGAGTATAATACAGGATGTAACTCAGGATCAGTAATGTATGTACACAGTGACTGCACCAGCAGAATAGCGAGTGCAGCTCTGGAGTATAATGCAGGATGTAACCCAGGATCAGTACAGGATCAGTAATGTAATGTATGTATACAGTGACTGCATCAGCAGAATAGTGAGTGCAGCTCTGGAGTATAATACAGGATGTAACTCAGGATCAGTAATGTAATGTATGTACACAGTGATTGCACCAGCAGAATAGTGAGTGCAGCTCTGGAGTATAATACAGGATGTAACTCAGGATCAGTAATGTAATGTATGTACACAGTGACTGCACCAGCAGAATAGTGAGTGCAGCTCTGGAGTATAATACAGGATGTAACTCAGGATCAGTAATGTAATGTATGTACACAGTGACTGCACCAACAGAATAGTGAGTGCAGCTCTGGAGTATAATACAGGATGTAACTCAGGATCAGTAATGTAATGTATGTACACAGTGACTGCACCAACAGAATAGTGAGTGCAGCTCTGGAGTATAATGCAGGATGTAACCCAGGATCAGTACAGGATCAGTAATGTAATGTATGTACACAGTGACTGCATCAGCAGAATAGTGAGTGCAGCTCTGGAGTATAATACAGGATGTAACTCAGGATCAGTAATGTATGTACACAGTGACTGCACCAGCAGAATAGTGAGTGCAGCTCTGGAGTATAATGCAGGATGTAACCCAGGATCAGTACAGGATCAGTAATGTAATGTATGTACACAGTGACTGCATCAGCAGAATAGTGAGTGCAGCTCTGGAGTATAATACAGGATGTAACTCAGGATCAGTAATGTAATGTATGTACACAGTGATTGCACCAGCAGAATAGTGAGTGCAGCTCTGGAGTATAATACAGGATGTAACTCAGGATCAGTAATGTAATGTATGTACACAGTGACTGCACCAGCAGAATAGTGAGTGCAGCTCTGGAGTATAATACAGGATGTAACTCAGGATCAGTAATGTAATGTATGTACACAGTGACTGCACCAGCAGAATAGGGAGTGCAGCTCTGGAGTATAATACAGGATGTAACTCAGGATCAGTAATGTAATGTATGTACACAGTCATTGCACCAGCAGAATAGTGAGTGCAGCTCTGGAGTATAATACAGGATGTAACTCAGGATCAGTAATGTAATGTATGTACACAGTGACTGCACCAGCAGAATAGTGAGTGCAGCTCTGGAGTATAATACAGGACGTAACTTGTTACAAAATGTAATGTAGATACAGACTTTGAAGTAGCTTACATCTATAAAAAGAAAACCTATAGAGAGAAAAATTGTAATTCTCACAAACATGAGAAGAGGTAGCATCAAATTCTATCAAGAACCGATCACCTCACTTCCATACCACAGTTCCGTCTCTTCAGTTTTCCTTTACGTTCCCTTTTCTTAATTCTTCCTCTTTTCACTTCTTAAGAAAGGTCACTGAATATATTTGATGGCAGCAGCACCCCCCCCCCAAAAAAAATTATATATATATTAAAAAAAAAGGTAAAAATGTGAAAATTTTATATTTTCTTTTAAAAATATTTCAAGTTGCCAAATTAGTTGCCCCATGTACAGTGTGGTTCCTGGGTACATTGGGCTCATTAGCGGAAATTACCCCCATGGGCCACTATACAGTGTATTGCTTATGGTGGTCCCGCTCTCCATTGACCAGTTTGACCCAGATGCCAAAACCCATGACCCATGGTGATCTGGGTAAACAAGTCTCACTATTGGGGGGATAGACAGGGGGCACACACACTTAGGGTATAGCCAGATGGCGAAACTTACCAAATGCGCCCAAATCTCGGCCCACTTATATGGCCAAATGGCGCACAATTATGTCTCATATAAGCTTTGTCCACATCTGGCCGTACCCTTAAAGCTGGCCCTGGGCTAACAAGCTGTATAGAATTTTTAAGGACTTGTTAAAAGAGGTCAATAAAAAAATATACAATTTAATTTCATAAATAAAGAAAAAAAAATTAAAAATGTACAAAATCTTAAAAAATGTATAAAGTCAAAAATTGTAGAAAAATACAAAACAGAAAAAAAAAGAAAAAAATCACGAACCTACAAAACCCCAAAACTGTGCATAATGCACAAGAATCATACACAATTTTTAATTCTGTCATTTTCAATTTGTGCAATTTTTGTGAATTTTGTGCGTTTTTTAGAATATGTGAATTGTGCAATTTTGGGGGTTTTGGAAGTTTAATAATTTTTCTTTTGTAAATTTTGTCATTTTCAAACATGATGAAGAGCTTAAAATTTACCAAAACTTTAAATCCTAAAAGTTCACAAGGCTAAAAAAAAATTCACAAATCATAAAATCTACAAAAGAACAGTAAATGATTTATTCCAGGTTAAAACACATTCATTTGGGGGCAGAGTTATCTAAAAAGTATAGCAAAAAGACAGAAGCACAAACTACATTTTGCCACCCAAAAAAAAAAAAAAGCTGAAATGACATCATCCATTTCACATATAAACAAATAATTTCCAGTCATTTACTCAACTATATTTATCCAGGACTAAATATGGCACAAAAGTCCCGTACCCCTTCTTATTCTGAGCGTGGGAATGCGGTATCACATAACTGTAGGCAACAATTTTTGATTTATTTATTTAGTACAAGGAAAAAACTTCACTCCTCAAGAGCAAGATGTATTCAATGACAATCATGTTCTGTATTCTCCCCAAATTCCCCTACATATCCTGTGCATGGGAACCACTGTGTCCGTCTGCCCCATGCTCTGTAACAATACACTGAATGAAACAGCTATCTCTGCCCCTCTCACAGCGCACACTCACAGCACATTCTTACTAAGCCAAACAGCTACAGCCGAGTGCTTAGGACAGTGGGACAGGAAAACTTCCATCTTGGCTCAATGCATTTCTCCCTCATTGCCTCTTAACAAGCCACAAAACGTGGCTCAGTGGGGTGGTGCTTTTCCAAATTGCCCCAAAACAAGCCACTTTGTGGTAGAAATCTACTTCTAAATGGAAAACACATAAAATACAGTTGAGCAGAAAACTAAGAGTTAAAATATTCTGGAGTACTTAGGCTGGGGTTTCATGGCTACAACACCAGTCGGACGGCCAAAGATCGCAATGGGCCGCTACTACATAGTACAGGTGAATTAGGGGTCCCATCGGAGCCCATTATGGTACCTCAACCACGACAAACAAATCACTAAAAACTGACTTTTTGAGACTTGCTTGTTGTAGTACTGTAGGGGGGCACAATATGCTGCGATGTTGCAGGGGCTCATAGTGACTTGACACACTGAAAGTCACAGTGTAATCGATTAATGCCATGTTAATGAGAAAAAAATACCTAGTAAGGCCCCATTTACACGAGGAAATGCATAGAAATCCAGGGGTCTCATAGTTATGTACCAGAATGAGCCCCCGCCTGCCAATGAACAACCCATAGGGTTCCCATTATCACATCTTGGGTTCCTAATGGGGGAAATAGATATATCTTCCCCATCTTACCATTTAAATGCTATGGTCACTGTTCACCACAACATCCAAGGCGCTAAACTACTTCGATCAGAACTATCACAGGTGTCATGAACCCACCTCATACAAAATACTCCAGACAGCCCTTTCGGCATCACGGCCTTCTCCAGCTCATGGTCTACATGGAAGCCAAGTGACCCCCGCCAATTGCAGTATACCACTCGGCATATGGAAGACAGAGGGCCACCTCTATGAATCCAGTCAAACCTGAGCTATCGTGTAATACTCCATTACCGCCAGCAGTGGCCACTGTAGGACTAACGTGAGGACAGACGTGGCTTCTGAAGGCAGATCCCCGGCAATCAGTTGATCAATGGGCGATTCTTATGTTAAAGGGGGTTTTCTCTTTTACTTATTTTGAGCTCTTGTGTTGTGACCATTGTCAGGTGGCGTCATGTCTGTGCAGATGTCTGGAAGAAAAATGGTGAATATGCGCCAGAAACTCCACCTCTATCTATTATGTGCTAAGTGTAACTGCTGGAAGCAAATCTGGCACATAAGCATGGCTATATGTATGAAAATGACCACTTATGTTAAAAAAGGAGGCAGGATTCTGACTGGTTGCTATGGCAATAGGTTTTTTCTTTTATATATTTGCCTTCTTTTCTAGGTTGGGCCTAAGCGATCACTGCCAGCACTAACTCTGCTCACAGAAATCAATGGCCGAACAGGAAGCGGCATGCGAGTAGGCACGGGGCGGGAAGCGGCATGCGAGTAGGCACGGGGCGGGAAGCGGCATGCGAGTAGGCACAGGGCGGGAAGCGGCATGCGAGTAGGCACAGGGCGGGAAGCGGCATGCGAGTAGGCACAGGGCGGGAAGCGGCATGCGAGTAGGCACAGGGCGGGAAGCGGCATGCGAGTAGGCACAGGGCGGGAAGCGGCATGCGAGTAGGCACGGGGCAGGAAGTGACATGCAAGTAGGCACGGGGCAGGAAGTGACATACGAGTAAGCACAGGACAGGAAGTGACATGCGAGTAGGCACGGGACAGGAAGTGACATACGAGTAAGCACAGGACAGGAAGTGACATGCGAGTAGGCACGGGACAGGAAGTGACATACGAGTAGGCACAAACGTGAATAAGGAAAAATGTGGATATCCTGCACTGCTGATGGATGGTAAGGCAAATCCAGGTACACTCAGGATAGGTATACGTTTTTTATTGTTGACGCGTTTCGAAGTAACCTACTTCTTCCTCAGGACAAGAAACCAATATATTTTATCTTATTTAAAAAAAAATATTAACCAGATAAAACTATTGTGCTTGTTTTTGCTTCTTAGCATTTTATTAATACGAATAGGCATGGGACAGGAAGTGACATACAAGTAGGCACGGGACAGGAAGTGACATACGAGTAGGCATGGGACAGGAAGTGACATACGAGTAGGCACGGGACAGGACGTGACATACGAGTAGGCACGGGACAGGAAGTGACATACGAGTAGGCACGGGACAGAAAGTGTCATACGAGTAGACACTTGACCCCTCACATCTCACTGCCAGCCCCATGTTATATGCGAATGTCCTCAGAATTACAAAAGAAAATTGGCAATTATTGGCACCCTGTCCATCACATGCACAGCTCGTCACTGGGGGCACCCTGTCCACCACATGGTACAATATTACTTGTACATGATATGAACAGCCAGGAAAGGGGAGAGTCAGCTCACCATATCTAGTTGCACCTTGTTTAGGACAGGACACATCCTATGGAGCCACCCCAGTCCAGGTCGATATGGGAATGCAGGAAAAAAAAAAAAGATTCTCCAGCGATGAAAAATTAGGTACGTATACCACGACTCAGGCTTAAAGCCGAAACACGTTGGTTTATCTGATGATCTGTGGTTTGTCGAAAATACTGGATTTTAAAGTTTGTAAATAAATGTGAAGTTTTAGACGTAGCTCATTTCTCATGGCTGGAGAATCTTGTTTTTGTTGTCCACCACACGGTACAGCCCATCGCTATGGGGGCACCCTGCCCACCACAAGGTACAGCCCATTGCTATGGGGGCACCCTGCCCACCACACGGTACAGCCCATCGCTATGGGGGCACCCTGCCCACCACACGGTACAGCCCATCGCTATGGGGGCACCCTGCCCACCACACGGTACAGCCCATCGCTATGGGGGCACCCTGCCCACCACACGGTACAGCCCATCGCTATGGGGGCTCCCTGTCCACCACACGGTACAGCCCATCGCTATGGGGGCTCCCTGTCCACCACACGGTACAGCCCATCGCTATGGGGGCACCCTGCCCACCACACGGTACAGCCCATCGCTATGGGGGCACCCTGCCCACCACACGGTACAGCCCATCGCTATGGGGGCACCCTGCCCACCACACGGTACAGCCCATCGCTATGGGGGCACCCTGCCCACCACACGGTACAGCCCATCGCTATGGGGGCTCCCTGTCCACCACACGGTACAGCCCATCGCTATCGGGGCACCCTGCCCACCACACGGTACAGCCCATCGCTATCGGGGCACCCTGCCCACCACACGGTACATTCCATCGCTATGGGGTCACCCTGCCCACCACACGGTACAGCCCATTGCTATGGGGTCACCCTGCCCACCACACGGTACAGCCCATCGCTATGGGGGCACCCTGTCCATTATTATAATTTCACATTTTCCGTAAAAACTTTCAATTTAGAAAACAAAACGCCAAATATTCCCATTTTCATCTCATTATTCCGTAAACACATTTTGGCTTCAAAGTTGGTATTTTTAGTTCCTAAAAACAAATTTTCCAGTCCAGCTGTGCAGGAAGCTCCGAGCTCCCAGAGTGAAGAGACAGAAACCAGTCAGGGAGCGCGGATTACTGACAGGACTCACATCATCTCATACATTAACTCCTGCCCTCGTAATGTGTACACAGCCACCCTGCAGATCAGAACGCTCCTGAATTTATACCTCGACTGAGGTCCTTTTACTCGTAAAGGGGATCTGTTATCAGAAAATGACCAATTGTTTAAGTTAGGTTTTTGTGCTACAAGTTTTTTTTTAAAAAAAAATTTAGCGATTTTTCTTAAAATATAAAATTAGTAACCTTGCAATTTTCACACTGGCCACTGGGGCTTTTTTAGACTTATACATCCAGGAAGAGTTTTCAGCAGTCTCATTATCTTCAGAGGCAGGATCACAATGTTTCATAATACCCCTGTACACAGCTGATAACACAGGATCCACCATTCACAATAGGTGATATCACAGCTCACCTCCTCCTCCTCCTGTACAATGACTAATAACACCTCTATATACAGTAGATAACACAGGATCCGATATATTATATATATATATATATATATATATATATATATATATATATATATATATATCCTTTTTTCCTTTATATGTGTAAGTGCAGTTTGTGGATGAAGTGTGCAGATCTTGCAGACATCTTCCCTGTCAGCCATTGATTCTGATCCGGAGGATCCATGAATATTTCAGTGTCTGGCGGCTGCATCCTGCAGGCACTAGCGGGAGCTTGCACAGGCTGGGTGACCTTTCCTCCCTGTAGGCGAGCAGTAATGGAGTAAACATCTTAAAGGGACGCGTCTCTATGCGGTCTGCAGACATAAAAGACGGCGGTAAAAGAGCTGTTTATATTGTTCGCTCCATGTCACCGCTAAAACAGCTCGACAGTGTTTGAACCCTGGCAAACAGCACCTCGTATCTCAGCTGTCCGACAATACACTGCGCACAGGGACTCTGACAGGTTTGTAGCTCCGCTCCATTCAAATAAGTAAAGATGAGCTGTAATACCAAACACGGCCTGTGTGCAAATGTGGCGCTATTTTCCATTTTGAATCTTTTTCTGGCAGCCCATAGACATGTCATACCTCACCTATTACCATTGTGGGGGGGGGGGGTTACACTACATTCACACGGTGTCAAAACACAACACAATCACATAATATGACATTCACAGAAAATATTTCTGCCAGATGCCGATATGACGAGCAGTTCATCATTTATACAGGAAGAGGAGGATGCGAGAGGGTGGACAGCGCACACGATGACGGGAAAGAAAGAAGGAAAGAGAGAAAGAAAGGAAAGAAAGAAGGAAAGGGAGAGAAAGAAAGGAAGGAAAGAAGGAAAGAAAAGAAAAAAGGAAAGAAAAGAAAGAAGGAAGGAAAGAAAGAAAGAAGGAAGGAAAGAAAGAAAGAAGGAAGGAAAGAAAGGGAGAGAAAGAAAGGAGAGAAATAGAAAAGATGGAAAAAAGCAATAAAAAGAAAGGACGAAGGAATAGAAGGAAAGAAAGAAAGAAGAAAAGACTAAAGCAATAATAAAAAGAAAGAAAGAAAAAAATTGGATATAGGAGAAAGGAAGGAAGGAAAAAAGAAAAGAGGAAAGGAAAGAAGAAAGGATGGAAGGAAGATAGAAAGATAGATATGAGCGCTAGATATAGGAGACATAAATAGTAGATATACAGAGAGAGATAATAGATCAGAGATATATAGATTTATAGAAAAATATTTATGAAATAGAGAAAGAAAGCAAGAAAAGGAAATGAAAGATTTGAGTGACAAGATAAATAGATAATAGATAGAAAATAAATAATAGATACTAGATATATAATATATAATAGATAGAAAATAGATAGATGATAGATAGATGATAGATAGATAATAGATAGATGATAGATAGATAATAGATAAATAATAGATAATAGATAGATAAAGAGATAGATGATAGATAATAGATAGATAATAGATAGATAATAGATAGATAATAGATGATAGATAATACATAGATAATAGATAGATAATAGATGATAGATATATAATAGATAATAGATAGATAAAGAGATAGATAATAGATGATAGATAATAGATAGATAATAGATAGATGATAGATAATAGATAGATAATAGATAGATGATAGATAATAGATAGATAATAGATAGATAATAGATAGATAGATAATAGATGATAGATAGATAGATAATAGATGATAGATAGATAGATAGGATGGGGGATGACTAGCTGATCGTGGTGGGGTCTGATGGCTGTGACCAGAGTTGGACTGGCCCACCAGAGAAGCGAAGAATCCTCCGGTGGGCCCTGGCTTATCCTTCAGGAAAGTTCATAGTGCAAACCTTGCAGCTGCTATGGGGCTCTTGAGTGGGAGCTAAAAGGTGAGCCCTCAGGATCAAATCCTCTGGTGGGCCCAATGTTCTTCCGTCTGACACTGGCTGTGACCCCCCCAACGATCTTGAGAACGGGCCTGCTAGACCCTTGCTCCATTTATTTGTTATGGGGCTTCCGGTGAGAGCGGGCGCAGTGCGTGGATATTTCCGTCAGTCCCACTGACAGTGAATGGAGGACGAGCACGCGCACCTCTGCTTCATCCACGTCAAGGATCTGCCTTCCTCATCTTGGAATCGGTGAGGTTTCCAGCGGTCGGACCCCTAGTGATCAGCAACTTATCCTCCCTTGCATGGAAAGGGGATAACTTATAAATACTTTCTCCATGACCTATAGAAAATATAAATGCCGACACCTCGGTACAAAGTTATATAATAGATGATTTAAGAAGGGAGTTCAGCGGTGACCCAGTAAATGATTGGGGGCTGCAATACCAGACACAGCCAATGAACAAAGGGGGCGCCATTTCTGCACTCAGACCCTTTTTTCTACTCCAGGGCAACCCATTTAAAGAGAAATCTGATTAGTAAGCAATTATGGACAATAGACGCCCGAAACAATCCTGTACTGATATTACTACTCACAGCTGAGAGTTTGTTACATTTGTATCCAATCTGGACTCCACACTGATACAATGGGTCATTGCTCATATCAGGACAGAAGAGAGAATTCAGCTCACAGATGATTATCTAGACTGGATGCAATTGTAACAAAGCCTCAGCTGTGAGAAGTACCAGGTCCATACAGTATTTTTGCCTCTGGAAGTGAACTGTAATGGCCCTAACTCACTTACAGCTAGCAGAGGCATTGAAAATAGTTAATGCTGTAGGTAAAACGACACCTCAGCTCTGCTACATCCGATAATCTCACACCGACAATTTCCACTCTGCTACATCTGTACTTGACTCACCTGTCGTCGTCTTCCCTTGGGTCGGATACATTTGTGAGCCGCGTCTCTCCGAAGTTTGGAGAAGTCAGACAGAAATAGGGAAATGAGTAAATGGCGAGATCCGGAGGGGACGCTGCAGGTCGTTTTTTTTGGGGGGGTTTAAACGAAATGTTGGATTTCTGCTGCGTCCTAACCCGAGCCTCCCATTCTGCTGTAATCCACAACACACAATGCACGCTCCTCCCTGCTGGGGAGAAACTCCACTTCCTCCTCAATAAACTCTCACTGCACAAGGGCACTTCATGCCCCATGATTATCACAAGCAGCAGAGACATCATAAAGAGACTGCAGAGAAGTGCGCAAAGGAGAAGAGCGTGTGTGCCACATACTCGGACCACTGATCAGCTCCAACATTAAAACCACTGCCATGGATAACACCGGAGAGATCACGCCGGTCCCACCAGTTTGTCAAGGATAACAACAGGGGCAATCAGGCAGATCCCACCGCTCTCACCAGTTTGTAAAGGATAACAGCAGGGGCAATCAGGCAGATCCCACCGCTCTCACCAGTTTGTCAAGGATAACAACAGGGGCAATCAGGCAGATCCCACCGCTCTCACCAGTTTGTCAAGGATAACAACAGGGGCAATCAGGCAGATCCCACCACTCTCACCAGTTTGTCAAGGATAACAGCAGCGGCAATCGGGCAGATCCCACAGCTCTCACCAGTTTGTCAAGGATAACAGCAGGGGCAATCAGGCAGATCCCACCGCTCTCACCAGTTTGTCAAGGATAACAGCAGGGGCAATCGGGCAGATCCCACCGCTCTCACAAGTTTGTCAAGGATAACAACAGGGGCAATCATGCTGATCCCATCGCTCTCACCAGTTTGTCAAGGATAACAGCAGGGGCAATCATTCAGATCCCACCGCTCTCACCAGTTTGTAAAGGATAACAGCAGGGGCAATCAGGCAGATCCCACCGCTCTCACCAGTTTGTCAAGGATAACAACAGGGGCAATCAGGCAGATCCCACCGCTCTCACCAGTTTGTCAAGGATAACAACAGGGGCAATCAGGCAGATCCCACCACTCTCACCAGTTTGTCAAGGATAACAGCAGCGGCAATCGGGCAGATCCCACAGCTCTCACCAGTTTGTCAAGGATAACAGCAGGGGCAATCAGGCAGATCCCACCGCTCTCACCAGTTTGTCAAGGATAACAACAGGGGCAATCGGACAGATCCCACCACTCTCACCAGTTTGTCAAGGATAACAGCAGGGGCAATCAGGCAGATCCCACCGCTCTCACCAGTTTGTCAAGGATAACAGCAGGGGCAATCGGGCAGATCCCACCGCTCTCACAAGTTTGTCAAGGATAACAACAGGGGCAATCATGCTGATCCCATCGCTCTCACCAGTTTGTCAAGGATAACAGCAGGGGCAATCATTCAGATCCCACCGCTCTCACCAGTTTGTCAAGGATAACAGCAGCGGCAATAGGGCAGATCCCACCGCTCTCACCAGTTTGTCAAGGATAACAGCAGGGGCAATCGGGCAGATTCCATCGCTCTCACCAGTTTGTCAAGGATAACAGCAGGGGAAATCGGGCAGATCCCATCGCTCTCACCAGTTTGTCAAGGATAACAGCAGGGGCAATCTGTCAGATCCCACCGCTCTCACCGGTTTGTAAAGGATAACAGCAGGGGCAATCGGGCAGATCTCACCACTGCCATCAATTCATCAAGGAGAACAGCAGGGTGAATCGCGCAGATCCCACCAGTTTGTCAAGGGACACACCTCCACTCCCACCAATTGTTAGGTCAATTATTTGACGAGCGATGGACGACGCATTCCAACACATGGAATATCTACACACACCCCGGTACGGACACGGCCAAGGCCAACTCGACAAAAACAAAAAAAGCCACCACCTATCGTTTATACAGGCCGATTGGACACCTATTTCAGGTAGCGCATGGCTTCAGGGGTGCGGTTTGCAGAGCCAGAGGAACAGAACTATTACATTTTAATCTGGAAAGGTAGGCAGTGTTTATAAAAAATAAAAAAAAGATGATACAAAATAATACGGTATATACAATTTCATAAAGTAAAAAAGGAATAACAAAAGAAAAGTACTAAACCTGATGTTGCAAGAATGGCTCTTATCTTTATGGAGGGAAGCAATCCGATTAGGAAAATGAAACATTCTCACAAAGAACTGTCTTCCAGAAATGAACAACGACAAAAACCCCAAACTAATTTTTATTAGAACAAGGTTACGCCCACATACCTCCCCTTGGTGAGCTCATATTGGGGCTGGTTGTAGGATGCTCTAGGTCTTTTAGAAGTTTAGGAGATCCCCAACTTTCAGGATATCTTCGCCCCTGGAAGTTCCAAGTGGTAGATATTGTTGCCATGTTTCTTATCACGATTTTACCTTTCTATAGAGATGAAACATGGCCTGGATAGCATCATCCTTTGTACCAATATTAAATTTGAGGTGTTCTTCCAGCCTTATGGTGATGTGAATGAATGCATTATGTTCGTCCCTTCGCTACTACCCCAAAAATATGTCTCCCATAAATATCGGATAGATACAAACCACAATATTGGTGGCTGGTTCTCAGAGCAGATCTCTACTGTAATTACCTATTCCACGACAGGAGGTCCTTACTTCAATGGAGATTGAAGTGTCAGCTCTTTCTTACTTCTCCAGTTAAAATTAATCCCATATGTGCGATGTGAGGGTGATATGTCCCCTCTCTGAAGAGGGGTTCATGAATTTTAATTTTCCTCTATTTCAGTCACCGACTATCCGCTGAACTCGGGATAGATTAGGCAGCCAGTAACAGTTCTTGAAAGGGCTCGTAGGAAGCTCCCGGCATGGGGCGGCACTCGTAGGAAGCTCCCGGCATGGGGCGGAACTCGTAGGACGCTCCCGGCATGGGGCGGCACTCGTAGGACGCTCCCGGCATGGGGCGGCACTCGTAGGACGCTCCCGGCATGGGGCGGCACTCGTAGGACATCCCCGGCATGTGGCAGCTCCCGTGGGGTGCTTCCAGAATGCAGCGGTTTTCGGGTATTTTTGGCACATGCCGGATCTTGTGGGGTATACTTGGTATATGGTGGGTCTTGTGGAGGGTCCCTGGTATAAAGTGATTAGTACCTACCAAACGTGGTCCAAGGAAGGAAAATTGTTAAGTAGTATGACGGCGATTGACTTCTAAGGTTCATTAATGCACATGCAGAATAAAGGCTAGCCAGTCTATATACAGTATATAGGGTATGTTTTGATGTAGTAGGGCTGTGCGTGTGTGTATGTAATGTAGCAGAGTTGTGCGTGTATGACAGACATATAGTGTGTGAATGGGAAAGTACTGTTGGGACATGGGACATCATACTTTAGGGGGGTGGACACTGGGGGGGCAGAAAAATAGTACCATACTATGTGGGAACACTAATAAGCTTTACAAGTAGCAATATTTCGGTGTGTGCGCATATAAAGAATTGGGCAAGGTTAGGGTACTGTTTTTTCATATCATCTGTGGGATGTGCTGGAAAACTAGTTGGATCCATGTAGGGCGCACCGAACCACGCTCAGGATCCGCAGCCCGAAACCACAGGACTCTTCCAGATCTTATGGAGTCCAGGCCTCCAGGGGTCAGAGAGGAGGAGCTGCACAACACGATCCGGTGGTTTTAATCTTATAGCATTTATACACATACGTCCACCTGACCGCTGCTAGACAGAAAACCTTTGTGTCAGCTCTTTCCAGGAAGCGACCTTGGAATGTCACCTGACGTGAGGCCGGCGCGGAGGAATGCAGTCGCGCAACACCTGATCCGCTCATAGACCTCATCCATGAAACGCTCCCGAAAAAGCTAAAGTCTAAAAAGAACGCACTAGAATAGGTGCAACATAAAAAGAAAAAAAAAAACACAGGTACCAGGAAGAAAAAGAAAAGAAAGTAGTGTGGATACGTTTCATCTTTGGGATCCTAGTATGATCGTGAACTCTGAGGCTCCCTCTAGTGGTGGCCGTGGGCAGACACAATGTGATCATTTTTGGTTTATGGGGAACAGATATGCTTTTTTTTTTTAAATTGTTCTCTGCCATATCTTTTTAAATAACTATATTACAAGCCAATTTATGCTTTCATTAGTCACAGCAAGTACAGCCCCTGAATGGGATAGGGATCGGAATAGGCATACATCAGGAGGCTCAGGATGAGCAGTGCCATAATATAGTCGACTAGGACTTTTTATTCAGTAGAGAAGTTGCACTCACCTATTCGCTTAGTCTGGGCATTGTAATGGTGTCCGCCAGCTTAGTTTTGCAGGAGCGCCGCACGGTGTACGGCAGCAAACTGGAAATGGGCACCGGAAAGTTTGGTTGATGTAAGCTTTCATTATTGACATTGCTGCAGAGGCAAAGGTCAGGAGGAACCAACGAAAATCCCCAGCTGGCAGCTCTCTGGGACTGGCAACCAGGTAACATTAACCTTCTACTGCCTGGAGCCAAACTTAAAAAGAAGCCTAACACAATTTGCCAGCGATCACAAGGGCGACGTGCCCATCCCGACATAATACGTTAAGTTGCAGAAAACTCTATGACGGCCTGTCCACTTTACTGACAGGTCCACTTCAGTTATAAAAAAAAAAAAAAGATAATCTCCAAAAAAAATTTTCTTTGAATTTTTGATGTGCTGTTCCTCTGTTATGCCTCTTGGAAATGTATGAATAAATTGACACTGCCATTTCCATTGAGCGACTGTAGACACAGCAAAACCTCATTGGGCAGTTGAACAGAACAGCAAAAAAAAAACAGCCTTAAATCGGGCAATTAAATAAAATTCTTAAATTGGAAAATTAAAAAAAAAAAAATTATATATATATATTATTCCTATCCATATATTTTCTGAAAATAGACACCTGCCACATTGTTAAACCACCACCCAGCACTTTTAAAATCCTTAGTTCTTTTATGCAAAGAAATTAATAAATATTAAAAAATAATGTAATTTTTTGTCACAAAAATTCAACCAGAGTCTGATAGACACCTCCTAGAAAAATTGGTTCATGATGTGCACAGTTCATTCAGGTCACTTATTTCTGTGTACACATATTCTCACATATTCAGCAGAATTGACAAGCTCAAAAAAAATGTCAGCCATCTAGATGCCTTAAATATCGGCGTCATGGAGCCATTGTGGCCTAATCAGACAGAGGGGAGGATTAGATATATTTGCTCTACTTCTCATCCTTTCGGAAAGAAAAAAATAAATAAATGAGCCTTTAATTGTGACAATCAACTAACAAAAACCCTCTGTGACAGGTAAAGAGGGTGAGAACATGAAGGAAAGCTCCTGATTCTACCATGGAACCACTGGAGGCTGTAAGGAGGGCGAGAACATGAAGAAAAGCTCCTGATTCTACCATGGAACCACTGGAGGCTGTAAGGAGGGCGAGAACATGAAGAAAAGCTCCTGATTCTACCCTGGAACCACTGGAAGCTGTAAAGAGGTAACAATAAACCTTGAAAGCCAAGTTTCATGGCTTTAGGCAATACTTAGAATTAAAAGGGTTATTCCTAAAACCACAAATTGTGAGGATTCATAAGATAGGGGGGCAACTTTCTCATCATTAGGGGGGGGGGGGTCTGATCTCTGGGACCCCAAGCAATCCAAAGGTTTGGGCTCCACAGCTCCATGCTTGACTTCTGCTCCATTCATTGTCTACGGACTGCTGAAAAAAATCGAGTAGTGTCTTGACCTTGAATTGTGAATAGAGGCCAAGCATGCGCACCGCCACACCATTCAAAACGGGGCTGCAGAGCCCTGATCTCAGGATCGCAGTACTCAGACCCTCACTGATAAGCAAGTTATTCCTAATCCTGTGGATAGGGGGGGCAACTTGTTATTTTGGTAATAACCCTTTAATATTTTACAATGTTTGTCAGGACATATTACATACTTTCTTGGTAGTAAAAAGGTTAAACTAAGAGCCGTTGTCACGATCCTACTAATTTTCCCTGCAGTGACCACTAGAGGGGAAATGTGGTATTACACATATACATTCAAATCAACAGACTGAGTTCTCCAGAATGAGAGCCACTGTTGGTTCATTTGGCCAACAGCTACTTCTCCTTCCCCCTCAGTTAAGCAGCTATCCCGGATCTGGACTTTGCTTCTGTCATCCCGGTCGCTAAACTCTGCTGTGCTCAATGTCAGGCTTTGCAGATGGCCCGGGGTGATCCTATGCAATGATGCACCTGGACCTATATAAGGCTCACCAAGATACACAACTATGTCTTAGCATTAGGACTTTAGTGTTCCTGAGTCCTGTCTGCATGCGACTTCCAGTACCTCTGCTTCCTGTTTCCGGTCTCCAGGACGTCAGTCTGCCTTCAGCTTCCAGTATCTCCACTACCCGTCTGCGGTCTCCAGGACGTCTCCTGTCTGCCTGCTTCTTCCAGTACCTCTGCTACATGTCTGCGTTCCTCCAGGACGTCTCCTGTCTGTATGCGACTTCCAGTACCTCTGCTACCTGTTTGCAGTCTCCAGGACGACATCTGTCTGCCTGCAGCTTCAAGTAACTCTGCTACCGATCTGCAGTCTCCAGGATATTTCCTGTCTGCCTGCTGCTTCCAGTACCTCTGCTACCTGTCTGCAGTCTCCAGGACGTCTCCTGTCTGCCTGTGGCTTCCAGTACCTCTGCTAACTGTCTGCGTTCTTCCAGGACTTTTTCAGTACCTGTGCTACCTGTCTGCGTTCCTCCAGGATGTTTCCAGTACCTCTTCTACCCATCCGTAATCTCCAGGACGTCTCCTGTCTGCCTGTGCTTCCAGTACCTCTGCTACCTGTCTGCGGTCTCCAGGACGTCTCCTGTCTACCTGCGGCTTCAAGTATCTCTGCTACCCGTCTACAGTCTCCACAATGTTTCCTGTCCGCCTGCTGCTTCCAGTACCTCTGCTACCAGTCTGCATTCCTCCAGGACTTCTCCAGTACCTCTGCTACCTGTCTGCATTCCTCCAGGACTTCTCCAGTACCTCTGCTACTTGTCTGCGTTCCTCTAGGACTTCTCTAGTATCTCTGCTACCTGTCTACAGTTTCCAGGATGTTTCCTGTCTGCCTGCTGCTTCCAGTACCTCTGCTACCTGTCTGCGTTCCTCCAGGACTTCTCCAGCACCTCTGCTACTTGTCTGCGTTCCTCTAGGACTTCTCTAGTATCTCTGCTACCTGTCTACATTTTCCAGGATGTTTCCTGTCTGCCTGCTGCTTCCAGTACCTCTGCTACCTGTCTGCGTTCCTCCAGGACTTCTCAAGTACCTCTGCTACCAATCTGCATTCCTCCTGGACTTTTCCAGTACCTCTGCTACCCATCCGTAAATCTCCAGGACGTCTCCTGTCCGCCTGTGGCTTCCAGTATCTCAGCTCCCTGTTCCCAGTCTCCTGCCTGCCTGTGGTCTCCAGTACTTCTGCTACCTGTCTTCCGCATGCCTCACCTGCCTGCTGCACTGATACCGGTGTCCAGTGTGCCCACCCAGACCTTGGGCCTGGAGGATCCACCTCACCAGGTGAGCCCAACTCCCTCCTTCAAGTATGCATGTGATTTTTTTTTCAGTGAGGAGAGTAAAGTGAGCTGCTGTCTGACATCTCAGCCAGCTGCTTATCTCCACAGAGAACAAAAATGCTGATTTTTATGGATGTGTCCGTTTTCTTTACTGTTAGCACAATGTATATAAAACTTGCAATTCCCTGAATGCCTCTGTATAGTGCCCTCCCTTATCTTATCTTCTAGCTGTAACTATCCTGTAAAGTAAACCAACCCGGCTGGCAGATCTGCCGATCCTGGAATCTGCATTTCAACTGATCCTATAACAACACACTAGTCACACTCATATCAAAGGTCGGAGGAGAATCATTAGAACTAGAGTTACCTGGGAAGTCTTTGATGGCATTAATCGATGGCTCCCCCATTACTGTAGAACTTGGATTTTATATATGCCTAGAATTACCAATATCATCAATGCATAATATTCCAAAAGTCCTTTAATCTGAAATTTGGGATCCATTGATGCCAGATTAAAAGACTTTTGTTGACATAATTCTAACATTATATTATACAGAATTATTAGGCAAATGCGTATTTTGATCACATGATACTTTTTATACATGTTGTCCTACTCCAAACTGCATAGTCTTGAGAGCCAACTACCAATTAAGTAAATCTGGTGATGTGCATCTCTGTAATGAGGAGGGGTGTTGACTAATGACATCAACACCCTATATAAGGTGTGCTTAATCGGCCACCAGTTTTGCCATATTTCAGAGCTGCAACGTTACTGGAGTATCAAAAAGCACAAGGTGTGTGATACTCAGGGACATGGCCAAGGTAAGGAAGGCTGAAAAACGACCACCTCTGAACAAGAAACATAAGATAAAATGTCAAGAATGGGCCAAGAAATATCTTAAGACTGATTTTTCAAAGGTTTTATGGACTGATGAAATGAGGGTGACTCTTGATGGGCCAGAGGCTGGATCAGTAAAGGGCAGAGAGCTCCACTCCGACTCAGACGCCAGCAAGGTGGAGGTGGGGTACTGGTATGGGCTGGTGTCATCAAAGATGAACTTGTGGGACCTTTTCGGGTTGAGGATGGAGTGAAGCTCAACTCCCAGACCTACTGCCAGTTTCTGGAAGACAACTTCTTCAAGCAGTGGTACAGGAAGAAGTCGGTATCGTTCAAGAAAAACATGATTTTCATGCAGGACAATGCTCCATCACATGCATCCAACTACTCCACAGCGTGGCTGGCCAGTAAAGGTCTAAAAGAAGAAAAAATAATGACATGGCCCCCTTGTTCACCTGATCTGAACCCCATAGAGAACCTGTGGTCCATCATAAAATGTGAGATCTACAGGGAGGGAAAACAGTACACCTCTCGGAACAGTGTCTGGGAGGCTGTGGTGGCTGCTGCACGCAATGTTGATCGAAAACAGATCAAGCAATTGACAGAATCTATGGATGGAAGGCTGTTGAGTGTCATCATAAAGAAAGGTGGCTATATTCATCACTCATTTTTTTGGTTTTTGTTTTTGCACATCAGAAATGTTTATTTCTAAATTTTGTGCACTGATATTGGTTTACCTGGTGAAAATAAACAAGTGAGATGGGATTATATTTGGTTTTTATTAAGTTGCCTAATAATTCAGCACAGTAATAGTTACCTGCACAAACAGATATCCTCCTAAGATAGCCAAATCTAAAAAAAAAAACACTCCAACTTCCAAAAATATTAAGCTTGGATATTTATGAGTCTTTTGGGTTGATTGAGAACATAGTTGTTCATCAATAATAAAAATAATCCTCTAAAATACAACTTGCCTAATAATTCTGCACACAGTGTATAGTCGATAGTAACTGTAATCGCTAATAATGGTCCTATGTGATATCGCGGCCTCTACGGGGTCCAATGATGTAAAAGGAAACATGTTGCTGTATTTGTTTCCTGGTTTTAAAGAATATGGACAGCTTTGCAGACATTTTTTTTACTTAAATGCATGCATATTGGGGTACGAATAATTTTTGTAATTGGTTTTCATTAAATATTTTGCACGGTTCGGCTTTTACAGTTTTTGTTTGCTGACTGCAGAATGAGTTAACTTAGAATCCAACAGTGAGCTCCTTCTGACTGCAAGTTTATCTTTCTCTGAGCTCTTCACAGCTGATTTATGACCACATCAAAGTTCAGCTCAACTTATCCGACAATGGTCGATACGATGGATATCAAAAATATGATTTATCATAAAGCTTCTGGCACGGTTAGGTTTATGCCACTTCATCGGCAGCACAGACCTGGATGCTGCGCTCTCCCTGTTGTCAGATGTAATGGCGCGGTAGATGGCTTATTGTACGTACAATCTGAGCGATTATAATAACCTCCCTTCTCTTTTATAATCTCCTTCCTCACATTCTACTTGGTATAATTGGCAGATAATGCCCATGATAGTTCACCGGGTAAAGTCAGGTGAAAGGAAAGTGAATAATTGTCCTGTCACCGACTGATACATTTCACTTCTCTTTTCTGAACTCTAAATTTTCAGTTCTATTCCCAGAATATGGACAAATCCATCTCACATCCACCGGCCCCATATCCACCCACCGGCCTCAGTGGCCGTCCAGCCACCCACAGGCCTCAGTGGCCGTCCAGCCACCCACCCACCGGTCTCAATGTCCATCCATCCAACGGTCTCAATGTCCTCAATGGCCGTCCAGTCATCCACCGGCCTCAGTGGCCGTCCAGCCATCCACCCACCGGCCTCAGTGGCCGTCCAGCCACCCACCCACCGGCCTCAGTGGCCGTCCAGCCACCCACCCACCGGCCTCAGTGGCCGTCCAGCCACCCACAGGCCTCAGTGGCCGTCCAGCCACCCACCCACCGGTCTCAATGTCCATCCATCCAACGGTCTCAATGTCCTCAATGGCCGTCCAGTCATCCACCGGCCTCAGTGGCCATCCAGCCACCCACCCATCGGCCTCAGTGGCCGTCCAGCCACCCACCCACCGGCCTCAGTGGCCGTCCAGCCACCCACCCACCGGCCTCAGTGGCTGTCCAGCCACCAACCCACCGGTCTCAATGTCCATCCATCCAACGGTCTCAATGTCCTCAATGGCCGTCCAGTCATCCACCGGCCTCAGTGGCCGTCAGCCATCCACCCACCGGCCTCAGTGGCCGTCCAGCCACCCACAGGCCTCAGTGGCCGTCCAGCCACCCACCCACCGGTCTCAATGTCCATCCATCCAATGGTCTCAATGTCCTCAATGGCAGTCCAGTCATCCACCGGCCTCAGTGGCCGTTCAGCCATCCACCCACCGGCCTCAGTGGCCGTCCAGCCATCCATCCAACGGTCTCAATGTCCATCCATCTGTATCTATAGAACCTGCTTTATTTTCCTTGGTAAACAGTCATCCACTTGTACTAAAAATAATAATTAGTGACCAATTCCAGGACATACAATTTACATTTTCTATTTTTAATGTTCCACATTTCTGCTCTTAATTCATTATTTAGTATTAAACTATCCCTCATTACTCTGCAGATCTTCTCTGCTTCATCAGTGGATTTTTGGCATTACTTTGTAAAAGATTTTTGATGACAACGCACCTCCTTCAAAACAAATAAAAATCTTAGAACTTATTCTCAATGTGTGGGGTCTTCATTTACAAAATAGGATCATGCTTGTCATAGTTCAGCATCACTGAAGAGCAAATCCCATCAAATACCAAAATTCTCTAATTTCTACATTGGGAGTGATAATATATTAGTTATATTCTTGTACATAGGGGGCAGTATTATCTAGTCTATATATATTATTGTCTTATCCCGTCTGTCTGTCTGTCTGTCTGTCTGTCTGTCCAGGAAATCCCGCGTCGCTGATTGGTCCGGCAGCGGCCAATCAGCGCCGCCGGATTTCGGAAAAAAGATGGCGGCCGTTAGCGGCTCATCTGCGGGACGGAGCTCAGCGGCGATGCAGCCCGGAGATGAGCGCCGCGAGGCGCTCATCTCCCGGCCGGTACCAGCAGAAGGACCTCGACCGCCGGACCCATCTGCGGGACGGAGATGCAGCCGGGAGATGAGCGGCGCGAGGCGCTCATCTCCCGGCCGGTAGCAGCGGAAGGACCGCCGGCGTCGCTGACCTCCATGCGGAAGGGAGGACCGGGGAGCGGCGCTGCAGGTCGGGATACTTCTGCTGCGAGCGCCCGCTATGTCCCGGGTTCTCGCAGCGGAAGTACCCGCACAGGCAGCGCCGCTCCCCGGTCCTCACCAAGACGATTCGATGATTGGTCGCGGTCTTCGGACCCGACCAATCACTGATCTTAGCGCAAAAGTTAAACACCGTTGTGCTGATTGGTCGCGGACGCTGCCCGCGACCAATCACCGATTTGGGCGCCACATTTAAATATTGGCCGCGACCAATCAGCACAGCGGTGTTTAAATGTGGAGCCAAGATCGGTGATTGGTCGCGGGCAGCGTCCGCGACCAATCAGCACAGTAGTGTTTAACTTTGGCGACAAGATCAGTGATTGGTCGCGGGCCAAGACCGCGACCAATCACCGATTTGTGCGGCACATTTAAATAGCGGCCGCGACCAATTGGATGTCAGCGCCGCTCCCCGGTCCCCCCTTCACACCCTAGCTGCATGGATGTCAGCGGCGCTGCCTGTGCGGATACTTCCGCTGCGAGAACCAGGGACAGGAGCGGGCGCTCGCAGCAGAAGTATCCCAACCCGCAGCGCCGCTCCCCGGTCCTCCCTTCACACCCTAGCCGCTGATGTCCCCACAGTATCCGCATGGTGTTACAAAGGTCCGGATATTTGTGTTAAAAATCGCTGATTGGTCGCAGGCGCTGCCCGCGACCAATCACCGATTTTAGCGCCAAATTTAAATATTGGCCGCGACCAATCACCGATCTTGGCTCCACATTTAAACACCGCTGTACTGATTGCTATTTAAATGTGGCGCCAAAATCGGTGATTGGTCGCACCCTGCATCGGCGACCAATCAGCCGATTTTGGCGCCACATTTAAATAGCAATCAGTACAGCGGTGTTTAAATGTGGAGCCAAGATCGGTGATTGGTCGCGGCCGATATTTAAATCTGGCGCCAAAATCGGTAATTGGTCGCGGGCAGCGGCAGCGACCAATCAGCGATTTAACACAAATGTCCGTACCTTTGTAACACCATGCGGATACTGTGGGGACATCAGCGGCTAGGGTGTGAAGGGAGGACCGGGGAGCGGCGCTGCGGGTCGGGATACTTCTGCTGCGAGCAGTCGCTCATCTCCCGGCTTCTCGCAGCGGAAGTACCCGCACAGGCAGCGGCGCTCCCCGGTCCTCACCAATACGATTCCGCTCCCCGCTCCTCACCAATACGATTCGCTCATTGGTCGCGGTCTCCGCCCGCGACCAATCAGTGATCTTGGCGCAAAAGTTAAACACCGCTGTGCTGATTGCGCCCGGTCGGCCGCATACATATTCTAGAATACCCAATGCGTTAGAATCGGGCCACCATCTAGTAGTAGTTATAGTCTTGTACATAGGAGCTGTATTATAGTAGTTATATTCTTGTACATAGTAGCAGTATAATAGTAGCTATATTCTTGCACATAGGGGCAGTATTATAGTAGTTATATTCTTGTACATAGGAGCAGTATTGTAGTAGTTATATTCTTGTACATAGGAGCAGTATTATAGTAGTTATATTCTTGTACATAGGAGCAGTATTATAGTAGTTATATTCTTGCACATAGGGGCAGTATTATAGTAGTTATATTTTTGTACATGGGGGGCAGTATTATAGCAGTTATATTCTTGTACATAGGGGGCAGTATTATAGCAGTTATATTCTTGTACATAGGGGGCAGGATTATAGTAGTTATATTCTAGTACATAGGAGCAGTATTATAGTAGTAATATTCTTGTACATAGGAGCAGTATTATAGTAGTAATATTCTTGTACATAGGGAGCAGTATTATAGTAGTTATATTCTTGTACATAGGAGCAGTATTGTAGTAGTTATATTCTTGTACATAGGAGCAGTATTATAGTAGTTATATTCTTGTACATAGGAGCAGTATTATAGTAGTTATATTCTTGTACATAGGAGCAGTATTATAGTAGTTATATTCTTGTACATAGGAGCAGTATTATAGTAGTTATATTCTTGTACATAGGAGCAGTATTATAGTAGCTATATTCTTGTACATAGGAGCAGTATTATAGTAGTTATATTCTTGTACATAGGGGCAGTATTATAGTAGTTATATTCTTGTACATAGGAGCAGTATTATAGTACAGTCATGGCCAAAAGTATTGAGAATGAGACAAATAGTAATTTTTCCAAAGTTTACTGCTTCACTTTTTGTAATGGCAATTTGCATATACTCCTGAATGTCAAAGAGTGATCAGCTTAACAGCAATTACTGTACTTGCAAAGTCAATATTTGCCCAGAAAATGAACTTTAACCCCCAAAACACATTTCAATATCATTGCAGTCCTGCCTTAAAAGGAGCAGCTAACATCGTTTTAGTGATTGATCCATTAACACAGGTGTGGGTGTTGATGAGGACAGGGCTGGCGACCAATCAGTCATGATTAAGTAAGAATGACATCACTGGACACTTTAAAAGGAGGCTGGCTCTTGGTATCATTGTTTGTCTTCAGTTAACCATGGTTATCTCTAAAGAAGCACGTGCAGCCATCATTGCACTGCACAAAAATGGCCTAACAGGGAAGAGTATCGCAGCTACAAAGATTGCACCTCAGTCAACAATCTATCGCATCATCAAGAACTTCAAGGAGAGAGCTTCCATTGTTGTCAAAAAGGCTCCAGGGCGCCCAAGAAAGACCAGCAAGCACCAGGACCGTATCTTAAAACTGTTTCAGCTGCGGGATCGGACTATCAGCAGTGCCGAGCTTGCTCAGGAATGGCAGCAGGCTGGTGTGAGTGCTTCTGCACGCACTGTGAGGCGGAGACTCTTTGAGCAAGGGCTGGTTTCAAGGAGGGCAGCAAAGAAGCCACTTCTCTCCAGAAAAAACATCAGGGACCGACTGATATTCTGCAAAAGGTACAGGGAGTGGACTGCTGAGGACTGGGGCAAAGTCATTTTCTCTGATGAATCCCCTTTTCGATTGTTTGGGACATCTGGAAAACAGCTTATTCGGAGAAGAAGAGGTGAGCGCTACCACCAGTCTTGTCTCATGCCAACTGTAAGGCTATGTGCCCACGATGCAGAAATGAAGCAGAAAATTTCTGCAGCATTTCTGCATCTCCCTGGTAGAAAAAACGCATGCAGATTGTACATGCGTTTTTCCTGCAGAATACATGCGGATCCACATGCAGATTGACAAGCGCTTTCCACGCGATTAGCATCACTTGGAAAGTGCTTGACAACTAGGTCACACTGTATAAATCCATGCAAACAGCATGGATTTATACAGTGTGAACCGTAAAAATTAAAACAAATAAAGCTATACTCATCCCCGATGCCCCGGCGTGGCTGCAGCGCTCGTTCCTGTCTGGTTCCCGGCTGCCGGCATATCGCGAGACAGAGCGGTGAAGGGCCTGCGGTCACATGACTGTGACGTCACCGCAGGTCCTCAAGCGATCCCGGCATTCAGAGAGAAGCCGTCGGACAGGTGAATATAAACTTTATTTGATATTTTATTCTTTTTTTTACAGGTAGAATGGTACCCAGGTCTGGATGAGAGTCTTCTCTCCTCCAGAACTGGGTACCATCCGCACATAGAGACGTATAGAAGCCGCTTGTAAAAATGTACAGTCGCGGTTTCTATGCGTCTCAATGCAAGTCAATGGCGGGAGTTCTGCTGCGCTTCCGCAAAATGAAATGACATGCTGCGGATTTTTGTACGCAGCATAAACGCTGCGGAAAAATCCGCAGCATGTGCATAGAACATGCGGAATCCCCTTGGGGACCATGGGGTGCGGATTACCTAGCGTTTCACAAGCGTTTCCGCTGCGGAAATTCCGCAGCATAAACGCTTGAAAAACGCTACGTGGGCACACAGCCTAAAGCATCCTGAAACCATTCATGTGTGGGGTTGCTTCTCAGCCAAGGGAATCGGATCACTCACAGTCTTGCCTAAAAACACAGCCATGAATAAAGAATGGTACCAGAATGTCCTCCAAGAGCAACTTCTCCCAACCATCCAAGAGCAGTTTGGCGCCCAACAATGCCTTTTCCAGCATGATGGAGCACCTTGCCATAAAGCAAAGGTGATAACTAAATGGCTCATGGAACAAAACATAGAGATTTTAGGTCCATGGCCTGGAAACTCCCCTGATCTTAATCCCATTGAGAACTTGTGGTCAATCATCAAGAGACGGGTGGACAAACAAAAACCAACAAATTCTGGCAAAATGCAAGCATTGATTATGCAAGAATGGACTGCTATCACTCAGGATTTGGTCCAAAAGTTGATTGAGAGCAGCCAGGGAGAATTACAGAGGTCTTGAAGAAGATGGGGCAACACTGCAAATATTGACTTGCTGCATTAACTCATTCTAATTGTCAATATAACCTATTGGTACTCATAATATGATTGCAATTATATTTCTGTATGTGACATAAACATCAGACAAACACTAATAAAAACCAGAGGCCAGCAGATCATGTGAAAATATAATTTTGGTGTCATTCTCAAAACTTTTGGCCATGACTGTAGTTATATTCTTGTACATAGGGGTGCAGTATAATAGTAGTTATATTCTTGTATATAGGGGCAGTATTATAGTAGTTATATTCTTGTACATAGGAGCAGAATTATAGTAGTTATATTCTTGTACATAGGGGGCAGTATTATAGTAGTCATATTCTTGTACATAGGAGGCAGTATTATAGTAGTTATATTCTTGTACATAGGAGCAGTATTATAGTACTTCTATTCTTGTACATAGGGAGCTGTATTATAGTAGTTATATTCTTGTACATAGGGGCAGTATTATAGTAGTTATATTCTTGTACATAGGAGCAGTATTATAGTAGTTATATTCTTGTACATAGGAGCAGTATTATAGTAGTTATATTCTTGTACATAGGAGTAGAGTATTATACTAGTTATATTCTTGTACATAGGAACAGTATTATACTAGTTATATTCTTGTACATAGGGGGCTGTATTATAGTAGTTATATTCTTGTATATAGGAGCAGTATTATAGTAGTTATATTCTTGTACATAGGAGCAGTATTATAGTAGTTATATTCTTGTACATAGGATCAGTATTATAGTAGTTATATTCTTGTACATAGGGGCAGTATTATAGTAGTTATATTCTTGTATATTGGGGCAGTATTATAGTAGTTATATTCTTGTACATAGGAGGCAGTATTATAGTAGTTATATTCTTGTACATAGGGAGCAGTATTATAGTAGTTATATTCTTGTATATTGGGGCAGTATTATAGTAGTTATATTCTTGTACATAGGAGGCAGTATTATAGTAGTTATATTCTTGTACATAGGGAGCAGTATTATAGTAGTTATATTCTTGTACAAAGGGAGCAGTATTATAGTAGTTATATTCTTGTACATAGGGGCAGTATTATAGTAGTTATTCTTGCACAAAGAGGCAGTATTATAGTAGTTATATTTTTGTACATAGGGGGCAGAATTATAGCAGTTATATTCTTGTACATAGAGGCAGTATTATAGTAGTTATATTCTTGTACATAGGGGCAGTATTATAGTAGTTATATTCCTGTACATAGGGGGCAGTATTATAGTAGTTATATTCCTGTACATGGGGGGCAGTATTATAGTAGTTATATTCTTGTACATAGGGAGCAGTATTATAGTAGTTATATTCTTGTATATAGGAGCAGTATTATAAGTCATATTCTTGTACATAGGGGGCAGTATTATAGTAGTTATATTCTTGTACATAGGGGCAGTATTATAGTAGTTATATTCTTGTACATAGGGGGCAGTATTATAGTAGTTATATTCTTGTATATAGGAGCTGTATTATAGTAGTTATATTCTTGTACATAGGGGGCAGTATTATAGTAGTTATATTCTTGTACATAGGGGCAGTATTATAGTAGTTATATTCTTGTACATAGGGGCAGTATTATAGTAGTTATATTCTTGTACATAGAGGGCAGTATTATAGTAGTTATATTCTTGTACATAGGGGCAGTATTATAGTAGTTATATTCTTGTACATAGATGGCAGTATTATAATAGTTATATTCTCGTACATAGGGGGCAGTATTATAGTAGTTATATTCTTGTACATAGGAGCAGTATTATAATAGTCATATTCTTGTACATAGGGGGCAGTATTATAGTAGTTATATTCTTGTATATAGGAGCTGTATTATAGTAGTTATATTCTTGTACATAGGGGGCAGTATTATAGTAGTTATATTCTTGTACATAGGGGCAGTATTATAATAGTTATATTCTTGTACATAGAGGGCAGTATTATAGTAGTTGTAGCATACCTGGCGGCGTTCTTGCATGGTGTTCCATCTCTCATCATGCAAGATCGCAAACTTCATCTCCCGCCCAGCTTCCTGGTCTGGCTTCTTTCCTTGTGCTCTGCTCTGCTCCACTTTGGCTGCATAGGGCGACGCCCGCTGAACTTCCTGTTTCTTGTACCTGCTGCGGACACGCCCCTGTTGCACCTTCAGCCTATTGCTGTCCATCTTTGGGTATTTATACCACCTTCTTCCTCAAGATGGCGCCTGAGCATTGTTTCTTGTCAGTTGGCTTTTGTCTCTGACATGCCAGGTCCTATCCTGTATTCCAGTTCTGTGTCTGAACTGTGGTCTGTTCTTGTGAACACGCTTCTTGCCTGTTCTTTCGCCTTCTAGGGGCCGTATTCCTAGATCTGCCTGTCTGTGCCTTGCGGTATCTGTTCCCGTCTGAACAGAGTCCTGTTTGTGTCTCTGCCTTGCGGTATCTGTTCCCGTCTGAACAGAGTCCTGTTTGTGTTCCTGCCTTTCGGTATCTGTTCCCGTCTGAACAGAGTCCTGTTTGTGTCTCTGCCTTGCGGTATCTGTTCCCGTCTGAACAGAGTCCTGTTTGTGTTCCTGCCTTTCGGTATCTGTTCCCGTCTGAACAGAGTCCTGTTTGTGTCTCTGCCTTGCGGTATCTGTTCCCGTCTGAACAGAGTCCTGTTTGTGTTCCTGCCTTACGATATCTGTTCCCGTCTGAACAGAGTCCTGTTTGTGTTCCTGCCTTGCTGTCTCTGTTCCCGTTCCTCTGTTCCCTGTTGTCTGTGCCTCGTTTCTACTTTAACCTTGTCTCCCTTTTCCCTCTATGTCTGTTTTCTGCAGAGTCTGAACCTGCTCCTAAATTCCTTCTCGTCGTCTCTGTACCTCTGTTGTGAATTTAGTGTACGCTCGCTACTTCTTTGTAAGTACTGTGCGTGCTTCTGGTTCTGCCTTTCCTTCTCCGTCTGTTCTTTGTGAACAGAGTCCTATCCCCTTGCCTTGTTTACCGCTCTGCGGTGTCCGCTCTGCTCCTGCTTAGCTTGCCGCTCTTGCGGTTTCTGCTCTGCTCCTGCCTTGTTTACCGCTCTGCGGTGTCCGCTCTGCTCCTGCTTAGCTTGCCGCTCTTGCGGTTTCTGCTCTGCTCCTGCCTTGTTTACTGCTCTGCGGTGTCCGCTCTGCTCCTGCTTAGCTTGCCGCTCTTGCGGTTTCTGCTCTGCTCCTGCTTAGCTTGCCGCTCTTGCGGTTTCTGCTCTGCTCCTGCCTTGTTTACCGCTCTGCGGTGTCCACTCTGCTCCTGCTTAGCTTACCGCTCTTGCGGTTTCTGCTCTGCTCCTGCCTTGTTTACCGCTCTGCGGTGTCTGCTCTGCTCCTGCCTTGTTTACCGCTCTGCGGTGTCCGCTCTGCTCCTGCCTTGCTTGCCGCTCCTGCGGTTTCTGCTCTGCTCTTATCTTGCTTACTGCTTCTGCGGTTTCCGCCCTGTCCTGCTTCTGCCCGCTGCTCCGGCAGTCCTGTCCTGCCCTGCTTGTGCTCGCTGCTCCTGCAGCCCCGTCCTGCTCTGTTCTTGCCCATCGCTTCGGGCGTTCCCTCTCTGCTGTGGTTGTCTACCGCATCTGCGGTTCTGTGACCCAGTCTGTACTGGGTCTTAACCTCTCTGTGCTCCAGCCCGTCCTTTCGGCCAGTACCTCCCTGCCTGCATACTCGCCTGTATCCACCCATCTGCATACCTGCCGTGTTTGCTTACATCCACCAGTCTGTGCCAGCCTAACCTGCCTGTTCCAGTAATCCCAGTGTGGGTCAACCCCCGTGTCCGGAGTTTGACCTGGAGTAGCACCTGGTCCCTCTGCCCGGTTTCTCCCTGGTGCACTGGCGTCGTATGCCGTCGTGCCACCTTGGTCGGATCGGCCAGATACTTAGTCACGCCCCTCCAGGCACTCTCCGGTCCATGGTCCAGTGGAACCACAACACCCGCACACGCCAGTCAGTCCGGGCGTGTGCATAACAGCATGCTCAGGCCATGGTTCCCGTTGAGCCCCATGGCCTTCGCTCTCTGAGAAGTTTTTCCAGCGAATACATGCATTAAAATAAATAAATAATTTTTTTTTTTCCTTTAGCTGAGTTCCAGGCGAATTACGCACCCGTCCAGATAGATCTATCTGCTCTCGTTCCTGCGGATCCGCTACGTTATTATGGGGATCCAAGACAAAGTCGTGCATTTGTGGGGCAATGCATGCTACACTTCAAGTTCTACCCTCTATGTTTTCCCACCGATCGGGTTAAGGTGGCATTCATTATGTCTTACCTGGCGGGTGATGCCTTGGAATGGATCAACCCCCTATATGAAACACAGGATCCGATCCTCCTGGACCTAATGGCCTTCCTGGTGGCCTTTCTAATGGTCTTCGATGATCCTAACCCGGAGGCTCCTGCTGAAGCTTCACTTCCTAATATCCCGGAGCAGCCACAATGGGTAATGTGTGTGGGTAGCGCAATAGTCCTCCAGCCCAATGAGACTACTGCCCACCCAGAATCCTCACAGGGTGACTACGCTTTCCGGAATACTTCTCCCAACCTCAAGAGGCAGTCCAGACGTGCTAGACGTAGAGGCAAGCCGTCACGCCAGGGTCTGTCCTCCCTGAGACCTCCTGACCCCAACCTTGAAGTCCCTACTGAAGCTTCATCTCCCTGTATCCCGGAGAAGCCCCAACGGGTAATGTGCTTGGGTAGTGCACCAGTTCTCCTGCCCGAAGAGACTTCTGCCCATCCAGACTCCACACAGGAGAACTTCCTGCACCCGGCATCAGATGCTTCACCCACTTTAACCGGTGTGCATGTCCAAGGATGCTCCAAAGCTGTGGTTACCTCAGAGTCTGTGCACCTCTACTACCTGGCGGAGGACCCCCTGTTGCCTCCTGAATCCTCCGGGATACCACTCGATGACAAATGGAGAGAGACTTCTCTACACCCGGTACTCGATACTTTGTCCGCTTCGTCCTGTGAGCCTGACAATGGGTACCCCAAAGTGGTAGTTACCCCCGAGTCTCTACACCCCTCCGACCAGGCGGAGGACCTCCAGTTGTCTCCTGAACCCTTCGGGGTGCTACCTGGTAGCGAAAGGACAGAGACTCTCCTATACTCTGTACCTGATACCTCGCTCGCTTCGTCCACTGAGTCCAACCTAGTGTACTCCGAAGCAGTGGTTACTCCCGAGTCTCTACACCCCTCTGACCAGGCGGAGGACCTCCAGTTGTCTCCAGAACCCTTCGGGGTGCCACCTGGTGGTGAATTGACAGAGACTTTCCTATATCCTGGATCTGATACCTCGCTTGCTTCGTCCAGTGAGTCCGACCTAGTGTACTCTGAAGCAGAGGTTACCCGTGAGTCTCTACACCCCTCTGACCAGGCGGAGGACCTCCAGTCGTCTCCTGAACCCTCCGGGGTGCTACCTGATAGCGAATGGACAGAGACTCTCCTTTACTCGGTACCTGATACCTCGCCCGCTTCTTCCAGTGAGTCTGTCCTTGTGTACTCCGAAGCAGAGGTTACCCTCGAGTCTCGGTACCCCTCCAACCTGGCGGAGGACCCCCAGTTGTTTCCTGAATCCTCCGGGGTACCACCACATAACAGAGAGGCAGTGTCTTCTCTACACCTTGTACTTGATACTTTGCCCATTTCATCCTGTGAGCTTGACAAGATGTACCCCGAAGCAGAGGCTACCCCCGAGTCTCTGCACCCCTCCAACGCGGCAGAGGGACTCCAGTTGTCTCCTGAACTTTTTGGGGTGCTGCCTAAAAATAAATGTAGAGAGACTTTTTTGTGTGCTGTTTCTGGTACTTCACCCGTTTCATCTGTTGCTGAAGATGGCTGGATGGGAAGTCGCATCCTAGCCATCCAGATTATGAGACCAGTTTTGTCTCCTCCTGTGGACAATAGAAGTAATCTCCTTGAAGAGAGGGATTGGCCCCCAAATTCCCTGCGGAAGATCCTTGCTGGCCTGAAGAAGAGGGGGCGTAAGGGGGGGGGTACTGTAGCATACCTGGCGGCGTTCTTGCATGGTGTTCCATCTCTCATCATGCAAGATCGCAAACTTCATCTCCCGCCCAGCTTCCTGGTCTGGCTTCTTTCCTTGCGCTCTGCTCTGCTCCACTTTGGCTGCATAGGGCGACGCCCGCTGAACTTCCTGTTTCATGTACCTGCTGCGGACACGCCCCTGTTGCACCTTCAGCCTATTGCTGTCCATCTTTGGGTATTTATACCACCTTCTTCCTCAAGATGGCGCCTGAGCATTGTTTCTTGTCAGTTGGCTTTTGTCTCTGACATGCCAGGTCCTATCCTGTTTTCCAGTTCTGTGTCTGAACTGTGGTCTGTTCTTGTGAACACGCTTCTTGCCTGTTCTTTCGCCTTCTAGGGGCCGTATTCCTAGATCTGCCTGTCTGTGCCTTGCGGTATCTGTTCCCGTCTGAACAGAGTCCTGTTTGTGTCTCTGCCTTGCGGTATCTGTTCCCGTCTGAACAGAGTCCTGTTTGTGTCTCTGCCTTGCGGTATCTGTTCCCGTCTGAACAGAGTCCTGTTTGTGTCTCTGCCTTGCGGTATCTGTTCCCGTCTGAACAGAGTCCTGTTTGTGTCTCTGCCTTGCGGTATCTGTTCCCGTCTGAACAGAGTCCTGTTTGTGTTCCTGCCTTTCGGTATCTGTTCCCGTCTGAACAGAGTCCTGTTTGTGTCTCTGCCTTGCGGTATCTGTTCCCGTCTGAACAGAGTCCTGTTTGTGTTCCTGCCTTACGATATCTGTTCCCGTCTGAACAGAGTCCTGTTTGTGTTCCTGCCTTGCTGTCTCTGTTCCCGTTCCTCTGTTCCCTGTTGTCTGTGCCTCGTTTCTACTTTAACCTTGTCTCCCTTTTCCCTCTATGTCTGTTTTCTGCGTCTTTCTGCAGAGTCTGAACCTGCTCCTAAATTCCTTCTCGTCGTCTCTGTACCTCTGTTGTGAATTTAGTGTACGCTCGCTACTTCTTTGTAAGTACTGTGCGTGCTTCTGGTTCTGCCTTTCCTTCTCCGTCTGTTCTTTGTGAACAGAGTCCTATCCCCTTGCCTTGTTTACCGCTCTGCGGTGTCCGCTCTGCTCCTGCTTAGCTTGCCGCTCTTGCGGTTTCTGCTCTGCTCCTGCCTTGTTTACCGCCCTGCGGTGTCCGCTCTGCTCCTGCTTAGCTTGCCGCTCTTGCGGTTTCTGCTCTGCTCCTGCCTTGTTTACTGCTCTGCGGTGTCCGCTCTGCTCCTGCTTAGCTTGCCGCTCTTGCGGTTTCTGCTCTGCTCCTGCCTTGTTTACCGCTCTGCGGTGTCCGCTCTGCTCCTGCTTAGCTTGCCGCTCTTGCGGTTTCTGCTCTGCTCCTGCCTTGTTTACCGCTCTGCGGTGTCCACTCTGCTCCTGCTTAGCTTACCGCTCTTGCGGTTTCTGCTCTGCTCCTGCCTTGTTTACCGCTCTGCGGTGTCCGCTCTGCTCCTGCCTTGCTTGCCGCTCCTGCGGTTTCTGCTCTGCTCTTATCTTGCTTACTGCTTCTGCGGTTTCCGCCCTGTCCTGCTTCTGCCCGCTGCTCCGGCAGTCCTGTCCTGCCCTGCTTGTGCTCGCTGCTCCTGCAGCCCCGTCCTGCTCTGTTCTTGCCCATCGCTTCGGGCGTTCCCTCTCTGCTGTGGTTGTCTACCGCATCTGCGGTTCTGTGACCCAGTCTGTACTGGGTCTTAACCTCTCTGTGCTCTAGCCCGTCCTTTCGGCCAGTACCTCCCTGCCTGCATACTCGCCTGTATCCACCCATCTGCATACCTGCCGTGTTTGCTTACATCCACCAGTCTGTGCCAGCCTAACCTGCCTGTTCCAGTAATCCCAGTGTGGGTCAACCCCCGTGTCCGAAGTTTGACCTGGAGTAGCACCTGGTCCCTCTGCCCGGTTTCTCCCTGGTGCACTGGCGTCGTATGCCGTCGTGCCACCTTGGTCGGATCGGCCAGATACTTAGTCACGCCCCTCCAGGCACTCTCCGGTCCATGGTCCAGTGGAACCACAACACCCGCACACGCCAGTCAGTCCGGGCGTGTGCATAACAGTAGTTATATTCTTGTACATAGGAGCAGAATTATAGTAGTTATATTCTTGTACATAGATGGCAGTATTATAGTAGTTATATTCTTGTACATAGGGGCAGTATTATAGTCGTTATATTCTTGTACATAGGGGGCAGTATTATAGCAGTTATATTCTTGTACATAGGGGGCAGTATTATAGTAGTTATATTGTTGTACATAGGAGCAGTATTATAGTAGTTATATTCTCGTACATAGGGGGCAGTATTATAGTAGTTATATTCTTGTACATAGGAGTAGTATTATAGTAGTTATATTCTTATACATAAGAGCAGTATTATAATAGTTATATTCTTGTACATAGAGGGCAGTATTATAGTAGTTATATTCTTGTACATAGAGGGCAGTATTATAGTAGTTATATTCTTGTACATAGAGGGCAGTATTATAGTAGTTATATTCTTGTACATAGGGGGCAGAATTATAGCAGTTATATTCTTGTACATAGAGGGCAGTATTATAGTAGTTATATTCTTGTACATAGGCGCAGTATTATGGTAGTTATATTCCTGTACATACGGGGCAGTATTATAGTAGTTATATTCCTGTACATGGGGGGGCAGTATTATAGTAGTTATATTCTTGTACATAAGAGTAATATTATAGTAGTTATATTCTTGTACATAGGAGCAGTATTATAGTAGTTATATTCTTGTACATAGGGGGCAGAATTATAGCAGTTATATTCTTGTACATAGAGGCAGTATTATAGTAGTTATATTCTTGTGCATAGGGGCAGTATTATAGTAGCTATATTCCTGTACATAGACGGCAGTATTATAGTAGTTATATTCCTGTACATGGGGGGCAGTATTATAGTACTTATATTCTTGTACATAGGGGCAGTATTATAGTACTTATATTCTTGTACATAGGGGCAGTATTATAGTAGTTATATTCTTGTACATAGGAGCAGTATTATAGTAGTTATATTCTCGTACATAGGGGGCAGTATTATAGTAGTTATATTCTTGTACATAGGAGTAGTATTATAGTAGTTATATTCTTATACATAGGAGCAGTATTATAATAGTCATATTCCTGTACATAGGGGGCAGTATTATAGTAGTTATATTCTTGTATATAGGAGCTGTATTATAGTAGTTATATTCTTGTACATAGGGGGCAGTATTATAGTAGTTATATTCTTGTACATAGGAGCAGTATTATAGTAGTTATATTCCTGTACATAGGAGCAGTGTAACATACCTGGCGGCGTCCTTGCATAGTGGTCCATCTCCCACTGTGCAAGAGCGCGCACTTGATCTCCAGTCCAGGGTGTCTCTCTGGCTTCCCTCCATGCTGTCTGTTTGCTTCTGTGTCTGCTGCTTATGGGCGGCGCCCGATCACTTCCTGCTTTTTGTACCTGCTGCAGGCACACCCTTTGTGCGTCCTCAGCCTATTGCTGTCTGTCACCTGGTATTTAAACCAGCTGCCCCATTAACCCATGCCTGAGCATCTTGCCCTGTCAGTTGGCTTTTGTCTCTGACATGCCAGGTCCTGTCTATGTTACCTGTCTTGCAGTATCTGTTCCCATGTTTGTACTGTGTCCTATCTGTGTACCTTAACCTGCAGTCTGTACTCGTTCCTTGCCTGTTCGTTCCGCCTTCCTGGAGGCTGTATTTCCAGGCCAGTCTGAACACGCTCCTTGCCTGTTCGTCCCGCCTCTCTGGGGGCCGTATTCCCAGACCCGCTCCTGTATCCCGCTGCAGTGTCGGTCTCCTCCGTACACTCAGTTCCAGTCTGAACTCTCTCCTATCTTTTACCTGTTTTTTCTCTATGTCCATTCCGTTCCTTTTTCTGCAGAGTCTGAACTCGTACCTACTCCTGCTCGTTGTCACTGTACTTCCGTTTGTGAGTTTGTGGTCCACTCGCTATTCTCTGTAAGTACCCTGTGGGTATCTGGTTCTGCCTTTCCCTTCTAGTCTGTTCCGTGTGAACAGAGCCCTGTTCCTTCCGCGTCTGCGGTTTTCGCTTTGCTCTGCTCTGTCCACCGCGTCTGCGGTTTTCGCCTTGCTCAGCTCTGTCCGCCGCGTCTGCGGTTTTCGCCTTGCTCAGCTCTGTCCGCCGCGTCTGCGGTTTTCGCCTTGCTCAGCTCTGTCCGCCGCGTCTGCGGTTTTCGCCTTGCTCAGCTCTGTCCGCCGCGTCTGCGGTTTTCGCCTTGCTCAGCTCTGTCCGCCGCGTCTGCGGTTTTCGCCTTGCTCAGCTCTGTCCGCCGCGTCTGCGGTTTTCGCCTTGCTCAGCTCTGTCCGCCGCGTCTGCGGTTTTCGCCTTGCTCAGCTCTGTCCGCCGCGTCTGCGGTTTTCGCTTTGCTCAGCTCTGTCCGCCGCGTCTGCGGTTTTCGCTTTGCTCAGCTCTGTCCACCGCGTCTGCGGTTTTCGCTTTGCTCAGCTCTGTCCACCGCGTCTGCGGTTTCGAATTTGTCTCCCAGTCTGTACTGGACCCTACCCAGCTTGTGCTCTAGTCTGCCTGTTCCTGTATTCCCCGGTGTGGGTCAACAGCCGTGTCCGGAGTCTGACCTGGAGTAGACCCTGGTTCCTCTGCTCGGTTCCTCCCTGGTGCACTGGCGTCGTATGCCGTCGTGCGACCTTGGTCGGATCGGGCAGATACTTAGTTACGCCCCTCCAGGCACTCTCCGGTTCATGGCACAGTGGAATCACTACATAAACACGCACACGCCAGTCAGTCCGGGCGTGTGCATTACAGCATGCTCAGGCCATGGTTCCCGTTGAGCCCCACGGCCTTCGCTCTCTGAGAAGTTTTCCAGCGAATACATTCATTAAAATAAATAAATAAAAAAATTTTTTTTCCCTTTAGCTGAGTTCCAGGCGAATTACGCACCCGTCCAGATGGATCTATCTGCTCTCGTTCCTGCGGATCCGCTACGTTATTATGGGGATCCAAGACAAAGTCGTGCATTTGTGGAGCAATGCATGCTACACTTCAAGTTCTACCCTCTATGTTTTCCCACCGATCGGGTTAAGGTGGCATTCATTATGTCTTACCTGGCAGGTGATGCCTTGGAATGGATCAACCCCCTATATGAAACACAGGATCCGATCCTCCTGGACCTAATGGCCTTCCTGGTGGCCTTTCTAATGGTCTTTGATGATCCTAACCCGGAGGCTCCTGCTGAAGCTTCACTTCCCAATATCCCGGAGCAGCCCCAATGGGTAATGTGTGTGGGTAGCGCAATAGTCCTCCAGCCCAATGAGACTACTGCCCACCCAGAATCCTCACAGGGTGACTACGCTTTCCGGAATACTTCTCCCAACCTCAAGAGGCAGTCCAGACGTGCTAGGCGTAGAGGCAAGCCGTCACGCCAGGGTCTGTCCTCCCTGAGACCTCCTGACCCCAACTTTGAAGTCCCTACTGAAGCTTCATCTCCCTGTATCCCGGAGAAGCCCCAACGGGTAATGTGCGTGGGTAGTGCACCAGTTCTCCTGCCCGAAGAGACTTCTGCCCATCCAGACTCCACACAGGAGAACTTCCTGCACCCGGCATCAGATGCTTCACCCACTTTAACCGGTGTGCATGTCCAAGGATGCTCCAAAGCTGTGGTTATCTCAGAGTCTGTGCACCTCTACTACCTGGCGGAGGACCCCCTGTTGCCTCCTGAATCCTCCGGGATACCACTCGATGACAAATGGAGAGAGACTTCTCTACACCCATTACTCGATACTTTGTCCGCTTCGTCCTGTGAGCCTGACAATGGGTACCCCAAAGTGTTAGTTACCTCCGAGTCTCTACACCCTTCCGACCAGGCGGAGGACCTCCAGTTGTCTCCAGAACCCTTCGGGGTGCTACCTGGTAGCGAAAGGACAGAGACTCTCCTATACTCTGTACCTGATACCTCGCTCGCTTCGTCCAGTGAGTCCAACCTAGTGTACTCCGAAGCAGAGGTTACTCCCGAGTCTCTACACCCCTCCGACCAGGCGGAGGACCTCCAGTTGTCTCCAGAACCCTTCGGGGTGCCACCTGGTGGTGAATGGATAGAGACTTTCCTATATCCTGGATCTGATACCTCGCTTGCTTCGTCCAGTGAGTCCGACCTAGTGTACTCTGAAGCAGAGGTTACCCATGAGTCTCTACACCCCTCTGACCAGGCGGAGGACCTCCAGTTGTCTCCAGAACCCTTCGGGGTGCCACCTGGTGGTGAATGGACAGAGACTTTCCAATACTCGGTACCCGATACCTCACCTGCTTCGTCCAGTGAGTCCGACCTAGTGTACTCTGAAGCAGATGTTTTCCCTGAGCCTCTGCACTCTTCTGACCCGGCAGAGGACCTCCAGTTGTTTCCTGACTCCTCCGGGGTACCACCAGATAACAAAGAGACAGTGACTTTTTTTCACCCTGTACCTGATAACCTGTCTATTTCTTCCTGTGAATTTGACAAGATGTACCTCGAAGCAGAGGTTATCCCCGAGTCTCTACACCCCTCCGACCAGGCGGAGGACCTCCAGTTGTCTCCTGAACCCTTCGGGGTGCTACCTGATAACGAATGGACAGGTACTCTTCTATATTCGGTACCTGATACCTCGCCCGCTTCATCCAGCGAGTCCGACCTAGTGTACTCCGAAGCAGAGGTTACCCCCGAGTCTCTGCACTATTCCGACCCGGCGGAGGACTCCCAGTTGTTTTCTGAATCCTCCTGGGTACCACCAGATAACAAGGTAACAGGGACTTTTCTACACCTTGTACCTGATACCTCGCCCATTTCATCCTGTGAGTTTGACAAGATGTACCCCGAAGCAGAGGTTACCCCAGAGTCTCTGCACTCCTTCAACCCGGCGGAGGACTTCCAGTTGTCTCCTGAACCCTCTGGGGTGCTACCTGATAATAAGTGGAGAGAGACTTCCCTGTGTGCTGTTCCTGGTACTCCACCTGTTTCGTCTGTTGCTGAGGATGGCTGGATAGGAGGTAGCATCCTAGCTACCCAGATGAGACCAGTTTCTCCAGTGGACAGTGGAAGTGATCTACTTGAAGTAAAGGATTGGCCCTCGAATTCCCTGCGGAACATTCTGTCAGGCCTGAAGAAGAGGGGGCGTAAGGGGGGGGGGTACTGTAACATACCTGGCGGCGTCCTTGCATAGTGGTCCATCTCCCACTGTGCAAGAGCGCGCACTTGATCTCCAGTCCAGGGTGTCTCTCTGGCTTCCCTCCATGCTGTCTGTTTGCTTCTGTGTCTGCTGCTTATGGGCGGCGCCCGATCACTTCCTGCTTTTTGTACCTGCTGCAGGCACACCCTTTGTGCGTCCTCAGCCTATTGCTGTCTGTCACCTGGTATTTAAACCAGCTGCCCCATTAACCCATGCCTGAGCATCTTGCCCTGTCAGTTGGCTTTTGTCTCTGACATGCCAGGTCCTGTCTATGTTACCTGTCTTGCAGTATCTGTTCCCATGTTTGTACTGTGTCCTATCTGTGTACCTTAACCTGCAGTCTGTACTCGTTCCTTGCCTGTTCGTTCCGCCTTCCTGGAGGCTGTATTTCCAGGCCAGTCTGAACACGCTCCTTGCCTGTTCGTCCCGCCTCTCTGGGGGCCGTATTCCCAGACCCGCTCCTGTATCCCGCTGCAGTGTCGGTCTCCTCCGTACACTCAGTTCCAGTCTGAACTCTCTCCTATCTTTTACCTGTTTTTTCTCTATGTCCATTCCTTTCCTTTTTCTGCAGAGTCTGAACTCGTACCTACTCCTGCTCGTTGTCACTGTACTTCCGTTTGTGAGTTTGTGGTCCACTCGCTACTTCTCTGTAAGTACCCTGTGGGTATCTGGTTCTGCCTTTCCCTTCTAGTCTGTTCCGTGTGAACAGAGCCCTGTTCCTTCCGCGTCTGCGGTTTTCGCTTTGCTCTGCTCTGTCCACCGCGTCTGCGGTTTTCGCCTTGCTCAGCTCTGTCCGCCGCGTCTGCGGTTTTCGCCTTGCTCAGCTCTGTCCGCCGCGTCTGCGGTTTTCGCCTTGCTCAGCTCTGTCCGCCGCGTCTGCGGTTTTCGCCTTGCTCAGCTCTGTCCGCCGCGTCTGCGGTTTTCGCCTTGCTCAGCTCTGTCCGCCGCGTCTGCGGTTTTCGCCTTGCTCAGCTCTGTCCGCCGCGTCTGCGGTTTTCGCCTTGCTCAGCTCTGTCCGCCGCGTCTGCGGTTTTCGCCTTGCTCAGCTCTGTCCACCGCGTCTGCGGTTTTCGCTTTGCTCAGCTCTGTCCACCGCGTCTGCGGTTTTCGCCTTGCTCAGCTCTGTCCACCGCGTCTGCGGTTTTCGCTTTGCTCAGCTCTGTCCACCGCGTCTGCGGTTTTCGCTTTGCTCAGCTCTGTCCACCGCGTCTGCGGTTTTCGCTTTGCTCAGCTCTGTCCACCGCGTCTGCGGTTTTCGCTTTGCTCAGCTCTGTCCACCGCGTCTGCGATTTTCGCTTTGCTCAACTCTGTCCACCGCGTCTGCGGTTTTCGCTTTGCTCAACTCTGTCCACCGCGTCTGCGGTTTTCGCTTTGCTGAGCTCTGTCCACCGCGTCTGCGGTTTTCGCTTTGCTCAGCTCTGTCCACCGCGTCTGCGGTTTTCGCTTTGCTCAGCTCTGTCCACCGCGTCTGCGGTTTTCGCTTTGCTCAGCTCTGTCCACCGCGTCTGCGGTTTTCGCTTTGCTCAGCTCTGTCCACCGCGTCTGCGGTTTTCGCTTTGCTCAGCTCTGTCCACCGCGTCTGCGGTTTTCGCTTTGCTCAGCTCTGTCCACCGCGTCTGCGGTTTTCGCTTTGCTCAGCTCTGTCCACCGCGTCTGCGGTTTTCGCTTTGCTCAGCTCTGTCCACCGCGTCTGCGGTTTTCGCTTTGCTCAGCTCTGTCCACCGCGTCTGCGGTTTTCGCTTTGCTCAGCTCTGTCCACCGCGTCTGCGGTTTCGAATTTGTCTCCCAGTCTGTACTGGACCCTACCCAGCTTGTGCTCTAGTCTGCCTGTTCCTGTATTCCCCGGTGTGGGTCAACAGCCGTGTCCGGAGTCTGACCTGGAGTAGACCCTGGTTCCTCTGCTCGGTTCCTCCCTGGTGCACTGGCGTCGTATGCCGTCGTGCGACCTTGGTCGGATCGGGCAGATACTTAGTTACGCCCCTCCAGGCACTCTCCGGTTCATGGCACAGTGGAATCACTACATAAACACGCACACGCCAGTCAGTCCGGGCGTGTGCATTACAAGCAGTATTATAGTAGTTATATTCTTGTACATAGGGGGCAGTATTATAGTAGTTATATTTTTGTACATAGGGGGCAGTATTATAGTAGTTATATTCTTGTAAATAGGAGCAGTATTATAGTAGTTATATTCTTGTACATAGGAGCAGTATTATAGTAGTTATATTCTCGTACATAGGAGCAGTATTATAGTAGTTATATTCTTGTACATAGGGGGCAGTATTATAGTAGTTATATTCTTGTACATAGGAGCAGTATTATAATAGTCATATTCTTGTACATAGGGGGCAGTATTATAGTAGTTATATTCTTGTACATAGGGGCAGTATTATAGTAGTTATATTCTTGTACATAGGGGGCAGTATTATAGTAGTTATATTCTTGTATATAGGAGCTGTATTATAGTAGTTATATTCTTGTACATAGGGGGCAGTATTATAGTAGCTATATTCTTGTACATAGGGGGCAGTATTATAGTAGTTATATTCTTGTACATAGGGGCAGTATTATAGTAGTTATATTCCTGTACATAGGGGGCAGTATTATAGTAGTTATATTCTTGTATATAGGAGCTGTATTATAGTAGTTATATTCTTGTACATAGGGGGCAGTATTATATTAGTTATATTCTTGTACATAGGAGCAGTATTATAGTAGTTATATTCCTGTACATAGAGAGCAGTATTATAGTAGTTATATTCTTGTACATAGGGGGCAGTATTATAGTAGTTATATTCTTGTATATAGGAGCTGTATTATAGTAGTTATATTCTTGTACATAGGGGGCAGTATTATAGTAGCTATATTCTTGTACATAGGGGGCAGTATTATAGTAGTTATATTCTTGTACATAGGGGCAGTATTATAGTAGTTATATTCCTGTACATAGGGGGCAGTATTATAGTAGTTATATTCTTGTATATAGGAGCTGTATTATAGTAGTTATATTCTTGTACATAGGGGGCAGTATTATATTAGTTATATTCTTGTACATAGGAGCAGTATTATAGTAGTTATATTCCTGTACATAGAGGGCAGTATTATAGTAGTTATATTCCTGTACATAGAGGGCAGTATTATAGTAGTTATATTCTTGTACATAGGGGCAGTATTATAGTAGTTATATTCTTGTACATAGGAGCAGTATTATAGTAGTTATATTCTTGTACATAGGAGCAGTATTATAGTAGTTATATTCTTGTATATAGGGGCAGTATTATAGTAGTTATATTCTTGTACATAGGGGCAGTATTATAGTAGTTATATTCTTGTACATAGGAGCAGTATTATAGTAGTTATATTCTTGTACATAGGGGGCAGTATTATAGTAGTTATATTCTTGTACATAGGGGGCAGTATTATAGTAGTTATATTCTTGTATATAGGGGCAGTATTATAGTAGTTATATTCTTGTACATAGGGGGCAGTATTATAGTAGTTATATTCTTGTACATAGGAGCAGTATTATAGTAGTTATATTCTTGTACATAGGAGCAGTATTATAGTAGTTATATTCCTGTACATAGAGGGCAGTATTATAGTAGTTATATTCTTGTACATAGGGGCAGTATTATAGTAGTTATATTCTTGTACATAGGAGCAGTATTATAGTAGTTATATTCTTGTACATAGGGGGCAGTATTATAGTAGTTATATTCTTGTACATAGCAGCAGTATTATAGTAGTTATATTCTTGTACATAGGGGGCAGTATTATAGTAGTTATATTCTTGTACATAGGAGGCAGTATTATAGTAGTTATATTCTTGTACATAGGAGCAGTAATATAGTAGTTATATTCTTGTACATAGGGGGCTGTATTATAGTAGTTATATTCTTGTACATAGGGGGCAGAATTATAGCAGTTATATTCTTGTACATAGGGGCAGTATTATAGTAGTTATATTCTTGTACATAGGGACAGTATTATAGTAGTTATATTCTTGTACATAGGGGCAGTATTATAGTCGTTATATTCTTGTACATAGGGGGCAGTATTATAGTCGTTATATTCTTGTACATAGGGGGCAGTATTATAGTAGTTATAATCTTGTACATAGGGGGCAGAATTATAGTAGTTATATTCTTGTACATAGGGGGCAGAATTATAGCAGTTATATTCTTGTACATAGGGGCAGTATTATAGTAGTTATATTCTTGTACATAGGGGCAGTATTATAGTAGTTATATTCTTGTACATAGGGGCAGTATTATAGTCGTTATATTCTTGGACATAGGGGCAGTATTATAGTAGTTATAATCTTGTACATAGGGGGCAGAATTATAGTAGTTATATTCTTGTACATAGGAGTAGTATTATAGTAGTTATATTCTTATACATAGGAGCAGTATTATAATAGTAGTTATATTTTTGTACATAGGGGGCAGTATTATAGTAGTTATATTCTTGTACATAGGGGGCAGTATTATAGTAGTTATATTCTTGTACATAGGAGCAGTATTATAGTAGTTATATTCTTGTACATAGGAGCAGTATTATAGTAGTTATATTCTTGTACATAGAGGGCAGTATTATAGTAGTTATATTCTTGTACATAGGGGGCAGTATTATAGTAGTTATATTCTTGTACATAGGAGGCAGTATTATAGTAGTTATATTCTTGTACATAGGAGCAGTAATATAGTAGTTATATTCTTGTACATAGGGGGCTGTATTATAGTAGTTATATTCTTGTACATAGGGGGCAGAATTATAGCAGTTATATTCTTGTACATAGGGGCAGTATTATAGTAGTTATATTCTTGTACAAAGGGGCAGTATTATAGTAGTTATATTCTTGTACATAGAGGGCAGTATTATAGTAGTTATATTCTTGTACATAGGGGGCAGTATTATAGTAGTTATATTCTTGTACATAGAGGGCAGTATTATAGTAGTTATATTCTTGTACATAGGGGGCAGTATTATAGTAGTTATATTCTTGTACATAGGAGGCAGTATTATAGTAGTTATATTCTTGTACATAGGAGCAGTAATATAGTAGTTATATTCTTGTACATAGGGGGCTGTATTATAGTAGTTATATTCTTGTACATAGGGGGCAGAATTATAGCAGTTATATTCTTGTACATAGGGGCAGTATTATAGTAGTTATATTCTTGTACATAGGGACAGTATTATAGTAGTTATATTCTTGTACATAGGGGCAGTATTATAGTCGTTATATTCTTGTACATAGGGGGCAGTATTATAGTCGTTATATTCTTGTACATAGGGGGCAGTATTATAGTAGTTATAATCTTGTACATAGGGGGCAGAATTATAGTAGTTATATTCTTGTACATAGGAGTAGTATTATAGTAGTTATATTCTTATACATAGGAGCAGTATTATAATAGTAGTTATATTTTTGTACATAGGGGGCAGTATTATAGTAGTTATATTCTTGTACATAGGGGCAGTATTATAGTAGTTATATTCTTGTACATAGGAGCAGTATTATAGTAGTTATATTCTTGTACATAGGGAGCAGTATTATAGTAGTAGTTATATTCTAATACAATTCAGAAAAACTCTACAGGCAAATGTAAACTTCAAGAAATAAAGCCAACTGTATAGCATGGGATAGCAGTAATTTCTGTATATTGATGATGCACACGCAGTTCCAAACCAGTTTTCTACTTGTATGATGGATGTTATATCAGGGTGAATGCAGGAATTAAAGATTGTTAAATATATTCAGCATCCACCAGACCAAAAATTACATCTCAGGTTTATGAACAATGGAAACAAAGTGCTGTCATGTTATAAAGGTCAACAGTACAGATACTACAATAATACATCACAAAAAAACCCGCCAAACTATAACAAATCAGTCACACCGAGTCTCCGTGAATGAGATTCTTATTGCCTAGGGAAAAGTAAATCAGAATTTGGGTTACACATTAAACACCTTTGGCCTCACATAAAGGGCTATTGTTGTCCGCAGTATGGGGTCTCAGTATGAACATTTTTTCTTTTATATGCATAATGCAGTTCATTTTTGGGGCCTTCAGTAAGTCTGCTATAGACGTTTCATAGATATGACCTGTCTGGAGCCATTAGTCACCCCTCAGTGCACCACAAAGATTCTTCTGCCCCGATTATAGTTTACAATATACTATTTCCTTCATTATCATCTACTCCTGAGCTCCATCTGACCTTCATATAGGCTCTGTATAGTCCCATTACCTAGAAATTATTGTGCAGTATTTATATAATTTATACAAGAAGATCTCAGAACCCAATGTCAGAGAAATGTCTTTCTCAAGAAGATACAGACATTTACTCTAACATTAAAACAAATTTCACTCACTCAGTTCTATATTTGAGTTTATAGTGGCAGTATTATAGTAGTTATATTCTTGTACATAGGAGCAGTATTATAGTAGTTATATTCTTGTACATAGGAGCAGTATTATAGTAGTTATATTCTAGTACATAGGGGCAGTATTATAGTAGTTATATTCTTGTACATAGGGGCAGTATTATAGTAGTTATATTCTTGTACATAGGGGCAGTATTATAGTAGTTATATTCTTGTATATAGGGCAGTATTATAGTAGTTATATTCTTGTATATAGGGGCAGTATTATAGTAGTTATATTCTTGTACATAGGAGCAGTATTATAGTAGTTATATTCTTGTACATAGGGGTAGTATTATAGTAGTTATATTCTTGTACATAGGGGTAGTATTATAGTAGTTATATTCTTGTACATAGGGGCAGTATTATAGTAGTTATATTCTTGTATATAGGGCAGTATTATAGTAGTTATATTCTTGTACATAGGAGCAGTATTATAGTAGTTATATTCTTGTATATAGGGCAGTATTATAGTAGTTATATTCTTGTACATAGGAGCAGTATTATAGTAGTTATATTCTTGTACATAGGAGCAGTATTATAGTAGTTATATTCTTGTACATAGAGGGCAGTATTTTAGTAGTTATATTCTTGTACATAGGGGGCAGTATTATAATATGCAATGACTAAGGTCAGACAACCGAAACGCGTTTGCTTACGATTTTAATCTATTTCTGGATGTGAAACTGGAACTTCTCCTTTTATATATATGTTTGCTGAATAAAAGACAAAGGGTTTTAAATGAAGAACTGATGCTGGATTACCATTTTTTGTCTCAGTATTATAGTAGTTATATTGTTGTACACAAGGGGCAGTATTATAGCAGTTCTCTTAAAAAAAAAAAAAAAAAAAAAAAAAAAAAAGAATGAGGTCAGGAAGAAAAGTGCCAATTTCGGAGCACATGACTGCTATGATATTAATATGATGAATGACTTGCTTCATAAAGGTATTTGCTTTATGTCATGTCAGCATCAACAGATATGAGGAAGAAGCAATAGGAACAACGCACAAGAACTAACCAATTACAGGGCATTTTTTTGCCATATATTTTAGGTCTTTTGTGTATATTATGGAGCATTAGGTTGGTGAACAACTAATTCCATTTCGGTCCTTAAAGTCCCATAATTACCATTATTCTTACTTCTGCGGAATCTGCTGATAAAGTCCTTGGGGGAAACGGGAAATATTGTTTTTTGGCGATACACTTTTGCCGAGCCGAGTTTCCGATATTAAAAATGGCAGTAGGGTAACGTAAAAGGTCTTGGGCCCCAACGCCCCTACCTCTGACCATGGATATACTAACGTACCTAATAGGATCCTAGGAAAGTGACGGGCTCAGCCCAAAAATGACTATTCACACTTATGGATCCAAAAAGATCCAAAAACGACCAGAAAAAAAGGATTAAATTTTCAGAACGTCTTTGTCCCATGCCTATACCGGAGAATGTACTTTATCCCTTCCAATCAATTATTTAGCAGATTTTTCCAAGGACAGGAGATTACACAGAATATCAAAACCGATCCCCGAACACTTCAGCTGCGAGGAACATTCTGAAACAATTAACCAGCGACCATCAAAACTACAGAATTAAAGCGCTTTATTGTGGTGACTCAGAACGCAGGGTGGTTCCCATACGAGTCCCATGATATGGAGAACAGGCCAGAAGGCTTTGTAATTCCTAAATGTAATCCCCTCTGAGCCCAGCGACTACCCAGAAATCATTTTAGGGGTTTATTTATTAAAAAACAAAACTTAAAATTAACCCACCACTGGCTCCTATATAACTGTCTACATTAACATTGATGAGTATACGACAATATCTGCTTTTTTTTTTTACGTTTTGAGGCCTTGGACTAACTTTGATGTCAGGCATCCAAGCATACAAACAAAAAAAAAACAACAACTATCCAGTAATATATAATACATTGATTGGCTATCCTTAAAGTGGATTTGTCACCAAGTCCAAAGTGGCCATTTTCGACATGTCCCTTATTGCCACTGCTCTCCTGAGTATTCCGCTTTTTGTTTTTCCTAAATCCGCCATACGGTTCCAGAGATATGGGCCTTTTTATGTACTGTTAGTTTTTAATGGTCTTTACAAGGGGGTGTGGCTCACAGGATTGTCTGGGGGTGTGTCTTTAGGCTGCTCTGCATCTTTCGATTTGAGCCACGCCCACTTAGAAAAGGCCACATAAAGGAGCATGAAATAAAAAGTGCCCATATCTCAGGAACCGTATGGTGGATTTAGAAAAAAACAAAAAGTAGATTACTCAGGGGAACAGTGGGAGTAAAATAAGAACAAAAACTGGGCAATTTTAACTTGGTGACAGTTCCCCTTTAAGCTCTTTTTTTCTTTTCCCTTGTGTATTTTACGCATATTTGACAACTTGCCCTCTATTTTAGGCCACATCACACCCCTATTCGCCCCTGAATGTGTGATTATTGGACATAGGGGCTCCATCTGATGACAGAGCATCAAGCATTTGGTGTTGAGCACAAGAATCCTTCCAGAATCTCTATTCTTCTGAGGTTTCATTGGCAACCAGGAGATTTGCCAACTCTACCAAGAGATCTCCCCTTTTTCCAGGAGCCTTCCGGAAGAGTTGGAAAGTATGATTTTGTGTAGTCTATTAAACTTTGTTTTGCCCCCCGACAAACCCTGTAGTGACCACTTTTGGGATTACATAAACCTTATCCCTTTTGACCCAGGAGTCCTGGGAAATCCAGGACAGGTGGCAGTGTGGCACCCTGGTACCACAGGTACCATAGGACCCAAAAGGGTGCATGGATGGACTTCTCCACAAGAGGCCCTCATTACATAACAGACACCTCCACCCTTTCACCTCATACCACCAGAGGGAGCCTGTATATCAATGTCCAAGTAATATACAGATTTGTTGGGTCCTCCAGAGAGACAGTCTCTGTAACGACATGGAATTGCAGTTGACCCCAGGCCCTGGAGCCTAGGGGAAGAGCCCTACTGGATATTTTGCCAGGGCGCCCCACAAGCTTCACATTACTCCATTGTATCTCCCCCACAGAGCTCACAGTCTAAGTAACCAAACTTCACTGACACAACAGAATCACATCCTGAAAAAAAAGTGTCACAAGACGCTCGTTATGCAATAAACACAAAAATAGCCACCGCAACTCTAAGCTGAAAATGTCAAGTCCTTACACACATACTACAAAATAGAATTACGAAAGGACTTTTCCTCCTGTTTTTGGCAAAGCTGTGTGACTACCAACAGGCCTTCCAGCCTCCGCATCGCCTGCTTTCCTACAATCCTAAATGCCAAAATAACTTTGGTATGTAAGCCTATGTACCAAATTTGCTGCAAAACTAGATTTTCCTTTCCAATTTTTTTTGCAAAGCTGGGTCCCATGGCTGCTTAAAAGATCATTTGTCTGCCCAAAAATTATCATTTTGATTTGCAGCTATGGTAATTTTTGGGCATCAATGTAAACAGCAGATATGTTATTTTTGGGGTGTAAAATGTTCTTTGAATTGCAGACATGGCAATACCCTCTCAATTGCAGTTATCCTACTTTGGGTCATTTTTTTTTAGGGGGGGGGTAAATGCCCTTTGAACTGGTAGCAGCTGCCCTTTGAACAGCAGACACGGTAATTTGGGGGGTAAAGGCACTTTGAATTGCAGACATGGTCATTTTTTCTTTTTTGGGGAGGTGAGTTGTGAGGGGCAAATACCCTTTGAATGGCCGATATGGCCATTTTGGGGGAAAATACTCTTAATTTCATACATTATAATTTTTCTTTATTAACTGCCTTCTTTTGGGATGAATACCTTTTGCAGAATGGTAATATGGTAATTTTTTGGAGGGGCAAATGCCCTTTTGAACTGCAGACAAGTTAATTTTATGGGGTAAATGCCCATTAGATTGCAGTAAAAAGCCATATTAAAGAAAGGCAGGACACGGCGACCAAAACCAGACCCTCTCTATCCGTCACGCCCCTTAGACAGTACATCAGGAGGCATATATATATATATTAGGTATTAACCCATTTTTGCGGGGGAGGGGGATGACCTTTTGGACTGCAGACAAGTTAATTTTGGAGGGGTAAATGCCCATTTAATTGCAGTAAAAAGCTACATTAAAAAAAGGCAGGACACGGCGACCAAAACCAGGTTCTCTCTCTCTATCCGTCACGCCCCTTAGTAGGGGGTATATATATATATATTGGGCATTAACCCATTCAACAAGGGCCCATACATCTCACTCCATTAAAAATCCATAAGGAGGAAACAAGGGACCTAATTGTTATCCTCACAGATCCACAGCCCGGAGAAATATGCCAAGCATGCGTCCTTTATCCAAAAAAAGCTAAATCTCTAGTAACCTCCTACTCTACAGAATTAGGGACAAACAAGACCACGGCCTGTGGGCAAGAAGGGGGGTCCGGAGATGTTCCTCGCTTTACGGGGAGGAGATCCAATCCATAGCTGCTGCTTTGAAAGTTCTGAATGGGGGGCTGCAAAAATGCACCATGATCCTGGATGGAGCGGATTGCTGCAATGGCAACCTCCTCCCCCTACACCACCCAGCATCCTTCCAGAGCATCACCGATGGTGGCAGGTAGAGCAAGCAGCAAGTCATAGACAACAAAGGGATTTGGTATTTTCTGCATTATCTTTCTACTTGGAACCAAGACCCTATCACGGGCGATGGGAAAAGCGGAAATTTTTGAAACGATCAGATCTTTTCTTACCTGATGCAAAAATGACGAGACCATGGAACCCCAAACGATTAGTGCCAATTCTGGGATTTCCCCCCACTGCAGGTCTCCGGACCCACACTGTATTGCTTCCCAGCTTTTCTCCAGCAAGCTCCACATTCCAGTGGGGAGGGAACAGATGGCGATATCCGTGGTAACCGGCCTCCGCTTACTCCATTGGATGAATGCAGCTCCTGCCTATTGGGCAACTAGTTTTTTTTTTTTTCTTTTTCATCCATTGTCCCTGGGCTTTGCAAATTTCTTAATGAAGGGACAAGCTGCCCCTGGCAATAGCAAAGCCTGGCTGACAGGTGCGGAAATTTTTTTTTTCCGTTTTTTTCTTTTTTTTTTTTCCTTTATCCCAGTGCTCTAGTTTGCTGCATAAAAGACGGGAAGGCGACCTAGACTGTGAATAAAGAACCGGCGCCGGGACTTTGTCAGCGAGAGGTTTTTTTTTTTCTCCTTCTTCCTTTTTTTTTTTTTTTTTTTTTAACACTGCAAAGGGAGGAACAAGACGTAGCGTGTGCCAAAACGAAAAACTATTGTCTCCCCATTCACAGATTAATCACAAGGACCACACATGGATATCATAGGATGGCTCTGGATGAGCATTTCCTTCTGGGCTTATTATAGCACAGCCCCGGCTGGAATTACCAAGACTGGATTCAATTACATGTGCGAGCAATCTGTATAAATGAAATAAACTTCCCATTCAGCATGGATGATCAACTACAGCTGAAAAGTATTTACCTCGGAGAGGTGGAGTCCTTAATTCAGGGTCCTTATCTACTACTAGATGGTGGCCCGATTCTAACGCATCGGGTATTCTAGAATAGGTATGCGGCCGACCGGGCGCAATCAGCAGAGCAGTGTTTAAATTTGGCGCCAAAATCGCTGATTGGTCGAGGCCGGCAACCGCGACCAATCAGCAAAGCAGTGTTAAAATTTGGCGCCTATATCGCAGATTGGTCACGGGCGGCGGTCGCGACTAATCAGCAGAGCGGGGTTTAAATTTGGCGGCAATAATGCTGATTGTTTGCGGCCGGCCACCGATCAGCGAAGCAGTGTTTAAATTTGGCGCCTATATCGCAGATTGGTCACGGCCGGCGGTCACGACTAATCAGCAGAGCGGGGTTTAAATTTTGCGCCAATACTGCTGATTGTTCGCGGCCGGCGACCGCAACCAATCAGCACAGCGGTGTTTAACTTTAGCGCCAAGATCACCGATTGGTCCGGTGCAGAGACCGCGACCAATCAGCGAATCGTATTGGTGAGGACCGGGGAGCGCCGCTGCCTGTACCGCTACTTCCGCTGCGAGAAGCCGGGACATGAGCGACTGCTCGCAGCAGAAGTATCCCGACCCGCAGCGCCGCTCCCCGGTCCTCCCTTGACATCCTAGCCGCTGATCTCCCGACAGTAGCCGCATGGTGTTACTAAGGTCCTGACATTCGTGTTCAATATCGCTGATTGGTCGCGGGCGCTGCCCGCGACCAATCACCGATTTCCGCGCCACATTTAAATAGCGACCGCGACCAATCAGCACAGCGGTGTTTAAATGTGTCTGCAAGATCGGTGATTGGTCGCGTCCGCTATTTAAATGTGGCGCCCACAGCGGTGTTTAACTTTGGGTCCAAGATCAGTGATTGGTCGAGGCGAGAGATCGCAACCAATCATCGAATCGTGTTGCGGAGGACCGGGGAGCGCCGCTGCCTGTGCGGCTACTTCCGCTGCGAGAACCCGGGACATGAGTGGGCGCTCGCAGCAGAAGTATCCCGCCTAGCAGCTCCGCTCCCCGGTCCTCCCTTGACACCCTAGCCGCATGGATGTCAGCGCCGCTGCCTGTACGGCTACTTCCGCTGCGAGAACACGGGACATGAGCGGGCGCTCGCAGCAGAAGTATCCCGCCCCGCAGCGCCGCTCCCCGGTCCTCCCTTCACACCCTAGCCGCATGGAGGTCAGCGTCGCCGGCGGTCGGGAGATGAGCGCCTCGCGCCGGTCATCTCCCGGCTGCATCGCCGCTGAGCTCCGTCCCGCAGATGAGCCGCTAACTGCCGCCATCTTTTTTCAGAAATCCCGCGGCGCTGATTGGCCGCTGCCGGACCAATGAGCGACGCGAGATTTCCTGGACAGACAGACGGGATAAGACGATTATATATATATAGATTGAAAAATAATTTTGCACATTACATAGACAGAATATAAATTTTAATGGGTAATATGTAATACCTCAGTTCTCCTGCGGGGGAGCTGCAGGGGAATTGAACACTTTCTGCCTGGCTTCCCCACCGATCACAACTGACCAGCAATTGTCTGGGCACCCTGTGATTATCGCAATCGCTGATGGCAGCAAGTGTTCTGTTCCCCTGCAGCTCCCCCGCAGGAGAAATGAGGCATTACACGGTACCCATTAAAATCTGCACTGAACGTCTGAGCATCAGGGCACCCTCTGATTAATCCATTTAGTGTGGATTGCGGACTATGGCTGAAAACTACTTAACTTGGAGAGGGAGTCCTTAATTCAGGATCCTCACCTCATATAATAAGTAATGTTGTGCATTACACGGACAGTATATTGATTTTAATAAGTTCTGTGTAATACCTCAGTTCTCCTGGAGGGGAGCTGCAGGGGAATGGAATACTTGTTGCCAGGTTTTCCCACCGATCACAACTGACCAGCGATTGTCTGAGCATCAGGGCACCTTGTGATTATCCCAAATGCTGATCAGCTGTGATCAGTGGGGAAACCTGGCATCAAGTGTCCAATTCCCCTGCAGCTCCCCCGCAGGAGAATTGAGGTATTACACAGTACCAAGTAAAATCCACACTGAATGTCTGAGCATCAGGGCACCCTCTGATTATCCCATTCAGTCTGAATTGTTGATTATGGCTGAAAAATATTTACCTTGGAGAGGGGGTCCTTAATTGAGGATCCTCACCTCTTATAAAAATTATTGTTTTGCATTACATGGACAGTATGTTGATTTTAATGGGTACTGTGTAATACCTCATTTCTACTGTGGGGGAGCTGCAGGGGAATTGAACATTTTCTGCCTGATTTCCCCACCAATAACAACTGACCAGCGATTGGGATAATCACAGGGTGCCCTGACAATCACTGATGGCAGCAAGTGTTTAATTGCTCTGCAGCTCCTCCACAGGAGAAATGAGGCATTACACAGTACCCATTAAAATCTGCACTGAATGTCTGAGCATCAGGACACCCTCTGATTATCCCATTTAGTGTGGATTGCGGACTATGGCTGAAAAATACTTACCTTGGAGAGGGAGTCCTTAATTCAGGATTCTCGCCTCCTATAATAAGTATTGTTTTGCATTACATGGACAGCATATTGATTTTAATGGGTTCTGTGTAATACCTCAGTTCTCCTGTGGAGGAGCTGCAGGGGAATTGAACACTTGCTGCCAGGTTTTCCCACCAGTATCACAACTAACCAGCGATTGCCTGAGTATCAGATCACCCTGTGATTATTCCAAATGCTGATCACCTGTAATCAGTGGGGAAACCTGGCAGCAAGTGTCCAATTTCCCTGCAGCTCCCCCGCAGGAGAATTGAGGTATTACACAATACCTATTAAAATCAATATACTGTCCATGTAAAGCACAACAATACGATTTATAAGAGGGGAGGACCCCCTCTCCAAGGTAAGTATTTCTGAGCCATAGCCAACAATCCACTGTGAATGATATAATCAGAGGGTGCCCTGATGCACATTCAGTGTGGACTAATAATGGCTGAAAAGTACTTACCCTGGAGAGGGGATCCTTTAATCATTATGCTCACCTCTTATAAAAAGCATTTTCATGCATTATCTCAGCATTTTTATTTTATTGTGTAATACCTTATGTCTCCTGCGGGGGAGCTGTAGAGGATTTGAACACATCTTCCCTGATCTTCCAAGCAATCATTGATTATGTTATCGACGGTGGACCCTTTTTACAAAAATGTATTATCGATAGCCCATAAATGCCCCAGAGGGGAATGCTCAGCTCCCTTTATAGTTCCACAGAAACCACTTCTCTCTAGACTACCAATCTACAAAAGTACAACTCCCAGCGTACACTATGAAAACTTTTCTGAACACAGTGCCCACAACCCGCCTTAGGGCTGACTGCAGAGTAGCAAATTTTGGTATGGCTTTCTAGAAAAAAAAAAAAAAAAAACAGCGCCACTGGTGTCTTCAGGTCATTTGTGGTATTGCAACTTGGCTGATTCATTTCAATAGTGCCAAGTTTCAATACCAGAAACAGACATGGACAGATGTGGCACTGTTTCTGCAAGAGGGCAGCCATTTTTTCTAGTCCTGTGCCATCCCTTCAAGGCTGATGCCAAAATCACTATGTGCCGCTGTGTAATGCAGGTGACCCCTAGGGTACTGCAACAAGCAAGTCGCCAAAAAATTCAACTGGGTCTGACTTTTTGCGACTTGCATGTCGTTGTCGCAGTTCCCTAGGGGCCGCAATGCACCTCCATTCAATTGTATTAGGTTTCAATGAACCAGTGTCAAGTAGCCATCTTTGGCCTGTGTTTCGGCCTAAGTCCATTTTTTAAAGCTGTCCTAGTTGCCCATAGCAACCAATGACAGCGCAGCTTTTATTTTACCAGAGCAGTTTTAAACATGAAAGCTGTGCTGTGATTGGTTGCTACGGGTAATAAAGGCTGTTTTGGTAAAAATGGTGTCCATTACCAAATCAGATTTAAGAGGGTAAAGTGCAAGTAAGGACAGGACTCTATAGCTGGAGAAATTCCGGTTCGGAAAGGGAGGACTATCCTCGCCTCATGGATGGCGCCCCCTCCTCGGCCATGCACCTCAGGCTCTCATTGGTTATTACGAGCGGAGTTTCATCTCCCTGCCGTAGCGTAATAACATAGCAATATGCCGCGTTATTAACAGTCGTGTAAATCTAATTACGGATGAATTAAGCGGATGGAAATGTGACCGTCTCTCCTGTAATGTGACAGTATGATGGATTTACAGGCCGGGTCTATACAATTATCCTATAAACCCCATAACAAAATCCCCCGTACTCAACGAATCAATATGATGTGTAAAAAAATACAGCCGCATATGGGGTCTCGGGGTCAGAATCCCACCAAGGACAACATCTGTGAGCAGCGTCGGACTGGCCTGATGGGACACCGGAAAACTCTCCGGTGGGCCCCCGTGCTGGATATAGAGGGGCCCACCGGTAACTGTGGTTGTTAGAACGACCATAGGTCCTTCAGAGGCTGCGTGCTTCAGCGCACTGCGCATAGTATTAATGTTAAAATGGCCGCCAGCCTATCAAAGGCTGTGTGCGTCAGAGTGCGGCCTCTGATAGCAGTGACGTTCAATGGCTGTCTGTCTATGTGCAGGGCGCACAGGAAGCGAGAGACGGCGGAAAAGAGCGAGCGCGAGAGAGACGGCGGAAAAGAGCGAGCGCGAGAGAGACGGCGGAAAAGAGCGAGCGCGAGAGAGACGGCGGAAAAGAGCGAGCGCGAGACAGGCGGCGGAAAAGAGCGAGCGCGAGACAGGCGGCGGAAAAGAGCGAGCGCGAGACAGGCGGCGGAAAAGAGCGAGCGCGAGACAGGCGGCGGAAAAGAGCGAGCGCGAGACAGGCGGCGGAAAAGAGCGAGCGAGAGACACGACGGCGGAAAAGAGCGCGCGAGAGACACGACGGCGGAAAAGAGCGCGCGAGAGACACGACGGCGGAAAAGAGCGCGCGAGAGACACGACGGCGGAAAAGAGCGCGCGAGAGACACGACGGCGGAAAAGAGCGCGCGAGAGACACGACGGCGGAAAAGAGCGCGCGAGAGACACGACGGCGGAAAAGAGCGCGCGAGAGACACGACGGCGGAAAAGAGCGCGCGAGAGACACGACGGCGGAAAAGAGCGCGCGAGAGACACGACGGCGGAAAAGAGCGCGCGAGAGACACGACGGCGGAAAAGAGCGCGCGAGAGACACGACGGCGGAAAAGAGCGCGCGAGAGACACGACGGCGGAAAAGAGCGCGCGAGAGACACGACGGCGGAAAAGAGCGCGCGAGAGACACGACGGCGGAAAAGAGCGCGCGAGAGACACGACGGCGGAAAAGAGCGCGCGAGAGACACGACGGCGGAAAAGAGCGCGCGAGAGACACGACGGCGGAAAAGAGCGCGCGAGAGACACGACGGCGGAAAAGAGCGCGCGAGAGACACGACGGCGGAAAAGAGCGCGCGAGAGACACGACGGCGGAAAAGAGCGCGCGAGAGACACGACGGCGGAAAAGAGCGCGCGAGAGACACGACGGCGGAAAAGAGCGAGCGAGAGACACGACGGCGGAAAAGAGCGAGCGAGAGACACGACGGCGGAAAAGAGCGAGCGAGAGACACGACGGCGGAAAAGAGCGAGCGCGAGACAGGCGGCGGAAAAGAGCGAGCGAGAAACAGGCGGCGGAAAAGAGCGAGCGCGAGACAGGCGGCGGAAAAGAGCGAGCGCGAGACAGGCGGCGGAAAAGAGCGAGCGCGAGACAGGCGGCGGAAAAGAGCGAGCGCGAGACAGGCGGCGGAAAAGAGCGAGCGCGAGACAGGCGGCGGAAAAGAGCGAGCGCGAGACAGGCGGCGGAAAAGAGCGAGCGCGAGACAGGCGGCGGAAAAGAGCGAGCGCGAGACAGGCGGCGGAAAAGAGCGAGCGAGAGACACGGCGGCGGAAAAGAGCGAGCGAGAGACACGACGGCGGAAAAGAGCGAGCGAGAGACACGACGGCGGAAAAGAGCGCGCGAGAGACACGACGGCGGAAAAGAGCGCGCGAGAGACACGACGGCGGAAAAGAGCGCGCGAGAGACACGACGGCGGAAAAGAGCGCGCGAGAGACACGACGGCGGAAAAGAGCGCGCGAGAGACACGACGGCGGAAAAGAGCGAGCGAGAGACACGACGGCGGAAAAGAGCGAGCGAGAGACACGACGGCGGAAAAGAGCGAGCGAGAGACACGACGGCGGAAAAGAGCGAGCGAGAGACACGACGGCGGAAAAGAGCGAGCGAGAGACACGACGGCGGAAAAGAGCGAGCGAGAGACACGACGGCGGAAAAGAGCGAGCGAGAGACACGACGGCGGAAAAGAGCGAGCGAGAGACACGACGGCGGAAAAGAGCGAGCGAGAGACACGACGGCGGAAAAGAGCGAGCGAGAGACACGACGGCGGAAAAGAGCGAGCGAGAGACACGACGGCGGAAAAGAGCGAGCGAGAGACACGACGGCGGAAAAGAGCGAGCGAGAGACACGACGGCGGAAAAGAGCGAGCGAGAGACACGACGGCGGAAAAGAGCGAGCGAGAGACACGACGGCGGAAAAGAGCGAGAGAGACACGACGGCGGAAAAGAGCGAGAGAGACACGACGGCGGAAAAGAGCGAGAGAGACACGACGGCGGAAAAGAGCGAGAGAGAGAGATAACGGAAAAGCGAGATGGACAAGAGAGGAAAAAAATGGAAGAGAGAGAGGGAGATGGAAAATACAGAGAGGACGGCAGCATTCTGGGTGACAGTCGCTCCTAATTCATTAATGGTGCACACCGTCTAATGAATGACGATCAGGTGACTGTTCTCCATCTAGCTCTATATGAAGATTGGCGGGCACTATGGCAGTCTTAGTGAATCTCCCCCATCTCCTCTGCATATGCAATTAAAAGCTATTATTCCCTGTTACCAGCCATTACAGGCTGGGAAGAGGTGGACTGATTTTCTTCAATAGAATAATGTTTTAGGGGTATATTAAATAGCATACAAAGGCGGAGGGGGGTGCGGTTACAGATTTTATATTGGGACCCGGGAACTTAAAGATACACATAGTGAACACACAAGATCGACTCCCCTCACCCTCCCTCCATAAACGGTGTAATGGCCTCCTTGCCTGAGAGTCCAGCACCAAATATGGCTTTCTGTTCCCAGCGATTGTAATCTGGGATCTCGTTCTTATGTTCCAGCTTTTACAATCTCTATAAATCTAAGCCTCTGATGGTTTATACAAGGGAACGTTCCGCAGATGAGTTGGAGAAACAACAGAGACCTTTCCAAGTTGAGATATGAAGCAGATCTCACGATAAAGCCTATTACAGGTTCGCTACAATGAGACAAATAATGCATACCGCCATATAGTAACAACATAATACTGGCGCAACTATTACACCACAAAAGCAAAAAAGAAAATCCTCAAAATATTCAGTTCTTACAAAAGAACACGACTGCCAGCAATAATAGATAGAGGAGAGGGGGGGCGCCATTGAGTAATAATTCCATGTTGCAGGGCCTGAGGAGAATGGGCAATGTTGTAAGTATTGGAAAGGCACCTAACACCCATGGCTACTTTTAAGGGTGACAAGCTAGTCTCTCGGTCCTCTTTTGAAGGCACAAATCTGAAAACACTACAACCACCCAGTATATTATATAAGTATTAATCACTGTATGGCGGTATTATTTAGGAATTGAATTGTAATATTATGCGAGATCCGTGTAACAGTATTTTATGGACTCCTTAAGGAAATATTATTGAGACACTTTTATATGGGAACTATGTGGTGGTATTATGTGGGCTGTATAAAGCGATATGACCATAGCAACATATGGCGGTATGGAAGTAGAAGCATTACGTAGGCTAAAATCATTGGAAAAAAATGTAAAAAAGGGGAATCCTACCTTTGTGGCTGCCCATAGACTAATTTTTACTATAAAACCAGCTATATGGAAGGAGTCTGGTGCCTACCTAAGTTATAGCGATATATACAGCTTGTCTATGGTTCTGCACCTCTAACTATTTAAAGGGGTAGAGGGAAAAACGAGGGTAGTTTCCGACACAACCAACTGGATAAAAACTAAGTTTATTGAATCAAGTTAAAAGTCCATAAAAGTTAAAAACCTCACCAGCAGGTACGGCACCCGCTGGTTTCTAATGAAAGCACCGGATCCACCTATACTACCAGCGTGAACAGCGCCAACCTTCTCCCCTACCGCCTTACTTAAAGGGGTACTCCATCTACAAAAATACAAGGCCTCTCTGTAGGATAATAGATGCCCTGTGACCACCATTTTGCACCATAGTAGGGGTTGGATGATAAAGGGTATAAAAAAGATAAAGAAGATGGAATCAAAAAGGTGCCACCTCTCATGGACACTATATATGTCTATAGTCGGAATATCCTTTTAAGAATACGTACACTCTACTTAATGTACGTCCAACTAGCAAAAAATATTATCTTATGTCTAAAATCTGTTTTCAGAAACCAAAACCACAAAAAAAACCTCCATAAACCCCCTAAAAAACAGCAAAACTATCGATAACCTAAAAAAAGCAAAAGATAGCATAATAATAGTACAACTGTCTAATCATAAGACACAAAGTAGGCTGCAAACTCATTACGGCCAAACCACATAGGAAGAAAAGTGAAGAGGAACTGGTGGGTGTGCGTTACCTGCCTATATAGGGTTGCATGCCGATGTAGGGGGTACAAGGGTAACCGTTGCACCTGAGACCCATATATCCCCCTATGCCGCATAAAAGACACCTGTATTATCAAGTGACACATGGTAGATGGAGGGGGCCGAGGTTTAGGGCCCAGGAAGTGTGTATTATTAAAAGCAGAGAAAATGGTTCATACTCACACCCCCCCATGAGCGTCTCCTCTCCTCCGATTGTCTCTACATTTCTGCAAGGAAGTCTGCCAAAAATCCTCTCTCAGAACCATACGTCTCGATCGAGCCGCGTCGCTGCCAGCGTTAACATTAAGGCAGCTTTATAGGAAATGCTGTATATTTTGTAAAGCTGTGAACAATTTGCAACCACAGGAAACTTGCGAGAGCATTTCAAAACAAGGAGGAAACGGTTCCTCACAATTGTTATTTTGGATTGTTCGAAGCCCTGTCGCTTACCTTCCCGGCTTCCTTGCCATGTACGCACCGTGCATTCGTCATACAGAAGAAGACAAATATATCTGTAAAGAGTTACGTAGAATACGAGGAGGGGGTGTATTTACTATTTTTGCTTCCTTTTTTTGGTCGAAGACTAAATTAGATCTAGGAAGAAGACTGAAGAACCAAGCTTATCAGAAAGTGGGAGGAAACCAATGTGGACATTGATAGAACCTACAAGTCCATGCAGATAGGTCATTGGTGTGGTGAGAAGCCATGGCCCATTGGTACAAATGGGTCAAATAGGCTTTCAGGACAGTATTGAGTCAAAGAAGGGTCCTTGAGGCTAGGAGTTTGAGAAATTGTATTGACCTAGTGGCTCTTGGCTCCAGTACGTGGGAGATGGGTAGATAAAAGGTGGATTGGTAGAGAAAGGATGATCAATGGTGGGTTTAATAAGTACAAGGGTGACACTCGATTGAAAAATATCCATCAACTCCATGATTATGATGATCAATGACTGGAGATCAGCAATTTGATTTGCGTTGTCCTGATTTGGCACCCAAACAGGTCCTCTGTGGCAGCCAATCTTCCCTTCTATGACTGGCATCCTCGGCACCTCTGGTGCTACCTTGGCCCCGCGACTGTCAAGATATTTTGTGAGGCTTAGTCACTAGGTCGTTACACTATGCCGTTGTAGGACCTTGTAAGAGGTCTTCCATGCTTTTGTGACTACCTAAAATAAAAAGATGGACACTGACGGAACAGAAGTTTAGTGGCGCACAAAAGTGAATAGCTCCATTGGTGATTCCATCCAAAGGTTGGACCTTTCGTGGAGCACTTTTGGCAAACGTTTGTGGCTCCTTTGAGACTTCCATCTAAAATAATCAAAAATGGGAATTTTTCAGTGTTTTAGATGGAAGGCTGAAAAGGAGCCACAAACGTTTGCCAAAAGTGCCCAACAAAGGTCCAACCTTAACCTCATATCATTCTCGCCCTCAAAACGAAATGCAAATCCTTGAGTCCTTTGTGGTAAACTTGGACATTTTTGCTCAATTTTGGATTGATCCTCTACTTTGAATTTTGACTACAGTGACTCTGGTGATCTTGTATGATCTTGGTGATCTGGTGATGCGCCATTACAACCAATCCTAGACCATGTCCATAATGTTCACCATGATAAAATGTACATTGGCCAAGGCTTCCATCTAGAGAGCATCATTTTCCACCTAGGAGGAACAAAGAGGACACGTAACCAGTCTCTGATCTGCCCGATCTTGACCCTAATGAAAAGAGAAGTCTGCTCAATCGAGGTTTGAACAATCAAGTTCACCCAAAAAAGTAAATTACTTTTAATTTAATAATTCACATGAAAATTTAGCTTTGACGTTCAATTTATATTAGACTCATTAAAAAATATATATATATATATATATATATATATATAGTCTAGTAGAAATCTTTATAGTCTCCAGAGGAACAGAGCAGATCTGAACTCGGTGTCTTACTCTTCAATTTATCTAAATGACAGGAAATTTCTCAAAGCTGGAAAATGTCAACTTCTTTCATGTCGGAAAGGTTCCCTGGTCTTTGTGAATAGGATTTTTTTTTTTGTTTTGAGGAAAGACTGGTCTACAGCACATGCCAGTAGTAATGGAGATTAATCAGTAATCCTAATGTATTTATCTTTAACCCATTAGCCAGTTAATGCACCAACAAGAGCCTTTTATTATGCTGGGCTGGGAGAAGTGGTGAAAAGAAAAGAGAGTAAACAATGGTGATGTGATAATGGGGTCATTCGCCTTCTGGGTCCCGAAATAGGAATTTTATGTAAAGATCGGACTATACATTTACTGGGGGCTTTGTCCGAGATTGGAAGAAGAAAAAAAAACAGTCTCGATTTTCCATGAACAGCGTTCTTCTACTTCATTAGCTTTGGCAGCAGCTTGTCTTCCCTAGGATCAAAGTGATCAGACATGCTGAAACCCCTCAGCCTAATCCTTCTTACTCTCCTTTTCTTATTCAATATATATGCTTGCTTGTCTGAGGCTTCAGATTGGGGGTGTTAGGAGGAAGAGCTGCCGGGAGGAAGAGCTGCCAGCTGAACACGCAATCTAGACAACTAAGGAAAGTTTTCTAAAAGTGATAATGACGCGCCCCCTGGGCCATGTTCAAGGGATACCCGGAGCCGGATCTGGATAGGGGTAGTAGTCCTTGTGGCGGTGACCCGGTCCGTGCCCAGGGTGTCAGACTAAGTGGCGGTATATTAGCAGTAGATGTAGGACGACTACGCCACCCGTTGAATGCAGCTATGGAGCTGCCGCTGCAGGGCAGACCGCTGAGGCCGGTGGAAGGATGGTGCAGCGTGGATGGTATAACCCCCAACGGGAGGGGTATGGCCTCAGGGCAGCCGACGTGGATGATGGGGGTAGTAGGAACCACTCAGAGACGATGCGGTGTAATTCAGGGTCTTTACTGGTGACAAAGATAGACCCTCCCGGAGTACTGGCTAGCGGTCGGGGCCTGGTCAGTCCTTGAGCAGATGGGATCCCCCTTGGCCAGGCGGAGTTGTAGGCCTCCCCAACTAATTGTACTCTTCTGGCTTCCTTGCTAGAGGCGGGTAAAGGTAGCCCACGTCCCTGAGTGTACCGTGTGGTGCTCACCCGTATGGCCGGTGACTCGGGGCCTTCTAGTGGCTTCCGCTCCACGACGGCGGTGCTGGTCCCACGCGTGTGACCGTGCCTTCGGGTTTCTTGGCCAGAGGACCTGAAATCCCCTGCCGGTCGGTTTCTGCTGCTGGGTCAAGGTTAATCCCCACAGCCTCGGACTCCGGGTCCGGTGGTAACTCTTCAATCAGGGCGAGCTCTTCAGCTGCCAGCCCCTGATTCCTTTTAGCACTGCTCCCACTGAGCTCCTGATCTTTCTTTCCTAAGCTGCTCCTCTCCAGACCAGACTATGTCTCTGTCTGGGACTCCTCTTCTTCCCTTCTCCTAACCCTGCCTCAGCCCCAGTTTTATATAGGGGAAGTTCTTCCCCTCCCAGGACTGGGCAGGAGGTGTGGCATGCATAGGATTCCTGACCAAGAGACCTCCCACCTGCTCTCAGACATAACATTGCTATTACTGTGGAGACCAGACCCCTGGGGTGCCACATTCCCCCCTAGTGAAAGTTAGTACTCCGGGACTAAACATACTTTTGTAAACATAACAAGGTGCAAACAATAACATTCTGATAGAGACAACACATAAGGTGGTCACGGCGTGTCCGCAACCGGGTGTAACTTTTGAGGAAAACAAGGGTGTCCATTTCACCAACACAGGGAGACGTAACCAGGTAGGGGTCTGTCCTGCCCCGAGTCCTTAACAGTCTTTCAGTCCGTCCTGGGTTACGCTCCAACTATATGCACAAAGGATTCCCGGTAAATCCACCAAAGACTCCTATAAATAACTAGAAACACATAATTATACACAAGCAACAATAAACAGGTAAACATTAATAAAATAGTTTGAACATTTAGATCCTCCACCGTATGGGCAGCTGGCCTTTAGTGACCCTAGTGGACCTACGGGGCTGGTTGATTGGTCCTGAGCTACAGGGTATAGGAGCTGTCAAGGGTAAACTGGGCAGCCGTCTACGGACTCTTTGGCTCACTAGGGGTATGGCAGGCTCACTATAAGCAGAGGGTTGATTTTCCTGGTCTGCTTGTGTGGGGCCTTCTGCCTCCTGGACCGGCTGTTCTTCCAGTTCTACCTGTGTCTCCGTAGGCACTTGGGATGCTGGTTGGAGGAACGTGAGGACGGGTACCACAACAGCACCATTGACTTGAGTCCAAGACCGGAGGGAAGTCTCCGAGCACAGTACTAACCATATCTTCCCTTTCCTCTACGGGTCGAGGGTCCTCTTGTTCCTCTTCAGGGTTCCGTAGCTGTTCGGGACACTTCTTTAGGTGATCCCGGGATACAATGGCTGTGGTTTCCCCTCCGTCTTTACTGATTGTACAGACCTTTGGGTTGTCGTGGCTTGAGGGCAGTACGGTGTACGGGTCCTTCTCCCATTGGTCGTCCAACTTGTGGAGCCGTCTTTTCCTCTTCAAGACCTGCTCTCCGGGCACCAGGGGAACAGCGGGAGCATACTGGTTGTAGGTTTTCTCTTGTCTTTCCCTAGCTTGACAGAGACTACGCTCCACGCTCTCCTGTACTTTTCGGTATTGCTGCTGCCTCTCTGTGTCCCAGTTGGCTTCTGGTGAAGTGTCCTCGGGTGTCAGGACTCCCATCTCCAGATCAACAGGAAGCTTACCAGGTCTTGCCCTCATTAGGTAAGCCGGGGTACAGTTGGTGGAACCTACAGGGATGTGGTTGTATAGGTCCACCAGGTCGGGCAGCTTCTCAGGCCACAGACTGCGTTCCTCCAGGGGCAATGTTTTCAGGAGATCTATCACCACCTGGTTCATTTTCTCACAAAGTCCATTAGTTTGCGGGTGATAGGGTGTTGTTCTTATCTTCCGGCATCCATACAGGGTGCAGAACTCCTGGAAGACCTCCGCTTCAAAGGCAGGCCCCTGGTCCGTCAGCACCTGCTCCGGGTATCCATGCGGACGGCAGAAGTGCTGCTGGAAGGCTCTAGCTGCTGTGTGAGCCGTTAAGTCCTTGACGGGGACGACAACCAGGAACCGGGAGTAGTGATCCACGATGGTTAACGCGTAGACGTAGCCACTTCTGCTTGGGGTCAGTTTTACATGATCCAAGGCTACCAGTTCCAACGGCTGTCTGGTGATGATGGACCGCAGGGGAGTCTTCTGGCTGGCACGGTCCCTCCTTCTTAAGTTGCATGGGCCACAGTCTCTGCACCACCTCTCGATGGTTCCTCTCATGCCTACCCAATGGAACCGCCCGCGCAGCAGGAACTCCAGCTTCTTCCATCCGAAATGCCCAGCTCCGTCGTGGTATGCCTCCATCACCATAGCTGCGTCTCTTCTTGGCACCACTACTTGCCAGATTAGTTCATGCGTCCGGGAGTTAACCATTCTGCGGCACAACTTTCCCTTGTAAAGGAACAGTCGACTCTTCTCAGCCCACAGTTGCTTGGCTTCCTCCGGAGCGTCTGGGTCAAGGCGTGCATCTGGCCGAGTCAGCATCTCCTTTACCAGACGGACGGCAGGGTCACTGTCTTGCGTCTCCACCCAGTTGTAGTGAGGTAAGGGGTTCAACGTAGCGGTTTGCTTACTTCTTACACGGTGGGAATACTGGATAGTCCCATGACGGTGGAACGCGGGGAGCTCAACTTCTTCCAATCCCTCTGAATCTTCCCCTACGTCCGGTAGGTTTGGCATCCTGGACAGGGCGTCCGCGTTGGTATTGGAGCGTCCTGCCCGGTATTTGAGTGTAAACTCATAGTTGGACAAGCGGGCCATCCACCTCTGCTCTAGGGCACCGAGTCTTGCAGTGTCCAGGTGTGTCAACGGGTTGTTATCCGTGTACACGGTGAACCGGGAAGAAGCGAGGTAGTGCTTAAAGCGTTCGGTGACTGCCCACACCACTGCCAGGAACTCTAGCTTAAATGAGCTGTAATTCTCAGGGTTTCTTTCGGTGGGTCGCAGTTTTCGGCTGGCGTAAGCAATTACCCGTTCTTTCCCCTGCTGGATCTGGGATAGTACGGCTCCTAGCCCGATGTTACTGGCGTCGGTGTAGAGGATAAAGGGTTGGCTATAATCAGGGTACGCCAGGATTTCATCCCCCGTGAGGGCCATCTTCAGCTGGCGGAAGGACTCTTCTTCCAGCTTCTCCCATCTGAAGGGCGGCTTCTGGTTCTTGGCCTTCCTGGACTGGCCTATCAGGAGGTCCTGCATAGGAGCTGCCTTTTTGGTGAAACCGGGTATGAACCTTCGGTAGTAGCCTACCAACCCGAGGAACTGCCTCACTTCCTTTACGCTGGAGGGGCTTGGCCATTCCTTAATTGCGGTGATCTTATCAGGGTCGGGAGCCACTCCGTCAGCACTCACCACGTGTCCCAGGTACTGCACCTTTGGTTTCAGGAGGTGACACTTGGAGGGTTTCACCTTTAGGCCGTAGTTTGCCAGGGCTTCGAACACTTCTGCCAGGTGTTTCAGGTGGTCCTCGTAGGTCTTGGAGTAGACGATGACATCGTCCAGGTATAACAGGACCGTCTCAAAGTTCCGGTGTCCCAGACAGCACTCCATCAATCGCTGGAAGGTTCCTGGTGCGTTGCAGAGTCCAAACGGCATGCAGGTAAACTCGCTAAGTCCCATCGGGGTGGTGAATGCGGTCTTCTCCCGATCCGCCTCTGCTACAGGAACCTGCCAGTACCCGCTAGTGAGATCCAAGGTGGAGAAGAAGTTAGCAGATTTTAAAGCAGCCAAAGACTCCTCTATTCTTGGTAAGGGGTACGCATCCTTGTGTGTGATACGGTTAATTTTCCGGTAATCTACACACATTCTCATGGTGTTGTCTTTCTTTTTGACCAAGACTAGTGGAGCTGCCCAGGGGCTACAGCTATCCCTGATTACCCCAGCCTCCTTCATGTCTCTAAGCATCCCCTTGGCGTGTTGGTAGTGTGCAGGGGGTACGGGCCGATACCTCTCTTTTATGGGAGGATGGTCTCCCGTGGGGATGTGATGTTCTACCCCCTTGACTCGCCCGAAGTCTAACGGGTGTTTACTAAACACTCTCTCGTACTCTTGAACCACCCGGTAGACTCCCTGTTTCTGGTGGGAGGGAGTGGAGTCAGTACCCAAATGTAGTTGCTGACACCAATCCTCCATTATTTTCTCAGAGCCGTTACCTTCCTCCGGATGAGATGGAGGCAAGGGTTCCACAGACTGTATAGAATTTTGGTTGATAGTATATAATTTGGCTAGCGTAGCATACCGGGGCAGGTATACTTCCCTTTTCCCAATATTTATTATGCGAACGGGTACCCTCCCATGGCGTACATCAACTACCCCCCGGGCTGTCAAAATGGTGGGCCTACTGTCTGAGTAGACTGGCTCTACCATGGCCTGGTAATCTCTACCTCTCAGACCAATAGCTGCCCGGCACCAAATCATCATTTCACTTTTCGGGGGTATGGCAATAGGGAAAGGGTCACACATTCTTACGCTACCAATCTCACCGCCGGAGAGTTCCACTTGTTGCCGTCGCATCAGTGCCTGGATCTCTTTCTGGAGCACTCGCTGCTGGCCGGAGCTGGCGTTCTTGGCAACCTGCTGTAAAATGAAAATCACCTCTGCAAGACAATTTTCAATCACATTAGTTCCTAGAGTTATCTTTGGGTGACTCTCGCGCTTGTCAATGTCCACAATGATCAGTCCCTGTGCTGCCAGTTCGACTCTACCGATTTTAATGGTCATCTCTTTAAATCCGATCTGCGGCACGGGTTGACCATTGCTGGCAATGATACTCAAGTCGTCGTCAGGGTAGCGGGTTATATCCGAGTCATTCCAGTACTGCTTGAAGAGCACGTACGGGATGGTGGTGACCTGTGACCCGGTGTCCAGTAGGGCACTCATAGGAATGCCATCCAGTACCACAGGCAAGACTGGACGTCCTCCCACATATTTGTCGCGCCAGCTCGATGGGCCTGGTGATCTTTTTCCTGGGGGTTGGCCCTCTACCCCAGGTTGTGCCAGTTTAAAGGACAGTACCTTGCCATATGTCCGGGTTGATTGCAGCGGCGGCAGATGGGTTGTCCGTCCTCGTTGTATCGGTCGCTGGGTCTTCCTCTGGCCGGTGGGGTCCTCCTTGGTCGACGCCACGGGATGTCCTCCGGTCCGGATGCCAGCTGGATCTTCCCTGGAGTGGAAACCTGTAAAGACTGCACAGTTCGGGTTAGCGCAGCAACGCTTTTAGCTAGCTCTTGGACCTGATGGTGCAGGTCTGGAGCCGGGTCATTGTTCAAAGCCTGCGCATCAGCCCCCACAGGCCCTGCCGACAAGGGCGCCGCCTCCTGGTGGTAAGTGATAGCTGGGTGCCTGTGGGTCACAACGCCACCCGGTGCCGGTTCTCGGAGCACCCGGATGGCTCTGTCCTTGAACTGTGCAAAGTCCAGATGAGGATCCTGTAAGGCTAGGGCCCGCAACTGGGTTCGGTGGACATTGCAATATAGTCCCTCTATAAATTGTTCGGTCAACAGCCTGTCCTCGTTTCCCACGCTGTCGGGGTCGGTCTGCTTAATGGCTCTCAGGGCCTCTTGTAGGTTTAGTGCATATTCCCTTATACTCTCATGTGCTCGCTGCTTGCACCCATAGAATTTAAGCTTAATCTCGGCTGAGGTGCGGGTATCAAAGGTGTCCCTCAGCCGGGTTAATATCCCCGCGACAGTCCTCCTCCCAGGTGGCCAGGACTTTACCTCCCTTTGGGCTGCCCCGGTTAGTTGAGCCACCAGGATGCTCACTTTTTGCTCTTCTGTGAGGGGGTACACCTGGAAGAGGCTATCCAGCTTTTCTCTAAAGTCATTCAGGGTATGTGACTCCCCTGAGTATTGGGGTAGCCAGGCTGCTCCCGGGATATAGGGCATGGTAAAAGGCATGACTGCAGCAGCGCTGGCGCTGGCGGGGGTTGAGGCAGTGAAGCTCTCCTCCGTATCCGACATCTTCCTCCCCCCTAGTGGACCGTGGCCTACCTTGCGATGATCCTCTTCCGTAGGCCGCGGCTCCGCAGTGGATCGTCAAGGTTGAGGACCTTCCGTCGCGCTCCTGTGACGTCAGCGTCTGCTGGGCTCCTTCCAGGACCTTACGCGACGTCTGGACGTGAGGCGGGGCTTCAGTTCTCGCGCGCTTTTTGAGTCCACGCCCCTCTTCTTCCCGCGTGGCGTCTTCAAGATGGCGTCCAACGGCGGGAAAACTCCACGGAAGGCGGGAAGAAGGCTGAAAATGGCGCCGGATGGCGGGAATCTTCACCGATGGCGGGAAGAAGGCTGAAGATGGCGCCGGATGGCGGGAATCTTCGCCACAGGTAAGTTTAAAAGTCTCTTTTTTTCAGGCACGCAGTACCCGGCGGTTGCGGGCACGTAATCCTGCCGACTACGCCAAAAGCTGACGCGCCCCCTGGGCCATGTTCAAGGGATACCCGGAGCCGGATCTGGATAGGGGTAGTAGTCCTTGTGGCGGTGACCCGGTCCGTGCCCAGGGTGTCAGACTAAGTGGCGGTATATTAGCAGTAGATGTAGGACGACTACGCCACCCGTTGAATGCAGCTATGGAGCTGCCGCTGCAGGGCAGACCGCTGAGGCCGGTGGAAGGATGGTGCAGCGTGGATGGTATAACCCCCAACGGGAGGGGTATGGCCTCAGGGCAGCCGACGTGGATGATGGGGGTAGTAGGAACCACTCCGAGACGATGCGGTGTAATTCAGGGTCTTTACTGGTGACAAAGATAGACCCTCCCGGAGTACTGGCTAGCGGTCGGGGCCTGGTCAGTCCTTGAGCAGATGGGATCCCCCTTGGCCAGGCGGAGTTGTAGGCCTCCCCAACTAATTGTACTCTTCTGGTTTCCTTGCTAGAGGCGGGTAAAGGTAGCCCACGTCCCTGAGTGTACCGTGTGGTGCTCACCCGTATGGCCGGTGACTCGGGGCCTTCTAGTGGCTTCCGCTCCACGACGGCGGTGCTGGTCCCACGCGTGTGACCGTGCCTTCGGGTTTCTTGGCCAGAGGACCTGAAATCCCCTGCCGGTCGGTTTCTGCTGCTGGGTCAAGGTTAATCCCCACAGCCTCGGACTCCGGGTCCGGTGGTAACTCTTCAATCAGGGCGAGCTCTTCAGCTGCCAGCCCCTGATTCCTTTTAGCACTGCTCCCACTGAGCTCCTGATCTTTCTTTCCTAAGCTGCTCCTCTCCAAACCAGACTATGTCTCTGTCTGGGACTCCTCTTCTTCCCTTCTCCTAACCCTGCCTCAGCCCCAGTTTTATATAGGGGAAGTTCTTCCCCTCCCAGGACTGGGCAGGAGGTGTGGCATGCATAGGATTCCTGACCAAGAGACCTCCCACCTGCTCTCAGACATAACATTGCTATTACTGTGGAGACCAGACCCCTGGGGTGCCACAATAACAGGTAGTGACGGCTATTATAGCTCTTACTGACGTCACCCCCCCCCCCAACACCTAGAAGTTTCCATTTGCTTGGTTATAAGTTTATACTTAGTTTACTCCCAGAACTGTGGCTAGGTTTCCCTTCACCTTGGGAAAAGTTCCGCCTTCACCCTTTATCTAAATACCCCAGCCTAGATATAAAATAATTTGTTGGCAGTCACCCTCTCACGCAGTGGTGTAATTAGAGTCCAATGGGTCCCAGTGCAAAATTTGGACCCGCTTCCCCTCTAAATGTAATAATGTCTTCCATCCTGGGCCCCTTCCTGGCATAATATCCTCCATCCTGGGCCCCTTCTAGTATTAATGCCCCCATCCTGATATAATACCTCCATCCTGGTCCTCATCCTGGTATAATGTCTCCCTTCCTGGCATAATATCATCTATCCTGTGCCCCTTTCCTGGCATAATATCCTCCATCCTGGGCCCCTTTCCTGGCATAATGTCCTCCATCCTGGGCCCCTTCCTGGTATAATGTCCTCCATCCTGGGCCCCTTCCTGGCATAATGTCCTCCATCCTGGGACCCTTCCTGGCATAATGTCCTCCATCCTGGGACCCTTCCTGGCATAATATCCTCCATCCTGGGCCCCTTGCTGGCATAATATCCTCCATCCTGGGCCCCTTGCTGGCATAATATCCTCCATCCTGGGCCCCTTGCTGGCATAATATCCTCCATCCTGGGCCCCTTGCTGGCATAATATCCTCCATCCTGGGCCCCCTGCTGGCATAATATCCTCCATCCTGGGCCCCTTGCTGGCATAATATCCTCCATCCTGGGCCCCTTGCTGGCATAATATCCTCCATCCTGGGCCCCCTGCTGGCATAATATCCTCCATCCTGGGCCCCTTGCAGTAATAATGTCCTTCATCCTGGGCCCCTTCTAGTAATAATGTCCTTCATTCTGGGCCCCTTCCTGGTATAATGTCCTCCATCCTGTACCATTTCCAGTAATAATATCCCCCATCCTTGGCCTCTTGCAATAACAATGTCTATCATCCTATGTGATCGTTACGCACTGGTTTCGCACCACCTAGCTACACCCCTGCATGCCACCATTCAACAAGATTCCTCTCCGCCTCCTGTTATCACAATGCAATGACTTGTCTTCCGGCATAGGGATGAGGATGTCACTGTAGATGGGTTCCTTGCCGCAATCTGATTGGAGGCATGGTAACAAGTTTTTACTTATACATTTCCAGCAGGAATAACAGAGGAACGCCACAATGCGAAATGGGCATGAGAGGAGAACTAAAAAAAAATTTTTTAAACCAATCTTGGGTCAGTACCCAACGTGTGTGACCTTCTCATGCTCTTCACCATAGACACAAAAGTGACCGACCTTTCACTTTCTGCAGCGAGCGGAGTACGCCCATGCATGTCAATGCCCCACACGAGTGCCGAGCTGCCAGAGCACAACTTATCTCGGCATCATTGACGGAAAATGGACTTTCTCACCGGAGTTTCACAACCCTGAGCGGTTTCCTTTTTCATCAAAAAACTTCCATCAACCCAAGAAGAAAAAAAAAGGATCTGAGCAACTCTGAAATATTCCAGTACCGTATAGTGTACGCAGGTCTTAGTGGTAACTAAACTTTGCTTCCCTTTAACCTCTTAGATGCTGCATTACGTGCTGGGCAGGCGTCATTATGTAACATTAGTGACGTGCCTACTACTTTCACTAATATCAGACACCTTCTGTACCGAAGAAACAGCGCCACTCTTATCCAGGGACTGTGATCGGTATTGCAGCTCAGTCCTAGTCACTTTAATGCAAATCAGCTGTAATACCAGACACAGCCAGCTGATACGTGTGGCACTGTTTCTACAACCTTTTTCATTGTTTCCTTCCTTTATTCCAAGAGCCATAAGGGGTGGGGAATTCCAAGTGCATCGAAATTAAAAAAAACCTCATTACCGCCATTACTTTTTCAGCTTTGTTTTTATGGCATTCCAAACTTACATAGTGCTGATAAAAAAAAAAAAAAAAAATTCTCAGAAATTAGTGATAAAAACAACATTTTTCAGATTCGTAAGTATTTTGTTTTTTCCGCCAATGGAGATTTATTTGTTTATTTTTAAACTGGGAAGAAGGGAAGGGATTTCAATTTTTAGCCCCACTAGGGGACTTGAACCTGCGATCGCCATTTGATCAATTGTTATGAATTTTGCAATACCAAGTTAGTATAGTACATAGTTAAAATGATGGCCTCCTCCAAATCCTATGCTGGTCTCCACAGGAGGACCAAGATCAATCGTGTATTGCAAATAGCGGCAGGCCACTATGGATCCTGTGAGTCTGGGGGGGGACCAGTGCCAGCAACTGGCCCCCTCCCCCCCAACATCGCACTTTCAACTGTATCGGCTATATGTGGGTCATTATACTGTTTGGAAGGCTAGTGGGGGGCCATTTATTCTGTATTTGACCAATTATACAGTGTGGAGGTTTGCGTGAGATCCATCATGTTGTGTGGGGGCCAACAGGCGGCGACGAGGGGCGCGTTGGGGCCAACAGGTGGCGACGAGGGGCGCGTTGGAGCCAACAGGCGGCGACGAGGGGCGCGTTGGGGCCAACAGGCGGCGACGAGGGGCGCGTTGGGGCCAACAGGCGGCGACGAGGGGCGCGTTGGGGCCAACAGGCGGCGACGAGGGGCGCGTTGGGGCCAACAGGCGGCGACGAGGGGCGCGTTGGGGCCAACAGGCGGCGACGAGGGGCGCGTTGGGGCCAACAGGCGGCGACGAGGGGCGCGTTGGGGCCAACAGATGGCATGGAGGGTTATGTTAGGGCCACTATAATGTATGTAGGGCCCCATGATTTCTATGTACACCACTGACCAAGATGGCAGCAACTATGGCCTTTAGGAGGCCCATGGCTGTTAAAGCAACTGATCGGCACTCGGTTGGGAAGGGCTGATGAGAGTGTGCTCAAAGTCTAATATTCTCATCCTTTTTCCAAACATCTTTTCTTTCCAGTGGCTAACAATAGCAGGACTTTATTCCATACCATTTTCGTAGCCAGGGAAGGACCGGTCTTCCCATAATGCATTTCTCTAGAGTGACCTACATGGCCATTTTGTGAAAACCCCAACCTGTCCTATTTATCTGTCAAAGGAAATTAGCACAAGGGATAAGAAAAAGAAGAGACGTTCTGTGCCTCCATAATAGAAGGAAGGCTTCAATTCACACGTAGACCCGAGAGAGTCCTCTCAAGTGATTTTAGAAGCATTTCTCCGAAGACCCTTAAAATCTCTTTCTGATGGGCCGATATCAGTGGCAGAGGGGGCGCACCGGCTTTATCCAACTCCGGGATGGAAAATCAATATTTATGAATTAGCGTCAAGAGAGATGAGAAAGGCACAATTAAAATTGATTGGTTGGTAAATCAACTGGACGGCATTCGGGGGAAGGGAAAGCAGGGACCGTTCACTTGGAACAGGGAACGTTTAAAGAGGACCTGTCACTTACCATAAATATATAATTTTAGTACCTGCTGTAAATGCCGCTGTTCTCCTGAATCCGGAGATGTTTCTCTTTTGTTCCTGCGCCTCTCCGTTCCCGAGATATGACCCTTTCTTCCCTGAAAATATATCTAGTCTTTTTTAGCCAAGTGGGCGTGGTGCTAAAAAAAAAAAAAAAAAAAAGAGAGACCCACAAAAGAAAAAGAGTTGAAGATCACGCCCAGTTGGCTAGAAAGACTAGATCAGGAAGAGGAGGCCATATCTCCGGAACAGAAAGGCGCAGGAACAAAAGAAAAACATCGTCGGATTCAGGAGAACAGCGGCATTTATGTCAAAATGTCATATTTAAGGCACGTGTGGCAGGTCCTCTCTTAAAGGGGCTGTCCATTGAAAACAAATTATCACACATTCACAGGATAGGTGATACTTTGATAAATCGAGTGGGGTTCTGACCACCGAGACCCACATCAAATCGGCAGAACGTTAGAATGGATCGGCAATGCGCAGTCTCAAAAATGGGGGTCCTAAACCAAAAATAATAGCTAGCACAATTGCCTAAAGAGGTAGACACTTAAAGTCAGCCGCACACATTAGATTAACGTCAGCTGAAGCAGCCACGTTTGACGGGACCAACTTAAGTGTATGGGAGAGTCTCAGCTCTCTCTTGAAGGCAGATGTCAGAGAAGGACTGAGCATGTTCGATATCAATATGCCCGATCCTTTGTTCTCATGGAAGATAAACCACTTGTGAGCTACTTATTCCACTCTCTCCTTAGACAACATATACACACTTATCCAAGTTTTCGCCTACAACCCATTCAATGTGGCCCTTAGCCACAAAAGCTCAAATAGAAGGTCCTAGGGAGAATGATCCATCACTGCCCCCCACTGGCTGGGGGTGGTATTGCTAGTCTAGTAACACTTCCTCCTCTCAATCAATAAAGAAGCCCTATATTCTGGTCGGAAGGGGCACATCATCAGTCAGATATGATGGCAACTCATTGTCTCCCCCAGTGGCTGGGGATGGTATTGCAATACCAGAAACGTCGTTTTTCTCTTAGTTGATGAGGAGTCTTTTGGTCTTGATAGGAAGGGTTGCACTCACAGGGCTAGACCTGAGTTTTAGGGAATCATGGCTTAGAGAGGCGAGGAGGGCCAAGTACCGGAATTACAACAATGTCGCAATTGTCTGACCGTAGGGCAATTTCTATAAAATACCGCTTCAAAAGAAATTTACAGTCCTACAGTAATAAAAAAAGATTTGTCAAAGGTCGCCTATCAGATTTTCCAAAGACGTACGTTAGGACCTCTCCTCCCTCCACCACATTCTAATGTTTATGGGACCTTATGGTCCTTTTTCTGGCAGTCCGGTTACTTGTGATTTATAACCATCCTGCCCCTTGCTCACCATGCACTCACATTCTGCCGAGCTTCAGCTTTTACACAGAAGCCAATTTGAAGCATAAAAAAAAAGCAGAGCTTCAGTGTAAAGCATGGGGGAGGAACAGTCCATGATGAGACAGGGGCAGAACTAGCGCAGAATTCTATTTTCAGAATTCCACTATGACCAAGTTAAGAATATAAACAGCAGATAAGGTTCATACGAGAGAAATATGGGTGTATTTTTTTTTTTTACTTGTGCGGACTAACAGCAGAATTTGATGTCACGATTTATTTAATATAATGTTGATTTAAGACATTCAATATGATGCCTTACTGTATATTCATTTATTAGTCTTTTAATTTGCCAAGAATAAATCTCTTTTTGATGAAGTGCAGAGAGAAGACTAATAAATGTGCAACTTATTAAAACCAACATGCAGCCCGTCAGCGCCATACTTCAATATCGCCATTGTTACAGCGCCATCTGCTGGGGAAATTCTATTTAACATCCTATATGTGTAATCATCACGAATTTGGGGGGCTGTCCCAGGAATATCTGTCCTGTCGTCAACCATTTATGTGGCCACAGATACATTTGAACACAATCAGTCTGGGCAGAGACTGAAGAACCTTTGGGTCAAATGCCCAGCAGCAGAGACCAGCTGAGCAGGGAAGCAGGGCAAAAGGGCACATGGGATACCTATGTTTGGGCACCATAATGTGTGTGTGTGTAGGGAACATCATAATGTGTGTGGGTACCATCATACTACTATGATGTTGGAGGGATGTACTATAAGGGCATCATACTGTGTGGGAAAATGTACTGTGGGGAAAAAAAAATACTGTCTGGCATCATACTGTGCGTGAGGGACTGTAGCGTGGGGGCATCATACTGTGCATGAGGGAATGTAGCGTGGGGGCATCATACTGTGCGTGAGGGAATGTAGCGTGGGGGCATCATACTGTGCGTGAGGGAATGTAGCGTGGGGGCATCATACTGTGCGTGAGGGAATGTAGCGTGGGGGCATCATACTGTGCGTGAGGGAATGTAGCGTGGGGGCATCATACTGTGCGTGAGGGATTGTAGCGTGGGGGCATCATACTGTGCGTGAGGGAATGTAGCGTGGGGGCATCATACTGTGCGTGAGGGAATGTAGCGTGGGGGCATCATACTGTGCGTGAGGGAATGTAGCGTGGGGGCATCATACTGTGCGTGAGGGAATGTAGCGTGGGGGCATCATACTGTGCGTGAGGGAATGTAGCGTGGGGGCATCATACTGTGCGTGAGGGAATGTAGCGTGGGGGCATCATACTGTGCGTGAGGGAATGTAGCGTGGGGGCATCATACTGTGCGTGAGGGAATGTAGCGTGGGGGCATCATACTGTGCGTGAGGGAATGTAGCGTGGGGGCATCATACTGTGCGTGAGGGAATGTAGCGTGGGGGCATTATACTGTGCGTGAGGGACTGTAGCGTGGGGGCATCATACTGTGCGTGAGGGACTGTAGCGTGGGGGCATCATACTGTGCGTGAGGGACTGTAGCGTGGGGGCATCATACTGTGCGTGAGGGTCTGTAGCGTGGGGGCATCATACTGTGCGTGAGGGACTGTAGCGTGGGGGCATCATACTGTGCGTGAGGGACTGTAGCATGGGGGCATCATACTGTGCGTGAGGGACTGTAGCGTAGGGGCATCATACTGTGCGTAAGGGACTGTAGCGTAGGGGCATCATACTGTGCGTGAGGGAATGTAGCGTGGGGGCATCATACTGTGCGTGAGGGAATGTAGCGTGGGGGCATCATACTGTGCGTGAGGGAATGTAGCGTGGGGGCATCATACTGTGCGTGAGGGAATGTAGCGTGGGGGCATCATACTATGCGTGAGGGAATGTAGCGTGGGGGCATCATATTGTGCGTGAGGGAATGTAGCGTGGGGGCATCATACTGTGCGTGAGGGAATGTAGCGTGGGGGCATCATACTGTGCGTGAGGGTCTGTAGCGTGGGGGCATCATACTGTGCGTGAGGGAATGTAGCGTGGGGGCATCATACTGTGCGTGAGGGACTGTAGCATAGGGGCATCATACTGTGCGTGAGGGACTGTAGCTTGGGGGCATCATACTGTGCGTGAGGGAATGTAGCGTGGGGGCATCATACTGTGCGTGAGGGAATGTAGCGTGGGGGCATCATACTGTGCGTGAGGGATTGTAGCGTGGGGGCATCATACTGTGCGTGAGGGATTGTAGCGTGGGGGCATCATACTATGCGTGAGGGAATGTAGCGTGGGGGCATCATACTGTGCGTGAGGGAATGTAGCATGAGGGCATCATACTGTGCGTGAGGGAATGTAGCATGAGGGCATCATACTGTGCGTGAGGGAATGTAGCATGGGAGCATCATGCTGTATATGAGGAGAATTTACTGTGGAGGGGGATCATAATGTGTATGTGGAGAATGTACTTTGGGGGGCATCATACCGTGTGGTGGGAATATACTGTGGGGGGATCATAATATATATATATATATATATATATATATATATATATATATATATATGTGTGTGTGTGCGCGTGCGTGCGTGCGTGTGTGTGTGTGTGTGTGTATGTGTGTGTGTGTGTAGAATGTACTGTGAGGGAATAATATTATATGGTGGGAATGTACTGTGGGGATATACTGTGTGTGGGGGAATGTTACATGGGAGCATAATACGGTGTGTGCGGGGGGGGGGGATGTATTGTGGGTGTTTCATACGGTGTGTGGGAAATGTACTGTGGGGGCATCATACTGTTTGGTGGGAATGATAATGTGTGTGTGGAGAATGTATTGTAAGGGAATCATACTGCATGGTGGGAATGTACTGTGGGGCATCATACTGTGTATGGGGGGGATATACAGTGGGGGGCATCATACTGTGTGTGTGGGGCCATCATACTGTATGGTTGGAACGTACTGTGGGGCCATCATACTGTGTGTGGGGGTCTGTGTGGGTCATAAAAGTAGTATCATACTGTGTGGGAACACCAAAGGGCTAGATTAAGAGAATATTTCCTTGTGAGTGAATGTAAATGACTGGGTAAGGTTAGGTTACTGTCAATGCCGCAGCAGTATGCGCACAGCAATGAGCTCCTCTTATCTTTCAACTTGGGAGGCATGATCTATCTTACATCCATCTTTTTCTTAATTTCTTTATTATCTATTCACCCATCTACTGTATGACTTAATGTCCTTTTACACAGGTTTTCTGCCCTAAACAAGTGGTAAGTGACGATACACCAAGAGCATCGGCGCCCATTTAGCTCTGTTCACATTGAGCTTGTGTTTCACCCTACCAATCCCTTTTCTATTAATAAAATAGAATTTAATTCTTCGGAAAGGACATTTTGGAGGGTAAATTACAAATTCATGGGGAGTTTTTCTTTTTGTTGGAATTCGTCTTTGTAAGAATTCCTCGGAGATCGAACTTTGAGACCAGATTAATAAATGACTCTCTTATCTAATGTGCAAGTGCTCTCCCACATTAGGAAATCTTGAACAAAAGGACCAAGTACACAGCGGCAGCAAAGTCATGGGAACAAACCAGGAGCCTGGAGATAAGCCTTTACATAAAGAAACATACCAAGAAATTTAAAGGCGAATCTTCACCTTTTATCATTTTGTCATTTTTTTAAGTCCTAAATTCTGTGAGGATTCTGAAACTAGAAAAAAAATGGGGAGAGGTTGACTCAATCTTTGCATTGTGTGTCTGTGTGTGCCACACTAAGCATGGAGAACAGAAAGAGGAGAAGAGAACTGTCTGAGGGCTTGAGAACCAAAATTGTTAAACAATATCAACAATCTCAAGGTTACAAGTCCATCTCCAGAGATCATGATGTTCTTTTGTCCAAAGTTTACAATCCGTGGCACTGTAGCTAATGTCCATGGACGTGGACGGCAGAGAAAAATTGATGAAAGGTTGCAACGCAAGATATTCCAGATGGTGGATAAACAGCGGCAATTAAGTTCCACAGAAATTCAAGCTGTCCCGCAGGCTCAGGGGGCATCAGAGTCAGCGCGAACTATCCATCAATATTTGAATTAAATGAAACGTTATGGCAGGAGACCCAGGAGGCCCTCACTGCTGACACAGAGGCGTAAAAAAGCTAGACTGCAGTTTGCCAAAATGTACGCAAGTCAAAATCCTTGTGGTAAAGCATCTTGTGGACAGATGACACCAAGATAGAGCTTTTTGGTAAAGCACATCATTCTACTGTTTACCGAATACAGAATGAGGCCTACAAAGAAAAGAACACAGTACCTACAGTCAAATATGGTGGAAGTTCACAGATGTTATGGGGTTGTTTTCCTTCCTCTGGCACTGGGTGCCTTGACTATGAACTCTGAAGATTACCAATGGATTTTGGGTCACAATATACAGTTTCGACCATGACTAAGTGCGGAGGTCAAATCCTTCGGACCGCAATAATAATTAGATTATTTATTAAATAAATTGGACCCGCCAATTGCAATGATCATATGTACATTGATGAGCCAGAAAAGTGCATTTCCCCTTTATATAGATGAACAGGACACAATACCTGAAAGACAAACAGGATGAGAGCGCTCCACACCTGACACCTGGAGCAGGTCACTCCCAAGGACATGGCTTTATTCCTAGTTCCCAATGCATTGTCCTTCACCAAGACGACCACAGTCAGAGCGACCATAACAGGGAACACCACATCATAAAACAAAAAAAGTACAAGATACGGATATCCTGAGCTCTGCAAACTTTCCAATGCAACGTGACTTGAGATAGACAGGTCAATACCTGCAAATCCTGGGAACACCCAAGATGGATCAGGGAACGAAGATAGTAATCTGCCAAGAGAACGGGAGGAGATTTAGAATCCATGACCTTCCATGAGGCGAGGATGCAAATACTTAATAACAAGTTACCAAGATGATCCTATATAACAAATTATAACTTTTACCACTATAAACTAGTATTTAGAGACGTTTCTATTACTTTGTTGGTTATATGGTCATCGCCTCAACTTTTTTTATCCACTTAAAGTGTTTTTTCTCCATCTACACAGATGGATATTTTTCAATAGCGCTTGTAAAACTAAGCACTTTTGCAATTTATTGCATTTAAAAATTTGAAGCCGTTCTTGAGATATTAACACTTTTCTTTTGTTGACAACACATTGCCTAGGAGACCGACCACCTCTGCTGTTTAGCTTCTAAGCACTAAGGTGATGCTGGCTTGGATTAGAAGGTAACAGCAAGCTCCAGCGATCTTAGCCAGCTGCAAAACTCTTTACAAGCTCAGCTGAAAATAGCTTGTAAAGCACTGTGCGTGTTCTGCTGTCTAGCAGTGGTGGTCGGTCTCCAAGGCAACGAGAAGCAAAAATGTTAATATCTCAAGAACGGCTGAGAATTTTTAAAGACAATAAATTGCAAAATTGTTTGTTTTTGCAAGCTCTATCCAAAAATACCCATATATGAAGATGGGAATAACCCCTTTAAGGGGTATTGAAGACTACTCCATTCAGAGTCTTTGGCACTGCTGAAGATAACAGTAATACGCAGCATGGTACATGAGCGTTGAACAGTGTCATGCTCCATTCAACTTCTGGGATCTGTAGCAGTAAAGTGTTTCCAGTGTCTGAGCTTCCTCTAAAAAATTTTTTTTTAAAAAGTTTATTATAAAAAAAATTAATAGAAAAAACAACCCTCACCCTGAACAAATTACCAAAAAACGTTAAGTAGAAGATGAACACAAATTTTTGAATAAGACTACAAAAAAAGTTTTAGAATTTCTAAAATTTTTTAAGTATTTTTCAAATGTAAAAAAAAAAATTAAAGAAAAATACTAAAAAAAAAAAAAAAATTCATTGGTCTTTAAAAATATTGACACCCGATAAATAAAAAAAAAAATCTGGAAAACAGCTAAATGGCATTAGGACCTGAAAGCTCAGAATGCCCTGGACTTGAAGTGATCAATTGCGATCTAATATTTTTCGTTTTTTTTTTTAACTCTTTGGAGGCCAGATATAAATGTTTATGCTTTTATATGAAAAGGACTTCACAAATTATAATTCACACACAGCTGAATGAAGTAATTTCCCGGATGGCTCATTATTCCTGTTAGACCGGTTGGTACAAAAGCTTTTATTATTAAAAAGGTAGAATATCTGGGCACATGACCAACCTAATGAAAAGCGTCAGGCAGATTTATACGCTAGATTTCATTTTCAATTCCCTGAAAAACATTCTTGTTGGAAACGGCTCAGCAGTTGTTGGTTTTTTTTTTCTGATTTTTTACCTTTATTACTAGTCACCTGCAGTTCCAAAACCAACCATGAAGCTCAGAGGAGTCAATAAAACCATCTACATGACTTCATTATTGTGTTGAATAGCTGCCAAATAATTGGACTTGCTTAAAGAGCAACTCTTTTTTTAATTTTATTATCCTCCGGGCATTGCAAAGTTATGAAATTGTATAATATACATCAATAGCTTATTTATTTTCATTCCTTCTCTCCTAAAGTGCTACTTTAATTCTCAGTTTATTCTCCTTTAGAAGCTGCTTTTAACTGCTGCTCAGTAAAGATCTGTCCATTATATTCAAACAGTCTGTGAATGGGACCTTCCCTGTCCGAGCCTCTATGGCTCCTCACCTCTTACTCCGACAGGGAAAGTCCCGTTCACAGACTGTTTAAAGATAGTGGACAGATCTTTGCTGAGCAGCAGTTAAAAGCAGCTTCTAAAAGGAACGTTAATTGGGAAATTGAACAGCAGTGCAACTTGGCGCTTGGGAGGGAAAGAAGGAAAACAAGACAATGAAATATATTACAAAAATGTTGAATTACAAAATTATTTTCGGAAACAAAAAAAAGAAGAGTATAGATTTCTATATACAGCTTCTATGCACATCTATTTGCAGGACCCTGTTCCAGGGATCATGTCGATGGTCTGTTGCTAGCGGGCCAGAGTTCTAAGAACCTCCTTCTACTTGCTGGCATCCTTAACACCTATTTTAATTTGAATGGGCAGTGTGTAATACTTCATATCCCCTGTGGAGGCACTGTAGGAAAAGAGAACACTTACCGCCAGGTTTCCTGACAGTTGAGCACTGGAGGTCCCAGCAAGAGGATAACTTTGGGGTTTACTTGTTCTTTAGCGACCCTTCTAATGAGTAGAAATTGGCCAAAATGGACATGTCTGGCATCTTTGTTCTGCAACCCCGAGAATGGGGCGGAGGGGAAAATGATCGGACTCCTCTCCATTCAGGATGGGACTGCAGAACTCAGTCCTCGAGATTCCAGAGCCTTGATCTCGAGATCCTTCGGGGTCCCAGCAGTTGGATCAGCAAGTTAGCCCCCCTCCTTTGAATAAACGATAACTCATTTTATCAGGAATAACCATTTAAATTAACATGGTGTAATACCCAATTTGTCCTGTGGGGGCACTGCAGGAAAACTGAACACTTAACACCAAAGATTGTTCGCTAGGGATTGCAGCTAGAGGACAGATTGTGATCAGCTTATTTTACATGGATCCTTTCAAATAAGTAGACAGCCCAAAGGGGAGTGAGTACCCCTTTAAATTTAGGGAGTCATTACTTTTGCACATTGGCTGAATACAGTAATCACGTGCCCAATCCAGTTCTCGAATAAGCGCCCGAGTGTGATAAATGTGAAATGATAGGAGACCTCTGTTGGGTAGGGGTGTGTATACTTTTGCAAATTAGGTCAACAGGTTGTGTAACTCTTGTTCTCCATAAAAAAAACAACAACCTGTGAATGCATCTGAGCAATCACCCCCCATGTCCTGGGGCCAGGAATTTAGAAGAAAGGCGACAGCATTGATCGGAGTCCTCTCATTAAGAATGGCGTCCTTTTCCTGGACAAAGGAAATTCTGCTAGTAATCAAAGGGACTACAATCCCCAGCATTGATTGTTACGTAAAAGTAGTCAAAAAGAAAAACATGAAGTGATAACACGTGTCCGGGAGACAAGACAGAACATAGAACATTCCTAAGACAAGCCCGACTATATTACAAGAGCAGCTGCCTCCTTGTTTTGGTCTTGCTAAATATCGGGGTGCCAACATTTTTGCAAATAAATCAATTTAATAGTAGATGGTAACACCCTGTCTGCTCTCCTGAAATGTCTGTTGTCTGAGTAAATGCTTTAAATTCCAATTAATCTCTTCTTAGAATTTGTCATTCCTCTGTTAGCCCTCCTGGAAATGGATAAATTGACAACAGGGTGTTACCATTTCTCTTTTCTAGACATATATCGTCACTGATACAGTAAAAACACCGGCTAGGGGCATGTCCAATCGATACGAGGAATGGTTTTCCCCAGTTGTCAATTTATTTATATATTGCCAGGAGGAATAACTGAGGAATGGAACAATAAGGAGGTCTAAGGAAAGAGGTTTTATCAGCATTTTAGGTGTAGACCAAATATGGGCCAAAATAGACATGTTAGGAGAGACTATAGACTTTCTTTTAACCCCTCACATCGGTATGTGCTTTCTTGGATATTCACAGCCTTCGAAGTAGCCATCGATTGACTTCTATACTTAGGAATATGCCAAATTCGGAATATATGATCCCTGCCCCAGAAACATCCCCAAAATGCCCACTTTAAAGGCACGGATTTTGCTACTCTATGCCCCATGGTGGTCCAGTTTGCTGGATTGTCAGTAAGTATGAAGATGTCCGGACAGGGTGAGGGGATGAAAACAGATGCCCAGGTCACAAGATACTGGGAGGGTGGTCGTATTACCATGGAAGATCCAAACCAAAAACAGAAGATGGTGTAATGGTGGTCTGCCAAGATGTTACAAGGTGAAAGTCCAAAGGAGAAGTCTGCAGTGGTGGTCAGGATGAGGAGGAGGATAAAAGCCAACATAGGAAAAAAAAACACAAATTCCCAGGTCACAGGATACCAGGAGGGTGGTCGTATTGCCATGGAAGGTCCAAACCTAAAACAGAAGATGGTGTACTGGTGGTCTGCTGGTCTGGTAAGAGGATACAAGGTGGAAGCCCAAAGGAGAAGTCTTCAGTGGGTGTTAGGACAAGGAGGAGGATAAAAACCAACACTGGAAAAAACACAGATGCCCAGGTCACAGTATACTGGGAGGGTGGTTGTATTACCAGGGAAGATCCAAAGCTACAACAGAAGATGGTGTAATGGTGGTCTGCCAAGAGGATACAAGGTGGAAGCCCAAAAGAGAAGTCTGCAGTGGTGGTCAGGACAAGGAAGAGAATAAAAACAAGCACAAGAAAAAAAGAAAAAAACAACACAGAATGGCCAGCAGAATAAACTAAGGTCAAAAGAATCAGGGCCGGATGTGCAGAGGTTGCGACACTTGGTCCCATGGAGGTTATAAGGGGATAGATGCCATTTTGGGGATGGGGCTGTTCTGGATGCGAACAGTCTTTCATAAATTTCCTTTTTGCATGCTCTGCTTAATAACCCCAGCATGACCCGAAGCCTACGAATGTGTAGACAATGCTCATGTTTATGTAACCAGACGAACAGAGAAGCTAAATAGGCCATAAAGGGAAGAGATGTAATCCGCAGTGACAGTCACAACAGGATGCGAGGAGCAGCCGCCGCCGATGCCACAGGTGATCACACTCTCCTGTCACACATGACAAGCGGCTGACACTGCCGAGTCACCTACACTGAACTTCAGTGAAAAAAAAAAGTCAAAAAGTACAAAGAGCCATATAGGATAAAAAGCGCCACCCTTGAGTACAGGCTGCGTGTGGTATTGCAGGTCAGCTCTTTTCACTTTAATAGCACCCCAATGTCTACGCTTCCAGAGCACCTGTGAGGTAATGCGGTAGAGGAGCCCGGAATGACGGACAGAGGACGTGAACACTGCCCTGGTCCAGCTGCTGTGGACGACCGAATTGGACGTCGGACCAGAGTTTAGAATCTTTTTGCTCATCTCTACCTGATCTTTTTTTTAACTAATTTGACCAGGTTTACTTGTCTGCCGCCTGCCCTGACCACCACCTGCGTCGATTTGTACTTTGTCCGGCTACTGTTCCTGCCTCTTGCCTTGGCATCGTGTCCTCTATCCATCCACGTGCCAGCCCTTGATAGCAAATACTACTTCAGGGTTAGAGTCCTCCTTTAACCCCCAGGCCAAATCTATTAGTGACAAAGCAGGCCATTACTTGTTGGTCTCATATCACTAAAAAGGGGTATTCCCATCTCCAAGATCTTATCCCAAAATGTAGTAGGTGTAATAATAATATCAGCAAATCCCTCCAATTAGAAATGTAGTATAGTTCTTCTGATTAGCTATGTCACTTACCCCATGTGCAGGGCATTGCAGTAGCTTAGGCATCCATGGTTATCACCACTCATATAGTGACAGTTTTAGCTAGCTGTTAGTGGTGGTAACCATGGATACCTAAGCTACTGCGATGCCCTGCACATGGGGTAAGTGACATAGCTAATCAGAAGAACTATACTACATTTCTAATTGGAGGGATTTGCTAATATTGTTATTATTACACCTACTATATATTGGGACAGGATCTTGGAGATGGGAATACCCCTTTAGGTATTCCTGCAGTAAAGCTTTTTACGTGGAGACATGCCTGGGTTCTCCTTAAAGCAACACTTTTATCATATACGTTATATTACAGATGTATACAGGATATAGCAGTCGACAACATTATGTACCAGGGCCGGACCGGTGACTCTATGATGACAAGTGTTGACACAGTGAGTCAGACGCGTGTGTGATCACAGGGCACAGCCACACATACCCTGAACACAAAGTCCTGGGGTCGTCCTCTTCCATCGCCCTATCAGGTCACTTCTGCCTCTTGGAAAGCTGGGTGACAGTTTGGTTACCCTTACAGATTATATATGGGGGTTCACCCAACTTTCCCAGAATCCTGAATGCAGCGGTGGCACAAGGTGGACTATCCTGCCCAGATTTCTGACTGTGGCGCCTGCCATACATGTACTGCGGATACCCTCCTGGGATCTGAGTGCACTTCATACACCATCAGTGTCGGCTGTACTCTACAGCTGGCACCTGGGTCTAACAGCTGTGATCGGAGCAAAATAACCGCTTAGATGCCGCAGTCAATAGTGACAGCTGCACTTAAGAGGTTGGAAACGAGGGAAGGAGTCCTTTCCGACCCCCACCCACACCATGATTTCGTGGCAGTAAGGGGGGCTTACTGAAGGCCCCCAGTGTCTGCCATGTTTGTATACACAGGAGAAAGGTATTTGCGCAATACATTGCAATTTTACAGCTGTACAAGAGATGGTTCAAGTCCTCTTGGGAAACAAAAAAATAACATATAAAAGTTCATGTCAAATATAATAATTAAAAACTTTATATTTCCGCATGTAAAGCTATGAAAAAAAATAACATCTGAATTTTTATGCCATACAGTTAACGCTGAAAAAAATAAATTGTATATATTCTAATAATAATAATTATATAACTCTAACTTTTTTTTTTTCCTCCAGTTCTGATGATTTATTTTTTTCCATAGTTTCACATGTAAAAATATGAAGTTATTTTTAAGTATTTAGATTTTATATAACCTTTTATATGAACTTGTATAAAAAAAATAAAAATAAATAATAAATAATATATATATATATATATATATAAATAAAAAAGTTTATATGAAATCTAGTAATAAGAAAAAAAAAACTATTTTCGCATATGAAACTATAAAAACAAATAAAAGATCTGAATTTTTATGTCATATAGTGAACGCAGAAACCGGGGGGAAAAAAAAAAAAGTCTGAAAATTTTATATATATTATATATATATATATATATATATATATATATATATATATATATATATAAATTAATAACTACATTTTTATGCGATACAGTCAACGCCGAGATAGAAAAAAGGCAAAGGACTTTAGTTGCCCAAGGGCCAGCAATGCTCAGAGCCGGCGCTGCCCGAATGACCAGTCCGACTAGAAAGACAATAGCACAGCAGAAAAGCCCCCATCACCCTATAATTAGGCACATTTTTCATTCAGGGTTCTCGGAAAGTTGAGTGTTGCCGAACAGGAGCCAACTTTTCCGGACACAGATAAAATGATTTTTTTCCAATAACCCCATATAACGAGCCGTCGCCCGCACTCACCATCCACATCCCCATTCTCTGCCGGATTATACACCCTTAAAGGTCCGCTGGGCAAACAGGGGTTGGATTTCCTCCTAAAAGCCACTCTCCTAAAATCATCTGAGCTCATGGTTGCACTGATGAAATATTTGCCAAATCCAGATTATAATCCCTGAGTCCTCTGCTCCTCAGAAGCCCCCAGAATCAGCATTTAGAGGGGTCTTCCTGTGCAGATCCACCATATACATTCCCTGTGATCAGAGTCAGCTCCTGGGGTCTGCAGCTGCTGCACACTGAGCCAGAGCCTGCAGCACAGCACAGAGGAATGCATGGCCACGCCCCTCTGCTTAGCCCCGCCCTCACCTGGGGGAGAATAGCTCACCTGAGTGTCACAGCTCCTGGTTACCTGCGCTGTATAACACTCCGGTTACTATGACTGAGCCTTTCCTAATATAGAACAATGTGCACACAAGGCTTCCTGTAAACACAGGAACGAAAACTCTGCGGGCACGAGGCAAACATGTAGGGCTCTGTTCACTCTGACATGAAAAAGGAGGAGAGTAGGTCCTACAAGAAACCACGGGCAATTACTAGATTTGCTCAGGACGAGACGAAATGGCGAATTGGTGCCCATTGGGACGTACTATTAATTTCCTATGTCGCCTGGGCCGTATTCATCAGCATGGTGCACCCGAAGCTATGCAAGTATTATGTAACAGTGCAGAGTACGGAGCGTCTAATCCGTGCAATCAGCCATGTCTGCTAAATTATAGGGCAAGACGGATATTTCTCATGGCGTCTTATCATAATTAACTATATGAGATCATACTAATTATATAATGTCATCTCGCTGCACGGTGACATGTTTATATAATGTGAAGGGAATTCATGTCAGATAGCCAATGCAAATAACACTATTATCCAATATTACCACTGTATGTACAAGAATATAACTGCTATAATACTGCCCCCTATTTACAAGAATATAACTACTATAATACTGCTCCTATGGACAAGAGTGTAACTACTATAATACTGCCCCCTATGTACAAGAATATAACAACTATAATACTGCCCCCTATGTACAAGAATATAACTACTATAATACTGCCCCTATATACAAGAATATAACTACTATAATACTGCTACTATGTACAAGAATATAACTGCTATAATACTACTCCTATGTACAACAATATAACAACTATAATACTGCCCCTATAAACAAGAATATAACTACTATAATACTGCCCCTATGTACAAGAATATAACTACTATAATACTGCTCTTATGTACAAGAATATAACTACTATAATACTGCACCTATATACAAGAATATAACTGCTATAATACTGCCCCCTATTTACAAGAATATAACTACTATAATACTGCCCCCTATGTACAAGAATATAACTACTGTAATACTGCTCCTGTGTACAAGAATATAACTACTATAATACTGCTCCTATGTACAAGAATATAACTACTATAATACTGCTACTATGTACAAGAATATAACTGCTATAATACTGCCCCCTATTTACAAGAAGATAACTTCTATAATACTGCCCCCATGTACAAGAATATAGCTACTATAATACTGCCCCTATGTACAAGAATATAACTACTATAATACTGCTCCTATGTACAAGAGTATAACTACTATAATACTGCCCCTATGTACAAGAATATAATAACTATAATACTGCCCCTATATACAAGAATATAACTACTATAATACTGCCTCTATATACAACAATATAACTACTATAATACTGCCACCTATGTACAAGAATATAACTACTATAAAACTGCTCCTATGTACAAGAGTGTAACTACTATAATACTGCCCCCTATGTACAAGAATATAACTAATATAATACTGCTCCTATGTACAAGAATATAACTACTATAATACTGCCCCTATATACAAGAATATAACTGCTATAATACAGCCCCCTATTTACAAGAATATAACTACTATAATACTGCCCCTATGTACAAGAATATAACAACTATAATACTGCCCCTATATACAAGAATATAACTACTATAATACTGCCCCTATATACAAGAATATAACTGCTATAATACTGCCCCCTATGTACAAGAATATAACTACTCTAAAACTGCTCCTATGTACAAGAGTGTAACTACTATAATACTGCCCCCTATGTACAAGAATATAACTACTATAATACTGCTCCTATGTACAAGAATATAACTACTATAATACTGCCCCTATATACAAGAATATAACTGCTATAATACAACCCCCTATTTACAAGAATATAACTACTATAATACTGCCCCCTATGTACAAGAATATAACTACTGTAAAACTGCTCCTGTGTACAAGAATATAACTACTATAATACTGCTCCTATGTACAAGAATATAAGTACTATAATACTACTCCTATGTACAAGAATATAACTACTATAATACTGCTCCTATGTACAAGAATATAACTACTATAATACTGCTCCTATGTACAAGAATATAACTACTATAATACTGCTCCTATGTACAAGAATATAACTAATATAATAATGCCCCCTATTTACAAGAATATAACTACTATAATACTGCCCCCTATGTACAAGAATATAGCTACTATAATACTGCTCCTATGTACAAGAGTGTAACTACTATAATACTGCCCCTATGTACAAGAATATAATAACTATAATACTGCCCCTATATACAAGAATATAACTACTATAATACTGCCCCTATATACAACAATATAACTACTATAATATTGCCCCCTATGTACAAGACTATAACTACTATAAAACTGCTCCTATGTACAAGAGTGTAACTACTATAATACTGCCCCCTATGTACAAGAATATAACTACTATAATACTGCTCCTATGTACAAGAATATAACTACTATAATACTGCTCCTATGTACAAGAATATAACTGCTATAATACTGCCCCCTATTTACAGGAATATAACTACTATAATACTGCCCCCTATGTACAAGAATATAACAAGTATAATACTGTCCCTATATACAAGAATATAACTACTATAATACTGTTCCTATGTACAAGAGTGTAACTACTATAATACTGCCCCTATGTACAAGAATATAACAAGTATAATACTGTCCCTATATACAAGAATATAACTACTATAATACTGCCCCTATATACAAGAATATAACTACTATAATACTGCCCCCTATGTACAAAAAATATATAACTACTATAAAACTGCTCCTATGTACAAGAGTGTAACTACTATAATACTGCCCCCTATGTACAAGAATATAACTACTGTAGCACCGGCGTCCCTGCCCTCTGCTAGGCAGGGACGCTGTTCCCCTCACCTCTCTGCTCCGTGCCCGGCGTCCTCCTCCCGCTCTGCTGGCAGCGCGCGCTCCTTCCCGGCCACTGTGCTTAGGGCGTGCGCGCGCGCCCTCCCTCCCTCTTAAAGGGGCCGCGCGCGCCGTCCTAAGGAGTCCCCGGCCAATGGCCGGAGGACTTCACCATATATAAGGCACCTCCTCCAAAATGGAGGTGCCCGAGCAATGTTGTTGCACTGTTCACTACTCTGCTTCAGCCCTCAGGTCCCGTTGCCAGTTACCTGCCAGATACCTGCCAGATTCCTGCCAGCTTGCTGTCTTATTCCTGCCTGATATTCTGCTACCTGTCTGCTAGCCTGAGGTCCGACGGTCTGCCTTCCAACTCCTGTCAGTCTGTCTATGGACCAGCTTGCCCGCTCACCTGGGAGCGCACATCTGCTACCTGCCTGCTAGCCTACCTGGAGGCTCCGCCGTCACGTGCTGTGACCACCTGCCTGTCCAGTGACTCCTGCCCGCTCACCTGGGAGCGCTCATCTGCTGCCTGTCTGCTAGCCTACCTGGAGGCTCTGCTGTCACGTGCTGTGACCACCCGCCTGTCCAGAGACTTCTGCCCGCTCACCTGGGAGCGCTCATCTGACGCCTGTCTGTTGGTCTTCCTGGAGGCTCCGCCGTCACATGCTGTGACCACCCGTTTATCCAGAGACTCTCGCCTGCTCACCTGGGAGCTCACGTCTACCATCAGCCGCCACAGGTCGCACCAACCCTTTACCCAGAGACTGCCCCGGTCACTTGCCGTGACCATCTGCCCGTTCATCCAGAGACTGCCCCGGTCACTTGCCGTGACCATCTGCCCGTTCATCCAGAGACTGCCCCAGTCACTTGCCATGATCTCCTGCCCGTTCTTCCAGAGACTGTCCCGGTCACCTGCTGTGACTGCCTGCCTGGTCGCCACCCGCTCCCTTACAAGGACCGCCCCCTTGTATAGTAGCTCAGAGGTTCCGCCTCCCAGACCCGTTACAGTTTGCTCGGGCCATGGAACCCGGTGGCACCCAAGCTCCCTCGCTCTCGGACCTGTGTCATGAACTGTCCCGTCAGAGGTCCCAACAGGAGTCCATCCTGGGTCACCTGCGGAATGTCAATTCTCGCCTGGACACTCTGACTGCTCCGCCAGCAACCTCCGCCAGTGCCATGACTCGCAATCCGGCAGCTCCGCTGCCCACTAATACCATGGTATCCTACCCCGGACCCCGGCTTTCTGCACCTCCTCGCTTCGGAGGCGACTCCGCCCAGGCTCGGGGCTTCATAAATCAGTGCACCCTGCACTTTGAACTATTGTCCCACCAGTTTAACTCCGACCGGGCCAAAATTGCCTTCATCATGTCCCATCTCACCGGGGAGGCCCTGGCCTGGCTAAATCCTCTATGGGAGAGAGGAGACCCCCTGGTGTCCGACTTGCCTGCCTTTCTCACTGCTTTCCGGAAAGTCTTCGACGAACCCGGACGGAAGACCTCATCCGCATCATCTCTGCTACGCCTCTGTCAGGGAAGTCTCACCGTGGGCCAATATGCCATACGGTTCCGTACCCTTGCCTCGGAGCTGGCCTGGGATAACGACGCTCTGGTATCCGTCTTCTGGGAGGGTCTGTCCGGCCGTATTAAAGATGAACTTGCCGGTCGGGACATTCCTACCACTCTCGATGACCTAATAACTCTTGCCACCCGGATTGACCTACGGTTCCAGGAGCGTGCCAAAGAGGTCACCCGTGAGAGGAGGTTTCCACGTCTAGCTCCTACTTTTCAGAAACCCGTCACTCCCTCCGTCTCTCCCCAGGTACACTCTCCTGTGCCTATGCAGGTCGACCAGACCAAGATGGTCAAAACCCGTCAGGACTTACGCCGTGCCGAAGGGAGCTGCTTCTACTGTGGCAGTAAGGAGCACCGGATCCGTGCCTGCCCGGAGAGGTCGGGAAACGCCTGTGTCTAGGTTCGCTCAGAGAGGTCGACCTAGACAAGAATAAATCCTCTCCATCTCTGCTGCTGTCAGTCTCAATCGTCTGCGGGGAGAACCGTTATTTCGAACTAGCCCAACTTGACTCTGGAGCAGCCGGGAATCTTATTTCACAGTCCCTGGTAGAGAAATACCGCATACCCACCAAACCTCTGGCTGTACCCTTGTCTGTTGCTGCCGTGGATGGGGGTCTCTTACCACGCCCCATCCAACTCATTACCGAATCCATTACTCTGCAGGTGGGAATGCTGCATTCTGAGAGTATCTCCTTTCATGTTCTGCCTGGACTCTCTCACGCCCTTTTGCTAGGTCTACCTTGGCTCCAGAGACATGCACCCGTGCTTGACTGGCAGACCGGAGAGGTCCTTCGCTGGGGACAGGACTGCCATAAGACCTGTCTGGTTCCCGTCCATCCCGTCCGTCCTTCTCCTACCCCAGCTAATCTACCTGGACTTCCGATTCCTTATTGGTCTTATGCTGATGTCTTTAATAAAAAGGAGGCAGAGACACTACCCCCTCATAGACCATACGACTGCCCTATCGACCTGTTACCCGGTACTACTCCTCCCCGTGGGCGTATTTATCCATTATCCGCTGCTGAGACCCGGTCGATGTCCGAATATATTGTGGAGAATCTGGCCAGGGGATTCATCCGGAAATCTACCTCCCCGGCGGGAGCAGGCTTCTTTTTCGTCAAAAAGAAGGACGGCTCTCTCCGTCCCTGTATAGACTATAGAGGCCTTAACCAGATCACGGTGAAGAATAAGTACCCCCTTCCGCTCATTCCGGAGTTATTTGATCGTCTTAGGGGGGCTAGAATCTTCACCAAACTGGACCTCCGTGGGGCGTACAACCTGGTTCTTATCCGTCAGGGGGATGAATGGAAGACGGCATTCAACACCCGGGACGGCCACTATGAATATCTGGTAATGCCCTTTGGTCTCTGTAACGCTCCTGCCGTCTTTCAAGAGTTGGTCAATGACATCTTCCGGGACCTTCTCTACTCCTGCGTAGTGGTGTACCTGGACGACATCTTGGTCTTCTCTCCGGATCTCCAGACTCACCGGAGGGACGTTCGTCAGGTCCTGCTCAGGCTCAGGCAGAATCACCTCTTCGCTAAATACGAGAAGTGCCTCTTTGAGCAGACCTCGCTTCCGTTTTTGGGCTACATTATTTCTCAGACCGGCCTACGAATGGATCCAGAGAAACTGTCTGCCATCGAGAAATGGCCTCGACCGGAGGGGTTGAAGGCCATTCAGCGGTTCCTGGGCTTCGCCAACTACTACCGCCTCTTCATACCACACTTCTCTTCCCGGACTGCCCCAATTTCCGCGCTCACCCGTAAGGGTACTAATCCCAAAGAGTGGCCGCCCCAAAGCAGAGGAGGCCTTTCTTTCCTTAAAACAGGCCTTCTCTTCCGCCCCGATGTTGCATCGCCCGGACGGCAACAAGCAGTTCTTCCTGGAAGTTGACGCCTCCTCCTCTGGAGCCGGAGCGGTACTTACTCAAAAATCATCTTCCGGGAGGATGGTAACTTGCGGCTTCTTCTCTAAACTCTTCTCCTCCTCAGAGCGCAATTATTCCATAGGAGACCGAGAGTTATTGGCCATCAAACTGGCATTGGAGGAGTGGCGTTACCTGCTCGAGGGGGCTCTTCACCCGGTAATAATTTACACTGACCACAAGAACTTGGCTTACCTCCAGCATGCCCAGAGACTTAACCCGCGCCAAGCCCGGTGGTCCTTGTTTTTTGCTCGCTTTGATTTTGTTCTTCATTTTCGCCCGGCTGACAAAAACGTCAAGGCGGACGCCTTGTCTCGATCCTTTCTGGTGTCTGATCTCGAGGAAGATCCGAAGCACATCATCGATCCCGCCAGAGTAATGCAGGTGGCTCCCGTGAGTCTAAATCGTCTCCCTCCCGGAAAGACGTTCGTATCAGTACCTGATCGGGAGAAGATCCTTCACTGGGGTCACTCGTCTAAACTGGCTGGCCATGCTGGTCAGAAAAAGACCCTCCAGCTTATTACCCGGCACTACTGGTGGCCTACCCTGCACAAGGACGTAATAAACTTTGTTTCTGCCTGTGTGTCCTGCGCCCGCAACAAGGTTACGAGACATCTGCCAGCCGGTCGCCTCCTTCCGCTTTCTGTACCTGCTGCCCCCTGGCAGCATAAAGCAATGGACTTTATAACTGACCTCCCAGTCTCTGCCGGTTGTACGGTCATTTGGGTGGTCGCTGACCGCTTCTCCAAGATGGCTCATTTCGTTCCCCTGCCAGGCCTCCCGTCTGCACCCGAGCTAGCTAAAGACTTTATTCGTCACATCTTTCGTCTTCATGGCCTGCCCCTCCACATCGTGTCGGATCGTGGGGTACAGTTCACCTCACGCTTCTGGAGAGCCACTTGTAAACTGCTAGACGTCACCCTGGACTTCTCTTCCGCTTACCACCCACAGTCCAATGGTCAAGTGGAGCGGATCAATCAGAACCTGACCAGTTACCTCCGGCACTTCGTTAATGCCCATCATTCAGACTGGGTGGATCTCCTACCATGGGCCGAGTTCTCTTATAACAATCACGAGAGCGAATCCTCCTCCAAATCCCCGTTTTTTGTAGTCTTCGGTCAGCATCCTCGGATTCCTTTTCCTGTCTCCACCTCTGTGGACAACCCGGCTGCGGAATCTCTCGTTAGGAAATTTTCCTCCATTTGGGAGAGTACCCGATCCGCACTCCTTCAGTCGTCCGAGCGGATGAAAAGACACGCTGACAAAAAACGCCTGGATCCTCCACAATTTCGTCCTGGAGATAAAGTCTGGCTCTCATCTAAATATGTCCGACTCAAGATACCTTCTTACAAGTTAGGGCCTCGGTTCATCGGTCCTCTGGAAGTCATCAGTCAGATCAACCCGGTGGCCTATAAATTGAAACTCCCGGCCAACTTGCGGATCCCTAACTCCTTCCATGTATCTCTCCTCAAACCTGTGGTACTTAACTCTTTTTCCAAGTCTACAGGCACGCCTCCTGCTCCGGTTTCCGCTGAAAACGAATTTGAGGTAGAGAACATTCTGGCTACCAAAAGGGTAAGAGGGAAGACCTTTTTTCTAGTAGATTGGAAGGGGTTTGGTCCTGAAGAGAGAACGTGGGAGCCCCGGGAGAACATCCATGCCCCTCTCATCCTTGCTAAATTTCTGTCTGGCCTAAAAAAGGGGGGGCCTAAAGGGGGGGGTACTGTAGCGTCGGCGTCCCTGCCCTCTGCTAGGCAGGGACGCTGTTCCCCTCACCTCTCTGCTCCGAGCCCGGCGTCCTCCTCCCGCTCTGCTGGCAGCGCGCGCTCCTTCCCGGCCACTGTGCTTAGGGCGCGCGCGCGCGCGCTCCCTCCCTCTTAAAGGGGCCGCGCGCGCCGTCCTAAGGAGTCCCCGGCCAATGGCCGGAGGACTTCAACATATATAAGGCACCTCCTCCAAAATGGAGGTGCCCGAGCAATGTTGTTGCACTGTTCACTACTCTGCTTCAGCCCTCAGGTCCCGTTGCCAGTTACCTGCCAGATACCTGCCAGATTCCTGCCAGCTTGCTGTCTTATTCCTGCCTGATATTCTGCTACCTGCCTGCTAGCCTGAGGTCCGACGGTCTGCCTTACTACTCCTGTCAGTCTGTCTAAGGACCAGCTTGCCCGCTCACCTGGGAGCGCACATCAACTACCTGCCTGCTAGCCTGAGGTCCGACGGTCTGCCTTCCAACTCTTGTCAGTCTGTCTATGGACCAGCTTGCCCGCTCACCTGGGAGCGCACATCTGCTACCTGCCTGCTAGCCTACCTGGAGGCTCTGCCGTCACGTGCTGTGACCACCTGCCTGTCCAGTGACTCCTGCCCGCTCACCTGGGAGCGCTCATCTGCTGCCTGTCTGCTAGCCTACCTAGAGGCTCTGCCGTCACGTGCTGTGACCACCCGCCTGTCCAGAGACTTCTGCCCGCTCACCTGGGAGCGCTCATCTGCCGCCTGTCTGTTTGTCTTCCTGGAGGCTCCGCCGTCACATGCTGTGACCACCCGTTTATCCAGAGACTCTCGCCTGCTCACCTGGGAGCTCACGTCTACCATCAGCCGCCACAGGTCATACCAACCCTTTACCCAGAGACTGCCCCGGTCACTTGCCGTGACCATCTGCCCGTTCATCCAGAGACTGCCCCGGTCACATGCCGTGACCTCCTGCCCGTTCTTCCAGAGACTGTCCCGGTCACCTGCTGTGCCCGTCTACCCTGGTCGCCACCCGCTCCCTTACAAGGACCGCCCCCTTGTATAGTAGCTCAGAGGTTCCGCCTCCCAGACCCGTTACAGTTTGCTCGGGCCATGGAACCCGGTGGCACCCAAGCTCCCTCGCTCTCGGACCTCTGTCATGAACTGTCCCGTCAGAGGTCCCAACAGGAGTCCATCCTGGGTCACCTGCGGAATGTCAATTCTCGCCTGGACACTCTGACTGCTCCACCAGCAACCACCGCCAGTGCCATGACTCGCAACCCGGCAGCTCCGCTGCCCACCAATACCATGGTATCCTACCCCGGACCCCGGCTTTCTGCACCTCCTCGCTTCGGAGGCGACTCCGCTCAGGCTCGGGGCTTCATAAATCAGTGCACCCTGCACTTTGAACTCCTGTCCCACCAGTTTAACTCCGACCGGGCCAAAATTGCCTTCATCATGTCCCATCTCACCTGGGAGGCCCTGGCCTGGCTTAATCCTCTGTAGGGGGAACGAAGACCCCCTGGTGTCCGACTTGCCTGCCTTTCTCACGGCTTTCCGGAAAGTCTTCGACGAACCTGGACGGAAGACCTCATCCGCATCATCTCTGCTATGCCTCCGTCAGGGAAGTCTCACCGTGGGCCAATATGCCATACGGTTCCGTACCCTTGCCTCGGAGCTGGCCTGGGATAACGACGCTCTGGTATCTGTCTTCTGGGAGGGTCTGTCCGGCCGTATTAAAGATGAACTTGCCGGTCGAGATATTCCTACCACTCTCGATGACCTAATAACTCTTGCCACCCGGATTGACCTACGGTTCCAGGAGCGTGCCAAAGAAGTCACCCGTGAGAGGAGGTTTCCACGTCTAGCTCCTACTTTTCAGAAATCCGTCACTCCCTCCGTTTCTCCCCAGGTACACTCTCCTGAGCCTATGCAGGTCGACCAGACCAAGATGGTCAAAACCCGTCAGGACTTACGCCGTGCCGAAGGGAGCTGCTTCTACTGTGGCAGTAAGGAGCACCGGATCCGTACCTGCCCGGAGAGGTCGGGAAACGCCTGTGTCTAGGTTCGCTCAGAGAGGTCAACCTAGACAAGAATAAATCCTCTCCATCTCTGCTACTGTCAGTCTCTATTATCTGCGGGGAGAATCGTTATTTCGAACTAGCCCAACTTGACTCTGGAGCGGCCGGGAATCTTATCTCACAGTCCCTGGTAGAAAAATACCGCATTCCCACCAAACCTCTGGCTGTACCATTATCTGTCGCTGCTGTGGATGGGGGCCTCTTACCACGTCCCATCCAACTCATCACCGAATCCATAACTCTGCAGGTGGGAATGCTGCATTCTGAGAGCATCTCTTTTCATGTTCTGCCTGGACTCTCTCACGCCCTCTTACTAGGTCTACCTTGGCTCCAGAGACATGCACCCGTGCTTGACTGGCAGACCGGAGAAGTCCTTCGCTGGGGACAGGACTGTCATAAGACTTGTTTGGTTCCTGTTCATCCCGTCCGTCCTTCTCCTACCCCAACTAATCTACCTGGACTTCCGATTCCCTATTGGTCATTTGCTGATGTCTTTAATAAAAAGGAGGCAGAGACATTACCCCCTCATAGACCATACGACTGTCCTATCGACCTGTTACCCGGTACTACTCCTCCCCGTGGGCGTATTTACCCATTGTCCGCTGCTGAGACCCGGTCGATGTCCGAATATATTGAGGAGAATTTGGCCAGGGGATTCATCCGGAAATCTACCTCCCCGGCGGGAGCAGGCTTCTTCTTCGTAAAAAAGAAGGACGGCTCTCTCCGTCCCTGTATAGATTATAGAGGCCTTAACCAGATCACGGTGAAGAATAAGTACCCCCTTCCGCTCATTCCAGAATTATTTGATCGCCTGAGGGGGGCTAGAGTCTTCACCAAACTGGACCTCCGTGGGGCGTACAACCTGGTCCGTATCCGTCAAGGGGATGAATGGAAGACTGCATTCAACTCCCGGGACGGCCACTATGAATATCTGGTAATGCCCTTTGGTCTCTGTAACGCTCCTGCCGTCTTTCAAGAGTTGGTCAATGACATCTTCCGGGACCTTCTCTACTCCTGCGTTGTGGTGTACCTGGACGACATCTTGGTCTTCTCTCCGGATCTCCAGACTCACCGGAGGGACGTTCGTCAGGTCCTGCTCAGGCTCAGGCAGAACCACCTCTTCGCTAAATATGAGAAGTGCCTCTTTGAGCAGACCTCGCTTCTGTTTTTGGGCTACATTATTTCTCAGACCGGCCTACGAATGGATCCAGAGAAACTGTCTGCCATCGAGAAATGGCCCCGACCGGAGGGGTTGAAGGCCATTCAGCGGTTCCTGGGCTTCGCCAACTACTACCGCCTCTTCATACCACACTTCTCTTCCCGGACTGCCCCAATTTCCGCGCTCACCCGTAAGGGTACTAATCCCAAGGAGTGGCCGTCCGAAGCAGAGGAGGCCTTTCTTTCCTTAAAACAGGCCTTCTCTTCCGCCCCGGTGCTGCATCGTCCGGACGGCAACAAGCAGTTCTTTCTGGAGGTTGACGCCTCCTCCTCTGGAGCCGGAGCTGTACTTACTCAAAAATCTTCTTCCGGGAGGATGGTAACTTGCGGCTTCTTCTCCAAATTCTTCTCCTCTTCTGAGCGCAATTATTCCATAGGAGACCGAGAGTTATTGGCCATCAAGCTGGCATTGGAGGAGTGGCGTTACCTACTCGAGGGGGCTCTTCATCCGGTAATAATTTACACTGACCACAAGAACTTGGCTTATCTCCAGCATGCCCAGAGACTTAATCAGCGCCAAGCCCGGTGGTCCTTGTTTTTTGCTCGCTTTGATTTTGTTCTACATTTTCGCCCGGCTGACAAGAACATCAAAGCGGACGCCTTGTCCCGATCCTTTCTGGTATCTGATCTCGAGGAAGAACCTAAACATATCATCGATCCCGCCAGAGTAATGCAGGTGGCTCCCGTGAGTCTAAATCGTCTCCCTCCCGGTAAGACGTTTGTATCGGTACCTGATCGGGAGAAGATCCTACACTGGGGTCATTCGTCTAAACTAGCTGGCCACGCCGGTCAGAAAAAGACCCTCCAGCTTATTACCCGGCACTACTGGTGGCCTAACCTGCACAAGGATGTAATAGACTTTGTTTCTGCCTGTGTGTCCTGCGCCCGCAACAAAGTTCCGAGACACCTGCCAGCCGGTCGCCTTCTTCCTCTGCCAGTACCTGCTGCCCCCTGGCAGCATATAGCGATGGACTTCATAACTGATCTTCCCGTCTCTGCCGGTTGTACGGTCATTTGGGTGGTCGCTGACCGCTTTTCCAAGATGGCTCACTTCATTCCCCTGCCAGGCCTCCCGTCTGCACCCGAGCTGGCTAAAGACTTTATCCGCCACATCTTCCGTCTTCATGGCCTGCCCCGTCACATCGTGTCGGATCGTGGGGTACAGTTCACTTCTCGTTTCTGGAGAGCCACTTGTAAATTGCTAGACGTCACCCTGGACTTCTCCTCCGCTTACCACCCACAGTCTAATGGTCAAGTGGAGCGGATCAATCAGATCCTGACCAGTTACCTCCGGCACTTCGTTAATGCCCACCATTCTGACTGGGTGGATCTCCTGCCATGGGCCGAATTCTCATACAACAATCACGAGAGCGAATCTTCCTCCAAATCCCTGTTTTTTGTAGTCTTCGGTCAGCATCCTCGGATCCCGTTTCCCGTCTCCACCTCGGTGGACAATCCGGCTGCGGAATCTCTTGTTAACAAATTTTCCTCCATATGGGAGAGTACCCGGTCCGCACTCCTTCTGTCATCCGAGCGTATGAAAAGACATGCTGACAAAAAACGTCTGGATCCTCCTCAATTCCGTTCAGGGGATAAGGTCTGGCTCTCGTCCAAGTATGTCCGGCTCAAGATTCCTTCCTATAAGTTAGGGCCTCGGTTCATCGGTCCTCTGGAGGTCATCAGTCAGATCAACCCGGTGGCCTATAAATTGAAACTCCCGGCCAACTTGCGGATCCCTAACTCCTTCCATGTATCTCTCCTCAAACCTGTGGTACTTAACTCTTTTTCCAAGTCTACAGGCACGCCTCCTGCTCCGGTTTCCGCTGAAAACGAATTTGAGGTAGAGAACATTCTGGCTACCAAAAGGGTAAGAGGGAAGACCTTTTTTCTAGTAGATTGGAAGGGGTTTGGTCCTGAAGAGAGAACGTGGGAGCCCCGGGAGAACATCCATGCCCCTCTCATCCTTGCTAAATTTATGTCTGGCCTAAAAAAGGGGGGGCCTAAAGGGGGGGGTACTGTAGCGTCGGCGTCCCTGCCCTCTGCTAGGCAGGGACGCTGTTCCCCTCACCTCTCTGCTCCGAGCCCGGCGTCCTCCTCCCGCTCTGCTGGCAGCACGCCCTCCTTCCCGGCCACTGTGCTTAGGGCGCACGCGCGCGCGCTCCCTCCCTCTTAAAGGGGCCGCGCGCGCCGTCCTAAGGAGTCCCCGGCCAATGGCCGGAGGATTTCACCATATATAAGGCACCTCCTCCAAAATGGAGGTGCCCGAGCAATGTTGTTGCACTGTTCACTACTCTGCTTCAGCCCTCAGGTCCCGTTGCCAGTTACCTGCCAGATACCTGCCAGATTCCTGCCAGCTTGCTGTCTTATTCCTGCCTGATATTCTGCTACCTGCCTGCTAGCCTGAGGTCCGACGGTCTGCCTTACTACTCCTGTCAGTCTGTCTAAGGACCAGCCTGCCCGCTCACCTGGGAGCGCACATCAACTACCTGCCTGCTAGCCTGAGGTCCGACAGTCTGCCTTCCAACTCTTGTCAGTCTGTCTATGGACCAGCTTGCCCGCTCACCTGGGAGCGCACATCTGCTACCTGCCTGCTAGCCTACCTGGAGGCTCTGCCGTCACGTGCTGTGACCACCTGCCTGTCCAGTGACTCCTGCCCGCTCACCTGGGAGCGCTCATCTGCTGCCTGTCTGCTAGCCTACCTAGAGGCTCTGCCATCACGTGCTGTGACCACCTGCCTGTCCAGAGACTTCTGCCCGCTCACCTGGGAGTGCTCATCTGCCGCCTGTCTGTTGGTCTTCCTGGAGGCTCCGCCGTCACATGCTGTGACCACCCGTTTATCCAGAGACTCTCGCCTGCTCACCTGGGAGCTCACGTCTACCATCAGCCGCCACAGGTCATACCAACCCTTTACCCAGAGACTGCCCCGGTCACTTGCCGTGACCATCTGCCCGTTCACCCAGAGACTGCCCCGGTCACTTGCCGTGACCATCTGCCCGTTCATCCAGAGACTGCCCCGGTCACTTGCCGTGACCTCCTGCCCGTTCTTCTAGAGACTGTCCCGGTCACCTGCTGTGCCCGTCTACCCTGGTCGCCACCCGCTCCCTTTACAAGGACCGCCCCCTTGTATAGTAGCTCAGAGGTTCCGCCTCCCAGACCCGTTACATAATACTGCCCCCATGTACAAGAATATAACTACTATAATACTGCTCCTATGTACAAGAATATAAGTACTATAATACTATTCCTATGTACAAGAATATAACTACTATAATACTGCTCCTATGTACAAGAATATAACTACTATAATACTGCTCCTATGTACAAGAATATAACTACTATAATACTGCTCCTATGTACAAGAATATAACTGATATAATAATGCCCCCTATTTACAAGAATATAACTACTATAATACTGCCCCCTATGTACAAGAATATAGCTACTATAATACTGCTCCTATGTACAAGAGTGTAACTACTATAATACTGCCCCTATGTACAAGAATATAATAACTATAATACTGCCCCTATATTCAAGAATATAACTACTATAATACTGCCCCCTATGTACAAAAATATAACTACTATAAAACTGCTCCTATGTACAAGAGTGTAACTACTATAATACTGCCCCCTATGTACAAGAATATAACTACTATAATACTGCCCCTATATACAACAATATAACTACTATAATACTGCCCCCTATGTACAAGAATATAACTACTGTAAAACTGCTCCTATGTACAAGAGTGTAACTACTATAATACTGCCCCCTATGTACAAGAATATAACTACTATAATACTGCTCCTATGTACAAGAATATAACTACTATAATACTGCTCCTATGTACAAGAATATAACTGCTATAATACTGCCCCCTATTTACAGGAATATAACTACTATAATACTGCCCCCTATGTACAAGAATATAACTACTATAATACTGTTCCTATGTACAAGAGTGTAACTACTATAATACTGCCCCTATGTACAAGAATATAACAAGTATAATACTGTCCCTATATACAAGAATATAACTACTATAATACTGCCCCTATGTACAAGAATATAACTACTATAATACTGCCCCCTATATACAAAAAATATATAACTACTATAAAACTGCTCCTATGTACAAGAGTGTAACTACTATAATACTGCCCCCTATGTATAAGAATATAACTACTATAATACTGCTACTATGTACAAGAATATAACTACTATAATACTGCCCCTATATACAAGAATATAACTGCTATAATACTGCCCCCTATTTACAAGAATATAGCTACTATAATACTGCCCCCTATGTACCAGAATATAACTACTGTAATACTGCTCTTATGTACAAGAATATAACTACTATAATACTGCTCCTATGTACAAGAATATAACTGCTATAATACTGCCCCCTATTTACAGGAATATAACTACTATAATACTGCCCCCTATGTACAAGAATATAACTACTATAATACTGTTCCTATGTACAAGAGTGTAACTACTATAATACTGCCCCCTATATACAAAAAATATATAACCACTATAAAACTGCTCCTATGTACAAGAGTGTAACTACTATAATACTGCCCCCTATGTATAAGAATATAACTACTATAATACTGCTACTATGTACAAGAATATAACTACTATAATACTGCCCCTATATACAAGAATATAACTGCTATAATACTGCCCCCTATTTACAAGAATATAGCTACTATAATACTGCCCCCTATGTACCAGAATATATCTACTGTAATACTGCTCCTGTGTACAAGAATATAATTACTATAATACTGCCCCCTATGTACCAGAATATAACTACTGTAATACTGCTCCTATGTACAAGAATATAACTACTATAATACTGCTCCTATGTACCAGAATATAACTACTATAATACTGCTCCTATGTACAAGAATATAACTACTATAATACTGCCCCCTATGTACAAGAATATAACTACTATAATACTGCCCCCCATGTACAGGAATATAACTACTATAATACTGCCCCTATGTACAAGAATATAACTACTATAATACTGCTCCTATGTACAAGAATATAACTATTATAATACTGCCCCCTATTTAACCCTATAACGCATACCTGGTGCCTCGCGGGCCCGCCCTGTTAATTGTTTTCTATTTTCTGCAAGATTACTTTAGTTAGAATTTTGAAACTCTAGGTATTCCTCAGGTATATAGCTGTTTGTCATTTTTGTTTGAGTTATTCCATGTTATTTGCACACGGGCCTAAAAGGCCCCAGGTATGTGAAAATGCAGATTTTTATGGTCATGCGTTCTAGAGTTAAAAGAATATAACTGCTATAATACTGCCCCTATGTACAAGAATATAACTACTATAATACTGCTCCCTATGTACAAGAATATAACTACTATAATACTGCTCCTGTGTACAAGAATATAACTACTATAATACTGCCCCCTATGTACAAGAATATAACTACTATAATACTGTGCCCTATGTACAAGAATATAACTACTATAATTCTGCTCCCATGTATAAGAATGTAACTACTATAATACTGCCCCTATGTACAAGAATATAACTACTATAATACTGCCCCCTATTTACAAGAATATAACTACTATAATACTGCCCCTATGTACAAGAATATAACTACTATAATACTGCCCCCATGTACAAGAATATAACTACTATAATTCTGCTCCTATGGACAAGAATATAACTACTATAATACTGCCCCCTATGTTCAAGATTATAACTACTATAATACTGCTCCCATGTATAAGAATATAACTACTATAATACTGCCCCCTATGTACAAGAATATAATTACTATAATACTGCCCCCTATGTACAAGAATATAACTACTATAATACTGCTCCTATGTACAAGAATATAACTACTATAATACTGCTCCTATGTACAAGAATATAAGTACTATAATACTGCTCCATATATACAAGAATATAATTACTATAATACTGCCCCCTATATACAAGAATATAACTACTATAATACTGCCCCTATGTACAAGAATATAACTACTATAATACTGCCCCTATGTACAAGAATATAACTACTATAATACTGCTCCTATGTACAAGAGTATAACTACTATAATACTGCCCCCTATGTTCAAGATTATAACTACTATAATACTGCTCCCATGTATAAGAATATAACTACTATAATACTGCCCCCTATGTACAAGAATATAATTACTATAATACTGCCCCCTATGTACAAGAATATAACTACTATAATACTGCTCCTATGTACAAGAATATAACTACTATAATACTGCTCCTATGTACAAGAATATAAGTACTATAATACTGCTCCTATGTACAAGAATATAAGTACTATAATACTGCTCCTATGTACAAGAATATAAGTACTATAATACTGCTCCTATGTACAAGAATATAAGTACTATAATACTGCTCCTATGTACAAGAATATAACTACTATAATACTGCCCCTATGTACAAGAATATAACTACTATAATACTGCCCCTATGTACAAGAATATAACTACTATAATACTGCTCCTATGTACAAGAGTATAACTACTATAATACTACCCCCTATGTTCAAGATTATAACTACTATAATACTGCTCCCATGTATAAGAATATAACTACTATAATACTGCCCCCTATGTACAAGAATATAATTACTATAATACTGCCCCCTATGTACAAGAATATAACTACTATAATACTGCTCCTATGTACAAGAATATAACTACTATAATACTGCTCCTATGTACAAGAATATAAGTACTATAATACTGCTCCTATGTACAAGAATATAAGTACTATAATACTTGCTGTAATGCTGATAGGTGTGGACCTAATGCGCCACAGGCCTGGCTTACCTTAGAGGGGCTTGACTAAGCGACCACCTGGTTTTCGCTAGAGCCTCTGATCGTGAGGATAGGTGTCACAGGGATACCGCTACAGAGCAGGGTCAGTCGATTGCAACTTCTGGTGACACATAAATCTGCCGTCAGGGTTGGACTGGGGTGTGTGAGGCCCACAGGGGGAATTGACTCTAGGGGCCCACCTTACAGCTATATGCAAATATCTGTTATCCGCTTTCCCTGTGATAGTGGAGCATTGACAGCCGGCTCCTGCACATATACTGTGCACCACCATAACCGGGAGGTACAATTATGGTAGTTTGCATTAAAGGGCTTCTTTGGTTAAAACAAGTTATCACCCATCCATGGACTTCACAGATTAGGTAGGTGATAACTTATTGATCATTTTGGTCCAACCATTGGAAACCACACGGATCTGAAGAATGGGGAAGTTCTATACCTGACAAGACACTTTTATCCCTGACAGGACACTTTTATCCCCATTTTAAAATGCAGCGACAGGTTTGATGTCTGACCGCAGCTCCATTCATTCTCTTGGGGGCTTCCAGAAAAAAACAAGAATAGCGCTCGCAGCTACTGAGGGAATGAATGGATCAGAGGTCAAGTTGCACATGCTGCTTCATGCTAATGGGGATAAAAGTCACATTTGGCCTATCTGTGCAGGTCCCAGCAGTCAGACCCCACCAATCAATAACTTATCACTTATCCTGTGGAGAGGTAATTACTTGTTTTCACTGGAGAACCCCTGTAAGTGTATCTCTGCCGCTGTGTTCCAAGTATTTAATCTCTAATGGAGAGAGAACAAATGACCGCCATACACAACACAATCCACTATACCAAGAACAATAATACTACATACAAGGGGGAAATACCGCCACACCATGACCAGACCACATATTACCACCACATACAAGGAACAAATACCGCCACACCATGACCAGATTACATATTACCACCACATAGTGACCAAATACTACAATACTGATCATGAATACAAACCACAATACTAACAACACTGTTATTGCCACCAGTGACATTATACATACAAGCTCTATATATAGTATACAGTGTATAGTGTAAGTGTACAGGTAATACAGTGATCACCAGTGACATTATACACATTAGCCCTGTATATAGTGTCGGTGTACAGGTAATACAGGGATCACCAGTGACACTGTACACAGGAGCTCTGTGTATAGTATAGTGTCAGTGTACAGGTAATACAGTGATCACCAGTGACATTATACACATTAGCCCTGTATATAGTGTCGGTGTACAGGTAATACAGTGATCACCAGTGACATTACACACATTAGCCCTGTATATAGTGTATAGTGTACAGGTAATACAGGGATCACCAGTGACATTGTGCACAGGAGCTCTGTGTATAGTATAGTGTCAGTGTACAGGTAATACAGTGGTCACCAGTGACATTATGCACAGGAGCTCTGTATATAGTGTATAGTGTACAGGTAATACAGTGATCACCAGTGACATTATACACATTAGCCCTGTATATAGTGTCAGTGTACAGGTAATACAGTGATCACCAGTGACATTATACATAGGAGCTCTGTATATAGTGTCAGTGTACAGGTAATACAGTGATCACCAGTGACATTATGCACAGGAGCTCTGTATATAGTGTCAGTGTACAGGTAATACAGTGATCACCAGTGACATTATACACAGGAGCTCTGTATATAGTGTCAGTGTACAGGTAATACAGTGATCACCAGTGACATTATACACAGGAGCTCTGTATATAGTGTCAGTGTACAGGTAATACAGTGATCACCAGTGACATTATACACATTAGCCCTGTATATAGTGTCAGTGTACAGGTAATATAGTGATCACAAGTGACATTATACACATTAGCCCTGTATATAGTGTCGGTGTACAGGTAATACAGTGATCACCAGTGACATTGTACACAGGAGCTGTGTATAGTATAGTGTCAGTGTACAGGTAATACAGTGATCACCAGTGACATTGTATACAGGAGCTCTGTGTATAGTGTCAGTATACATGTAATACAGTGATCACCAGTAACATTATACACAGGAGCTCTGTATATAGTGTCAGTGTACAGGTAATACAGTGATCACCAGTGACATTATACACAGGAGCTCTGTATATAGTGTCAGTGTACATGTAATACAGTGATCACCATTGACATTATAGACAGTAGCTCTGTATATAGTGTACAGGTAATAGTGATCACCAGTGACATTATACACAGGAATGTTGTGTATAGTGTCAGTGTACAGGTAATACAAGGATCACCAGTGACATTATGCACAGGAGCTCTGTATATACTGTCAGTGTAGAGGTAATACTGTGGTCACCAGTGACATTATACACAGGAGCTCTGTGTATAGTGTCAGTGTACAGGTAATACAGGGATCACCAGTGACATTATACACAGGAGCTCTGTATATAGTGTCAGTGTACAGGTAATACAGTGGTCACCAGTGATATTATACACAGGAGCTCTGTATAAAGTGTATAGTATTAGTGTACATGTAATAAACTGACTCACCAGTGACATCTCTAGGTGGAGTCCTTCATCTTCGCTTTTATTCATCATCTGGCACAGACTGCCATCACTTCTTCTAACCAGGACTCGTCTCTGCAGAAAAGTTATCAATAGCTGATTACTTCTCGATCACATTTCTCACTTTTTCCCCGACCTTTACACTATGCCAGATGAAGAAACAAAGCGACATCATGTCGCCCCCGAACAATAACTGAACATCCCTTTTGCCCCCCCCAAATGGAAAGCAGTTTCCTAAAAAGTAAATTATATTACAGAAGTAATAATTTCCCCAATTGGACTCTAAATTAATTATGTTCCCCATTTGCCACCATAAACTAATAATGTATGTTCCTCAATCTGGCCCCCAAACAGTAATTAAGTGCCCCAGCCTGGCCCCCCACATCCCTTGTCCAGCCTGGCCCACCACGTCCCTTGTCCAGTCTAGCCCCCCATGTTCCTTGTCCAGCCTGGCCCCCCATATGTCCATCCTGGCCCCCATGTGCCATGCCTGCCCCCCCATATATCCATGGTGGCCCCCATGTGTCCAGCCTGCCTCTCCTTATATATCCATCTTGGACCCCATGTGTCCAGCCTGCCTCTCCTTATTTATCCATCCTGGACCCCATGTGTCCAGCCTGCCCCTACTCATACATCCATGCTGGCCCCCATGTGTCCAGCCTGCCCCCCCATATATCCATCCTTGCCTCCATATGTCCTGCCTGCCCCCCATATATCCATCCTAGACCCCATGTGTCCAGCCTGCCCCCCATATATCCATCCTGGCCCCCATGTGTCCAGCCTGCCCCCCATATATCCATGCTGGCCCCCCATGTGTCCAGCCTGCCCCCCCATATATCCATGCTGGCCCCCATGTGTCCAGCCTGCCCCCGATATATCCATCTTGGTCCCCCTGTGTCCAGCCTGCCCGCCCACATATCCATCCTAGCCACCATGTGTCCAGCCTGCCCCCCCATATATCCATCCTGGCCCCATGTGTCCAGTCTGCCCCCCATATATCCATCTTGGCCCCTATGTGTCCAGCCTGCCCCCCATATATCCATGCGGGCTTCCATGTGTCCAGCCTGCCCCCCATATATCAATCCTGGCCCCCAAGTGTCCAGCCTGCTCCCCCATATATCCATGCTGGCCCCCATGTGTCCATGGAGGCCCCTCCAGTATAACCATGCTGGCCCCCATGTGTCCATGGTGGCCCCCATGTGTCCATGCTGGTTCCCATGTGTCCAGCCTGCCCCCCCATGTGTCCATGCTGGCCCCCTTGTGTCCAGCCTGTCCCCCCCATTTATCTATGTTGGCCCCCATCCCATTCTGAATCCACACACAGAAAAAAAATAAGATTCTTCTTACCTTTCTGCGATCCCGGCGCAGTGCGGTGTCCTCTTCTTCTTAGATCCGCCACGCTAGTGTTAAAATGGCCGCCGACCTAGCAGAGGCTGGCGGCTGACTTGAGTGTGCACGTCGCAGCTGGTGCATGACAGTGACGGCATACACTGGTGAAGTCAGCTTCATCGAGACGTGCGATGCGGCGGGTCAGGTAAGGAACTCTGCGTGCGCACGTCCCTGCATATGCTCTGTCTGCGCTTTTAAAGGGCCCATGCACCTAAAAACTGCAAGCTTTTTTTTCTTTTTAAATTCTTCTCCCCCTCTCATCTGCAGCAAGGGCCCACCAGGGATTTCCCCGATACCCACCAGGCCAGTCCGACCCTGTCTGGGGTAATTAGAACGGCTTCACCGTCCTGTTAGCTGTACTGGCTTTCTTTGCTTTGGTACTGTAAGGGTTAAACTGCTTAGATGCACTCCTGGAGTTCTCTGTCTTGGGTTGTATCAGCTGTTCTGAGTTCATTATTCCCAATAGGTATAAGAACCCTCCTCCTTGCTTCTGACCTTGCCAGTGATAGTTACCACTATCTGGTTTGGAGTTGAAGGAGAGAGTTCAGTGTTTGGAGTAGGCGGTTGGAGAGTTTTTCATGAGATTGCTGAGTGGAGTTGGTTGCATGTCTATCCTTATCCTCTCCCATTTTATTTCTTCCTTCCCATTCCTCCCCTGTTTCCCACTCTGTTGTTTTGTGAGTGTATTTGTATGATTGTAGTTTTCTTTTATCCGTGTCTGTTTACCCCTGTCTGTATGGTTATTGTTTGCCTATAAACTTCGGCCCACACCTCCCTGGGTGGGGGAGGGAACAGATAAGGGTAAGATGGGAGCATAGCAAGGTACAAGACCCCGACATCTCCACCATCGGGGTAATCCGGGAACAGGAATAGCTTAGGGTGCCCCTAGTTTGAGGGATTGGATAGGTGCCCACATTACCTTGTCACTACATGACATTATAACTGGCCTTACCTTTTTGGATCTATTATGGATCCTATGCCTGCTCTGTCAGGGCAGCAACAACAACTCAGCCTGGAGGTGGCAGACTTGTGTGTAGTTGCTTTGCAGCACCTATTGACTCCAAGCTTAGGGCCCGTGGCTCCCTGGCAACCTCTGTTGGAGACTAAGATCACTTTGCCGGTTACGTTCTCTGGGGGCCGGGATACGTTTGTGGTTTTCAGGGAGGCCTGTAAACTTTATTTTAGGTTACGTCCTCACTCCTTGGGTACCGAGGAGCAACGGGTGGGGATCGTAATCTCTCTTCTCCAGGGTGACCCTCAAGCCTGGGCATTTTCTCTCACGTCTGATTCTCAGTCACTTCAAACAGTCGAGAATTTTTTTCTGGCTCTGGGTCCTATCTATGACGACCCCAACCATGTCTCTCTGGCTGAGTCTAAACTATGCTTCAGCAGGGAGACTGGCCAGCGGAGGAGTATTGCTCCAAGTTCGATAGGTGGTCTACGGATACTAGGTGGAATGACGCCGTCCTCTGTAGTCAGTTTTGTTAGAGGCTTTCTGAGAGGGTAAAGGATGCCTTTGCTCTGTATGAGACCCCGATTTCCGTGGAGGCGGCAATGTTTCTAGAAATCCGTGTAGACCGCCATCTCAGAGTGAGACAAAAGGTGATACCTCAATTTTCGGGGAGTCATGTGTCTAATGAACCTAGGCCTGAGTCTACTGAGGAACCCATGCAATTGGGGTGGTGGGGGGGCAACTCGTTGCATCGGTTCTCCAGCGGTTCGGCACAAAAGGGGAGTATATTTTTTTATGGGGGGGATGTGTAATTTTGTGGGTACCTGTTCAACCACAAATAAATGCAAACATCCACCGGAAAACTAAGAAGCTCAGATTGCTTGGCGTTTAGTAACCTGGGTGTACATATTTCCTCCATTGGTAGGTCGCAATTCTTTCTACCCACCGAAATCTTTTTGGGAGGAAGAAAGGTGTTTATTTCTGCCTTTTTGGACAGTGTGGCCTTATTTCTCATGAGTTGTCAAGACCCATTCCAAAAATTGCAATAGATTTTGCACCCTTGAGTCAGGGGCATTTCACTCAAGTTGTTCAGGATATACTGCATCTTCAGGCAGGGGCCATGCACACTGAATCCATCAAATGTTATGTGTTAGAGGGCCTCCCCTCTCCAATGGTTTTTGGCTTACCTTGGCTGAATTTACACAATCCTGTAGTGGACTGGCAGGCACGGGAAGTGGAGCAATTACTGCCAAAATAGCTGCATAAGCACTCATTTATCCATGGTAACTACCAGGTCTCTTCTGGAGTATTTGTCTGATTACGAGTCAAGAACTACGACCTCGTCGCCCCTATGATTGCTTAGTCAATTTGACTCCTGGGGCTAAGTTACCTAAGAGCAGGTTGTATAATATTTCAGCTCCTGAGAGGCAGGCCATGAAAGATTATATTACTGAGAGTCTTGCTAAGGGACATATCAGAACTTCCTCATCTCCGATGGCAGCCGGATTTTTCTTTGTTAATATAAAAGATGATTTGCTGCGCCCCTGCTTGGATTTCCAGAAACTAGATCACTGTTCAGGATCCATACCCTCTACCTCTGATTCCAGATCTCTTTAATCAGATCATCGGGGTTAAGTGGTTTTCCAAACTGGACCTTAGTGGGGCCTATAATCTCATCTGTATTAAGGAGGAGGATGAGTGGAATACTGCTTTTAATACACCAGAGGGACACAACGAAAACCTCATCATGCCATTTGAGTTGACCAATGCTCCCACCGTGTTTCAGCACTTTGTAAATTACATTTTCTGTCATCTGGCATGTAGATTTGTGGTAGTCTATCTGGATGACATATTGATTTATTCTCCGGATCTTGAGTCACATCAGGTACATGTCAGGCAGGTCCTACAAATGCTCAGGTAAAATAAACGTTATGTCAAGTCAAAAAAATGTATGTTTACTGTTCAGGAGATTCCTTTTCTGGGGTATCTATTATCTTCTACCGACTTTCGTATGGATTCCTGCAAAAGTCCGGGTGGTACTGGTTTGGGATCATCCTGAAAATGTAAAAGCTTTACAGCGGTTCCTGGGTTTTGTGAACTATTATCACAAGTTCATCAAGGATTTTTTGGTAGTGGCCAAACCGCTTGTGGATATGACCAGGAAAGGAAAAGACTTTTTCAAATGGTCTAATCAGGTCTGTGAAGCGTTTTCTACCTTGAAAAAATGTTTTGCTTCTTCTCCGATTCTTATACAGCCTGATGTTACTCAACCATTCATTGTGGAGGTAGACGCATCGGAGGTAGGGGTTTGTCTCCAAGCAAATGGTGGCTGTGTGTATATTTCTCCTGTCGACCACCGAAAAGAATTATGACATTGGTAATAGGGAGCTCTTGGCAATAAAGTTGGTCTTGGAAGAATGGCGTCATTTTTTGGAGGGGGCAGTTCATCCAATCATGGTCATCACTGATCACAAAAATCTTTTGTATCTGGAATCAGCTAAACGTCTGACACCTATATAGGGAAGGTGGTCATTGTTTATTACCAGATTCAACTTTTTTGGGACTTATAGGTCGGGGGATTAGAACATTAAGACGGATGCATTGTCTCGTTGTTTTCCGGGGGGAGGTAGTAATCGCAAGCCGGTTCCCGTATTACAGAAAGGAGTAGTTATTGCTACAATATGTTCTGATCTGGAGAAGGAGGTCGTAGAGACTCAGGGTGACGCCCCTGCTGCCTGTCCTTTAGGTAAATTGCTTGTCACTGTGAACCTCCGTCTTAGAATTTTGCGTGAACATCATTACTCGGTCTTGGCTGAACATCCTGGTAGTAAAGCCACCTCTGATCTTCTTACTCGTCATTTTTGGTGGTATAGGATGCTCCAAGATGTTCAGGGTTACATAGCTGCCTGTACTACTTGTGCGCTTTCTAAAATCCCACATACTCGTCCGTCCAGGGCTCTTCAACCTTTGGCAATCCCCTGTAGAACATGATCTACATGTGTTGGCAGATAATACAGTAATATTGGTGGTGGTGGATAGATTCAGCAAGATTGTTCATTTCATTGCGTTACCTGCATTACCGAATGCCAAGACCTTGGCACAAATTGTTATTAAGGAGATTGTGAAATTGCATGGGATTCCCTCTGATATTGTTTCTGACGTGAGGGGGTTCAATTTCTATCTAAATTTTGGAAACAATGTTGTGCTCCTTTAGGGATTCATCTTTCATTTTCATCCGCCTTTCATCCACAATCTAATGGGCAAACTGACAATAGGCTTGTACGCAGGTAGTCGCCAGGTAACACTTCAGGGCAATTTCCGGGACTGCAGCAGCTGACTGGCGGATCAGAGGCACGGGTACACAGTACAGAAGGGCAAAGACAAGACGTGGTCAGACAGTCCGAGTTTGGAGCAGGCAGCACAGGGTTAGTAGTGTGACAGAGTCACTGGTGTTTTTGCGAGGGGAGGTATGTGTCACTCAGGATAATCTCCTGTGTGAACTGAGACCTACTGAATTTCTGCCAGCATGTTATATGCTGGGGTTACCTCTTTTAAAGGGTGTGGTTTTATGGGAATGACATAGAGATGGGAGGGTAGTCATTCCCCATACCTCCACCTCAGGGTGTGGCTGAGCAAGCTTTAAATGTTCAGTCCTGTTTTTTTTTCTCTGTGTTGTGTTTGGAGAGGCAAGGTCTCCAGACTGGACAGCCATAGCTCAGAGAGGAGCTAAAGGCTGGACATAACTTGTGTGAGGGAACCGTACACACACACATATGGGCTGTGCTATCGTTTATCTTTTGTTTTGTTGTTTTGCCAGTAAGGCCGTGTTTATTCTTGCTGGAGTTGCAGGGCTTTATGCCATATAATAAAGCCTGCAGAGAAAACCCGGTTCCTGAGTCGACCTACCACAGTAGACATAGCCGAGGTCAGGAGCAGAGAAGTCAGACAGGACAGGTAAACTAGCCGGGTCAGAAACATTGAACGGAACAAGAATGGGTGCTAAACGCATAGGAACCAATATTCAGGCAGGGAGTGGTAGCTGCTTAATAAAGAGCCTGCTTGCACGGGATAGATCGGGAACCTAATCGCTGCAGCACACAGCAGGGTTAAATTCCTGCAGAGACTGACCATGTCCCCCTAATGCCAGATGCAGCAGTGCTACGTGAAGCAGACTCAGTGGGTTAGCCAGAGAAAACTGCATTTTGAGCAGAGCGGCGCTAAGGAGGCCTTGTGCATCACCACCGTGACACTGCCCCTATGTAACTACTATAATACTGCCCCTGTGTACAAGAATATAACTACTATAATACTGCTCCTATGTACAAGAATATAACTACTATAATACTGCCCCTATGTACAAGAATATAACTACTATAATACTGCTCCTATGTACAAGAATATAACTACTATAATACTGCCCCTATGTACAAGAATATAGCTACTATAATAATGCCCCCTATGTACAAGAATATAACTACTATAATACTGCCCCCTAGGTATAAGAATATAACTACTATAATACTGCCCCCTAGGTATAAGAATATAACTACTATAATACTGCCCCCTAGGTAAAAGAATATAACTACAATAACACTGCTACCTAAATTTAATGTAAAAATAGAGAATATCACTTCTACAGTGTCCATTTTAGGACATGATCAGATATCAAAATCAAACATCAGAATAATGTCAGTTTGAGGCTAAATACCCTGTCTGAGAACTGACTTTGATAAGTGATTCTGACAAGTGATTCTGACAAGTGATCCTGACAAGTGATTTTGACAAGTGATCCTGACAAGTGATTCTGACAAGTGATTCTGACAAGTGATCCTGACAAGTGATCCTGACAAGTGATCCTGACAAGTGATTTTGACAAGTGATCCTGACAAGTGATCCTGACAAGTGATTTTGACAAGTGATCCTGACAAGTGATCCTGACAAGTGATCCTGACAAGTGATTTTGACAAGTGATTTTGACAAGTGATCCTGACAAGTGATTCTGACAAGTGATTTTGACAAGTGATCCTGACAAGTGATCCTGACAAGTGATTTTGACAAGTGATTCTGACAAGTGATTTTGACAAGTGATCCTGACAAGTGATCCTGACAAGTGATCCTGACAAGTGATTCTGACAAGTGATCCTGACAAGTGATTCTGACAAGTGATTCTGACAAGTGATTCTGACAAGTGATCCTGACAAGTGATTTTGACAAGTGATCCTGACAGGATCACTTGTCAGAATCACTTATCAAAATCAGTTCTCAGACAGGGTATTTAGCCTCAAACTGACATCATTGTGATGTTTGATTTTGATATCTGATCATGTCCTAAAATGGACACTGTACACTTCTAATCTTTCACCTTCCATGTTTAGATTCACTGATCTTGAATGTAACCCACAACTATGCTAAAAATGAAAGATCTGATAATTAAAGCAAAAAATGTAGCACACGCTCAATGTAATGCGGTGAGAACGTGCAGTATAATGGCCATTACTGTCAGCAGAGAAATCACCTGTCTCGTAATATCATTATTATGGACAGCTAATTGTACATTCCAATTGTTCGTCTCGGCTTTTATAGGATATCAGATGACATACCTGAAATTTTTAATGTAATGGTAAACTAAGAAAAATACTTGGACAGCATATTAAATACCCTAAAAAGTAAATAGATTTGTCAAGATTAATGGATCCACTCAAGTATTTTATGGCCATAACAAATTAATTTCCAAAGTTACATTTCTTTATTGATCAGATTTCTTTTCTAGATATTCATCCCATCCTGCGATCTATAGCTTAGTAGAATCAATGGAGATGTTTCTCACAGGCTCCTCTGGGGGTGGGTCTTTAGGCTCCTCTGGGGTGTGTCTTTATGCTCCTCTGGGGTGTGTCTTTAGGCTCCTCTTCATTATTACCCTGTGAGCAACGCCCCCGTGGAAAGATCATGAAAATTAAAAAAGCCCATATCTCTGGAACCGTGTGGCGGATTTTAAAAAAAGCAAAAAATCAGAATACTCAGTGGAGGAACGTGAATAAAATAAGAGTAAGAACTGGACACTTTTTGACATGTTCTCTTTAAAGTGTGTTTGGGTTGGTTTCCCCAGCATATAATTATGTTCTTCCTGGCGTGGGTGGAGATAGGAGCAGAGGAATAATAATAAAGATCTAATAGAACGTCGTCCCATGAAGGAACAAGTCTCTACTCGTGTCTCTGCTCCACATTCCTGAAGACTACAGGTATTCCACATATCCTCGCCTAGGAGTGTCTCCTCTTCCATGTTTACCTTGTGTGTCCTTCCATATACTGTACATAGCTCCCAACTTTGAAAGACAGGAAAGAGGTTGACATACTTCTCCCTACCTACAGTAGGACACTTCCATGTTGCCTCTCACAAAGTATATGTCAGGGTTTATTTTTTCCTTCTAGAGTTTGACCACTAGTGGCTGCTACTATTCACATTAATAATTGTGCTGCAATCCCAATTCTTACCATTGTAGGCTCCTGTTGTCTTCTGCAATTGGCCTTTACTAAGATGGCAGATTCTGAACCTGTGGAGTCCATCTTGTTTCCTGTTTCATTCTTAAAGCCGCATGGATCTCTCACTCATTGCTTGAGTATTGTGTCTAGCTGTTTAGTCTAGTTCCAGTCTCCAGCTCCTAGACTGTCTTACCCAGACTGTTCTCACCTATTTACAGATTGTTTCCTAAGACTCCTTTGCTAACTCCAAGAAGTTCTACTAACGCTTGCAGTTCCTGCTTGTGCTTCTTTGGCCACTGGATTCCAGCAGTGCTACGCCAGTATCGTAACATTATGATGGCTCCACAGTGTCCCCCACTCAGAATGTGCTAAAAAAATGCAAACACTCACATAGTCTAGTTGCCGAGTAAGCGGAGCATCAATTTGTTTTGTGAGGCTCAGCAGGCACCTTCTAGCGATGTTATTGTTTCTCCAGCTCAGAGCCAATGATGGAGCAGAGGGCTCACACAAACTGGATGGTGGAGCAGGGAGCTGATGACTCCCTACACCACTATTATATTAAGCCTTATTTGCATCCACAGGATTCAGATACTGTTGAAACTGGGACATGCCATCACTTTAAGAACACACTAATCCTAGGAAGGACAATTTTACACACAGAAGCCCTTATATAGGACTGGGTTGATGGTTACAAATCCTATGCGAAGCACTAAAGCTTGGTGGTTGCAGTTGCACTATATGGCACTACTGCTTGAACGTTCCAGAACATAATTTAAACAGTCTTTAGGACATAACGGCTGTTGCTTTATCTCTCACAAGTCCTTGTGGCTTCACATGGTTCCTATGTTGCTGTTCAAGAGTTATTCATATGTCATACATTTATCGCCTATATTCCTGATAGAACGTGAATGTCTGATATCTCTGGGTCCTATTACTGGGACTCCCACTGGTGTTCATTCACTTACATGGGAGTTACAAGAAACAATTACTTGTTTTTTTTTTTAAACTTCTATAGAACGGACAGAGCAGCGTATGAGAGGGATCCTCTCCATTCACAGTGGCCTTTTTGTAAGGCAGGATTGAGGTTGAGGAACCCTTGTTTTTGAGATCTAAGTCCTACCTCTGGGAACCCCACCGGTCTTAAGCCTGGGAGTCCAATCACTCACCTGCTGAAGCAGTAGCTGGTAATAGAGAGGTTACAAAACACAACTGCTCCTATAGAAGTGAATGGAAAGAGCTAAGCGCATGAAGCAACCTGTTCAATCACAGAGGCCTCTTTCCAATTTTGGATGGAGGTGGAGAGACCCAGGTTCCTGAGATAGATGCTGGTCTATCCCATAACCATGCACATTTGGTTAAGACCCCATATACATCAGATTTTATACTAATCAATAGATTTGACTAGCACAACTGCTCCTCACATCAACTCCAACACGCGTTTCACATTAGCTTCCTCAGGGAGTGAGGTGAGGGGACAACCAAAGGAGTGCACATAGTTTAAAAACCAGCAGTATACAATTATTCATTGGAGACATCATCTTACCAGACGCTGCAGTCACATCTATTGGACAGTATAAAATCTGGATTGCTTTTAGTAATTACTTTGAATATTATATTAATACAATTTTGGGGTGTGTGCAATAAATATTGTAGTATCTACTACTTACCTATGCAACAGCAATTCTTCAGTGTGTAATATTGTGGGTATATATGTTTTTTAATATTGATTATACACATCATCCCTCATTACACAAATACACATCACCTGATCTGCTTCATCTGATAAGCATTCAAGTTTATGCAGCTTGGAGGTGGAAAATCTGCAGTAAAATGATGATATGGTCAAAATACTCACTTAAATGCCTGCTCCCTTTTACCAGTTATAGTTCTCCTATACAGAGGCTACGGAAAGTATTCAGACCCCTTTAAAGTTTTCATCCTTTGTTTCATTGCAGCCATTTGGTAAATTCTAAAAAGTTCATTTTTTTCTCATTAAAGTACACTCTGCACCCCATCTTGACTGAAAAAAACAGAAATGTAGAAATTTTGGCAAATTTATTAAAAAAGAAAAACTGAAATATCACATGGTCATAAGTATTCAGACCATTTGCTCAGACACTCATATTTAAGTCACATGCTGTCCATTTCCTTGTGATCCTCCTTGAGATGGTTCTACTCCTTCATTGGAGTCCAGCTGTGTTTAATTAAACTGATAGGACTTGATTTGGAAAGGCACACACCTGTCTGTATAAGACCTCACAGCTCACAGTGCATGTCAGACCAAATGAGAATCATGAGCTCAAAGGAACTGCCCAAGGAGCTCAGAGACAGAATTGTGGCAAGGCACAGATCTGGCCAAGGTTACAAAATAATTTCTGCATTACTCAAGGTGCATTACACAGTGGCCTCCATAATCCTTAAATGGAAGAAGTTTTGGACCACCAGAAGTCTTCCTAGACCTGGCCGTCCAGCCAAACTGAGCAATCGTGGGAGAAGAGCCTTGGTGAGAGAGGTAAAGAAGAACCCCAAGATCACTGTGGCTGAGCTCCAGAGATGCAGTAGGGAGATGGGAGAAAGTTCCACAGAGTCAACTATGTTACCCTCACGTCCGGACTGACTGGCGTGAGCATGGTTACTGGTCCCACTGGGCCACGAACCGAGGAGTGCCTGGAGGGGCGTGACTAGGGGCCTCGCCAGATCCGACCACGAACACACGGCGGCTTAATCAACTCCGTGGTCTGAGGAGAGACGTGAGAGGTGGCCCAGGTGCTACTCCAGGTCAGACCCTGGTCACAGCTGTTGACCCACACCGGGGATTGCAGGAACGGGCAGGCACGGCAGGTATGCAGACAGGTGGGTACTGGCAGGCAAGGCTGGTATGCAGACAGGTGGGTACTGGCAGGCACGGCTGGTATGCAGACAGGCAGATACTGGCAGGCACAGCTGGTATGCAGACAGGTGGGTACTGGCAGGCACGGCTGGTATGCAGACAGGCAGATACTGGCAGTTAGGAACGCAGGATGGATAGGGACTAGTACAGACTGGGATACAGGAACAGAGCCGCAGGTGCGGAGGACAAGCAGAGCAGAACCGCAGGTATGGAGGACAAGCGGAGCAGAGCAGAGCGAAAACCACAGCTGCGGAGGACAAGCAAAGCAGAGCAAAACTGCAGGTGCGGAGGACAAGCAGAGCAGAGCGAAACCGCAGGTGCGGAGGACAAGCAAAGCAGAGCGAAACCGCAGGTGCGGTGGACAAGCAGAGCAGAGCGAAACCGCAGGTGCGGTGGACAAGCAGAGCAGAGCAAAACCGCAGGTGCGGTGCACAAGCAGAGCAGAGCGAAACCGCAGGTGTGGTGGACAAGCAGAGCAGAGCGAAATCGCAGGTGCTGTGGACAAGCAGAGCAGAGCGAAACCGCAGGTGCAGTGGACAAGCAGAGCAGAGCAAAACCGCATGTGCGGTGGGCAAGCAGAGCAGAGCGAAACCGCAGGTGCTGTGGACAAGCAGAGCAGAGCGAAACCGCAGGTGCGGTGGATAAGCAGAGCAGAGCAAAACCGCAGGTGCAGAGGGCAAGCAGAGCAGAGCGAAACCGCAGGTGCGGAGGGCAAGCAGAGCAGAAGGTACAGGCAGACAGGACAGGGCACGGTTCACATGGAACAGACTGGGAAACACAGGAAGATAGCTAGAACACAGGAGGTAGATACAGAGGCAGGGAAACGGGACAAGCAGAACCAGATACACACAAGGTACTTGCAATGAAGTAACGAGTGGACACAAAACTCACAAACAGAAGTACAGAGACAACGAGTTGGAGTTAGGTGCAGGTTCAGACACTACAGGAAAAGGGAAGGTTAGGACATAGAGACAAACAGGTAACGGGCTAAGACACAGTTCAGACAGGAACTGAACCAGGAACAAGATACAGGAACGAGCCTGGGAACTCAGCCCCCAGGGTGGCGGAAACTGACTAGAAGTCACAGATACAGGTAACGGGCCTGGGTACTCAGCCCCCGGGGTGGCGGAAACAGACAAGATACAGGACAGGACCTGGCAACTCAGTTGCACAGAACACACTGAAAGAAAGTGTTGCTCAGGCACCTCCTACTGGGTGGAGGGGGTTTAAGTATCCAGTGACTCACAGCAATAGGCTGGGGACGCATTAGGAGTGCGCACACTGTAACTTTAAGAATCAGGCAGTAACCGCGCCGCCGCCCTAAGCAGTCAGACAAGAGACATGCACACAGCAAGTACTGGAGCAAAGTGTGCAGCCTGGACTGATAGGTAAGTTGGCGGTCTTGCATGGTGGGAGGTGGTAAGCCATGCCAGCACGCCGCCAGGGATGTTACTAACTATCACTGCAGCCCTCCACCAGTCGGCCCTTTATGGCAGAGTGGCCCGACGGAAGCCTCTCCTCAGTGCAAGACATATGAAAGCCGCATAGAGTTTGCTCAAAAACACATGAAGGACTCCCAGACTATGAGAAATAAGATTCTCTGGTCTGATGAGACGAAGATAGAACTTTTTGGTGATAATTCTAAGCGGTATGTGTGGACAAAACCAGGCACTGCTCATCACCAGCCCAATACAATCCCAACAGCGAAACAAGGTGGTGGCAGCATCATGCTATGGGGGTGTTTTTCAGCTGCAGGAAAAGGACGACTGGCTGCAATTGAAGAAAACATGAATGCGGCCAAGTACAGAGATATCCTGGATGAAAACCTCTTCCAGAGTGCTCTGGACCTCAGACTTGGCCGAAGGTTCACCTTCCAACAAGACAAGCACAGAGCTAAAATAACAAAGGAGTGGCTTCAGAACAACTATGTGACCATTCTTGACTGGCCCAGCCACAGCCCTGACCTAAACCCAATTGAGCATCTCTGGAGAGACCTGAAAATGGCTGTCCACCAACGTTCACAATCCTACCTGACGGAACTGGAGAGGACATGCAAGGAAGAATGGCAGATGATCCCCAAATCCAGCTGTGATAAACTTGTTGCATCATTCCCAAGAAGACTCATGGCTGTACTAGCTCAAAAGGGGGCTTCTACTCAATACTGACCAAAGGGTCTGAATACTTATGACCATGTGATATTTCAGTTTTTCTTTTTTAATAAATTTGCAAAAATTTCTACATTTCTGTTTTTTTCCAGTCAAGATGGGGTGCAGAGTGTACTTTAATGAGAAAAAAATGAACTTTTTAGAATTTACCAAATGGCTGCAATGAAACAAAGAGTGAAAAATTTAAAGGGGTCTGAGTACTTTCCGTACCCACTGTACCTGGTCCACTCGTGCTGTCAGCATTTTTCCTGCTTGTAGTTTCCTGATGATTTGACCTCAACCCATATTCTGACCATTCCACCTGCCCTAACATTACTGCTACTGTTCCAGGTCTCCTGGTTTTGACCTCAGCTCATATTTTGACTATCCCCACCTCCAGTTATGTTTTTGCTCTTCTTATGGACAGCTTTTTTCTGACGTGGTTTCCCCAAGTCGCTTTGCCAACCAGCTCCACCGGCCAGCCTACCACGTTTACCATCCTGTGACAAACTGCATCTCAAAACTTGTCCAAATTAATAATAAACTTTAAGATACAAGTTGTAATGCATTCATAGGAGGGTCACTCACTACCCCACTGGCCCTGGCGCTATCTGCCGATTCCCATCATACCTCCCTTTTATTACACTTTCGCTCAGTCTACTCAACTGCCTCATTTACAATGGAAAAGTCCTTCAAGCCTTACAATCCAGTAGTGTGACCCCAGTAGATAAGACCATCCAGGCATCGGGGTCATCGATGGGTCATTGAAGGACAGGTCTCAGGCGTGAAGGTCAACTTGACCATATGCGCCAACTGTCTATTCGCTCCTTCCGTCAGTGTTGTGGCACAGCGCTTTGGCATTATAGTAGTTATGCCTCCATCAGACTTTTCCTGGGGCTTCCTCCTTCTTTCTGACAGCCATGATATTAACCATTCTCCATGTCAGCCTTCATCACAGGGTAAACAACACAAGTTGATCAGCTGAGAAGTCCCTCAAGCAATTACATAGTCTCTTAAAATGGAACAAACAAATAAAACAAGTAGACTCCTTACTTCTCCTACACCCTATCTCAGGTGGATCAAAATGCAAAGGTTGGAAGATATTAGAGTAAGGTGTAAATATAGTGGTCAACAAGGTGAGCAAATCTCCAAAAATTAGATTTGGCCAGGTTAGTTTGAATTAGGCTGGTAGTTTCCATTCAGTCTGAATAAAGTCAGTTCAAATCGAAAATGCCTAATTACCATAAAGAAGGGGCTAAGACAAAAGATTTTATACCCACCTTTCTCAGCTGTTGCTATCCTGCCTCCACTTTTGCTGCCGGTCCTCAGCTCCTGTGTGCGTGAGGCTAACTTGAGGACAGTGATTAGCTTCACGTGGTCATGTGGGGGGCCATGATGATCATCTGCTTCCCCATGTGGACGTGTGAGGCCTCAAAGTGATCGGCTCCCCACGTGGTTGCGTGAGACCAATCACAGACCAGTGTGACCTCACATACCAGATTGGAGGAAGAATAGAAGACCGGTTTGGATGATCGGGAGCTATGATGGAGTCGTACAACTGGATCAGAGCTAATCATATCTCAACAAATTTGAATTATGGAAGGGATCTAAGGGGTAAGGTTTCTCCTTGTGGAGAGTGGCATGCCAGTATGAGGACACTTAGGCGCCTTGCATGCTCCTCTGGGAAATTGTCTCTTCAGAGAAGAGGACTTGAACTCTAGTGCCACCTATTGATAGTAGCAATCCTACAAGTCATTACCAACCATGTAAAGAGCCTTGAAATATGACTTAGGATAGAAGCCAAATCAGAATCTCAATTTGTAGACACGGTGTTTCAGGGTATTGCCCCTTGTCAGTACAAAGTATGAGATGTGATTTGGCAGGGTGAGCGGCTAAGACTAAGGGGTAAGGTTTCTCCTTGTGGAATTATGGGAAGGAAAGTTGTAGAGAAATCGATCTGAAAGTCATTCATTTTGCTAAAAGTTTTGCTTCTCACGGCGGGAGTTATCGATGAAAGCCAAGCTTTGAAATAGTTAATTATACAGAACTGCCATTCTCACAGTTTCTTCCATCATATACTCTGCCTCCTTCCTCCATGTGTCTCATACTTACCAATATCTATAATGCAAACCTTGAATCTTTTAAGCTCTGCCCCCGAGGAACGGCGAGTATCACTATGAAGCAATAAAACAACAGGTTAGACACAAGTATGTAACATCCCTGGCGGTGTGCTTGCATGGCTTACCACCTCCCACCATGCAAGACCGCAATCTTACCTATCAGGCCAGGCTGCACACTTTGCTCCAGTACCTGCTGTTAGTATGTCTCTTGTCTGCTGGCTTACGGTGGCGGTTCTGTTACTTCCTGATTCGTAAAGTGACAGTGTGCGCAGTCCTAATGTGTCCCCAGCCTATTGCTGTGAGTCACTGGATACTTAAACCCCCTCCACCCACTAGGAGGTGCCTGAGCAACACTTCCATTCAGTGTGTTCTGTGCAACTGAGTTGCCAGGTCCTGTCCTGTATCTTGTCTGTTCCGCCACCCTGGGGGCTGTATACCCAGGCCTGTTGCCTGTATCTGTGACTTCTAGTCTGTTTCCGCCACCCTGGGGGCTGAGTACCCAGGCTCGTTCCTGTATCTTGTTCCTGGTTCAGTTCCTGTCTGCACAGTGTCCTAGCCCGTTACCTGTTTGTCTCTATGTCCGAACCTTCCCTTTTCCTGCAGTGTCTGAACCTGCACCTAACTCCAACTCGTTGTCTCTGTACTTCTGTTTGTGAGTTTTGCGTCCACTCGCTACTTCCCTGCCTCCGTATCTACCTCCTGTGTTCTAACTATCTTCCTGTATTTTCCAGTCTGTTCCATGTGAACAGAGCCCTGTACTGTCTGCCTGCACCTTCTGCTCTGCTCTGCTTGTTCACCGCACCTGCGGTTCCCCTCTGCTCTGCTTGTTCACCGCACCTGCGATTCCGCTCTGCTCTGCTTGTTCACCGCACCTGCGGTTCCTCTTTGCCCTGCTTGTTCACCGCACCTGCGGTTCCGCTCTGCTCTGCTTGTTCACCGCACCTGTGGTTACGCTTTGCTCTGCTTGTTCACCGCACCTGCGGTTCCGCTCTGCTCTGCTTGTTCACCGCACCTGCAGTTGCGCTGTGCTCTGCTTGTTCACCGCACCTGCGGTTCCGCTCTGCTCTGCTTGTTCACCGCACCTGCGGTTCCGCTCTGCTCTGCTTGTTCACCGCACCTGCGGTTCCGCTCTGCTTGTTCACCGCACCTGCGGTTCCACTCTGCTTGTTCACCGCACCTGCGGTTCCACTCTGCTCTGCTTGTTCACCGCACCTGCGGTTCTGCTCTGCCCTGCTTGTTCACCACACCTGCGGTTCCGCTCTGCTTTGCTTGTTCACCGCACCTGCGGTTCCGCTCTGCTCTGCTGTCCACCCACCTGCAGCTCCTTTCCTGTGTCCCAGTCTGTACTGGTCCCTATCCTGCCTGCATTCCTGTCAGTACCCGCCTGTCTGCATGCCAGCCGTGGCTGCCAGTGCCCACCTGTCTGTATGCCAGTCTAACCTGCCTGTTCCTGCATTCCCCAGTGTGGGTCAACAGCTGTGACAGGGGTCTGACCTGGAGTAGCACCTGGTCCCTCTGCTCAGTTCCTCCTTGGTTCACGGAGTCGACTGAGCCGCCGTGTTACCTTGGTCGGACCGAGTTGATACTTAATTACGCCCCTCCAGGCACTCCTCGGTTCATGGTCCAGTGGGATCACTAACCACGCTCACGCCAGTCAGTCCGGGCGTGAGTGTAACAAAGTGATAGATGGAAGCCCAGACACACTCTTCCATGAGGGTGGCTGCTTTGATTTTTGCAAGCCAAATGTTATATCACTGATCCATAGTGTACAACAAGAGGAACATTTACTCTGTGTATACTTTCTAATGCATACTCTGGTTGCTGCACAACATCTTTTGTAAGTGGAAGGGAATTATCGCAAAGGGTTTTGGAAGTGACTGGAAGTTCTTGTGTAAAAACAAGCAATTCCTGAAGGAAAAGAACCAGCAAATAATGTGTAAATGACAGACATCCGTACATCAAAGCTGGCTGTACCCCTCCGATGGAATTGGGACCACAACTATAAAGGCATTTCCTGTTGGGTGCCAGAAAAAGTCATTCCCAGACATTGCAAATTATGAGTGCTACCATCTGCGGTTATGAGTTTAAGATCTAATCAATATAATGATTTATTATTTTTTTTTTTTTTAAAAGTTTTCAAAAACTTCAGCTAAGAATAAGCGTGAGAAATTCCTACCTACGTGAGGAGTATGACGGATTACAATACTGACATCTAGTGGACATGGTCTACATCTACAGACACCGCTGCAAACAGTCACACTGTGTGACAGATGCAATTTCTGAGTTTAGTCTTAAAATACAAGGTGCATTTGAACCCTGGAACGGGGTCTTCATCAGGTCTAAGTATCTAACAATGACCTTATTTCAAGATTGAAACACTTCAGAACAAGTGTCACTTGAAGTCGCCTTTTGCCTTTCTTGGATCTACGTATGTATAAGTTGCAGACTAACCGCTTAGATTTTTGGGCAGATGCCTAAAGGCTGAAGATCAGAGGACATCTTTCTTCTTGGACCCTAAGATAAAGTTTCTGGTGCTGCATTTCCTGACAATTATTATTGTCGCCGGAGATACAGAGTGTACCAAAATCATGGAAGATACACACAAATGAAAATATCCTGATAGTTGTGCTTTGTGATTTTTTTGTTATTTTAATTCTGAATATTAACCTCATCCCGCCAAAATGTTTTCACCTAACTGACCAGGCCAAAAAAATGTGCTAATAACTTTGAAATACTTTTTCCAATGCCAGTCATTCTGAAAAAAAATTTTTTGTGATACATTGTACTTTATGTTAGTGTTAAATTTAGGTTGATAAGAGAGTTTATTTATGAAATTATCGGAAATTTGACAACATTTTTGGAAAAAAAAATAATTTTCAAACTTTTCATTTTTATGCCCTTAAAATAATTAATATAAAAAAAAGATTTACCGTCTTTCCATTTTACTTTAGTTTAATTTCTGGAATGTCTTTTTTTTTTTGGTTATGATTAAAAATTTTGCAGCAATTTTTCATTTAAATTTACAAAATCTGTTTCTTTTAGTGACCACTTCACTTTTCAAGTGACTTTGAGTTGCCTATAAGTCACAAGACCCCCAAATAAGACCCATTTTAAAGAACTGCACCCTTTAAAGTATTCAAAACCACATTTAGCAAGTATGTTAAGCCTTCATGTGCTTCACTGGAATTAGCACAAAAAGGGAAGGAAAAAAATTAAAAATTACTTTTTTTGCTAAAATGTTGTTTTAGCAAAAAATGTTCCATTTTCACAAGGGTAAAAGAAGAAAATTTTGTTGTGTGATTTCTCCTTAGTACGTCGATATTCCATATTTAATTGAAAACTACGGTTTGGGCGCACAGCAGCGCTCGGAAGGGAAATAGCAACATTTGAATTTTGGAACACAAATTTGACTTTAATATGACGCAATGTAACATTTAAAGAGCCCCCAAGGTGCCAAAATAGCAGAAACCCACAAAAAGTGACCATATTTTGGAAACTACACCCCTCAAGGAATTCATCTATGGGTGTGGTGAGCATCTTGAACCCAAAAGTACTTTATAGAATTTTATAACAGTTTGCCATGAAACTGAAAAATATTTTTTTTTCACTAAAATATTGCTTGGCCCAATTTTTTTTTATTATCACAAGGGGGTAACAGGAAAAAATAGACCCCATAATTGGTAACACAATTTCTCCTCAGTATGCAAATCCCCAATATGTGGTCAGAAACTACTTTTGAGGCACAGTGCAAAGCTCAGAAGAGAAGGAGCTCCATATTGGAGAGCAGATTTTGCTGGAATGGTTTGTGGGCGCCATGTCACATTGGCAGAGCCCCTAAGGTGTCAGAACAGCAAAATCCCCCATAAGTGACCTCATTTTACAAACTACACCCCTAAATGAATTAGGAACCATACTGACACCACAGGTGTTTCACAGAATTTTATACCATTGGACGGCGAAGAAATAAAAGTAACATTTTTATCACTAAAACTATGTGTTATCCCCAGATTTGTTATTTTCAAAAGTGGTAAAAAATAAAAATTGACTCTCTAATTCGTTATGCAATTTCTCCCAAATATGGCAATACCCCATATGTGGCTGTACAGTGCTGTTTGGCTGCACGGCAGGATTTAGTAGGAAGGAGCGCTAATTGACTTTTGAAGGGTATATTTTCCTGGACTAGCTTGTGGGCTTCATTTGCAGAGCCCCAAAATGCCAGAACGGGAGAAACCTCCTTGAAGTGACGCCATATTGGAAATTATACCCCTCTGGGAATTCCTCTACGCACATCTCACTGACTGCCGTCAAGTCAACTTCTCTTCTTCCCATTTATTACTGTAAAATGAAAATAATAAAACAACCATATTCCTCACCTGTCCACCAATAATCCATTTATCACACAATGAGCCCATCTCTGCTTCATCTGGATTGCATGGCTGAACAGTGGCACGATGCTACCACTCAGCCGTGAATCCAGGAGACACTGAGCTGAGCTTGGGAAGCAGCTTCGGTGACAAGTGGCGGGGCGGGCCCGAGCACACCGCACTGGCAATGGGATGGAAAACGGTTGTCCTCCGTCTTATTGCATGCAGTGCGCGAAACGCGCGTCGAGGCTGTCCTCCACGACAGACACCTGCCCTCCTGTGGTCCCCTTTCTACATGTGACAATATCTTGGGGTGAGTCACCATTGTCCTGCATATGATATGCACTATGGCAGCTGACTAATGTTACAGGACTGTGGTATACGTGATCCCCATATACTTAGTGGCATATTGATTTGTCCATATACACCACCTTTTTCTGCCCTGGTCTTTCTTCTCTGCCCCTACTGTCTTTTCATTCTTTAATACTTATTACATTTTCCTCCATTCTAGGAGGACTAGATGGTGGCCCGATTCGAACGCATCGGGTATTCTAGAATAGGTATGCGGCCGACGAAGCGCAATTAGCAGAGCGGCGTTTAAATTTGGCGCCCAAATCGCTGATTGGTCGCGGTTGCCGAACGCGACCAATCAGCAAAGCGGTGTTTAAATTTGGCGGCAATATCGGTGATTGGTCGCGGGCGGCGGCCGCGACCAATCTGCGGACCGTGTTAGTGAGGACTGGAGAGCGTGTTTAAATTTGGCACCAAAATCGCTGATTAGTCGCGACCAATCAGCAGAGCGGTGTTTACATTTGGCGCCAATACTGCTAATTGGTCGCGGCTGCCGACCGCGACCAATAAGCAGAGCGGGGTTTAAATTTGGCGTCAAAATCGCTGAATGGTCGACGGCCGCGACCAATCAGCAGAGCGGTGTTTAAATTTGGCGCCAATACTGCTGATTGGTCGCGGCCGCCGACGGCGACCAATCAGCAGAGCGATGCAGAGCAGGGTTTAAATTTGGCCCCAAAGTCGCTGATTAGTCGCGTCTGACGGCCGCGACCAATCAGCGATTTTGGCGCAAAATTTAAACAACGCTCTGCATCGCTCTGCTGATTGGTCGTGGTCGCCGGCCTCGACCAATCAGCAGAGCGTTGTTTAAATTTGGCGCCAATCTCGCTGATTGGTCGCGGATGGCAGCCGCGACCAATCAGCAGAGCAGTGTTAGTGAGGAATGGAGAGCGTGTTTAAATTTGGCACCAAAATCGCTGATTAGTCGCGACCGCGACCAATCAGCAAAGAGGTGTTTAAATTTGGCGACAATGCTGCTGATTGGTAGCGGAAGGCGACCGCGACCAATCAGCAGAGCGATGTAGAGCGGGGTTTAAATTTGGCGCCAAAATCGCTGATTAGTCGCGGCTGACGGCCGCGACCAATCAGCAGAGCGTTGTTTAAATTTTGCGCCAATACTGCTGATTGATCTCGGCCAGCGACCGCGATCAATCAGCAGAGCGTTGTTTAAATTTGGCGCCAAGCTCGCTGATTGGTCGCGGCCGCTATTTAAATGTGGCGCCCAAATCGGTGATTGGTCGCAGGCAGCGGCCGCGACCAATCAGCAGAGCGGTGTTTAACTTTAGCGCCAAGATCACTGATTGGTCGCGTGCGGAGAGCGCGACCAATCAGCGAATCGTATTGGTGAGGAGCGGGGAGCAGAATCGTATTAGTGAGGACCGGGGAGCGCCGCTGCCTGTGCGGCTACTTCCGCTGCGAGAAGCTGGGACATGAGTGACTGCTCGCAGCAGAAGTATCCCGACCCACAGAGCCGCTCCCCGGTCCTCCCTTCACACCCTAGCCGCTGATGTCCTCACAGTATCTGCATGGTGTTACAAAGATCCGGACATTTGTTAAAAATCGCTGATTGGTCTCTGGCGCTGGCCGCGACCAATCACCAATTTGGGCGCCAAATTTAAATATCGGACACGACCAATCACCGATCTTGGCTCCAGATTTAAACACCGCTGTACTGATTGGTCGTCGACGCTGGGCGCGACCAATCACCGATTTTGGCGCCACATTTAAATAGCGTCCGCGACCAATCAGTACAGCGGTGTTTAAATGTGGAGCCAAGATTGGTGATTGGTCGCGGCCGATATTTAAATTTGGCGCCCAAATCGGTGATTGGTCGCGGCCAGCGCCAGCGACCAATCAGCGATTTTTAACACAAATGTCCGGACCTTTGTAACACCATGCGGATACTGTGGGGACATCAGCGGCTAGGGTGTGAAGGGAGGACCGGGGAGCGGCGCTGCGGGTCGGGATACTTCTGCTGCGAGCGCCCGCTCATGTCCCGGGTTCTCGCAGCAGAAGTATCCGCACAGGCAGCGCCGCTCCCCGGTCCTCCCTTCACACCCTACCCGCTGATGTCCCCACAATATCCGCATGGTGTTACAAAGGTCCGGACATTTGTGTTAAAAATCGCTGATTGGTCGCTGGCGCTGCCTGCGACCAATCACCAATTTGGGCGCCAAATTTAAATATCGGACGCGACCAATCACCGATCTTGGCTCCACATTTAAACACCGCTGTGCTGATTGGTCGCGGCCGACATTTAAATTTGGAGCCCAAATCGGTGATTGGTCGCGGGCAGTGCCAGCGACCAATCAGCGATTTTTAACACAAATGTCCGGACCTTTGTAACACCATGCGGATACTGTGGGGACATCAGCGGCTAGGGTGTGAAGGGAGGACCGGGGAGCGGCGCTGCGGGTCGGGATACTTCTGCTGCGAGCAGTTGCTCATCTCCCGGCTTCTCGCAGCGGAAGTAGCCGCACAGACAGCGGCGCTCCCCGGTCCTCCCTAATACGATTCCGCTCCCCGCTCCTCACCAATACGATTCACTGATTGGTCGCGTGCGGAGAGCGCGACCAATCAGTGATCTTGGCGCTAAAGTTAAATACCGCTCTGCTGATTGGTCGCCGCCGCTGCCTGCGACCAATCACCGATTTGGGCGCCAAATTTAAATATCGGCCGCGACCAATCAGTACAGCGGTGTTTAAATGTGGAGCCAAGATCGGTGATTGGTCGCGGCCGATATTTAAATTTGGCGCCCAAATCGGTGATTGGTCGCGGGCAGCGCCAGCGACCAATCAGCGATTTTTAACACAAATGTCCGGACCTTTGTAAAACACCATGCGGATACTGTGGGGACATCAGCGGCTAGGGTGTGAAGGGAGGACCGGGGAGCGGCGCTGCGGGTCGGGATACTTCTGCTGCGAGCGCCCGCTCATGTACCGGGTTCTCGCAGCGGAAGTACCCGCACAGGCAGCGCCGCTGACATCCACGCGGCTAGGGTGTGAAGGGAGGACCGGGGAGCGGCGCTGACATCCAATTGGTCGCGGCCGCTATTTAAATGTGCCGCACAAATCGGTGATTGGTCGCGGTCTTGGCCCGCGACCAATCACTGATCTTGCAGCTAAAGTTAAACACTACTGTGCTGATTGGTCGCGGACGTTGCCCGCGACCAATCACCGATTTGGGCGCCAAATTTAAATATCTACCGCGACCAATCACCGATCTTGGCTCCAGATTTAAACACCGCTGTGCTGATTGGTCGCGGCCGATATTTAAATGTGGCGCCCAAATCGGTGATTGGTCGCGGGCAGCGTCAGCGACCAATCAGCACAGCGGTGTTTAACTTTTGCGCTAAGATCAGTGATTGGTCGGGTCCGAAGACTGCGACCAATCATCAAATCGTCTTGGTGAGGACCGGGGAGCGGCGCTGCCTGTGTGCGTACTTCCGCTGCGAGAATCCGGGACATAGCGGGCGCTCGCAGCAGAAGTATCCCGACCCGCAGCGCCGCTCCCCGGTCCTCCCTTCCGCATGGAGGTCAGCGGCGCCGGCGGTCCATCCGCTGCTACCGGCCGGGAGATGAGCGCCTCGCGCCGCTCATCTCCCGGCTGCATCTCCGTCCCGCAGATGAGCCGCTAACGGCCGCCATCTTTTTTCAGAAATCCCGTGGCGCTGATTGGCCGCTGCTGGACCAATGAGCGACGCGGGATTTCCTGGACAGACAGACAGAAAGACAGACGGGATAAGACAATTATATATATAGATATGTGTGCAATACTTATATGTTTCTGGCTATTTATGTAACTCTCTGAATATATTTATATTACCCTTCTTTTGGGCTATAGATTAAGTGGGGTTTTTTGATCTGCATGTCTGCACTTTACATTATGTATTTTCTCATTAATAAATGGAGTTTTATATGAATTATTAATAAAGCTTTTTCATGCCAATACGCTCGTTTCTCCTCCTGTAAATTGTAACTTTGTAGCTACCCACCCTGAATCTATTTTCCTGATTCTTGTAAAATGGGGGTATTTCACTAGCTAATATAGGTTTTTGCAACTGCACTTGGGGACACTTTCAAAGTTTGCCCAATTTTTCGGACTGACTGACCTTCATTTATACAGTACAGACCAAAAGTTTGGACACACCTTCTCATTTAAAGATTTTTCTGTATTTTCATGACTTTGAAAATTGTACATTCACACTGAAGACATCAAAACTATGAATTAACACATGTGGAATTATATACTTAACAAAAAAGTGTGAAACAACTGAAAATATGTCTTATATTCTAGGTTCTTCAAAGTAGCCACCTTTTGCTTTGATAACTGCTTTGCACACTCTTGGCATTCACTTGATGAGCTTCAAGAGGTAGTCATCGGAAATGGTTTTCACTTCACAGGTGTGCCCTGTCAGGTTTAATAAGTGGGATTTCTTGCCTTATAAATGGGGTTGGGACCATCAGTTGTGTTGTGCAGAAGTCTGGTGGATACACAGCTGATAGTCCTACTGAATAGACTGTTAGAATTTGTATTATGGCAAGAAAAAAGCAGCTAAGTAAAGAAAAACGAGTGGCCATCATTACTTTAAGAAATGAAGGTCAGTCAGTCCGAAAAATTGGGCAAACCTTGAAAGTGTCCCCAAGTGCAGTTGCAAAAACCATCAAGCGCTACAAAGAAACTGGCTCACATGAGGACCACCCCAGGAAAGGAAGACCAAGAGTCACCTCTGCTTCTGAGGATAAGTTTATCCGAGTCACCAGCCTCAGAAATCGCAGGTTAACAGCAGCTCAGATTAGAGACCAGGTCAATGCCACACAGAGTTCTAGCAGCAGACACATCTCTACAACAACTGTTAAGAGGAGACTTTGTGCAGCAGGCCTTCATGGTAAAATAGCTGCTAGGAAACCACTGCTAAGGACAGGCAACAAGTAGAAGAGACTTGTTTGGGCTAAAGAACACAAGGAATGGACATTAGACCAGTGGAAATCTGTGCTTTGGTCTGATGAGTCCAAATTTGAGATCTTTGGTTCCAACCACCGTGTCTTTGTGCGACGCAGAAAAGGTGAACGGATGGACTCTACATGCCTGGTTCCCACCGTGAAGCATGGAGGAGGAGGTGTGATGGTGTGGGGGTGCTTTGCTGGTGACACTGTTGGGGATTTATTCAAAATTGAAGGCATACTGAACCAGCATGGCTACCACAGCATCTTACAGAGCATTGCTATTCCATCCGGTTTGCGTTTAGTTGGACCATCATTTATTTTTCAACAGGACAATGACCCCAAACATACCTCCAGGCTGTGTAAGGGCTACTTGAGCAAGAAGGAGAGTGATGGGGTGCTACGCCAGATGACCTGGCCTCCACAGTCACCAGACCTGAACCCAATCAAGATGGTTTGGGGTGAGCTGGACTGCAGAGTGAAGGCAAAAGGGCCAACAAGTGCTAAGCATCTCTGGGAACTCCTTCAAGATTGTTGGAAGACCATTTCCGGTGACTACCTCTTGAAGCTCATCAAGAGAATGCCAAGAGTGTGCAAAGCAGTCATCAAAACAAAAGGTGGCTACTTTGAAGAACCTAGAATATAAGACATATTTTCAGTTGTTTCACACTTTTTTGTTAAGTATATAATTCCACATGTGTTAATTCATAGTTTTGATGCCTTCAGTGTGAATGTACAATTTTCATAGTCATGAAAATACAGAAAAATCTTTAAATGAGGTGTGTCCAAACTTTTGGTCTGTACTGTATATACATATTTATTTAGGGTCCCCAGCTCAATATTTTAGAACTAGAGGTCCGTAGCTAAGTATTTACATACATGGTCTGCAACTTTCATTTCTGGTTCTATTTACAACTTCTGGTTCTATCTTAACCCAGAACACATAGGCGTTCACTGTGGGAGACCCTAGGAGGGATTATGTCTCTTTTCTCAGGTATTCTCAACATCTCCTGTTGCTCCTAGTCGTATTGCTCATCTACCACCATTAGTTTTGTGATATTTTGTATCGTTGCACTTTTTTGCTATTTTTGTATAATAAACATCTATTTTTCATCAATTGCTCTTTTCCCCTGTTTTCTTTATGGGAGTTCTGCAATCGTATTATTCTATATGAGGTTTATATTGGCAGATATTTCCCTTCTATTGTTAGGTATATAGGACTCCTGTAAGACCCTGCTTGTGGCAAGGCATAGCAGGCCACCGTACCAGGTGGACCCTTAGGTCATTGCTTCAAGCAATATTATATTACCATCTTGCACAAATTTACTTCTGCTTCTATATAAAAATAAACTAGGTCGTCTGTTGAATGAATGATGAGATCCAGCTTTTCTCTGTACAACTACTGCTCATGTTGGGGGTAAGAGGCTTACACTTGCAAAGCGGCCCACCAGAGGATTCTCCGGTTCTCCAGGTGGCCAGTCCGAGCCAGGATGTAACTGTATGTAATAATGCGGGTACTCCTTCCCGATCATGACGAACATTTACGTCTCATGTCGGGAAGGCGTTAACCATGCCACTCCTTACTACAGATCCCCATAAAGTCTGTAATGTCTTCTTTTTTCATCATCGCCTCCTAATTATTATTGCACTTTTTGACAAATTGCTGTTTTTTTTGGAGTTTTTTTTTGCATTTGAGCTCAAAATTTTAAAAAATAGGAAATTTTACAATTTTCTCATCTTATTAATTTTGCTCAAGTCCCCACTTTTGATCCCAGTCATCTCTTACTATTTATACTGACCGATAATAAGCAATGTTTTAGGCAATCATTTCTTTGAATCTTTTTGACCTGTTTATTTCATCTGCAATTGTAAAATAAAAAAAAAAAAAAGAAACAAACAAAACAAAAAATTAAAAAGTCAAAGACCCTCATTTTAAAATTGATTATTTAATTTTATTAATTTCACATTCCAATTCATTTTTTACCCAAAATTTTGACTCTGTGCCGCACCATACAAATAGTGGAAAGATCAATTAAAAGTGAACAGAGCAAAAAAAACAAAAAAATAACACAAAAAAAAAATTGATAGAATATGACAAATACATGTTGTATTCTGGGTTTACATTTTTTTTTTTCGTAAAAAAATAAGAGATGACAAATAAGCATTCGTATAGATATCCAAATAGTAGGAATCTAGTGACAAATTAATAATTTTATAGCATTAAAATGAGGTATTGTGGGTAAAAAAAAGCCCCCCAAAGATACACGAGCCAAGAGATTGTTTATCAGCAGAGAAAAAAAATACATGTAAAAAACCCCCATAAATAGCTATCATCGGGTATAACATTTTCCCCCAAAATATTGCATACTAATGAGGACAGAAATATTTTGTATTCCTCGACTCAGAAGTTAATTTTGAGGTTTCGCAAAAAAAAAAAAAAAAAAGATAAAATGATCATAAAATGTTAGGATAAAAGTAGTCTATTATTTGCTTTAATCAAACCAAATACAAAAATATATAAATTAATAAATAAATTAATACATTGAATCAGCGTTACCTATTAGTAATAATTTATCAATTAAAAAAAATAATAATAATATGTTCCACATTTGTTATTGTTGCTTTCGAAAATTTGGGATCATTTCCTGAAATTTGTTCCTTTCGAAGCTGTACGTGTTAAATACTTACCCAATGCCCTAACTACAAACTGCATTTCCTATGAATACACAAACTTTATTTATGGTCGTCGTGATTAAGAAACCTGCACAATAATTAACCTCCTTGGGCTGGAAAAAAAAAACATGACTGTGTTGAATTTTTCATTTTTCAAAATTTTGGTAAAATTTGGTGCAGTCGCCCCACTTTAACAGCTTTTCTCTTACTTATATCTAAAACTTATTTTTCACTTCAATAACTAAATTCCGGGAACCCCAGTGTGCGCCTCTCTTGTATCACAATCATTGGGGTCCGGGAGGTTGTCCCCTTTTTAGAATCTTGTTGGCTACCCAATTTTTTTTTCTGGTAACCACCGGACCTCCTGTATGAAATTCCTGTCGCAAAAATGTCCAACATGTTGAACAATTATTAATCAACATTAGCAAAAGGCGATTTTTTATGATTGGCAGCTGCTTCCCTTCTTTTTTTCCCCAATTTTTTCATGTCCAATTTTCGAAAAATTTCCATTTTTTTTTTTAAAAATTGTACAGATTTTTTTTTTACATGTTACCCAATATGTAAAAAGAGAACTGTGCAATAATGGTCACACTTACCTGCAAAATTATTTAGCATTTACATTAAAAGGATGACAACATGTCCACAACGCTGCAGCCAATCACTAAGATCAGTGGTTTGCCCATGTGAACGCCACGAGTAGCTTAACTCAGCGATTGGCTGCAGTGATGTCGACATGACATGAGCACTGCAGCTGATCAACAAAGACCGTGGAAGGGTGAGTAACAGCTCAGTTTGAGGGGTTTTTTTGAGTCCTTGAGCTTATGGAGGCAGCCCCGATTGTCAGCAGATCAAGTCAATTTTCACAGTTGGACTGATTTTACCGGTGTGGGAGCTGGTATTTTCTAGTGGCTCTTAAATGGGTTCTACAGGTTTGGGATGAATCTTCTGAATCCTCACAGCGTGCGCCCCGCACACTGTCAGGATTCTCCCATGTCGGCGGCATTCCCGCAAGTATTTGCATGCTTCCGGACACATTCCAACTAGACGTGCACGGCCTTGCTTAATACGAGTTAATTGAACAAGGCCGAGAACGTCTAGTTGGCATGTGACCACGTAAATGCAAATCGTTTTGGCCGCCGGCACTGGAGAGTCCTTTAAGTCCGTATACCCGAATATGACCTTGTGAGACAACCTTTTGAGCCACCTTGACACTTCCATATTTATGTAAAATATCAAATACTGGGGTGACTGTGCGTATGTTGTTGGCCATGGAGCTGTAAGTGATTTTCAATTAAAAACATGTAAAAGTTTCCAGTTTTTAGAGATAAGTCATAATTGGTGTTGATCGAATTGACTTTCCCCAATATGTGATGCAGCACAAGAGCTCGTTAATTGCCTCTTCTTAAACTACAGCTCCAGAATTTTTCTTTCTTGTAACTTTTACATAAATTTTTTGAACATCACTCAGAGCTCCTATAATCCAAGTGTATTTTTCATTTTGCTTGTTACTCCGCTGACCATTCAACCTGTCCATGTTCACTTCTTTTTTATTCTTCTTTTTCCAGCCAGCAAAAAAAAAAAATCATATTTCAAAAATTAAGTAAAAATAAAAATGCAAAAACATAAATCATGCGCCAAAAATGTATTCCTTTTCGTATAAAATGGTCCCATGAAATATTCCCAACAAAGAGAGAATGGTGCCTTTGCTATGTATTTTGAGAGCGACATGATGTGGGGGCAGAGACCCTGATTCTACGGATGAGTCACTTACTAGGCTGTGGTCTAAGGGGTAAGGTTTTTCCTTGTGGAGACTGACATGCCTGACTTTTGACTTTCCAGAGTAAGGAGACTTATAGGTCATGCAATGGCCTATGTCAGGCCTAAAAGTCTCCTTACCCTGGCATGTCAGGCATGTCACTCTCCACGAGGCCTCTTATACAGCCAAATAATATCTCATGTTTGCACTGATGAGGGGCAACACCCCCGAAGCACGTGTCTACAAATTCAGATTCTGGTTTGGTTTTAACCCTAAGTCATGTGATAAGGCTCGTTAAAGGGTCGATATTGACTTTTAGGATTGCTACTTCCAATAGGTGGCACTAGAGTTCAAGTTCTCTTCATCTCTGAAGAGACAATTTGCATATTTACTAGGCTGTGTGCTGTTTGAATAAAATCATAGTTTTACCAGCAGGAGATTATCACTACAGGACTAGGTGTCTCGTACTTTTTGGTCCAACCCTGCTCCCACCACTTATTGGCAGCGTTCTGCCTATGCACAGTGTACACAGGAAGCAGCCAATCAGTGGTGTGGGTGGGGTTACACACAGCTCAGCATTCAGAGCTCTGCTAGATCTGCAGCAGATAAAACTTTGATTTTATCAAAACTGTACCAAGCAGACCAGTAAGTGATATGTCACTGGAATCAGGGTCTCTGCCCCTACATTATGCTGCTCTCAAATAACATTGCAAAACCTAGTGACAGATTCCCTTTAACAATTTAGAAGTGGTTCTTTGAGATAATTAGATTATTTCCAACATAGCCCCACTCTATATTCACATAAACGAGGCTGAGATGTAATACCAGATATGGCCACCAGGAAAAAAAAAAGTGGCGCTGTTTCTAGAAGGAAAAAAAAAAGAAAAGGAGAACATTTTGGGCTCTGTTGGGTCAACAGAATTCAATCCACCTCAACCACAATTATTTGTGCAGGCTAGCATCATTAATAATTAATAATAATAATAATAATTAATAATAATAAAGACCATTCTCTGGTCAAGTATATCATTCTTGATTTAAAAATAAATCTAAACTTACACCTAACTCCTCGATAGCAAGGAAAACCTTAAGAAAAACAACCGCAGCTTAGCAGAGGAGATCCACAAATACAACCCTGGTAAAATGCACAGAATTTATAGTAAAATTGATAGCAAAAGCATAAAAAGCTTTTTTTAAAGGGGTAGTAGCACCTATATTTGGAATATAATCATGGTGTAAAACGCTTCTTACAGATCAAAACGTGGGCTCCGTTCTTTCTAGATGATGCTCCGTTCCAAAGTTACTGCATATCAAAGATAAAAGTTTGTATCCGAGTAGAGCTGGTGGCGCTATTTCATTGGTGTCTATGGATGGTAGAGGGTCACCGGCATAGTGGTGAAAGGAGGTATTGAAGTTGATAAACGTTACTTACGTCAACCAAAAATAGCATCCTCCTAAATAATACAAGATATTATACAGCATAACTTAAAGGGGTTCTCCGGGAATATAGAGAGAAAATAAAGAAAATAAAGTTGTTAAAAATAAATTCATAAAAGAAATTAATTAGCACATCACAATTGTTTTTTTTTTCTAGGGAGGTAATCGCTATAGAGATACAATTTAACGACACAGTCTTATTTAGGCATTCTGCTATACATTAATGGTGTTATTCATTCCTCCTGCCTTCTAATGATAACGAGACGACTCTGCTGACTCTGTTCCAGTCTACACAGCAAAGCTGCAAAAATACATTTCAGACTATTTTTGTTGGTCTAAGTCGTCATCGAAAAATATTTCAAGGCAATATTTCGAGCTCATAGGCACCTACATTGTAGGATAGAAATCTGGCTGTGTAACAAGACGAGACGGCGGCCATTTTAATGTTCCGTAATAATGACTTCCCTACAGGAAATAATTGTGATTTGCTAATTAAAGCTATTTAAAAATTTGCTCATAATGACATCTTCTTGCTTTCTTCATTTTTTTTTTTCAATCCGCGGAGAACCCCTTTAAGAGGTGATACCGCCCCCTTATTGGATTTCACAATGTCAGGCAATGGTGGTTTATAGGTTTGCAAGGAATTTAACAACGTTTTGTCTCCACAGTTGCATATATATGATGGAGAAGACCATTTTCATCGTTACCAATAACGTTACAAGTAGAGATGGGCGACTCGATTCGGAGGACCCTAGTCCAGAGGTCAGGTCATTATTCCAAGACCGCTGAACGGGAGCCCCTGCGAACAATCCCTCCTTAGACAACTGTGAGGTTTAATCTATCTCCAGGTGGGATCTACCTATCTGCTATCAAGTAATAGATCGGCTGTGTGCTCTGAGTCAATCACATATGTCCCCTTAACCGGCTTTCCATCACTCTCTGTCTCAAATACTTAGTAAGAAACAGCAGCTGCATCTCCCTCCTCTCCCCTCCCGTTTACACTTCAATTATCAAGAAATCTTCTAACCATTTATAGAAGCGAAGGCAAAGTAGAGGCTACCGGAAGGTCAGGGAGATGCTACCGCACCCTTGTTAGATACTTTCTACATTGATTTCTCATCAGTATAATGATAAATACTAAGTTAGAAGCTGCAGCTGCATCTCCCTCCTCTCCCCTCCCATTTACACTTAAATTACCAAGGAAGACTCTAAACATTTACAGAAGTAAAGATGAAATAGAGGCTACTGAAAGGTCAGGGAGATGCCACACCCCTTGTTAGATACTTTCTACATTCATTTTTCATTAATTTAATGATAAATACTAAGCTAGAAGCTGCAGCTACATCTCCCTCCTCTCCCCTTCCGTTTACACTTAAATTACCAAGGAAGTTTATAAACATTTACAGAGTGAAAGGTGAACTAGAGGCTACGAGAAGGTCACGGAGAAGCCATCTTCCCCTTGTTAGATACTTTCTACATTGATTTCTTATCAATATAACAATAAATAGTAAGCTAGAAGCTGCAGCTACATCTCCCTCCTCTCCCCTCCCATTTACACTTAAATTACCAAGGAGGTTTTTAAACATTTACAGAAGGAAATTTGAACTAGAGGCTACGAGAAGGTCACTGAGATGCCATTTTCTCCTTGCTAGATACTTTCTACATTGATTTCTCATCAATATAACGATAAATACTAAGTTAGAAGCTGCAGCTGCATCTCCCTCCTCTCCCCTTCGATTTACCCTTAAATTACTAAGGAAGTTTCTAAACATTTACAGAGTGAAAGGTGGATTAGAGGATATGGGAAGGTCAGGTAGATGCCACCTTATCTTTGTTAGATAGTTTCTACACTGACTTATCAACAGAATAACGATAAATACCAAGTTAGAAGCTGCAGCTGCATCTCCCTCCTCTCCCCTCCCATTTACACTTAAATTACTAAGGAGGTTTCTAAACACTTACAGAAGAAAAGTTGAACTAGAGGCTACGAGAAGGTCAGGGAGATGCTAGCTTGCTCTTGTTAGATACTTTCTACATTTATTCATCATCAGAATAACAATAAATACTAAGTTAGAAGCTGCAGCTGCATCTCCCTCCTCTTCTCCCCTCCTCTTTCCTCTTTTACGAAGGGGGTTTCTAAACATCTACAGAAGGAAAGGTGAACTAGAGGCTTTGGGAAAGTCAGGGAGATACCACCTTCCCCTTCTTAGATACTTTCTACATTGATTCATCATTAGTATAATGCTAAATAGTTAGAAGCTGCAGCTGCATCCCCCTCCTCTCCCCTCCTTAAATTACCAAGGATGTTTCGAAAAATTTACAGAAGAAAAGCTGAACTAGGGACTCCCGGAAGGCCAGAGAGATGCTTTCTACATTGTTTCATCATTGGTATAATGATAAGTATGTTTTTTTTTTTTTGCACATTTTTAACCACTTAAGAAACCAAAACACGTATGCCCGATGTTGAGATCCACATGTCACACGATGCCGGTGCCCATGTTTTAAGTAACCTCCAAATATAACATACTTTAGATGTAAGTCCCTTACAACATATTCCATGGAAATCAAAAATGGTTTGATTTTTTTTCATAGACTAACCCTTAAAAAGTCCCGAAAAGTCTTCTCCTAAAGTGTTTAGATCACAGCAAAGGGTGCAAAAATCATATAAAAAAAATAAATAGCATGCTCGTAACGATAAATAAAAATCAACCTTATGACCGATCTATGAATAGTGAGAATTGTGTCCAAAGCCTCAAATCTTGGCTTTAGTATCCTAGAACACTATAGCGGATGAGTTAAAGGAACAGTCTTCTATCTGTGTACGTCCCATGTCACCAGCATTGGCCAATAGAGGTCACCCAAGGACCATCCTCCCGATAAAACAGACGTTCCTTCTGTGCTTCTCATTATGTTGATGCAAGTCTGAATTCTGAAGTGGTAAAAGTCCTCACTTCCCGGGCTTCTTCAGGCTTCCGGTTGCTACCAGTGCTCTACGATCCACCGCTTTGTCCCAATGTAGCATCTCTTTCGAAGTCTAATGGTCGGGGGGGTGTTTTGGAGAGACAGTTGAGAGGGGCGCACTGGGGAACGGAATGTGTTTTGTCTTCTTGGAGTGCTAAATTAGGACTAGAGGATAAAAAAAAAAAGAAAAACATTAGAAAATTACTCTACAAAAAGAAAAACAGATCCTAAAAGTGGGACATGATTCACCTAAACTACACAACTTTGCAAATTTAAACAATTTAGCCCAACTTTTTAATATGGCTTCAACATAAAGTTAAAATTTTGTGACTTTCCGCATGAAAAATGTCTTGAAAAATTTCATTTGCCTCAATAGGCAGAAATTTGCATTTTGTTTTTTTTTTTGTGCAGCTGACATCAGATTTGTTGTGTAGACTAGTACAAGATCAGCAGAGTCATCTCAATATCATTGAGGTTCAGGAAAAATGAATGACTACCCTATTGTATATGAGGAAGACGAAAGTATGAAAAATATCTTGAAATACATCAGTTTCAATGGACAAAAAACAAGCAAAAATATCCAGTTTGTTTTTTTTGCAGCTGACATCAGCTTTGCTGTGTAGACTAGTACAAGATCAGCAGAGTCATCTCACTATTATTAATCAGCGGGGGGAATTCATGACTAACCTATTGTATATCAGGATGCCTAAATCATGAAAAATATCTTGAAATATGTCAGTTTCAAGGGCCAAAAAACTAGTCACAAGAGGCAGAAATTTCCAATTTTTTTTGCAGCTGACTTATCAGCTTTGCTGTGTAGACTAGTACAAGATCAGCAGAGTCATCTCACTATCACTAGAGAATAGGGGGAATTAATGACTACCCTATTGTATATTAGGATGCCTAAATCAAACTGCAAAGTAAAATTGTACATACAAAACCCCTGCCACTACCTAGAGGACGGGGATGTTCTCCACCTCCACCCCACCCTGCTGATCTCCACCCCACCCTGCTGCACTTTCTAAACAGGACGTTTGTGCCTCCAATGTGGACACAGAGGTCATTCCATGTGTTCACATTGACATACAGTACAGACCAAAAGTTTGGACACACCTTCTCATTTAAAGATTTTTCTGTATTTTCTTGACTTTGAAAATTGTACATTCAGACTGAAGGCATCAAAACTATGAATTAACACATGTGGAATTATATACTTAACAAAAAAGTGTGAAACAACTGAAAATATGTCTTATATTCTAGGTTCTTCAAAGTAGCCACCTTTTGCTTTGATAACTGCTTTGCACACTCTTGGCATTCACTTGATGAGCTTCAAGAGGTAGTCATCGGAAATGGTCTTCCAACAATCTTGAAGGAGTTCCCAGAGATGCTTAGCACTTGTTGGCCCTTTTGCCTTCACTCTGCGGTCCAGCTCACCCCAAACCATCTCGATTAGGTTCAGGTCTGGTGACTGTGGAGGCCAGGTCATCTGGTGTAGCACCCCATCACTCTCCTTCTTGGTCAAATAGCCCTTACACAGCCTGAAGGTGTGTTTGGGGTCATTATCCTGTTGAAAAATAAATGATGGTCCAACTAAACGCAAACCGGATGGAATAGCATGCCGCTGCAAGATGCTGTGGTAGCCATGCTGGTTCAGTATGCCTTCAATTTTGAATAAATCCCCAACAGTGTCACCAGCAAAGCACCCCCACACCATCACACCTCCTCCTCCATGCTTCACGGTGGGAACCAGGCATGTAGAGTCCATCTGTTCACCTTTTTTGCGTCGCACAAAGACACGGTGGTTGGACCAAAGATCTCTAATTTGGACTCATCAGACCAAAGCACAGATTTCCACTGGTCTAATGTCCATTCCTTGTGTTCTTTAGCCCAAACAAGTCTCTTCTGCTTGTTGCCTGTCCTTAGCAGTGGTTTCCTAGCAGCTATTTTACCATGAAGGCCTGCTGCACAAAGTCTCCTCTTAACAGTTGTTGTAGAGATGTGTCTGCTGCTAGAACTCTGTGTGGCACTGACTTGGTCTCTAATCTGAGCTGCTGTTAACCTGCGAGTTCTGAGGCTGGTGACTCGGATAAACTTATCCTCAGAAGCAGAGGTGATTCTTGGTCTTCCTTTCCTGGGGCGGTCCTCGTGTGAGCCAGTTTCTTTGTAGCGCTTGATGGTTTTTGCAACTGCACTGGGGGAAACTTTCAAAGTTTGCCCAATTTTTCGGACTGACTGACCTTCATTTTTTAAAGTAATGATGGCCACTCGTTTTTCTTTACTTAGCTGCTTTTTTCTTGCCATAATACAAATTCTAACAGTCTATTCAGTAGGACTATCAGCTGTGTATCCACCAGACTTCTGCACAACACAACTGATGGTCCCAACCCCATTTATAAGGCAAGAAATCCCACTTATTATACCTGACAGGGCACACCTGTGAAGTGAAAACCATTTCCGGTGACTACCTCTTGAAGCTCATCAAGAGAATGCCAAGAGTGTGCAAAGCAGTCATCAAAGCAAAAGATGGCTACTTTGAAGAACCTAGAATATAAGACATATTTTCAGTTGTTTCACACTTTTTTGTTAAGTATATCATTCCACATGTGTTAATTCATAGTTTTGATGCCTTCAGTGTGAATGTACAATTTTCATAGTCATGAAAATACAGAAAAATCTTTAAATGAGAAGGTGTGTCCAAACTTTTGGTCTGTACTGTAACGCTATGTCAATGTTTCTTTGGCTACCTTTCAACCATATGTCAAAGGGTGGGTAAGGGCTGACGGTTGCCCAAAAGATAGAATGTTCCCTGCTATTGGGTTCTTTCCGTCACTCTCGACACTCCATTCAAACTCCTTATAACAGTTGTGGCTCTGATGATCCAGAGGATGCTTATGAGACCACACATGGTTATTCCTGGTGGGGGGGTGGATTTGGGTAATTTCCTTTGGTGGGCCTAAGACACCCCTGTCTAGTGTTGCTCGGGACTATGTAGCTCCTGGATGTCATAGTAGCCCTATAACTACTCTATTGTGCTTAGTCCTAAGGGAAAGCTTTACCGTGTAGCCGGCTATACTGCCACAGTGAATGGAGGAAAACAGGTGGATGGTAAATATAGCCGGGCTGAGCTCACACAGCAGTTGTCACATCCATCAACCAATCTCCGCTCTGTGCCACCTGTGCCCTGCACTGGTAATTTACCCAATGTTACTTACTAAGGACATTTATCTCTCTATATATAGTCCAAGAGTTATAAAAGGCTGAGTATTTTTACATCTGGCACTTTCTGAATTTCTGTTAAGTGAAAGTGTCCTGTCTTACAACAGCTGATATCGACGTCTTCAAGGACATTTTATTTGGGGCAAAACTAATTTTTGCAATTGAGTTTCATTAAAAAAAATTGCACCATTTGCCTTCTATAACCACCATTTTGCACACCCGATTACTGGCTGCAGGATGAGTTAACTAAGAATCAGTCAGTGAGCTGGTATTGGAGGGGAGTTTCTAACTCTTTTATCTGTCTTTTTACAGATGATTTATGACCACAGATCACGTCAAAGTTGAGCTGAACTTTCTTGTCGTCAGAAATCAACAGAGAGGAGAGGAGAAAAAGACAGATAAAATCTAAAAAAATTTTTTTACCCCAAACTATAGAGTCTTTTAGGCTATGTGCCCACGATGCAGAAATGAAGCAGGAAATTTCTGCAGCATTTCTGCATCTCCCTGGCAGAAAAAAAGGCATGCAGATTGTGCATGCGTTTTTCCTGCAGAATACATGCGGATCCACATGCGGATTCACATGCGTTTCCGCATACAGATTGACAAGCGCTTTCCAGGCGATAGCATCACTTGGAAAGTGCTTGACAACTAGGTCACACTGTATAAATCCATGCAAACAGCAACCGGCAACCAACATGGATTTATACAGTGTGAACCGTAAAAATAAATAAAATAAAGCTATACTCACCCCCGAGGCCCCGGCGTGGCTGCAGCGCTCGTTCCTGTCTGGTTCCCGGCTGCCGGCATATCGAGACAGAGCGGTGAAGGGCCTGCGGTCACATGACTGTGACGTCACCGCAGGTCCTCAAGCGATGCCGGCATTCAGAGAGAAGCCGCCGGACAGGTGAATATAAACTTTATTTGATATTTTATTCTTTTTTTTACAGGTAGAATGGTACCCAGGTCTGGATGAGAGTCTTCTCTCCTCCAGAACTGGGTACCATCCGCACATAGAGACGCATAAAAGCCGCTTGTACAAATGTACAGACGCGCATTCTATGCGTCTCAATGCAAGTCAATGGCGGCGCTTCCGCTGCGCTTCCGCAAAATTAAGGCTGCGTGCACACGATGCGTTTTTCATGCGTTTATGCTGCGGAATTTCCGCAATGGAAACGCATCAAAAACTCATGGTAATCCGCACCCCATGGTCCCCAATGGCATTCCGCAAGGTCAATGCACATGCTGGGGATTTTTCCACAGCGTTTCTGCAGCGCAAATAAATCCGCAGCATGTTCATTAATTTTGCGGAAGCGCCGCCATTGACTTGCATTGAGACGCATAGAATCCGCGTCTGTACATTTGTCTGTACATTTGTACAAGCGGCTTCTATGCGTCTCTATGTGCGGATGGTACCCAGTTCTGGAGGAGAGAAGACTCTCATCCAGACCTGGGTACCATTGTACCTGTAAAAAAAAGAATAAAATAATAAAGTTTATACTCACCTGTCCGGCGGCTTCTCTCTGAATGCCAGCATCGCTTGAGGACCTGCGGTGACGTCACAGTCATGTGACCGCAGGCCCTTCACCGCTCTGTCTCGATATGCCGGCAGCCGGGAACCAGACAGGAACGAGCGCTGCAGCCACGCCGGGGCATCGGGGGTGAGTATAGCTTTATTTTATTTATTTTTACGGTTCACACTGTATAAATCCATGCTGTTTGCATGGATTTATATAGTGTGACCTAGTTGTCAAGCACTTTCCAAGTGATGCTATCGCCTGGAAAGCGCTTGTCAACCCGCATGCGGAAACGCATGTGAATCCGCATGGATTCTGCAGGAAAAACGCATGCACAATCTGCATGCGTTTTTTCTGCCAGGGAGATGCAGAAATGCTGCAGAAATTTTATGCTTCATTTCTGCATCATGGGCACATAGCCTAATGAACATGCTGCGGATTTATGAGCGCTGCAGAAACGCTGCGGAAAAATCCGCAGCATGTGCATTGACATTGCGGAATGCCATTGGGGACCATGGGGTGCGGATTACCATGAGTTTTTGATGCGTTTCCACTACGGAAATTCCACAGCCAAACGCATGAAAAACGCATCGTGTGCACGCAGCCTTAAAATGGTGCTGAGCATCTTTATGAAGTCACAACCTATGTGAACAAAATAATTTAGCTTAAATAAAGTTTTTATATTGAATATAATTTTAAACGTTTTTGTCTTTTATTTTTCATGTTACTGTCATACTGTATATATATGTGTGTATGTATATATACCATACAGACCAAAAGTTTGGACACACCTTCTCATTTAAAGATTTTTCTGTATTTTCATGGCTATGAAAACTGTACATTCACACTGAAGGCATCAAAACTATGAATTAACACATGTGGAATTATATACTTAACAAAAAAGTGTGAAACAACTGAAAATATGTCTTATATTCTAGGTTCTTCAAAGTAGCCACCTTTTGCTTTGATAACTGCTTTGCACACTCTTGGCATTCTCTTGATGAGCTTCAAGAGGTAGTCACCGGAAATGGTCTTCACTTCACAGGTGTGCCCTGTCAGGGATTTCTTGCCTTATAAATGGGGTTGGGACCATCAGTTGTGTTGTGCAGAAGTCTGGTGGATACACAGCTGATAGTCCTACTGAATAGACTGTTAGAATTTGTATTATGGCAAGAAAAAAGCAGCTAAGTAAAGAAAAACGAGTGGCCATCATAACTTTAAGAAATGAAGGTCAGTCAGTCCGAAAAATTGGGAAATCTTTGAAAGTGTCCCCAAGTGCAGTTGCAAAAACCATCAAGCGCTACAAAAAAACTGGCTCACATGAGGACCGCCCCAGGAAAGGAAGACCAAGAGTCACCTCTGCTTCTGAGGATAAGTTTATCCGAGTCACCAGCCTCAGAAATCGCAGGTTAACAGCAGCTCAGATTAGAGACCAGGTCAATGCCACACAGAGTTCTAGCAGCAGACACATCTCTACAACAACTGTTAAGAGGAGACTTTGTGCAGCAGGCCTTCATGGTAAAATAGCTGTTAGGAAACCACTGCTAAGGACAGGCAACAAGCAGAAGAGACTTGTTTGGGCTAAAGAACACAAGGAATGGACATTAGACCAGTGGAAATCTGTGCTTTGGTCTGATGAGTCCAAATTTGAGATCTTTGCTTCCAACCACCGTGTCTTTGTGCGACGCAGAAAAGGTGAACGGATGGACTCTACATGCCTGGCTCCCACCGTGAAGCATGGAGGAGGAGGTGTGATGGTGTGGGGGTGCTTTGCTGGTGACACTGTTGGGGATTTATTCAAAATTGAAGGCATACTGAACCAGCATGGCTACCACAGCATCTTGCAGCGGCATGCTATTCCATCTGGTTTGCGTTTAGTTGGAGCATCATTTATTTTTCAACAGGACAATGACCCCAAACACACCTCCAGGCTGTGTAAGGGCTATTTGACCAAGAAGGAGAGTGATGGGGGGCTACGCCAGATGACCTGGCCTCCACAGTCACCAGACCTGAACCCAATCGAGAAGGTTTGGGTTGAGCTGGACCGCAGAGTGAAGGCAAAAGGGCCAACAAGTGCTAAGCATCTCTGGGAACTCCTTCAAGATTGTTGGAAGACCATTTCCGGTGACTACCTCTTGAAGCTCATCAAGAGAATGCCAAGAGTATGCAAAGCAGTCATCAAAGCAAAAGGTGGCTACTTTAAAGAACCTAGAATATAAGACATATTTTTAGTTGTTTCACACTTTTTTGTTAAATATATAATTCCACATGTGTTAATTCATAGTTTTGATGCCTTCAGTGCGAATGTACAATTTTCATAGTCATGAAAATACAGAAAACTCTTTAAATGAGAAGGTGTGTCCAAACTTTTGGTCTGTACTGTATATATATAATATTACAATAGGATTACAATGTAAGGTAAGATCTATTATGAACGAGAGGTAGATGTGAGCCCTGATCAGCTGCTGCTGGGTTTGTCGCATCACGATTATGTTGTCTATAAACCTACAAGATCGGGGATAAGTCAATGGAATCCAAAAGGATTTTTCAGGATTTGAATCAAACTCCCAAAGTTTATGGAGAAAAGTTTAGTCAGCTCCTCCTGCCTCTATCCCTGCTCTGCAAGGTAACATAGGCAGAGCGTATCCACTACACTCCCCTATACAAAGCATGTCCACTACACTCCCCTATACAAAGCATATCCACTACACTCCTCTATACAAAGCATGTCCACTACACTCCCCTATACAAAGCATATCCACTACACTCCTCTATACAAAGCATATCCACTACACTCCCCTATACAAAGCATATCCACTACACTCCTCTATACAAAGCATATCCACTACACTCCCCTATACAAAGCATATCCACTACACTCCCCTATACAAAGCATATCCACTACAGTCCCCTATACAAAGCATATCCACTACACTCCCCTATACAAAGCATATCCACTACACTCCCCTATACAAAGCATGTCCACTACACTCCCTATACAAAGCATATCCACTACACTCCCCTATACAAAGCATGTCCACTACACTCCCCTATACAAAGCATATCCACTACACTCCTCTATACAAAGCATGTCCACTACACTCCCCTATACAAAGCATATCCACTACACTCCTCTATACAAAGCATATCCACTACACTCCCCTATACAAAGCATATCCACTACACTCCTCTATACAAAGCATATCCACTACACTCCCCTATACAAAGCATATCCACTACACTCCCCTATACAAAGCATATCCACTACAGTCCCCTATACAAAGCATATCCACTACACTCCCCTATACAAAGCATATCCACTACACTCCCCTATACAAAGCATGTCCACTACACTCCCTATACAAAGCATATCCACTACACTCCCCTATACAGAGCATGTCCACTACACTCCCCTACACAAAGCATGTCCGCTATACTCCCCTATACAAAGCATATCCACTACAGTCCCCTATACAAAGCATATCCACTACACTCCCCTATACAAAGCATATCCACTACACTCCCCTATACAAAGCATGTCCACTACACTCCCTATACAAAGCATATCCACTACACTCCCCTATACAGAGCATGTCCACTACACTCCCCTACACAAAGCATGTCCGCTATACTCCCCTATACAAAGCATATCCACTACAGTCCCCTATACAAAGCATATCCACTACACTCCCCTATACAAAGCATGTCCACTACACTCCTCTATACAAAGCATATCCACTACACTCCCCTATACAAAGCATATCCACTACACTCCTCTATACAAAGCATATCCACTACACTCCCCTACACAAAGCATATCCACTACACTCCTCTATACAAAGCATATCCACTACACTCCCCTACACAAAGCATATCCACTACACTCCTCTATACAAAGCATATCCACTACACTCCCCTATACAAAGCATGTCCACTACACTCCCCTATACAGAGTATGTCCACTACACTCCCCTACACAAAGCATGTCCACTATACTCCCCTATACAAAGCATATCCACTACAGTCCCCTATACAAAGCATATCCACTACAGTCCCCTATACAAAGCATATCCACTACACTCCCCTATACAAAGCATGTCCACTACACTCCCTATACAAAGCATATCCACTACACTCCCCTATACAGAGCATGTCCACTACACTCCCCTACACAAAGCATGTCCACTATACTCCCCTATACAAAGCATATCCACTACAGTCCCCTATACAAAGCATATCCACTACACTCCCCTATACAAAGCATGTCCACTACACTCCTCTATACAAAGCATATCCACTACACTCCCCTATACAAAGCATATCCACTACACTCCTCTATACAAAGCATATCCACTACACTCCCCTACACAAAGCATATCCACTACACTGCTCTATACAAAGCATATCCACTACAGTCCCCTATACAGAGCATGTCCACTACACTCCCCTACACAAAGCATATCCACTACACTCCTCTATACAAAGCATATCCACTACACTCCCCTACACAAAGCATATCCACTACACTCCTCTATACAAAGCATATCCTCTACACTCCCCTACACAAAGCATATCCACTACACTGCTCTATACAAAGCATATCCACTACAGTCCCCTATACAGAGCATGTCCACTACACTCCCCTACACAAAGCATATCCACTACACTCCTCTATACAAAGCATATCCACTACACTCCCCTACACAAAGCATATCCACTACACTCCTCTATACAAAGCATATCCACTACACTCCCCTACACAAAGCATATCCACTACACTCCTCTATACAAAGCATATCCACTACAGTCCCCTATACAAAGCATGTCCACTAAACTCCCCTATACAAAGCATATCCACTACACTTCTCTATACAAAGCATATCCACTACACTCCCCTATACAGAGCATGTACACTACACTCCCCTACACAAAGCAAGTCCACTATACTCCCCTATACAAAGCATATCCACAACACTCCCCTATACAAAGCATATCCACTACACTCCCCTATACAAAGCATGTCCACTACAGTCCCCTATACAAAGCATATCCACTACACTCCCCTATACAAAGCATATCCACTACACTCCCCTATACAAAGCATGTCCACTACACTCCTCTATACAAAGCATATCCACTACACTCCTCTATACAAAGCATATCCACTACACTGCCCTATACAAAGCATATCCACTACACTCCTCTATACAAAGCATATCCACTGTAGCGTCGGCGTCCCTGCCTTCTGCTAGGCAGGGACGCTGTTCCCCTCACCTCTCCGCTCTGTGCCCGGCGTCTTCCTCCCGCTCTGCTGGCAGCGCGCGCTGCTTCCCGGCCACGGTGCTTAGGGCGCGCGCGCGCGCACGCTCCCCCTCTCTTAAAGGGGCCGCGCGCGCCGTCCTAAGGAGTCCCCGGCCAATGGCCGGAGGACTTCACCATATATAAGGCACCTCCTCCAAAATGGAGGTGCCCGAGCAATGTTGTTGCAAAGCCTTCACTCTGCTTCAGCCCTCAGGTCCCGTTTCCAGTTACCTGCCAGTCACCTGCCAAATTCCTGCCTGTTACATGCCAGTCACCTGCCAGATTCCTGCTTGATACCTGCCAGATATCCGTTTACCTGCTTGCAAGCCTGCGGTCCGACGGTCTGCCTTCCGACACCTGTCAGTCTGTCTATGGACCAGCCTGCCCGCTCACCTGGGAGCGCTCATCTGCTACCTGCCTGCTAGCCTACCTGGAGGCTCCGCCGTCACTTGCCGTGACCACCTGCCTGTCCAGAGACTCTTGTCTGCTCACCTGGGAGCGCTCATCTGCTACCTGCCTGCTAGCCTACCTGGAGGCTCCGCCGTCACTTGCCGTGACCACCTGCCTGTCCAGAGACTCTCGCCTGCTCACCTAGGAGCGCTCACCTGCTACCTGCCTGCTAGCCTACCTGGAGGCTCTGCCGTCACTAGCCGTGACCACCTGCCTATCCAGAGACTGTCCCTGTCACTTGCCGTGAGTACCCGTCCTTCTACCCAGAGACTGTCCCTGTCACTTGCCGTGACTACCTGCCCTTCTACCCAGAGACTGTCCCTGTCACTTGCCGTGACTACCTGCCCTTCTACCCAGAGACTGTCCCTGTCACTTGCCGTGACTACCTGCCCTTCTACCCAGAGACTGTCCCTGTCACTTGCCGTGATTACCTGCCCGTCTTCCCTGGGAGCCACCCGCTTCCTTACAAGGACCGCCCCCTTGTATAGTTGCTCAGAGGTTCCGCCTCCCAGACCCATTACAGTTTGCTCGGGCCATGGAATACGGTGGCACCCAAGCTCCCTCGCTCTCGGACCTATGTCATGAACTGTCCCGTCAGAGGTCCCAACAGGAGTCCATCCTGAGTCACCTGCGGAGTGTCAACTCTCGCCTGGACACTCTGTCTGCTCCACCTGCAACCACCGCTAGTGTCATGACTCGCAACCCGGCAGCGCCGCTGCCCACCAATACCATGGTATCCTGTCCCGGACCCCGGTTTTCTGCACCTCCTCGTTTCGGAGGTGACTCCGCTCAAGCTCGGGGGTTCATAAACCAGTGCACCCTGCACTTTGAACTCTTGTCCCACAAGTTTATCTCCGACCGGTCCAAAGTAGCCTTTATCATGTCCCACCTCACGGGGGAGGCTCTGGCTTGGCTAAATCCTCTGTGGGAGAGAGGAGATCCCCTGGTGTCCGACCTGCCAGCCTTTCTCACGGCTTTCCGGAAAGTCTTCGACGAACCCGGACGGAAGACCTCATCCGCATCGTCTCTGCTACGCCTCCGTCAAGGAGATCTCACCGTGGGCCAATATGCCATACGGTTCCGTACCCTTGCTTCGGAGCTGGCCTGGGATAACGACGCTCTGGTGTCTGTCTTCTGGGAGGGTCTGTCCGGCCGTATTAAAGATGAACTTGCCGGTCGGGACATTCCTACCACTCTCGACGACTTAATAACACTTGCCACCCGGATTGACATCCGATTCCAGGAGCGCGCCAAAGAGGTCACCCGTGAGAGGAGGTTTCCACGTCTAGCCCCCACCTTCCAGAAACCCGTCACTCCCTCCGTTACTCCCCCGGCGCACTCACCTGAGCCTATGCAGCTCGACCAGACCAAGATGGTCAAAACCCGTCAAGACTTACGCCGTGCCGAGGGGAGCTGCTTCTACTGTGGCAGTAAGGAGCACCGGATCCGTTCCTGCCCAGAGAGGTCGGGAAACGCCTGTGTCTAGGATCGCTCAGAGAGGTCGCCCTAGACAAAAGTAAACCCTCTCCATCTCTGATGCTGTCAGTCTCTATCACCTGCGGAGAGAACCGCTATTTCGAACTGGCTCAACTTGACTCAGGAGCTGCTGGAAATCTCATTTCTCAGTCTCTGGTAGAGAAATACCGCATTCCCACCAAACCTCTGGCCGTACCTTTATCTGTCGCCGCCGTGGATGGGGGCCTCTTACCACATCCCATCCAACTCATCACCGAATCCATAACTCTGCAGGTGGGAATGCTGCATTCTGAGAGCATCTCCTTTCATGTTCTGCCTGGACTCTCTCACGCACTCTTGTTAGGCCTACCTTGGCTCCAGAAACATGCACCCGTGCTTGACTGGCAGACCGAAGTCCTTCGCTGGGGACAGGACTGCCATAGGACTTGTCTAGTTCCCGTTCATCCTGTTCGTCCTTCTCCTACCCCAGTCAGTCTACCCGGTCTACCGGTTCCCTATTGGTCTTATGCGGATGTCTTCAATAAAAAAGAAGCAGAGACATTACCCCCTCATAGACCATACGATTGTCCAATCGACCTGATACCCGGCTCTACTCCTCCCCGTGGGCGTATCTACCCTTTGTCCGCAGCGGAGACCCGGTCCATGTCAGAATATATTGAGGAGAATCTGGCCCGGGGATTTATCCGGAAATCTACCTCCCCGGCGGGAGCAGGCTTCTTCTTCGTCAAAAAGAAGGACGGCTCACTCCGTCCATGTATAGATTATAGAGGCCTTAACCAGATTACAGTGAAGAATAAATACCCCCTCCCGCTCATTCCTGAATTATTTGACCGCCTGAGGGGGGCTAGAATCTTCACCAAACTGGATCTCCGTGGGGCGTATAACCTGGTCCGTATCCGTCAGGGGGATGAGTGGAAGACGGCATTCAACACCCGGGACGGCCACTATGAGTACCTTGTAATGCCCTTCGGTCACTGTAACGCTCCTGCCGTCTTTCAAGAGTTGGTCAATGACATCTTCCGTGACCTTCTCTACTCCTGCGTGGTGGTGTACCTGGACGACATCTTGGTCTTCTCTCCGGACCTTCCTACTCACCGGAGGGATGTTCGTCAGGTCCTGCTCAGGCTCAGGCAGAACCACCTCTACGCTAAATATGAGAAGTGCATCTTTGAGCAGACCTCTCTTCCATTTCTGGGCTACATAATCTCTCAGACCGGCCTACAAATGGATCCTGAGAAACTGTCTGCCATCTAGAAGTGGCCCCGACCAGAGGGGTTGAAGGCTATTCAGCGGTTCCTGGGCTTCGCCAACTATTACCGCCTCTTCATACTGCACTTCTCTTCCCGGACTGCCCCTATCTCTGCGCTCACCCGTAAGGGGACTAATCCCAGAAGATGGCCGCCCGAAGCTGAGGAGGCCTTTCTTTCCTTAAAACAGGCCTTCTCCTCCGCCCCGGTGCTGCATCGTCCGGACGGCAACAAACATTTCTTCCTAGAAGTTGACGCTTCCTCCTCCGGAGCCGGGGCGGTACTTACCCAAAAGTCATCTTCCGGAAGAATGGTAACCTGCGGTTTTTTCTCCAAACTCTTCTCCTCTTCTGAGCGCAACTATTCTATTGGAGACCGTGAATTGTTAGCCATTAAGCTGGCACTGGAGGAGTGGCGTTACCTGCTCGAGGGGGCTCTTCACCCGGTAATAATTTACACGGACCACAAGAACTTGGCTTACCTTCAGAGCGCCCAGAGACTTAACCCGCGCCAAGCCCGGTGGTCCTTGTTTTTTGCCCGCTTTGATTTTGTTCTTCATTTTTGCCCGGCAGACAAAAACATCAAAACTGACGCCTTGTCCCGATCCTTCCTGGTATCTGATCTAGAGGAGGAACCTAAGCACATCATTGATCCCGCCAGAGTAATGCAAGTGGCTCCCGTGAATCTAAATCGTCTCCCTCCCGGTAAGACGTTTGTAACTGTACCTGATCGGAAGAAGGTCCTACACTGGGGTCACTCGTCTAAGCTAGCTGGCCACGCCGGTCAGAAAAAGACCCTCCAGCTCATTACCCGGTATTACTGGTGGCCTACCCTGCACAAGGATGTAATAGACTTTGTTTCTGCCTGTGTGTCCTGCGCCCGCAACAAAGTTCCGAGACACCTGCCAGCCGATCGCCTTCTTCCTCTTCCAGTGCCTGCTGCCCCGTGGCAGCATATTGCTTTGGACTTTATAATGGATCTTCCTGTCTCTGCCGGTTGTACGGTCATTTGGGTGGTCGCTGATCGCTTCTCCAAGATGGCGCACTTCATTCCCCTGCCGGGTCTCCCGTCCGCACCCGAACTGGCTAAAGACTTTATCCGCCACATCTTCCGTCTCCATGGCCTGCCCCTCCTAATCGTGTCAGATCGTGGGGTTCAGTTCACCTCACGCTTCTGGAGAGCCACATGTAAGTTGCTTGACGTCACTCTGGACTTCTCCTCCGCTTACCATCCACAGTCCAATGGTCAAGTGGAGCGGATCAATCAGAACCTGACCAGTTACCTCCGGCACTTCGTTAATGCCCACCATTCGGACTGGGTGGATCTCCTACCATGGCCCGAGTTCTCTTACAATAATCACGAGAGCGAATCTTCCTCCAAATCCCCGTTTTTTGTAGTCTTCGGTCAGCATCCTCGGATCCCATTTCCCGTCTCCACCTCGGTGGACAATCCGGCTGCGGAATCTCTCGTTCGCGAATTCTCCTCCATTTGGGAGAGTACCCGATCCGCACTCCTTCAGTCGTCCGAACGGATGAAAAAACACGCTGACAAGAAACGCCTGGATCCTCCACAATTCCGTCCTGGAGATAAAGTCTGGTTCTCGTCCAAATATGTCCGGCTCAAGATTCCCTCCTACAAGTTAGGGCCTCGGTTCATCGGCCCACTGGAAGATATCAAACAGATCAACCCGGTGGCCTATAAATTAAAACTCCCGGCCAACTTACGGATCCCTAACTCCTTCCATGTATCTCTCCTCAAACCCGTGGTACTTAACTCTTTTTCCAAGTCTACAGGTACGCCTCCTGCTCCGGTTTCCGCTGAGAACGAGTTTGAGGTAGAGAACATTCTGGCCACCAAAAGGGTAAGAGGAAAAACCTTTTTTCTGGTAGATTGGAAGGGGTTTGGTCCTGAGGAGAGAACGTGGGAGCCCCTGGAGAACATCCATGCCCCTCTCATCCTTGACAAATTTCTCTCTGGCCTAAAAAAGGGGGGGCCTAAAGGGGGGGGTACTGTAGCGTCGGCGTCCCTGCCTCCTGCTAGGCAGAGACGCTGTTCCCCTCACCTCTCCGCTCTGTGCCCGGCGTCTTCCTCCCGCTCTGCTGGCAGCGCGCGCTGCTTCCCGGCCACGGTGCTTAGGGCGCGCGCGCGCGCGCTCCCCCTCTCTTAAAGGGGCCAGCGCGCGCCGTCCTAAGGAGTCCCCGGCCAATGGCCGGAGGACTTCACCATATATAAGGCACCTCCTCCAAAATGGAGGTGCCCGAGCAATGTTGTTGCAAAGCCTTCACTCTGCTTCAGCCCTCAGGTCCTGTTACCAGATACCTGCCAGTCACCTGCCAGATTCCTGCCTGTTACCTGCCAGTCACCTGCCAGATTCCTGCCTGTTTCCTGCCAGTCACCTGCCAGATTCCTGCTTGATACCTGCCAGATATCCGTTTACCTGCTTGCAAGCTTGCGGTCCGACGGTCTGCCTTCCGACACCTGTCAGTCTGTCTATGGACCAGCCTGCCCGCTCACCTGGGAGCGCTCATCTGCTACCAGCCTGCTAGCCTACCTGGAGGCTGAGCCGTCACTTGCCGTGACCACCTGCCTGTCCAGAGACTCTTGTCTGCTCACCTGGGAGCGCTCATCTGCTACCTGCCTGCTAGCCTACCTGGAGGCTCCGCCGTCACTTGCCGTGACCACCTGCCTGTCCAGAGTCTCTCGCCTGCTCACCTAGGAGCGCTCACCTGCTACCTGCCTGTTGGCCTACCTGGAGGCTCTGCCGTCACTAGCCGTGACCACCTGCCTGTCCAGAGACTGTCCCTGTCACTTGCCGTGAGTACCCGTCCTTCTACCCAGAGACTGTCCCTGTCACTTGCCGTGACTACCTGCCCTTCTACCCAGAGACTGTCCCTGTCACTTGCCGTGACTACCTGCCCTTCTACCCAGAGACTGTCCCTGTCACTTGACGTGATTACCTGCCCGTCTTCCCTGGGAGCCACCCGCTTCCTTACAAGGACCGCCCCCTTGTATAGTTGCTCAGAGGTTCCGCCTCCCAGACCCGTTACATCCACTACACTCCCCTACACAAAGCATATCCACTACACTCCTCTATACAAAGCATATCCACTACACTCCCCTACACAAAGCATATCCACTACACTCCCCTATACAAAGCATATCCACTACATTTCTCTATACAAAGCATATCCACTACAGTCCCCTATACAAAGCATGTACACTACATTCCTCTATACAAAGCATATCCACTACAGTCCCCTATACAAAGCATGTCCACTACACTCCCCTATACAAAGCATATCCACTACACTTCTCTATACAAAGCATATCCACTACACTCCCCTATACAAAGCATATCCACTACACTCCTCTAAACAAAGCATATCCACTACACTCCCCTACACAAAGCATATCCACTACAATCCTCTATACAAAGCATATCCACTACACCCCCCTACACAAAGCATATCCACTACACTCCTCTATACAAAGCATGTCAACTATACTCCCCTATACAAAGCATATCCACTACACTCCTCTATACAAAGCATATCCACTACACTCCCCTACACAAAGCATATCCACTACACTCCTCTATACAAAGCATGTCCACTACACTCCCCTATACAAAGCATATCCACTACACTCCCCTATACAAAGCATATCCACTACACTCCTCTATACAAAGCATGTCCACTACACTCCCTATACAAAGCATATCCACTACACTCCTCTATACAAAGCATGTCCACTACACAACCCTATACAAAGCATATCCACTACACTCATCTATATAAAGCATATCCACTACACTCCTCTATACAAAGCATATCCACTACACTCCCCTATACAAAGCAAGTCCACTACACTCCCCTATACAAACCATATCCACTACACTCCTCTATACAAAGCATGTCCACTACACTCCCCTATACAAACCGTATCCACTACACTCCTCTATACAAAGCATATCCACTACACTCCCCTATACAAAGCATGTCCACTACACTCCTCTATACAAAGCATGTCCACTACACTCCTCTATACAAAGCATGTCCACTACACTCCTCTATACAAAGCATGTCCACTACACTCCCGTTTACAGAGCATGTCCACTACACTCCCCTATACAAAGCATGTCCACTACACTCCTCTATACAAAGCATATCCACTACACTCCCCTATACAAACCATATCCACTACACTCCCCTATACAAAGCATATCCACTACACTCCTCTATACAAAGCATGTCCACTACACTCCCGTTTACAGAGCATGTCCACTACACTCCCCTATACAAAGCATGTCCACTACACTCCTCTATACAAAGCATATCCACTACACTCCCCTATACAAACCATATCCACTACACTCCCCTATACAAAGCATGTCCACTACACTCCTCTATACAAAGCATATCCACTACACTCCTCTATACAAAGCATGTCCACTACACTCCCCTATACAAAGCATATCCACTACACTCCCCTATACAAAGCATGTCCACTACACTCCTCTATACAAAGCATGTCCACTACACTCCCCTATACAAAGCATATCCACTACACTCACCTATACAAAGCATGTCCACTACACTCCCCTATACAAAGCATGTCCACTACACTCCCTTATACAAAGCATGTCCACTACACTCCCCTATACAAAGCATGTCTACTACACTCCCTTATACAAAGCATATCCACTACACTCCCCTATACAAAGCATATCCACTACACTCCCCTGTAGAAAGCATGTCCACTACACTCCCCTGTACAAAGCATGTCCACTACACTCCCCTATACAAAGCATGTCCACTACACTCCCTTATACAAAGCATGTCCACTACACTCCTCTATACAAAGCATGTCCACTACACTCCCCTATAGAAAGCATATCCACTACACACCCCTGTACAAAGCATGTCCACTACACTCCCCTATACAAAGCATGTCCACTACACTCCCTTATACAAAGCATGTCTACTACACTCCCCTATACAAAGCATATCCACTACACTCCCCTGTACAAAGCATGTCCACTACACTCCCCTATACAAAGCATGTCCACTACACTCCCTTATACAAAGAATGTCCACTACACTCCTCTATACAAAGCATGTCCACTACACTCCCCTATAGAAAGCATATCCACTACACTCCCCTATACAGAGCATGTCCACTACACTCCCCTATACAGAGCATATCCACTACACTCCTCTATACAGAGCATATCCACTACACTCCTCTATACAAAGCAAGTCCACTACACTCCCCTATACAAAGCATGTCCACTACACTCCCCTATACAAAGCATGTCCACTACACTCCCCTATACAAAGCATGTCCACTACACTCCCCTATACAAAGCATGTCCACTACACTCCCCTGCACAAAGCATATCCACAACACTCCTCTATACAAAGCATGTCCACTACACTCCTCTATACAAAGCATATCCACTACACTCCTCTACACAAAGCATGTCCACTACACTCCCCTATACAAAGCATATCCACTACACTCCTCTATACAAAGCATGTCCAATACACTCCTCTATACAAAGCATATCCACTACACTCCCCTATACAAAACATATCCACTACACTCCTCTATACAAAGCATGTCCACTACACTCCCCTATAGAAAGCATGTCCACTACACTCCCCTATACAAAGCATATCCACTACACTCCTCTATACAAAGCATGTCCACTACACTCCCCTATACAAAGCATATCCACTACACTCCCCTATACAAAGCATATCCACTACACTCCCCTGTACAAAGCATGTCCACTACACTCCCCTATACAAAGCATATCCACTACACTCCCGTTTACAGAGCATGTCCACTACACTCCCCTATACAAAGCATATCCACTACACTCCTCTATACAAAGCATGTCCACTACACTCCCGTTTACAGAGCATGTCCACTACACTCCCCTATACAAAGCATGTCCACTACACTCCTCTATACAAAGCATATCCACTACACTCCCCTATACAAACCATATCCACTACACTCCCCTATACAAAGCATGTCCACTACACTCCCCTATACAAAGCATGTCCACTACACTCCCCTATACAAAGCATATCCACTACACTCCCCTATACAAAGCATGTCCACTACACTCCCCTATACAAAGCATATCCACAACACTCCCCTATACAAAGCATATCCACTACACTCCCCTATACAAAGCATGTACACTACACTCCCCTATACAAAGCATATCCACTACACTCCCGTTTACAGAGCATGTCCACTACACTCCCCTATACAAAGCATGTCCACTACACTCCCCTATACAAAGCATGTACACTACACTCCCCTATACAAAGCATATCCACAACACTCCCCTATACAAAGCATATCCACTACACTCCCCTATACAAAGCATGTACACTACACTCCCCTATACAAAGCATATCCACTACACTCCCCTATACAAAGCATATCCACTACAGTCCCCTATACAAAGCATATCCACTACACTCCCCTATACAAAGCATGTACACTACACTCCCCTATACAAAGCATATCCACTACACTCCCGTTTACAGAGCATGTCCACTACACTCCCCTATACAAAGCATGTCCACTACACTCCCCTATACAAAGCATGTCCACTACACTCCCCTATACAAAGCATGTCCACTACACTCCCCTATACAAAGCATGTCCACTACACTCCCCTATACAAAGCATGTCCACTACACTCCCCTGCACAAAGCATATCCACAACACTCCTCTATACAAAGCATGTCCACTACACTCCTCTATACAAAGCATATCCACTACACTCCTCTACACAAAGCATGTCCACTACACTCCCCTATACAAAGCATATCCACTACACTCCTCTATACAAAGCATGTCCACTACACTCCTCTATACAAAGCATGTCCAATACACTCCTCTATACAAAGCATATCCACTACACTCCCCTATACAAAACATATCCACTACACTCCTCTATACAAAGCATGTCCACTACACTCCCCTATAGAAAGCATGTCCACTACACTCCCCTATACAAAGCATATCCACTACACTCCTCTATACAAAGCATGTCCACTACACTCCCCTATACAAAGCATATCCACTACACTCCCCTATACAAAGCATATCCACTACACTCCCCTGTACAAAGCATGTCCACTACACTCCCCTATACAAAGCATGTCCACTACACTCCCTTATACAAAGCATGTCTACTACACTCCTCTATACAAAGCATGTCCACTACACTCCCCTATACAAAGCATATCCACTACACTCCTCTATACAAAGCATGTCCACTACACTCCCCTATACAAAGCATATCCACTACACTCCCCTATACAAAGCATGTCCACTACACTCCCCTATAGAAAGCATGTCCACTACACTCCCCTATACAAAGCATATCCACTACACTCCTCTATACAAAGCATGTCCACTACACTCCCCTATACAAAGCATATCCACTACACTCCCCTATACAAAGCATATCCACTACACTCCCCTGTACAAAGCATGTCCACTACACTCCCCTATACAAAGCATGTCCACTACACTCCCTTATACAAAGCATGTCCACTACACTCCCCTATACAAAGCATGTCTACTACACTCCCTTATACAAAGCATGTCTACTACACTCCCCTATACAAAGCATATCCACTACACTCCCCTGTACAAAGCATGTCCACTACACTCCCCTGTACAAAGCATGTCCACTACACTCCCCTATACAAAGCATGTCCACTACACTCTCTTATACAAAGCATGTCCACTACACTCCTCTATACAAAGCATGTCCACTACACTCCCCTATAGAAAGCATATCCACTACACTCCCCTGTACAAAGCATGTCCACTACACTCCCCTATACAAAGCATGTCCACTACACTCCCTTATACAAAGCATGTCTACTACACTCCCCTATACAAAGCATATCCACTACACTCCCCTGTACAAAGCATGTCCACTACACTCCCCTATACAAAGCATGTCCACTACACTCCCTTATACAAAGCATGTCCACTACACTCCTCTATACAAAGCATGTCCACTACACTCCCCTATAGAAAGCATATCCACTACACTCCCCTATACAGAGCATGTCCACTACACTCCCCTATACAGAGCATATCCACTACACTCCTCTATACAGAGCATATCCACTACACTCCTCTATACAAAGCAAGTCCACTACACTCCCCTATACAAAGCATGTCCACTACACTCCCCTATACAAAGAATGTCCACTACACTCCCCTATACAAAGCATGTCCACTACACTCCCCTATACAAAGCATGTCCACTACACTCCCCTGCACAAAGCATATCCACAACACTCCTCTATACAAAGCATGTCCACTACACTCCTCTATACAAAGCATATCCACTACACTCCTCTACACAAAGCATGTCCACTACACTCCCCTATACAAAGCATATCCACTACACTCCTCTATACAAAGCATATCCACTACACTCCCCTATACAAAACATATCCACTACACTCCTCTATACAAAGCATGTCCACTACACTCCTCTATACAAAGCATGTCCACTACACTCCCCTGTACAAAGCATATCCACTACACTCCTCTATACAAAGCATGTCCACTACACTCCTCTACACAAAGCATGTCCACTACACTCCCCTGTACAAAGCATATCCACTACACTCCTCTATACAAAGCATGTCCACTACACTCCCCTATACAAAGCTTGTCCACTACACTCCTCTATACAAAGCATATCCACTACACTCCCCTATACAAAGCATGTCCACTACACTCCCCTATACAAAGCATGTCCACTACACTCCCGTATACAAAGCATGTCCACTATACTCCTCTATACAAAATATGTCCACTATACTCCCGTTTACAAAGCATGTCCACTACACTCCCGTTTACAGAGCATGTCCACTACACTCCCCTATACAAAGCATATCCACTACACTCCCCTATACAAAGCATATCCACTACACTCCTCTATACAAAGCATCTCCACTACACTCCCGTTTACAGAGCATGTCCACTACACTCCTCTATACAAAGCATGTCCACTACACTCCCCTATACAAAGCATATCCACTACACTCCTCTATACAAAGCATGTCCACTACACTCCCGTTTACAGAGCATGTCCACTACACTCCCCTATACAAAGCATATCCACTACACTCCTCTATACAAAGCATCTCCACTACACTCCCGTTTACAGAGCATGTCCACTATACTCCCCTATACAAAGCATGTCCACTACACTCCGGTTTACAGAGCATGTCCACTACACTCCCCTATACAAAGCATGTCCACTACACTCCCCTATACAAAGCATGTCCACTACACTCCCCTATACAAAGCATGTCCACTACACTACCCTATACAAAGCATATCCAGTACACTCCCCTATACAAAGCATGTCCACTACACTCCCCTATACAAAGCATATCCACAACACTCCCCTATACAAAGCATGTCCACTACACTCCCGTTTACAGAGCATGTCCACTACACTCCCCTATACAAAGCATATCCACTACACTCCTCTATACAAAGCATATCCACTACACTCCCCTATACAAAGCATGTCCACTACACTCCCCTATACAAAGCATATCCACTACACTCCCCTATACAAAGCATATCCACTACACTCCCCTATACAAAGCATGTCCACTACACTCCCCTATACAAAGAATATCCACTACACTCCCCTATACAAAGCATATCCACTACACTCCCCTATACAAACCATATCCACTACACTCCTCTATACAAAGCATGTCCACTACACTCCTCTATACAAAGCATGTCCACTACACTCCCCTATACAAACCATGTCCACTACACTCCCCTATACAAAGCATATCCACTACACTCCCCTATACAAACCATATCCACTACACTCCTCTATACAAAGCATATCCACTACACTCCCCTATACAAAGCATATCCACTACACTCCCCTATACAAACCATATCCACTACACTCCTCTATACAAAGCATGTCTACTACACTCCCCTATACAAAGCATATCCACTACACTCCTCTATACAAAGCATGTCCACTACACTCCCCTATACAAAGCATGTCCACTACACTCCCCTATACAAAGCTTGTCCACTACACTCCTCTATACAAAGCATGTCCACTACACTCCTCTATACAAAGCATGTCCACTACACTCCCCTATACAAAGCATATCCACTACACTCCTCTATACAAAGCATGTCCACTACACTCCTCTATACAAAGCATGTCCACTACACTCCCCTATACAAAACAAGTCCACTACACTCCCCTATACAAAGCATATCCACTACACTCCTCTATACAAAGCATATCCACTACACTCCCCTATACAAAGTATGTCCACTACACTCCCCTATACAAAGCATATCCACTACACTTCTCTATACAAAGCATATCCACTACACTCCCCTATACAAAGTATGTCCACTACACTCCCCTATACAAAGCATATCCACTACACTCCCCTATACAAACCATATCCACTACACTCCCCTATACAAACCATATCCACTACACTCCTCTATACAAAGCATATCCACTACGCTCCCGTATACAAAGCATATCCACTACACTCCCCTATACAAACCATATCCACTACACTCCTCTATACATAGCATGTCCACTACACTCCTCTATACAAAGCATGTCCACTACACTCCCCTACACAAAGCATGTCCACTACACTCCCCTATACAAACCATATCCACTACACTCCTCTATACAAAGCATATCCACTACACTCCCCTATACAAAGCATATCCACTACACTCCCCTATACAAACCATATCCACTACACTCCCCTATACAAACCATATCCACTACACTCCTCTATACAGAGCATATCCACTACACTCCTCTATACAGAGCATGTCCACTATACTTCCCTATACAAAGCATGTCCAGTACACTCCCCTATACAAAGCATGTCCACTACACTCCTCTATACAAAGCATGTCCACTACACTCCTCTATACAAAGCATGTCCACTACACTCCCGTTTACAGAGCATGTCCACTACACTCCCCTATACAAAGCATGTCCACTACACTCCCCTATACAAAGCATATCCACTACACTCCCCTATACAAAGCATATCCACTACACTCCCCTATACAAAGCATATCCACTACACTCCTCTATACAAAGCATGTCCACTACACTCCTCTATACAAAGCATGTCCACTACACTCCCCTATACAAAGCATGTCCACTACACTCCCCTATACAAAGCATGTCCACTACACTCCTCTATACAAAGCATGTCCACTGCACTCCCCTATACAAACCATATCCACTACACTCCACTATACAAACCATATCCACTACACTCCCCTATACAAAGCATGTCCACTACACTCCCCTATACAAAGCATGTCCACTACACTCCCCTATACAAAGTATGACCACTACACTCCCCTATACAAAGCATATCCACTACACTCCCCTATACAAAGCATGTCCACTACACTCCTCTATACAAAGCATATCCACTACACTCCCCTATACAAAGTATGACCACTACACTCCCCTATACAAAGCATATCCACTACACTCCCCTATACAAAGCATGTCCACTACACTCCCCTATACAAAGTATGACCACTACACTCCCCTATACAAACCATATCCACTACACTCCTCTATACAAAGCATGTCCACTACACTCCTCTATACAAAGCATATCCACTACACTCCCCTATACAAAGTATGACCACTACACTCCCCTATACAAAGCATATCCACTACACTCCTCTATACAAAGCATGTCCACTACACTCCCCTATACAAAGCATATCCACTACACTCCTCTATACAAAGCATGTCCACTACACTCCTCTATACAAAGCATATCCACTACACTCCCCTATACAAAGTATGACCACTACACTCCCCTATACAAAGCATATCCACTACACTCCTCTATACAAAGCATATCCACTACACTCCCCTATACAAACCATATCCACTACACTCCTCTATACAAAGCATGTCCACTACACTCCTCTATACAAAGCATATCCACTACACTCCCCTATACAAAGTATGACCACTACACTCCCCTATACAAACCATATCCACTACACTCCTCTATACAAAGCATGTCCACTACACTCCCCTATACAAAGCATATCCACCACACTCCGCTGTACAAAGCATGTCCACTACACTCCCCTATACAAAGCATATCCAATACACTCCCCTATACAGAGCATATCCACTACACTCCGCTATACAAAGCATATCCACTACACTCCCCTATACAAACCATATCCACTACACTCCTCTATACAAATCATGTCCACTACACTCCCCTATACAAAGCATATCCACTACACTCCGCTATACAAAGCATGTCCACTACACTCCCCTATACAAAGCATATCCACTACACTCCCCTATACAGAGCATATCCACTACACTCCGCTATACAAAGCATGTCCACTACACTCCCCTATACAAAGCATATCCACTACACTCCGCTATACAAAGCATGTCCACTACACTCCCCTATACAAAGCATGTCCACTACACTCCCCTATACAGAGCATATAGACTACACTCCGCTATACAAAGCATGTCCACTACACTCCCCTATACAAAGCATGTCCACTACACTCCTCTATACAAAGCATGTCCACTACACTCCCCTATACAAAGCATGTCCACTACACTCCTCTATACAAAGCATGTCCACTACACTCCCCTATACAAAGCATATCCACTACACTCCCCTATACAAAGCATGTCCACTACACTCCCCTATACAAAGCATGTCCACTACACTCCTCTATACAAAGCATGTCCACTACACTCCCCTATACAAAGCATATCCACCACACTCCGCTATACAAAGCATGTCCACTACACTCCCCTATACAAAGCATATCCAATACACTCCCCTATACAGAGCATATCCACTACACTCCGCTATACAAAGCATATCCACTACACTCCCCTATACAAACCATATCCACTACACTCCTCTATACAAATCATGTCCACTACACTCCCCTATACAAAGCATATCCACTACACTCCCCTATACAAAGCATATCCACTACACTCCCCTATACAAACCATATCCACTACACTCCTCTATACAAAGCATGTCCACTACACTCCCCTATACAAAGCATATCCACTACACTCCCCTATACAAAGCATGTCCACTACACTCCCCTATACAAAGCATGTCCACTACACTCCCCTATACAAAGCATGTCCACTACACTCCTCTATACAAAGCATGTCCACTACACTCCTCTATACAAAGCATGTCCACTACACTCCCCTATACAAAACAAGTCCACTACACTCCCCTATCCAAACATATCCACTACACTCCTCTATACAAAGCATATCCACTACACTCCCCTATACAAAGTATGTCCACTACACTCCCCTATACAAAGCATATCCACTACACTTCTCTATACAAAGCATATCCACTACACTCCCCTATACAAAGTATGTCCACTACACTCCCCTATACAAAGCATATCCACTACACTCCCCTATACAAACCATATCCACTACACTCCTCTATACAAAGCATATCCACTACGCTCCCGTATACAAAGCATATCCACTACACTCCCCTATACAAACCATATCCACTACACTCCTCTATACATAGCATGTCCACTACACTCCTCTATACAAAGCATGTCCACTACACTCCCCTACACAAAGCATGTCCACTACGCTCCCCTATACAAACCATATCCACTACACTCCTCTATACAAAGCATATCCACTACGCTCCCGTATACAAAGCATATCCACTACACTCCCCTATACAAACCATATCCACTACACTCCTCTATACATAGCATGTCCACTACACTCCTCTATACAAAGCATGTCCACTACACTCCCCTACACAAAGCAAGTCCACTACACTCCTCTATACAAAGCATATCCACTACACTCCCCTATACAAAGCATATCCACTACACTCCCCTATACAAACGATATCCACTACACTCCCCTATACAAACCATATCCACTACACTCCTCTATACAGAGCATATCCACTACACTCCTCTATACAGAGCATGTCCACTATACTCCCCTATACAAAGCATGTCCAGTACACTCCCCTATACAAAGCATGTCCACTACACTCCTCTATACAAAGCATATCCACTACACTCCTCTATACAAAGCATGTCCACTACACTCCCGTTTACAGAGCATGTCCACTACACTCCCCTATACAAAGCATGTCCACTACACTCCCCTATACAAAGCATATCCACTACACTCCCCTATACAAAGCATATCCACTACACTCCCCTATACAAAGCATATCCACTACACTCCTCTATACAAAGCATGTCCACTACACTCCTCTATACAAAGCATGTCCACTACACTCCCCTATACAAAGCATGTCCACTACACTCCCCTATACAAAGCATATCCACTACACTCCCCTATACAAAGCATATCCACTACACTCCTCTATACAAAGCATGTCCACTACACTCCTCTATACAAAGCATGTCCACTACACTCCCCTATACAAAGCATATCCACTGCACTCCCCTATACAATGCATGTCCACTACACTCCCCTATACAAAGCATATCCACTGCACTCCCCTATACAATGCATGTCCACTACACTCCCCTATACAAACCATATCCACTACACTCCACTATACAAACCATATCCACTACACTCCCCTATACAAAGCATGTCCACTACACTCCCCTATACAAAGCATATCCACTACACTCCTCTATACAAAGCATATCCACTACACTCCCCTATACAAAGTATGACCACTACACTCCCCTATACAAAGCATATCCACTACACTCCCCTATACAAACCATATCCACTACACTCCTCTATACAAAGCATGTCCACTACACTCCCCTATACAAAGCATATCCACCACACTCCGCTATACAAAGCATGTCCACTACACTCCCCTATACAAAGCATATCCAATACACTCCCCTATACAGAGCATATCCACTACACTCCGCTATACAAAGCATATCCACTACACTCCCCTATACAAACCATATCCACTACACTCCTCTATACAAATCATGTCCACTACACTCCCCTATACAAAGCATATCCACTACACTCCGCTATACAAAGCATGTCCACTACACTCCCCTATACAAAGCATATCCACTACACTCCCCTATACAGAGCATATCCACTACACTCCGCTATACAAAGCATGTCCACTACACTCCCCTATACAAAGCATGTCCACTACACTCCTCTATACAAAGCATGTCCACTACACTCCCCTATACAAACCATATCCACTACACTCCGCTATACAAAGCATGTCCACTACACTCCCCTATACAAAGCATATCCACTACACTCCCCTATACAGAGCATGTCCACTACACTCCCCTATACAAAACAAGTCCACTACACTCCCCTATACAAAGCATATCCACTACACTCCTCTATACAAAGCATATCCACTACACTCCCCTATACAAAGTATGACCACTACACTCCCCTATACAAAGCATATCCACTACACTCCTCTATACAAAGCATGTCCACTACACTCCCCTATACAAAACAAGTCCACTACACTCCCCTATACAAAGCATATCCACTACACTCCTCTATACAAAGCATATCCACTACACTCCCCTATACAAAGCATATCCACTACACTCCCGTATACAAACCATATCCACTACACTCCTCTATACAAAACATATCCACTACACTCCCCTATACAAAGCATATCCACTACACTCCCCTGTACAAACGATATCCACTACACTCCTATATACAAAGCATATCCACTACACTCCCCTATACAAAGCATATCCACTACACTCCCCTATACAAAGCATATCCACTACACTCCCCTATACAAAGCATATCCACTACACTCCCCTATACAAACCATATCCACTACACTCCTCTATACAAAGCATATCCACTACACTCCCCTATACAAAGCATATCCACTACACTCCCCTATACAAACCATATCCACTACACTCCTATATACAAAGCATGTCCACTACACTCCCCTATACAAAGCATATCCACTACACTCCTCTATACAAAGCATGTCCACTACACTTCCCTATACAAAGCATATCCACTACACTCCCCTATACAAACCATATCCACTACACTCCTATATACAAAGCATATCCACTACACTCCCCTATACAAAGCATGTCCACTACACTCCCCTATAGAAAGCATGTCCACTACACTCCCCTATACAAAGCATATCCACTACACTCCTCTATACAAAGCATGTCCACTACACTCCCCTATACAAAGCATATCCACTACACTCCCCTATACAAAGCATATCCACTACACTCCCCTGTACAAAGCATGTCCACTACACTCCCCTATACAAAGCATGTCCACTACACTCCCTTATACAAAGCATGTCCACTACACTCCCCTATACAAAGCATGTCTACTACACTCCCTTATACAAAGCATGTCTACTACACTCCCCTATACAAAGCATATCCACTACACTCCCCTGTACAAAGCATGTCCACTACACTCCCCTGTACAAAGCATGTCCACTACACTCCCCTATACAAAGCATGTCCACTACACTCTCTTATACAAAGCATGTCCACTACACTCCTCTATACAAAGCATATCCACTACACTCCTCTATACAAAGCATGTCCACTACACTCCCCTATACAAAGCATGTCCACTACACTCCCTTATACAAAGCATGTCTACTACACTCCCCTATACAAAGCATATCCACTACACTCCCCTGTACAAAGCATGTCCACTACACTCCCCTATACAAAGCATGTCCACTACACTCCCTTATACAAAGCATGTCCACTACACTCCTCTATACAAAGCATGTCCACTACACTCCCCTATAGAAAGCATATCCACTACACTCCCCTATACAGAGCATGTCCACTACACTCCCCTATACAGAGCATATCCACTACACTCCTCTATACAGAGCATATCCACTACACTCCTCTATACAAAGCATGTCCACTACACTCCCCTATACAAAGCATGTCCACTACACTCCCCTATACAAAGCATGTCCACTACACTCCCCTATACAAAGCATGTCCACTACACTCCCCTATACAAAGCATGTCCACTACACTCCCCTGCACAAAGCATATCCACAACACTCCTCTATACAAAGCATGTCCACTACACTCCTCTATACAAAGCATATCCACTACACTCCTCTATACAAAGCATGTCCACTACACTCCTCTATACAAAGCATGTCCACTACACTCCCCTATACAAAACAAGTCCACTACACTCCCCTATACAAAGGAGTGTAGTGGACATGCTTTGTATAGAGGAGTGTAGTGGATATGCTTTGTATAGGGGAGTGTAGTGGACATGCTTTGTATAGAGGAGTGTAGTGGACATGCTTTGTATAGAGGAGTGTAGTGGACAAGCTTTGTATAGGGGAGTGTAGTGGACATGCTTTGTATAGGGGAGTGTAGTGGACATGCTTTGTATAGAGGAGTGTAGTGGATATGCTTTGTATAGGGGAGTGTAGTAGACATGCTTTGTATAGAGGAGTGTAGTGGATATGGTTTGTATAGGGGAGTGTAGTGGATATGCTTTGTATAGGGGAGTGTAGTGGATATGCTTTGTATAGAGGAGTGTAGTGGATATGGTTTGTATAGGGGAGTGTAGTGGATATGCTTTGTATAGGGGAGTGTAGTGGACATGCTTTGTATAGGGGAGTGTAGTGGACATGCTTTGTATAGAGGAGTGTAGTGGACATGCTTTGTATAGAGGAGTGTAGTGGATATGCTTTGTATAGGGGAGTGTAGTGGATATGCTTTGTATAGGGGAGTGTAGTGGATATTCTTTGTATAGGGGAGTGTAGTGGACATGCTTTGTATAGGGGAGTGTAGTGGATATGCTTTGTATAGGGGAGTGTAGTGGATATGCTTTGTATAGGGGAGTGTAGTGGACATGCTTTGTATAGGGGAGTGTAGTGGATATGCTTTGTATAGAGGAGTGTAGTGGATATGCTTTGTATAGGGGAGTGTAGTGGACATGCTCTGTAAACGGGAGTGTAGTGGACATGCTTTGTATAGGGGAGTGTTGTGGATATGCTTTGTATAGGGGAGTGTAGTGGACATGCTTTGTATAGGGGAGTGTACTGGATATGCTTTGTATAGGGTAGTGTAGTGGACATGCTTTGTATAGGGGAGTGTAGTGGACATGCTTTGTATAGGGGAGTGTAGTGGACATGCTTTGTATAGGGGAGTGTAGTGGACATGCTCTGTAAACGGGAGTGTAGTGGACATGCTTTGTATAGGGGAGTATAGTGGACATGCTCTGTAAACGGGAGTGTAGTGGAGATGCTTTGTATAGAGGAGTGTAGTGGATATGCTTTGTATAGAGGAGTGTAGTGGACATGCTCTGTAAACGGGAGTGTAGTGGAGATGCTTTGTATAGAGGAGTGTAGTGGATATGCTTTGTATAGGGGAGTGTAGTGGATATGCTTTGTATAGGGGAGTGTAGTGGACATGCTCTGTAAACGGGAGTGTAGTGGACATGCTTTGTAAACGGGAGTATAGTGGACATATTTTGTATAGAGGAGTATAGTGGACATGCTTTGTATACGGGAGTGTAGTGGACATGCTTTGTATAGGGGAGTGTAGTGGACATGCTTTGCATAGGGGAGTGTAGTGGATATGCTTTGTATAGAGGAGTGTAGTGGACAAGCTTTGTATAGAGGAGTGTAGTGGATATGCTTTGTACAGGGGAGTGTAGTGGACATGCTTTGTGTAGAGGAGTGTAGTGGACATGCTTTGTATAGAGGAGTGTAGTGGATATGCTTTGTACAGGGGAGTGTAGTGGACATGCTTTGTATAGAGGAGTGTAGTGGACATGCTTTGTATAGAGGAGTGTAGTGGATATGTTTTGTATAGGGGAGTGTAGTGGATATGCTTTGTATAGAGGAGTGTAGTGGATATGCTTTGTATAGGGGAGTGTAGTGGACATGCTTTGTGTAGAGGAGTGTAGTGGATATGCTTTGTATCGGGGAGTGTAGTGGACATGATTTGTATAGAGGAGTGTAGTGGATATGCTTTGTATAGAGGAGTGTAGTGGACATGCTTTGTATAGAGGAGTGTTGTGGATATGCTTTGTATAGAGGAGTGTTGTGGATATGCTTTGTGCAGGGGAGTGTAGTGGACATGCTTTGTATAGGGGAGTGTAGTGGACATGCTTTGTATAGGGGAGTGTAGTGGACATGCTTTGTATAGGGGAGTGTAGTGGACATGCTTTGTATAGGGGAGTGTAGTGGACTTGCTTTGTATAGAGGAGTGTAGTGGATATGCTCTGTATAGAGGAGTGTAGTGGACATGCTTTGTATAGGGGAGTGTAGTGGACATGCTCTGTATAGGGGAGTGTAGTGGATATGCTTTCTATAGGGGAGTGTAGTGGACATGCTTTGTATAGGGGAGTGTAGTGGACATGCTTTGTATAGGGGAGTGTAGTGGACTTGCTTTGTATAGAGGAGTGTAGTGGATATGCTCTGTATAGAGGAGTGTAGTGGATATGCTCTGTATAGGGGAGTGTAGTGGATATGCTCTGTATAGGGGAGTGTAGTGGATATGCTTTCTATAGGGGAGTGTAGTGGACATGCTTTATATAGAGGAGTGTAGTGGACATGCTTTGTATAAGGGAGTGTAGTGGACATGCTTTGTATAGGGGAGTGTAGTGGAAGCATGTCCACTACACTCCCCTATACAAAGCATATCCACTACACTCCCCTATACAAAGCATGTCCACTACACTCCCCTATACAAAGCATGTCCACTACACTCCTCTATACAAAGCATGTCCACTACACTCCCCTATACAAAGCATATCCACCACACTCCGCTATACAAAGCATGTCCACTACACTCCCCTATACAAAGCATATCCAATACACTCCCCTATACAGAGCATATCCACTACACTCCGCTATACAAAGCATATCCACTACACTCCCCTATACAAACCATATCCACTACACTCCTCTATACAAATCATGTCCACTACACTCCCCTATACAAAGCATATCCACTACACTCCCCTATACAAAGCATATCCACTACACTCCCCTATACAAACCATATCCACTACACTCCTCTATACAAAGCATGTCCACTACACTCCCCTATACAAAGCATATTCACTACACTCCCCTATACAAAGCATGTCCACTACACTCCCCTATACAAAGCATGTCCACTACACTCCCCTATACAAAGCATGTCCACTACACTCCTCTATACAAAGCATGTCCACTACACTCCTCTATACAAAGCATGTCCACTACACTCCCCTATACAAAACAAGTCCACTACACTCCCCTATACAAAGCATATCCACTACACTCCTCTATACAAAGCATATCCACTACACTCCCCTATACAAAGTATGTCCACTACACTCCCCTATACAAAGCATATCCACTACACTTCTCTATACAAAGCATATCCACTACACTCCCCTATACAAAGTATGTCCACTACACTCCCCTATACAAAGCATGTCCACTACACTCCTCTATACAAACCATATCCACTACACTCCTCTATACAAAGCATATCCACTACGCTCCCGTATACAAAGCATATCCACTACACTCCCCTATACAAACCCAATCCACTACACTCCTCTATACATAGCATGTGCACTACACTCCTCTATACAAAGCATGTCCACTACACTCCCCTACACAAAGCATGTCCACTACACTCCCCTATACAAACCATATCCACTACACTCCTCTATACAAAGCATATCCACTACGCTCCCGTATACAAAGCATATCCACTACACTCCCCTATACAAACCATATCCACTACACTCCTCTATACATAGCATGTCCACTACACTCCTCTATACAAAGCATGTCCACTACACTCCCCTACACAAAGCAAGTCCACTACACTCCTCTATACAAAGCATATCCACTACACTCCCCTATACAAAGCATATCCACTACACTCCCCTATACAAACGATATCCACTACACTCCCCTATACAAACCATATCCACTACACTCCTCTATACAGAGCATATCCACTACACTCCTCTATACAGAGCATGTCCACTATACTCCCCTATACAAAGCATGTCCAGTACACTCCCCTATACAAAGCATGTCCACTACACTCCTCTATACAAAGCATATCCACTACACTCCTCTATACAAAGCATGTCCACTACACTCCCGTTTACAGAGCATGTCCACTACACTCCCCTATACAAAGCATGTCCACTACACTCCCCTATACAAAGCATATCCACTACACTCCCCTATACAAAGCATATCCACTACACTCCCCTATACAAAGCATATCCACTACACTCCTCTATACAAAGCATGTCCACTACACTCCTCTATACAAAGCATGTCCACTACACTCCCCTATACAAAGCATGTCCACTACACTCCCCTATACAAAGCATATCCACTACACTCCCCTATACAAAGCATATCCACTACACTCCTCTATACAAAGCATGTCCACTACACTCCTCTATACAAAGCATGTCCACTACACTCCCCTATACAAAGCATATCCACTGCACTCCCCTATACAAACCATATCCACTACACTCCACTATACAAACCATATCCATTACACTCCCCTATACAAAGCATGTCCACTACACTCCCCTATACAAAGCATATCCACTACACTCCTCTATACAAAGCATATCCACTACACTCCCCTATACAAAGTATGACCACTACACTCCCCTATACAAAGCATATCCACTACACTCCCCTATACAAACCATATCCACTACACTCCTCTATACAAAGCATGTCCACTACACTCCCCTATACAAAGCATATCCACCACACTCCGCTATACAAAGCATGTCCACTACACTCCCCTATACAAAGCATATCCAATACACTCCCCTATACAGAGCATATCCACTACACTCCGCTATACAAAGCATATCCACTACACTCCCCTATACAAACCATATCCACTACACTCCTCTATACAAATCATGTCCACTACACTCCCCTATACAAAGCATATCCACTACACTCCGCTATACAAAGCATGTCCACTACACTCCCCTATACAAAGCATATCCACTACACTCCCCTATACAGAGCATATCCACTACACTCCGCTATACAAAGCATGTCCACTACACTCCCCTATACAAAGCATGTCCACTACACTCCTCTATACAAAGCATGTCCACTACACTCCCCTATACAAACCATATCCACTACACTCCGCTATACAAAGCATGTCCACTACACTCCCCTATACAAAGCATATCCACTACACTCCCCTATACAGAGCATGTCCACTACACTCCCCTATACAAAACAAGTCCACTACACTCCCCTATACAAAGCATATCCACTACACTCCTCTATACAAAGCATATCCACTACACTCCCCTATACAAAGTATGACCACTACACTCCCCTATACAAAGCATATCCACTACACTCCTCTATACAAAGCATGTCCACTACACTCCCCTATACAAAACAAGTCCACTACACTCCCCTATACAAAGCATATCCACTACACTCCTCTATACAAAGCATATCCACTACACTCCCCTATACAAAGCATATCCACTACACTCCCGTATACAAACCATATCCACTACACTCCTCTATACAAAACATATCCACTACACTCCCCTATACAAAGCATATCCACTACACTCCCCTGTACAAACGATATCCACTACACTCCTATATACAAAGCATATCCACTACACTCCCCTATACAAAGCATATCCACTACACTCCCCTATACAAAGCATATCCACTACACTCCCCTATACAAAGCATATCCACTACACTCCCCTATACAAACCATATCCACTACACTCCTCTATACAAAGCATATCCACTACACTCCCCTATACAAAGCATATCCACTACACTCCCCTATACAAACCATATCCACTACACTCCTATATACAAAGCATGTCCACTACACTCCCCTATACAAAGCATATCCACTACACTCCTCTATACAAAGCATGTCCACTACACTTCCCTATACAAAGCATATCCACTACACTCCCCTATACAAAGCATGTCCACTACACTCCCCTATAGAAAGCATGTCCACTACACTCCCCTATACAAAGCATATCCACTACACTCCTCTATACAAAGCATGTCCACTACACTCCCCTATACAAAGCATATCCACTACACTCCCCTATACAAAGCATATCCACTACACTCCCCTGTACAAAGCATGTCCACTACACTCCCCTATACAAAGCATGTCCACTACACTCCCTTATACAAAGCATGTCCACTACACTCCCCTATACAAAGCATGTCTACTACACTCCCTTATACAAAGCATGTCTACTACACTCCCCTATACAAAGCATATCCACTACACTCCCCTGTACAAAGCATGTCCACTACACTCCCCTGTACAAAGCATGTCCACTACACTCCCCTATACAAAGCATGTCCACTACACTCTCTTATACAAAGCATGTCCACTACACTCCTCTATACAAAGCATGTCCACTACACTCCCCTATAGAAAGCATATCCACTACACTCCCCTGTACAAAGCATATCCAATACACTCCCCTATACAGAGCATATCCACTACACTCCGCTATACAAAGCATATCCACTACACTCCCCTATACAAACCATATCCACTACACTCCTCTATACAAATCATGTCCACTACACTCCCCTATACAAAGCATATCCACTACACTCCCCTATACAAAGCATATCCACTACACTCCCCTATACAAACCATATCCACTACACTCCTCTATACAAAGCTTGTCCACTACATTCCCCTATACAAAGCATATCCACTACACTCCCCTATACAAAGCATGTCCACTACACTCCCCTATACAAAGCATGTCCACTACACTCCCCTATACAAAGCATGTCCACTACACTCCTCTATACAAAGCATGTCCACTACACTCCTCTATACAAAGCATGTCCACTACACTCCCCTATACAAAACAAGTCCACTACACTCCCCTATACAAAGCATATCCACTACACTCCTCTATACAAAGCATATCCACTACACTCCCCTATACAAAGTATGTCCACTACACTCCCCTATACAAAGCATATCCACTACACTTCTCTATACAAAGCATATCCACTACACTCCCCTATACAAAGTATGTCCACTACACTCCCCTATACAAAGCATATCCACTACACTCCCCTATACAAACCATATCCACTACACTCCTCTATACAAAGCATATCCACTACGCTCCCGTATACAAAGCATATCCACTACACTCCCCTATACAAACCATATCCACTACACTCCTCTATACATAGCATGTCCACTACACTCCTCTATACAAAGCATGTCCACTACACTCCCCTACACAAAGCATGTCCACTACACTCCCCTATACAAACCATATCCACTACACTCCTCTATACAAAGCATATCCACTACGCTCCCGTATACAAAGCATATCCACTACACTCCCCTATACAAACCATATCCACTACACTCCTCTATACAAAGCATGTCCACTACACTCCTCTATACAAAGCATGTCCACTACACTCCCCTACACAAAGCAAGTCCACTACACTCCTCTATACAAAGCATATCCACTACACTCCCCTATACAAAGCATATCCACTACACTCCCCTATACAAACGATATCCACTACAGTCCCCTATACAAACCATATCCACTACACTCCTCTATACAGAGCATATCCACTACACTCCTCTATACAGAGCATGTCCACTATACTCCCCTATACAAAGCATGTCCAGTACACTCCCCTATACAAAGCATGTCCACTACACTCCTCTATACAAAGCATATCCACTACACTCCTCTATACAAAGCATGTCCACTACACTCCCGTTTACAGAGCATGTCCACTACACTCCCCTATACAAAGCATGTCCACTACACTCCCCTATACAAAGCATATCCACTACACTCCCCTATACAAAGCATATCCACTACACTCCCCTATACAAAGCATATCCACTACACTCCTCTATACAAAGCATGTCCACTACACTCCTCTATACAAAGCATGTCCACTACACTCCCCTATACAAAGCATGTCCACTACACTCCCCTATACAAAGCATATCCACTACACTCCCCTATACAAAGCATATCCACTACACTCCTCTATACAAAGCATGTCCACTACACTCCTCTATACAAAGCATGTCCACTACACTCCCCTATACAAAGCATATCCACTGCACTCCCCTATACAAACCATATCCACTACACTCCACTATACAAACCATATCCACTACACTCCCCTATACAAAGCATGTCCACTACACTCCCCTATACAAAGCATATCCACTACACTCCTCTATACAAAGCATATCCACTACACTCCCCTATACAAAGTATGACCACTACACTCCCCGATACAAAGCATATCCACTACACTCCCCTATACAAACCATATCCACTACACTCCTCTATACAAAGCATGTCCACTACACTCCCCTATACAAAGCATATCCACCACACTCCGCTATACAAAGCATGTCCACTACACTCCCCTATACAAAGCATATCCAATACACTCCCCTATACAGAGCATATCCACTACACTCCGCTATACAAAGCATATCCACTACACTCCCCTATACAAACCATATCCACTACACTCCTCTATACAAATCATGTCCACTACACTCCCCTATACAAAGCATATCCACTACACTCCGCTATACAAAGCATGTCCACTACACTCCCCTATACAAAGCATATCCACTACACTCCCCTATACAGAGCATATCCACTACACTCCGCTATACAAAGCATGTCCACTACACTCCCCTATACAAAGCATGTCCACTACACTCCTCTATACAAAGCATGTCCACTACACTCCCCTATACAAACCATATCCACTACACTCCGCTATACAAAGCATGTCCACTACACTCCCCTATACAAAGCATATCCACTACACTCCCCTATACAGAGCATGTCCACTACACTCCCCTATACAAAACAAGTCCACTACACTCCCCTATACAAAGCATATCCACTACACTCCTCTATACAAAGCATATCCACTACACTCCCCTATACAAAGTATGACCACTACCCTCCCCTATACAAAGCATATCCACTACACTCCTCTATACAAAGCATGTCCACTACACTCCCCTATACAAAACAAGTCCACTACACTCCCCTATACAAAGCATATCCACTACACTCCTCTATACAAAGCATATCCACTACACTCCCCTATACAAAGCATATCCACTACACTCCCGTATACAAACCATATCCACTACACTCCTCTATACAAAACATATCCACTACACTCCCCTATACAAAGCATATCCACTACACTCCCCTGTACAAACGATATCCACTACACTCCTATATACAAAGCATATCCACTACACTCCCCTATACAAAGCATATCCACTACACTCCCCTATACAAAGCATATCCACTACACTCCCCTATACAAAGCATATCCACTACACTCCCCTATACAAACCATATCCACTACACTCCTCTATACAAAGCATATCCACTACACTCCCCTATACAAAGCATATCCACTACACTCCCCTATACAAACCATATCCACTACACTCCTATATACAAAGCATGTCCACTACACTCCCCTATACAAAGCATATCCACTACACTCCTCTATACAAAGCATGTCCACTACACTTCCCTATACAAAGCATATCCACTACACTCCCCTATACAAAGCATGTCCACTACACTCCCCTATAGAAAGCATGTCCACTACACTCCCCTATACAAAGCATATCCACTACACTCCTCTATACAAAGCATGTCCACTACACTCCCCTATACAAAGCATATCCACTACACTCCCCTATACAAAGCATATCCACTACACTCCCCTGTACAAAGCATGTCCACTACACTCCCCTATACAAAGCATGTCCACTACACTCCCTTATACAAAGCATGTCCACTACACTCCCCTATACAAAGCATGTCTACTACACTCCCTTATACAAAGCATGTCTACTACACTCCCCTATACAAAGCATATCCACTACACTCCCCTGTACAAAGCATGTCCACTACACTCCCCTGTACAAAGCATGTCCACTACACTCCCCTATACAAAGCATGTCCACTACACTCTCTTATACAAAGCATGTCCACTACACTCCTCTATACAAAGCATGTCCACTACACTCCCCTATAGAAAGCATATCCACTACACTCCCCTGTACAAAGCATGTCCACTACACTCCCCTATACAAAGCATGTCCACTACACTCCCTTATACAAAGCATGTCTACTACACTCCCCTATACAAAGCATATCCACTACACTCCCCTGTACAAAGCATGTCCACTACACTCCCCTATACAAAGCATGTCCACTACACTCCCTTATACAAAGCATGTCCACTACACTCCTCTATACAAAGCATGTCCACTACACTCCCCTATAGAAAGCATATCCACTACACTCCCCTATACAGAGCATGTCCACTACACTCCCCTATACAGAGCATATCCACTACACTCCTCTATACAGAGCATATCCACTACACTCCTCTATACAAAGCATGTCCACTACACTCCCCTATACAAAGCATGTCCACTACACTCCCCTATACAAAGCATGTCCACTACACTCCCCTATACAAAGCATGTCCACTACACTCCCCTATACAAAGCATGTCCACTACACTCCCCTGCACAAAGCATATCCACAACACTCCTCTATACAAAGCATGTCCACTACACTCCTCTATACAAAGCATATCCACTACACTCCTCTACACAAAGCATGTCCACTACACTCCCCTATACAAAGCATATCCACTACACTCCTCTATACAAAGCATATCCACTACACTCCCCTATACAAAACATATCCACTACACTCCTCTATACAAAGCATGTCCACTACACTCCTCTACACAAAGCATGTCCACTACACTCCCCTGTACAAAGCATATCCACTACACTCCTCTATACAAAGCATGTCCACTACACTCCTCTACACAAAGCATGTCCACTACACTCCCCTGTACAAAGCATATCCACTACACTCCTCTATACAAAGCATGTCCACTACACTCCCCTATACAAAGCTTGTCCACTACACTCCTCTATACAAAGCATATCCACTACACTCCCCTATACAAAGCATGTCCACTACACTCCCCTATACAAAGCATGTCCACTACACTCCCGTATACAAAGCATGTCCACTATACTCCTCTATACAAAATATGTCCACTATACTCCCGTTTACAAAGCATGTCCACTACACTCCCCTATACAAAGCATATCCACTACACTCCCCTATACAAAGCATATCCACTACACTCCCGTTTACAGAGCATGTCCACTACACTCCCCTATACAAAGCATGTCCACTACACTCCCGTTTACAGAGCATGTCCACTACACTCCCCTATACAAAGCATGCCCACTACACTCCCCTATACAAAGCATGTCCACTACACTCCCCTATACAAAGCATGTCCACTACACTAACCTATACAAAGCATATCCACTACACTCCCCTATACAAAGCATGTCCACTACACTCCCCTATACAAAGCATATCCACAACACTCCCCTATACAAAGCATGTCCACTACACTCCCGTTTACAGAGCATGTCCACTACACTCCCCTATACAAAGCATATCCACTACACTCCCCTATACAAAGCATATCCACTACACTCCCCTATACAAAGCATGTCCACTACACTCCCCTATACAAAGAATATCCACTACACTCCCCTATACAAAGCATATCCACTACACTCCCCTATACAAAGCATATCCACTACACTCCTCTATACAAAGCATGTCCACTACACTCCTCTATACAAAGCATGTCCACTACACTCCCCTATACAAAGCATGTCCACTACACTCCCCTATACAAAGCATATCCACTACACTCCCCTATACAAACCATATCCACTACACTCCTCTATACAAAGCATATCCACTACACTCCCCTATACAAAGCATATCCACTACACTCCCCTATACAAACCATATCCACTACACTCCTCTATACAAAGCATGTCTACTACACTCCCCTATACAAAGCATATCCACTACACTCCTCTATACAAAGCTTGTCCACTACACTCCCCTATACAAAGCTTGTCCACTACACTCCTCTATACAAAGCATGTCCACTACACTCCTCTATACAAAGCATATCCACTACACTCCTCTATACAAAGCATATCCACTACACTCCCCTATACAAAGCATATCCACTACACTCCTCTATACAAAGCATGTCCACTACACTCCTCTATACAAAGCATGTCCACTACACTCCCCTATACAAAACAAGTCCACTACACTCCCCTATACAAAGCATATCCACTACACTCCTCTATACAAAGCATATCCACTACACTCCCCTATACAAAGTATGTCCACTACACTCCCCTATACAAAGCATATCCACTACACTTCTCTATACAAAGCATATCCACTACACTCCCCTATACAAAGTATGTCCACTACACTCCCCTATACAAAGCATATCCACTACACTCCCCTATACAAACCATATCCACTACACTCCCCTATACAAACCATATCCACTACACTCCTCTATACAAAGCATATCCACTACGCTCCCGTATACAAAGCATATCCACTACACTCCCCTATACAAACCATATCCACTACACTCCTCTATACATAGCATGTCCACTACACTCCTCTATACAAAGCATGTCCACTACACTCCCCTACACAAAGCATGTCCACTACACTCCCCTATACAAACCATATCCACTACACTCCTCTATACAAAGCATATCCACTACACTCCCCTATACAAAGCATATCCACTACACTCCCCTATACAAACCATATCCACTACACTCCCCTATACAAACCATATCCACTACACTCCTCTATACAGAGCATATCCACTACACTCCTCTATACAGAGCATGTCCACTATACTCCCCTATACAAAGCATGTCCAGTACACTCCCCTATACAAAGCATGTCCACTACACTCCCCTATACAAAGCATGTCCACTACACTCCTCTATACAAAGCATATCCACTACACTCCTCTATACAAAGCATATCCACTACACTCCTCTATACAAAGCATGTCCACTACACTCCCCTATACAAAGCATATCCACTACACTCCCCTATACAAAGCATATCCACTACACTCCCCTATACAAAGCATATCCACTACACTCCTCTATACAAAGCATGTCCACTACACTCCTCTATACAAAGCATGTCCACTACACTCCCCTATACAAAGCATGTCCACTACACTCCCCTATACAAAGCATGTCCACTACACTCCTCTATACAAAGTATGTCCACTGCACTCCCCTATACAAACCATATCCACTACACTCCACTATACAAACCATATCCACTACACTCCCCTATACAAAGCATGTCCACTACACTCCCCTATACAAAGCATGTCCACTACACTCCCCTATACAAAGTATGACCACTACACTCCCCTATACAAAGCATATCCACTACACTCCCCTATACAAAGCATGTTCACTACACTCCTCTATACAAAGCATGTCCACTACACTCCTCTATACAAAGCATGTCCACTACACTCCCCTATACAAAGCATATCCACTACACTCCCCTATACAAAGCATGTCCACTACACTCCCCTATACAAAGCATGTCCACTACACTCCCCTATACAAAGCATGTCCACTACACTCCTCTATACAAAGCATGTCCACTACACTCCTCTATACAAAGCATGTCCACTACACTCCCCTATACAAAACAAGTCCACTACACTCCCCTATACAAAGCATATCCACTACACTCCTCTATACAAAGCATATCCACTACACTCCCCTATACAAAGTATGTCCACTACACTCCCCTATACAAAGCATATCCACTACACTTCTCTATACAAAGCATATCCACTACACTCCCCTATACAAAGTATGTCCACTACACTCCCCTATACAAAGCATATCCACTACACTCCCCTATACAAACCATATCCACTACACTCCTCTATACAAAGCATATCCACTACGCTCCCGTATACAAAGCATATCCACTACACTCCCCTATACAAACCATATCCACTACACTCCTCTATACATAGCATGTCCACTACACTCCTCTATACAAAGCATGTCCACTACACTCCCCTACACAAAGCATGTCCACTACACTCCCCTATACAAACCATATCCACTACACTCCTCTATACAAAGCATATCCACTACGCTCCCGTATACAAAGCATATCCACTACACTCCCCTATACAAACCATATCCACTACACTCCTCTATACATAGCATGTCCACTACACTCCTCTATACAAAGCATGTCCACTACACTCCCCTACACAAAGCAAGTCCACTACACTCCTCTATACAAAGCATATCCACTACACTCCCCTATACAAAGCATATCCACTACACTCCCCTATACAAACGATATCCACTACACTCCCCTATACAAACCATATCCACTACACTCCTCTATACAGAGCATATCCACTACACTCCTCTATACAGAGCATGTCCACTATACTCCCCTATACAAAGCATGTCCAGTACACTCCCCTATACAAAGCATGTCCACTACACTCCTCTATACAAAGCATATCCACTACACTCCTCTATACAAAGCATGTCCACTACACTCCCGTTTACAGAGCATGTCCACTACACTCCCCTATACAAAGCATGTCCACTACACTCCCCTATACAAAGCATATCCACTACACTCCCCTATACAAAGCATATCCACTACACTCCCCTATACAAAGCATATCCACTACACTCCTCTATACAAAGCATGTCCACTACACTCCTCTATACAAAGCATGTCCACTACACTCCCCTATACAAAGCATGTCCACTACACTCCCCTATACAAAGCATATCCACTACACTCCCCTATACAAAGCATATCCACTACACTCCTCTATACAAAGCATGTCCACTACACTCCTCTATACAAAGCATGTCCACTACACTCCCCTATACAAAGCATATCCACTGCACTCCCCTATACAAACCATATCCACTACACTCCACTATACAAACCATATCCATTACACTCCCCTATACAAAGCATGTCCACTACACTCCCCTATACAAAGCATATCCACTACACTCCTCTATACAAAGCATATCCACTACACTCCCCTATACAAAGTATGACCACTACACTCCCCTATACAAAGCATATCCACTACACTCCCCTATACAAACCATATCCACTACACTCCTCTATACAAAGCATGTCCACTACACTCCCCTATACAAAGCATATCCACCACACTCCGCTATACAAAGCATGTCCACTACACTCCCCTATACAAAGCATATCCAATACACTCCCCTATACAGAGCATATCCACTACACTCCGCTATACAAAGCATATCCACTACACTCCCCTATACAAACCATATCCACTACACTCCTCTATACAAATCATGTCCACTACACTCCCCTATACAAAGCATATCCACTACACTCCGCTATACAAAGCATGTCCACTACACTCCCCTATACAAAGCATATCCACTACACTCCCCTATACAGAGCATATCCACTACACTCCGCTATACAAAGCATGTCCACTACACTCCCCTATACAAAGCATGTCCACTACACTCCTCTATACAAAGCATGTCCACTACACTCCCCTATACAAACCATATCCACTACACTCCGCTATACAAAGCATGTCCACTACACTCCCCTATACAAAGCATATCCACTACACTCCCCTATACAGAGCATGTCCACTACACTCCCCTATACAAAACAAGTCCACTACACTCCCCTATACAAAGCATATCCACTACACTCCTCTATACAAAGCATATCCACTACACTCCCCTATACAAAGTATGACCACTACACTCCCCTATACAAAGCATATCCACTACACTCCTCTATACAAAGCATGTCCACTACACTCCCCTATACAAAACAAGTCCACTACACTCCCCTATACAAAGCATATCCACTACACTCCTCTATACAAAGCATATCCACTACACTCCCCTATACAAAGCATATCCACTACACTCCCGTATACAAACCATATCCACTACACTCCTCTATACAAAACATATCCACTACACTCCCCTATACAAAGCATATCCACTACACTCCCCTGTACAAACGATATCCACTACACTCCTATATACAAAGCATATCCACTACACTCCCCTATACAAAGCATATCCACTACACTCCCCTATACAAAGCATATCCACTACACTCCCCTATACAAAGCATATCCACTACACTCCCCTATACAAACCATATCCACTACACTCCTCTATACAAAGCATATCCACTACACTCCCCTATACAAAGCATATCCACTACACTCCCCTATACAAACCATATCCACTACACTCCTATATACAAAGCATGTCCACTACACTCCCCTATACAAAGCATATCCACTACACTCCTCTATACAAAGCATGTCCACTACACTTCCCTATACAAAGCATATCCACTACACTCCCCTATACAAAGCATGTCCACTACACTCCCCTATAGAAAGCATGTCCACTACACTCCCCTATACAAAGCATATCCACTACACTCCTCTATACAAAGCATGTCCACTACACTCCCCTATACAAAGCATATCCACTACACTCCCCTATACAAAGCATATCCACTACACTCCCCTGTACAAAGCATGTCCACTACACTCCCCTATACAAAGCATGTCCACTACACTCCCTTATACAAAGCATGTCCACTACACTCCCCTATACAAAGCATGTCTACTACACTCCCTTATACAAAGCATGTCTACTACACTCCCCTATACAAAGCATATCCACTACACTCCCCTGTACAAAGCATGTCCACTACACTCCCCTGTACAAAGCATGTCCACTACACTCCCCTATACAAAGCATGTCCACTACACTCTCTTATACAAAGCATGTCCACTACACTCCTCTATACAAAGCATGTCCACTACACTCCCCTATAGAAAGCATATCCACTTCACTCCCCTGTACAAAGCATATCCAATACACTCCCCTATACAGAGCATATCCACTACACTCCGCTATACAAAGCATATCCACTACACTCCCCTATACAAACCATATCCACTACACTCCTCTATACAAATCATGTCCACTACACTCCCCTATACAAAGCATATCCACTACACTCCCCTATACAAAGCATATCCACTACACTCCCCTATACAAACCATATCCACTACACTCCTCTATACAAAGCTTGTCCACTACACTCCCCTATACAAAGCATATCCACTACAGTCCCCTATACAAAGCATGTCCACTACACTCCCCTATACAAAGCATGTCCACTACACTCCCCTATACAAAGCATGTCCACTACACTCCTCTATACAAAGCATGTCCACTACACTCCTCTATACAAAGCATGTCCACTACACTCCCCTATACAAAACAAGTCCACTACACTCCTCTATACAAAGCATATCCACTACACTCCCCTATACAAAGTATGTCCACTACACTCCCCTATACAAAGCATATCCACTACACTCCTCTATACAAAGCATATCCACTACACTCCCCTATACAAAGTATGTCCACTACACTCCCCTATACAAAGCATATCCACTACACTTCTCTATACAAAGCATATCCACTACACTCCCCTATACAAAGTATGTCCACTACACTCCCCTATACAAAGCATATCCACTACACTCCCCTATACAAACCATATCCACTACACTCCTCTATACAAAGCATATCCACTACGCTCCCGTATACAAAGCATATCCACTACACTCCCCTATACAAACCATATCCACTACACTCCTCTATACATAGCATGTCCACTACACTCCTCTATACAAAGCATGTCCACTACACTCCCCTACACAAAGCAAGTCAACTACACTCCTCTATACAAAGCATATCCACTACACTCCCCTATACAAAGCATATCCACTACACTCCCCTATACAAACGATATCCACTACAGTCCCCTATACAAACCATATCCACTACACTCCTCTATACAGAGCATATCCACTACACTCCTCTATACAGAGCATGTCCACTATACTCCCCTATACAAAGCATGTCCAGTACACTCCCCTATACAAAGCATGTCCACTACACTCCTCTATACAAAGCATATCCACTACACTCCTCTATACAAAGCATGTCCACTACACTCCCGTTTACAGAGCATGTCCACTACACTCCCCTATACAAAGCATGTCCACTACACTCCCCTATACAAAGCATATCCACTACACTCCCCTATACAAAGCATATCCACTACACTCCCCTATACAAAGCATATCCACTACACTCCTCTATACAAAGCATGTCCACTACACTCCTCTATACAAAGCATGTCCACTACACTCCCCTATACAAAGCATGTCCACTACACTCCCCTATACAAAGCATATCCACTACACTCCCCTATACAAAGCATATCCACTACACTCCTCTATACAAAGCATGTCCACTACACTCCTCTATACAAAGCATGTCCACTACACTCCCCTATACAAAGCATATCCACTGCACTCCCCTATACAAACCATATCCACTACACTCCACTATACAAACCATATCCACTACACTCCCCTATACAAAGCATGTCCACTACACTCCCCTATACAAAGCATATCCACTACACTCCTCTATACAAAGCATATCCACTACACTCCCCTATACAAAGTATGACCACTACACTCCCCGATACAAAGCATATCCACTACACTCCCCTATACAAACCATATCCACTACACTCCTCTATACAAAGCATGTCCACTACACTCCCCTATACAAAGCATATCCACCACACTCCGCTATACAAAGCATGTCCACTACACTCCCCTATACAAAGCATATCCAATACACTCCCCTATACAGAGCATATCCACTACACTCCGCTATACAAAGCATATCCACTACACTCCCCTATACAAACCATATCCACTACACTCCTCTATACAAATCATGTCCACTACACTCCCCTATACAAAGCATATCCACTACACTCCGCTATACAAAGCATGTCCACTACACTCCCCTATACAAAGCATATCCACTACACTCCCCTATACAGAGCATATCCACTACACTCCGCTATACAAAGCATGTCCACTACACTCCCCTATACAAAGCATGTCCACTACACTCCTCTATACAAAGCATGTCCACTACACTCCCCTATACAAACCATATCCACTACACTCCGCTATACAAAGCATGTCCACTACACTCCCCTATACAAAGCATATCCACTACACTCCCCTATACAGAGCATGTCCACTACACTGCCCTATACAAAACAAGTCCACTACACTCCCCTATACAAAGCATATCCACTACACTCCTCTATACAAAGCATATCCACTACACTCCCCTATACAAAGTATGACCACTACCCTCCCCTATACAAAGCATATCCACTACACTCCTCTATACAAAGCATGTCCACTACACTACCCTATACAAAACAAGTCCACTACACTCCCCTATACAAAGCATATCCACTACACTCCTCTATACAAAGCATATCCACTACACTCCCCTATACAAAGCATATCCACTACACTCCCGTATACAAACCATATCCACTACACTCCTCTATACAAAACATATCCACTACACTCCCCTATACAAAGCATATCCACTACACTCCCCTGTACAAACGATATCCACTACACTCCTATATACAAAGCATATCCACTACACTCCCCTATACAAAGCATATCCACTACACTCCCCTATACAAAGCATATCCACTACACTCCCCTATACAAAGCATATCCACTACACTCCCCTATACAAACCATATCCACTACACTCCTCTATACAAAGCATATCCACTACACTCCCCTATACAAAGCATATCCACTACACTCCCCTATACAAACCATATCCACTACACTCCTATATACAAAGCATGTCCACTACACTCCCCTATACAAAGCATATCCACTACACTCCTCTATACAAAGCATGTCCACTACACTTCCCTATACAAAGCATATCCACTACACTCCCCTATACAAAGCATGTCCACTACACTCCCCTATAGAAAGCATGTCCACTACACTCCCCTATACAAAGCATATCCACTACACTCCTCTATACAAAGCATGTCCACTACACTCCCCTATACAAAGCATATCCACTACACTCCCCTATACAAAGCATATCCACTACACTCCCCTGTACAAAGCATGTCCACTACACTCCCCTATACAAAGCATGTCCACTACACTCCCTTATACAAAGCATGTCCACTACACTCCCCTATACAAAGCATGTCTACTACACTCCCTTATACAAAGCATGTCTACTACACTCCCCTATACAAAGCATATCCACTACACTCCCCTGTACAAAGCATGTCCACTACACTCCCCTGTACAAAGCATGTCCACTACACTCCCCTATACAAAGCATGTCCACTACACTCTCTTATACAAAGCATGTCCACTACACTCCTCTATACAAAGCATGTCCACTACACTCCCCTATAGAAAGCATATCCACTACACTCCCCTGTACAAAGCATGTCCACTACACTCCCCTATACAAAGCATGTCCACTACACTCCCTTATACAAAGCATGTCCACTACACTCCTCTATACAAAGCATGTCCACTACACTCCCCTATAGAAAGCATATCCACTACACTCCCCTATACAGAGCATGTCCACTACACTCCCCTATACAGAGCATATCCACTACACTCCTCTATACAGAGCATATCCACTACACTCCTCTATACAAAGCATGTCCACTACACTCCCCTATACAAAGCATGTCCACTACACTCCCCTATACAAAGCATGTCCACTACACTCCCCTATACAAAGCATGTCCACTACACTCCCCTATACAAAGCATGTCCACTACACTCCCCTGCACAAAGCATATCCACAACACTCCTCTATACAAAGCATGTCCACTACACTCCTCTATACAAAGCATATCCACTACACTCCTCTACACAAAGCATGTCCACTACACTCCCCTATACAAAGCATATCCACTACACTCCTCTATACAAAGCATATCCACTACACTCCCCTATACAAAACATATCCACTACACTCCTCTATACAAAGCATGTCCACTACACTCCTCTATACAAAGCATGTCCACTACACTCCCCTGTACAAAGCATATCCACTACACTCCTCTATACAAAGCATGTCCACTACACTCCTCTACACAAAGCATGTCCACTACACTCCCCTGTACAAAGCATATCCACTACACTCCTCTATACAAAGCATGTCCACTACACTCCCCTATACAAAGCTTGTCCACTACACTCCTCTATACAAAGCATATCCACTACACTCCCCTATACAAAGCATGTCCACTACACTCCCCTATACAAAGCATGTCCACTACACTCCCGTATACAAAGCATGTCCACTATACTCCTCTATACAAAATATGTCCACTATACTCCCGTTTACAAAGCATGTCCACTACACTCCCCTATACAAAGCATATCCACTACACTCCCCTATACAAAGCATATCCACTACACTCCCGTTTACAGAGCATGTCCACTACACTCCCCTATACAAAGCATGTCCACTACACTCCCGTTTACAGAGCATGTCCACTACACTCCCCTATACAAAGCATGCCCACTACACTCCCCTATACAAAGCATGTCCACTACACTCCCCTATACAAAGCATGTCCACTACACTACCCTATACAAAGCATATCCACTACACTCCCCTATACAAAGCATGTCCACTACACTCCCCTATACAAAGCATATCCACAACACTCCCCTATACAAAGCATGTCCACTACACTCCCGTTTACAGAGCATGTCCACTACACTCCCCTATACAAAGCATATCCACTACACTCCCCTATACAAAGCATATCCACTACACTCCCCTATACAAAGCATGTCCACTACACTCCCCTATACAAAGAATATCCACTACACTCCCCTATACAAAGCATATCCACTACACTCCCCTATACAAAGCATATCCACTACACTCCTCTATACAAAGCATGTCCACTACACTCCTCTATACAAAGCATGTCCACTACACTCCCCTATACAAAGCATGTCCACTACACTCCCCTATACAAAGCATATCCACTACACTCCCCTATACAAACCATATCCACTACACTCCTCTATACAAAGCATATCCACTACACTCCCCTATACAAAGCATATCCACTACACTCCCCTATACAAACCATATCCACTACACTCCTCTATACAAAGCATGTCTACTACACTCCCCTATACAAAGCATATCCACTACACTCCTCTATACAAAGCTTGTCCACTACACTCCCCTATACAAAGCTTGTCCACTACACTCCTCTATACAAAGCATGTCCACTACACTCCTCTATACAAAGCATATCCACTACACTCCTCTATACAAAGCATATCCACTACACTCCCCTATACAAAGCATATCCACTACACTCCTCTATACAAAGCATGTCCACTACACTCCTCTATACAAAGCATGTCCACTACACTCCCCTATACAAAACAAGTCCACTACACTCCCCTATACAAAGCATATCCACTACACTCCTCTATACAAAGCATATCCACTACACTCCCCTATACAAAGTATGTCCACTACACTCCCCTATACAAAGCATATCCACTACACTTCTCTATACAAACCATATCCACTACACTCCTCTATACATAGCATGTCCACTACACTCCTCTATACAAAGCATGTCCACTACACTCCCCTACACAAAGCATGTCCACTACACTCCCCTATACAAACCATATCCACTACACTCCTCTATACAAAGCATATCCACTACACTCCCCTATACAAAGCATATCCACTACACTCCCCTATACAAACCATATCCACTACACTCCCCTATACAAACCATATCCACTACACTCCTCTATACAGAGCATATCCACTACACTCCTCTATACAGAGCATGTCCACTATACTCCCCTATACAAAGCATGTCCAGTACACTCCCCTATACAAAGCATGTCCACTACACTCCCCTATACAAAGCATGTCCACTACACTCCTCTATACAAAGCATATCCACTACACTCCTCTATACAAAGCATGTCCACTACACTCCCGTTTACAGAGCATGTCCACTACACTCCCCTATACAAAGCATGTCCACTACACTCCCCTATACAAAGCATATCCACTACACTCCCCTATACAAAGCATATCCACTACACTCCCCTATACAAAGCATATCCACTACACTCCTCTATACAAAGCATGTCCACTACACTCCTCTATACAAAGCATGTCCACTACACTCCCCTATACAAAGCATGTCCACTACACTCCCCTATACAAAGCATGTCCACTACACTCCTCTATACAAAGTATGTCCACTGCACTCCCCTATACAAACCATATCCACTACACTCCACTATACAAACCATATCCACTACACTCCCCTATACAAAGCATGTCCACTACACTCCCCTATACAAAGCATGTCCACTACACTCCCCTATACAAAGTATGACCACTACACTCCCCTATACAAAGCATATCCACTACACTCCCCTATACAAAGCATGTTCACTACACTCCTCTATACAAAGCATGTCCACTACACTCCTCTATACAAAGCATGTCCACTACACTCCTCTATACAAAGCATGTCCACTACACTCCCCTATACAAAGCATATCCACTACACTCCTCTATACAAAGCATGTCCACTACACTCCCCTATACAAAGCATGTCCACTACACTCCTCTATACAAAGCATGTCCACTACACTCCTCTATACAAAGCATGTCCACTACACTCCCCTATACAAAGCATATCCACTACACTCCTCTATACAAAGCATATCCACTACACTCCCCTATACAAAGCATATCCACTACACTCCTCTATACAAAGCATGTCCACTACACTCCCCTATAAAAAGCATATCCACTACACTCCCCTATACAAACCATATCCACTACACTCCTCTATACAAAGCATATCCACTACACTCCGCTATACAAAGCATATCCACTACACTCCCCTATACAAACCATATCCACTATACTCCCCTATACAAACCATATCCACTACACTCCCCTATACAAAGCATGTCCACTACACTCCTCTATACAAAGCATGTCCACTACACTCCCCTATACAAAACAAGTCCACTACACTCCTCTATACAAAGTATATCCACTACACTCCGCTATACAAAGCATATCCACTACACTCCCCTATACAAACCATATCCACTACACTCCTCTATACAAAGCATATCCACTATACTCCCCTATACAAAGTATGTCCACTACACTCCCCTATACAAAGCATATCCACTACACTCCCCTATACAAACCATATCCACTACACTCCTCTATACAAAGCATATCCACTACACTCCGCTATACAAAGCATATCCACTACACTCCCCTATACAAACCATATCCACTACACTCCTCTATACAAAGCATGTCCACTACACTCCCCTATACAAAGCATATCCACTACACTCCCCTATACAAAGCATGTCCACTACACTCCCCTATACAAAGCATGTCCACTACACTCCTCTATACAAAGCATGTCCACTACACTCCTCTATACAAAGCATGTCCACTACACTCCCCTATACAAAACAAGTCCACTACACTCCCCTATGCAAAGCATATCCACTACACTCCTGTATACAAAGCATATCCACTACACTCCCCTATACAAAGTATGTCCACTACACTCCCCTATACAAAGCATATCCACTACACTCCCCTATACAAAGTATGTCCACTACACTCCCCTATACAAAGCATATCCACTACACTCCCCTATACAAACCATATCCACTACACTCCTCTATACAAAGTATATCCACTACACTCCCCTATACAAAGCATATCCACTACACTCCCCTATACAAACCATATCCACTACACTCCTCTATACAAAGCATGTCCACTACACTCCTCTATACAAAGCATATCCACTACACTACACTATACAGAGCATGTCCACTACACTCCTCTATACAAAGCATGTCCACTACACTCCCCTACACAAAGCATGTCCACTACACTCCCCTATACAAACCATATCCACTACACTCCTCTATACAAAGCATATCCACTACACTCCCCTATACAAAGCATATCCACTACACTCCCCTATACAAACCATATCCACTACACTCCTCTATACAGAGCATATCCACTACACTCCTCTATACAGAGCATATCCACTACACTCCTCTATACAAAGCATATCCACTACACTCCTCTATACAAAGCATATCCACTACACTCCTCTATACAAAGCATATCCACTACACTCCCCTATACAAACCATATCCACTACACTCCTCTATACAAAGCATGTCCACTACACTCCCCTATACAAACCATATTCACTACACTCCTCTATACAAAGCATATCCACTACACTCCCCTATACAAAGCATATCCACTACACTCCCCTATACAAAGCATATCCACTACACTCCTCTATACAAAGCATATCCACTACACTCCTCTATACAAAGCATGTCCACTACACTCCTCTATACAAAGCATATCCACTACACTCCCCTATACAAACCATATCCACTACACTCCTCTATACAAAGCATGTCCACTACACTCCTCTATACAAAGCATGTCCTCTACACTCCCCTATACAAAGCATATCCACTACACTTCCCTATACAAAGCATGTCCACTACACTCCCCTATACAAAGCATGTCCACTACACTCCCCTATACAAAGCATGTCCACTACACTCCCCTATACAAAGCATGTCCACTACAGTCCCCTATACAAAGCATGTCCACTACACTCCCCTATACAAAACATATCCACTACACTCCCCTATACAAAGCATGTCCACTACACTCCCCTATACAAAGCATATCCACTACACTCCCCTATACAAAGCATATCCACTACACTCCCTATACAAAGCATATCCACTACACTCCCCTATACAAAGCATGTTCACTACACTCCCCTATACAAAGCATGTCCACTACACTCCCCTATACAAAGCATATCCACTACACTCCCTATACAAAGCATATCCACTACACTCCCCTATACAAAGCATGTTCACTACACTCCCCTATACAAAGCATGTCCACTACACTCCCTAATACAAAGCATATCCACTACACTCCTCTATACAAAGCATCTCCACTACACTCCCCTATACAAAGCATATCCACTACACTCCCCTATACAAAGCATATCCACTACACTCCACTATACAAAGCATATCCACTACACTCCCCTATACAAAGCATGTCCACTACACTCCCCTATACAAAGCATATCCACTACATTCCCCTATACAAAGCATATCTACTACACTCCTCTATACAAAGCATATCCACTGCACTCCTCTATACAAAGCATCTCCACTACACTCCCCTATACAAAGCATGTCCACTACACTCCTCTATACAAAACATATCCACTACATTCCCCTATACAAAGCATATCTACTACACTCCTCTATACAAAGCATATCCACTGCACTCCTCTATACAAAGCATCTCCACTACACTCCTCTATACAAAGCATGTCCACTACACTCCCCTATACAAAGCATATCCACTACACTCCCCTATACAAAGCATGTCCACTACACTCCTCTATACAAAGCATGTCCACTACACTCCCCTACACAAAGCATATCCACTACACTCCCCTATACAAAGCATATCCACTACACTCCCCTATACAAAGCATATCCACTACACTCCACTATACAAAGCATATCCACTACACTCCCCTATACAAAGCATGTCCACTACACTCCCCTATACAAAGCATATCCACTACACTCCTCTATACAAAGCATGTCCACTACACTCCGCTATACAAAGCATATCCACTACACTCCTCTATACAAAGCATGTCCACTACACTCCCCTATACAAAGCATATCCACTACACTCCTCTATACAAAGCATGTCCACTACACTCCCCTATACAAAGCATATCCACTACACTCCTCTATACAAAGCATGTCCACTACACTCCCCTATACAAAGCATATCCACTACACTCCCCTATACAAAGCATATCCACTACACTCCTCTATACAAAGCATGTCCACTACACTCCTCTATACAAAGCATGTCCACTACACTCCCCTATACAAAGCATATCCACTACACTCCTCTATACAAAGCATGTCCACTACACTCCCCTATACAAAGCATATCCACTACACTCCCCTATAAAAAGCATAACCACTACACTCCCCTATACAAAGCATGTCCACTACACTCCCCTATACAAAGCATATCCACTACACTCCTCTATACAAAGCATGTCCACTACACTCCCCTATACAAAGCATATCCACTACACTCCCCTATACAAAGCATGTCCACTACACTCCCCTATACAAAGCATCTCCACTACACTCCTCTATACAAACATATCCACTACACTTCCCTATACAAAGCATATCCACTACACTCCCCTATACAAAGCATATCCACTACACTCCCCTATACAAAGCATGTCCACTACACTCCCCTATACAAAGCATATCCACTACACTCCCCTATATAAAGCATGTCCAGTACACTCCCCTATACAAAGCATGTCCACTACACTCCCCTATACAAAGCATGTCCACTACACTCCCCTACACAAAGCATATCCACTACACTCCCCTATACAAAGCATATCCACTACACTCCTCTATACAAAGCATATCCACTACACTCCCCTGTACAAAGCATGTCCACTACACTCCCCTGTACAAAGCATGTCCACTACACTCCCCTACACAAAGCATATCCACTACACTCCCCTATACAAAGCATATCCACTACACTCCTCTATACAAAGCATGTCCACTACACTCCTCTATACAAAGCATGTCCACTACACTCCCCTGTACAAAGCATGTCCACTACACTAGCCTACACAAAGCATATCCACTACACTCCTCTATACAAAGCATGTCCACTACACTCCCCTGTACAAAGCATGTCCACTACACTCCCCTACACAAAGCATATCCACTACACTCCCCTATACAAAGCATATCCACTACACTCCTCTATACAAAGCATGTCCACTACACTCCTCTATACAAAGCATGTCCACTACACTCCCCTGTACAAAGCATGTCCACTACACTCCCCTACACAAAGCATATCCACTACACTCCTCTATACAAAGCATGTCCACTACACTCCCCTATACAAATCATATCCACTACACTCCTCTATACAAAGCATGTCCACTACACTCCTCTATACAAAGCATGTCCACTACACTCCTCTATACAAAGCATGTCCACTACACTCCCCTATACAAAGCATAACCACTACACTCCCCTATACAAAGCATATCCACTACACTCCTCTATACAAAGCATGTCCACTACACTCCTCTATACAAAGCATATCCACTACACTCCCCTATACAAAGCATGTCCACTACACTCCCCTATACAAAGCATAACCACTACACTCCTCTATACAAAGCATGTCCACTACACTCCTCTATACAAAGCATGTCCACTACACTCCTGTAATCAAAGCATCTCCACTACACTCCCCTATACAAAGCATATCCACTACACTCCCCTATACAAAGCATATCCACTACACTCCCCTATACAAAGCATGTCCACTACACTCCCCTATACAAAGCATATCCACTACACTCCCCTATACAAAGCATGTCCAGTACACTCCCCTATACAAAGCATGTCCACTACACTCCCCTATACAAAGCATATCCACTACACTCCCCTATACAAAGCATGTCCACTACACTCCCCTATACAAAGCATATCCACTACACTCCCCTATACAAAGCATGTCCACTACACTCCTCTATACAAAGCATGTCCACTACACTCCCCTGTACAAAGCATGTCCACTACACTCCCCTATACAAAGCATATCCACTACACTCCCCTATACAAAGCATGTCCACTACACTCCCCTATACAAAGCATATCCACTACACTCCTCTATACAAAGCACCTCCACTACACTCAACTACACAAAGTATGTCCACTACACTCCCCTATGCAAAGCATATCCACTACACTCCCCTATACAAAGCATATCCACTACACTCCCCTATAGAAAGCATATCCACTACACTCCCCTGTACAAAGCATCTCCACTACACTCCCCTATACAAAGCATGTCCACTACACTCCTCTATACAAAGCACCTCCACTACACTCCCCTACACAAAGTATGTCCACTACACTCCCCTATGCAAAGCATGTCCACTACACTCCCCTATAGAAAGCATATCCACTACACTCCCCTATACAAAGCATGTCCAGTACACTCCCCTATACAAAGCATGTCCACTACACTCCCCTGTACAAAGCATGTCCACTACACTCCCCTATACAAAGCATGTCCACTACACTCCTCTATACAAAGCACCTCCACTACACTCCCCTACACAAAGTATGTCCACTACACTCCCCTATGCAAAGCATATCCACTACACTCCCCTATACAAACCATATCCACTACACTCCTCTATACAGAGCATATCCACTACACTCCCCTATACAAAGCATATCCACTACACTTCCCTATACAAACCATATCCACTACACTCCCCTATACAAAGCATGTCCACTACACTCCTCTATACAAAGCATATCCACTACACTCCTCTATACAAAGCATATCCACTACACTCCTCTATACAAAGCATATCCACTACACTCCTCTATACAAAGCATATCCACTACACTCCTCTATACAAACCATATCCACTACACTACTCTATACAAAACATGTCAACTACACTCCCCTATACAAAGCATGTCCACTACACTCCCCTATACAAAGCATGTCCACTACACTCCTCTACACAAAGCATGTCCACTACACTCCTCTATACAAAGCATGTCCACTACACTTCCCTATACAAAGCATATCCACTACACTCCCCTATACAAAGCATATCCACTACACTCCCCTATACAAAGCATATCCACTACACTCCCCTATACAAAGCATATCCACTACACTCCCCTATACAAACCATATCCACTACACTCCTCTATACAAAGCATATCCACTACACTCCTCTATACAAAGGATGTCCAGTACACTCCTCTATACAAAGCATGTCCACTACACTCCTCTATACAAAGCATATCCACTACACTCCCCTATACAAAGCATGTCCACTACACTCCTCTATACAAAGCATATCCACTACACTCCCCTATACAAAGCATATCCACTACACTCCTCTATACAAAGCATATCCACTACACTCCTCTATACAAAGCATATCCACTACACTCCTCTATAAAAACCATATCCACTACACTACTCTATACAAAACATGTCCACTACACACCCCTATACAAACCATATCCACTACACTCCTCTATACAAAGCATATCCACTACACTCCTCTATACAAAGCATATCCACTACACTCCCCTATACAAAGCATATCCACTACACTCCCCTATACAAAGCATATCCACTACACTCCTCTATACAAAGCATGTCCACTACACTCCCCTATACAAAGCATATCCACTACACTCCCCTATACAAAGCATGTCCACTACACTCACCTATACAAAGCATATACACTACACTCCTCTATACAAAGCATATCCACTACACTCCCCTTTAAAAAGCATGTCCACTACACTCCCCTATACAAAGCATATACACTACACTCCTCTATACAAAGCATATCCACTACACTCCCCTATACAAAGCATGTCCACTACACTTCTCTATACAAAGCATGTCCAGTACACTCCTCTATACAAAGCATATCCACTACACTCCCCTATACAAAGCATGTCCTCTACACTCCCCTATACAAAGCATGTCCACTACACTCCCCTATACAAAGCATATCCACTACACTCCCCTATACAAAGCATATCCACTACACTCCCCTATACAAAGCATATCCACTACACTCCCCTATACAAAGCATGTCCACTACACTCCCCTATACAAAGCATATCCACTACACTCCCCTGTACAAAGCATATCCACTACACTCCCCTATACAAAGCATATCCACTACACTCCCCTATACAAAGCATATCCACTACACTCCCCTATACAAAGCATATCCACTACACTCCCCTATACAAAGCATGTCCACTACACTCCCCTATACAAAGCATGTCCTCTACACTCCCCTATACAAAGCATATCCACTACACTCCTCTATACAAAGCATATCCACTACACTCCCCTGTACAAAGCATATCCACTACACTCCCCTATACAAAGCATATCCACTACACTCCTCTATACAAAGCATATCCACTACACTCCCCTATACAAAGCATATCCACTACACTCCCCTATACAAAGCATATCCACTACACTCCCCTATACAAAGCATATCCACTACACTCCCCTATACAAAGCATATCCACTACACTCCCCTATACAAAGCATATCCACTACACTCCCCTATACAAAGCATGTCCACTACACTCCCCTATACAAAGCATGTCCTCTACACTCCCCTATACAAAGCATATCCACTACACTCCCCTATACAAAGCATATCCACTACACTCCTCTATACAAAGCATATCCACTACACTCCCCTGTACAAAGCATATCCACTACACTCCCCTATACAAAGCATATCCACTACACTCCTCTATACAAAGCATGTCCACTACACTCCTCTATACAAAGCATATCCACTACACTCCTCTATACAAAACATATCCACTACACTCCCCTATACAAAGCATGTCCACTACACTCCCCGGTACAAAGCATATCCACTACACTCCCCTATACAAATCATGTCCACTACACTCCCCTATACAAAGCATATCCACTGCACTCCTCTATACAAAACATATCCACTACACTCCCCTATACAAAGCATGTCCACTACACTCCCCTATACAAAGCATATCCACTGCACTCCCCTATACAAAGCATATCCACTACACTCCTCTATAAAAAGCATGTCCACTACACTCCCCTATACAAAGCATGTCCACTACACCCCCCTATACAAAACATATCCACTACACTCCCCTATACAAAGCATGTCCTCTACACTCCCCTATACAAAGCATGTCCACTACACTCCCCTATACAAAGCATGTCCACTACACTCCTCTATACAAAGCATGTCCACTACACTCTCCTATACAAAGCATATCCACTACACTACCCTGTACAAAGCATATCCACTACACTCCTCTATACAAAGCATGTCCAGTACACTCCTCTATACAAAGCATGTCCACTACACTCCCCTATACAAAGCATAACCACTACACTCCCCTATACAAAGCATATCCACTACACTCCTCTATACAAAGCATATCCACTACACTCCCCTATACAAAGCATGTCCACTACACTCCTCTATACAAAGCATGTCCACTACACTCCTCTATACAAAGCATATCCACTACACTCCCCTATACAAAGCATGTCCACTACACTCCCCTATACAGAGCATGTCCACTACACTCCCCTATACAGAGCATGTCCACTACACTCCCCTATACAAAGCATGTCCACTACACTCACCTATAAAGAGCATATCCACTACACTCCCCTATACAAAGCATATCCACTACACTCCCCTATACAAAGCATGTACACTACACTCCCCTACACAAAGCATGTACACTACACTCCCCTACACAAAGCATATCCACTACACTCCCCTATACAAAGCATATCCACTACACTCCCCTATACAAAGCATGTCCACTACACTCCTCTATACAAAGCATGTCCACTACACTCCTCTATACAAAGCATATCCACTACACTCCCCTATACAAAGCATGTACACTACACTCCCCTACACAAAGCATATCCACTACACTCCCCTATAAAAAGCATGTCCACTACACTCCCCTATACAAAGCATATCCACTACACTCCTCTATACAAAGCATGTCCACTACACTCCCCTATACAAAGCATCTCCACTATACTCCCCTATACAAAGCATGTCCACTACACTCCCCTATAAAAAGCATGTCCACTATACTCCCCTATACAAAGCATGTCCAATACACTCCCCTATACAAAGCATGTCCACTACACTCCTCTATACAAAGCATGTCCACTACACTCCCCTATACAAAGCATGTCCACTACACTCCTCTATACAAAGCATGTCCAATACACTCCCCTATACAAAGCATGTCCACTACACTCCTCTAAACAAAGCATGTCCACTACACTCCTCTATACAAAGCATGTCCACTACACTCCTCTATACAAAGCATATCCACTACACTCCTCTATACAAAGCATGTCCACTACACTCCCCTATACAAACCATATCCACTACACTCCCCTATACAAAGCATATCCACTACACTCCCCTATACAAAGCATATCCACTACACTCCCCTATACAAAGCATATCCACTACACTCCCCTATGCAAAGCATGTACACTACACTCCCCTACGCAAAGCATATCCACTACACTCCCCTATACAAAGCATGTCCACTACACTCCCCTATACAAAGCATATCCACTACACTCCTCTATACAAACCATGTCCACTACACTCCCCTATACAAAGCATCTCCACTATACTCCCCTATACAAAGCATGTCCACTACACTCCCCTATAAAAAGCATGTCCACTATACTCCCCTATACAAAGCATGTCCAATACACTCCCCTATACAAAGCATGTCCACTACACTCCCCTATACAAAGCATGTCCACTACACTCCCCTATACAAAGCATGTCCAGTACACTCCTCTATACAAAGCATGTCCACTACACTCCTGTATACAAAGCATCTCCACTACACTCCTCTATACAAAGCATATCCACTACACTCCTCTATACAAAGCATGTCCACTACACTCCCCTATACAAACCATATCCACTACACTCCCCTATACAAAGCATATCCACTACACTCCCCTATACAAAGCATATCCACTACACTCCCCTATACAAAGCATATCCACTACACTCCTCTACACAAAGCATGTCCACTACACTCCCCTAAATAAAGCATGTCCACTATACTCCCCTATACAAAGCATGTCCACTATACTCCCCTATACAAAGCATGTCCACTATACTCCCCTATACAAAGCATGTCCACTACACTCCTCTACACAAAGCATGTCCACTACACTCCCCTATACAAAGCATATCCACTACACTCCCCTATACAAAGCATGTCCACTACACTCCCCTATACAAAGCATGTCCACTATACTCCCCTATACAAAGCATGTCCACTACACTCCCTTATAAAAAGCATGTCCACTACACTCCTCTATACAAAGCATGTCCACTACACTCCCCTATACAAAGCATGTCCACTACACTACCCTGCACAAAGCATGTCCACTACACTCCCCTATACAAAGCATGTCCACTACACTCCTCTATACAAAGCATCTCCACTACACTCCTCTATACAAAGCATGTCCACTACACTCCCCTATACAAAGCATATCCACTACACTCCCCTATACAAAGCATATCCACTACACTCCCCTATACAAAGCATGTCCACTACACTCCCCTATACAAAGCATGTCCACTACACTCCCCTATACAAAGCATATCAACTACACTCCTCTATCCAAAGCATATCCACTACACTCCCCTATACAAAGCATATCCACTACACTCCCCTATGCAAAGCATGTACACTACACTCCCCTACGCAAAGCATATCCACTACACTCCCCTATACAAAGCATGTCCACTACACTCCCCTATACAAAGCATATCCACTACACTCCCCTATGCAAAGCATGTACACTACACTCCCCTACGCAAAGCATATCCACTACACTCCCCTATACAAAGCATATACACTACACTCCTCTGTACAAAGCATATCCACTACACTCCCCTTTACAAAGCATGTCCACTACACTCCCCTATACAAAGCATATACACTACACTCCTCTATACAAAGCATATCCACTACACTCCCCTATACAAAGCATATCCACTACACTCCCCTATACAAAGCATGTCCACTACACTCCCCTATACAAAGCATATCCACTACACTCCTCTATACAAAGCATGTCCACTACACTCCTCTATACAAAGCATCTCCACTACACTCCTCTATACAAAGCATATCCACTACACTCCCTTACAAACCATATCCACTACACTCCCCTATACAAAGCATATCCACTACACTCCCCTATACAAAGCATATCCACTACACTCCCCTATACAAAGCATATCCACTACACTCCCCTATGCAAAGCATGTACACTACACTCCCCTACGCAAAGCATATCCACTACACTCCCCTATACAAAGCATGTCCACTACACTCCCCTATACAAAGCATATCCACTACACTCCTCTATACAAAGCATGTCCACTACACTCCCCTATACAAAGCATCTCCACTATACTCCCCTATACAAAGCATGTCCACTACACTCCCCTATAAAAAGCATGTCCACTATACTCCCCTATACAAAGCATGTCCACTACACTCCCCTATACAAAGCATGTCCACTACACTCCCCTATACAAAGCATGTCCACTACACTCCCCTATACAAAGCATGTCCACTACACTCCTCTATACAAAGCATGTCCACTACACTCCTGTATACAAAGCATCTCCACTACACTCCTCTATACAAAGCATATCCACTACACTCCTCTATACAAAGCATGTCCACTACACTCCCCTATACAAACCATATCCACTACACTCCCCTATACAAACCATATCCACTACACTCCCCTATACAAAGCATATCCACTACACTCCCCTATACAAAGCATATCCACTACACTCCCCTATACAAAGCATATCCACTACACTCCCCTATACAAAGCATATCCACTACACTCCTCTATACAAAGCATGTCCACTACACTCCTCTATACAAAGCATGTCCACTACACTCCTCTATACAAAGCATGTCCACTACACTCCTCTATACAAAGCTTGTCCACTACACTCCTCTATACAAAGCATATCCACTACACTCCTCTATACAAAGCATGTCCACTACACTCCTCTATACAAAGCATATCCACTACACTCCCCTATACAAAGCATATCCACTACACTCCTCTATACAAAGCATATCCACTACACTCCCCTATACAAAGCATATCCACTACACTCCTCTATACAAAGCATGTCCACTACACTCCCCTATACAAAGCATGTCCACTATACTCCCCTATACAAAGCATGTCCACTACACTCCCCTATACAAAGCATGTCCACTATACTCCCCTATACAAAGCATGTCCACTACACTCCTCTACACAAAGCATGTCCACTACACTCCCCTATATAAAGCATGTCCACTACACTTCCCTATACAAAGCATGTCCACTATACTCCCCTATACAAAGCATGTCCAATATACTCCCCTATACAAAGCATGTCCACTACACTCCTCTACACAAAGCATGTCCACTACACTCCCCTATACAAAGCATATCCACTACACTCCTCTATACAAAGCATGTCCACTACACTCCCCTATACAAAGCATGTCCACTATACTCCCCTATACAAAGCATGTCCACTACACTCCCCTATACAAAGCATATCCACTACACTCCTCTATACAAAGCATGTCCACTACACTCCCCTATACAAAGCATATCCACTACACTCCTCTATACAAAGCATGTCCACTACACTCCCCTATACAAAGCATGTCCACTATACTCCCCTATACAAAGCATGTCCACTACACTCCCTTATACAAAGCATGTCCACTACACTCCTCTATACAAAGCATGTCCACTACACTCCCCTATACAAAGCATGTCCACTACACTACCCTGCACAAAGCATGTCCACTACACTCCCCTATACAAAGCATGTCCACTACACTCCTCTATACAAAGCATCTCCACTACACTCCTCTATACAAAGCATGTCCACTACACTCCCCTATACAAAGCATATCCTCTACACTCCCCTATACAAAGCATGTCCACTACACTCCCCTATACAAAGCATGTCCACTACACTCCCCTATACAAAGCATATCAACTACACTCCTCTATCCAAAGCATATCCACTACACTCCCCTATACAAAGCATATCCACTACACTCCCCTATACAAAGCATGTCCACTACACTCCCCTATACAAAGCATATACACTACACTCCTCTGTACAAAGCATATCCACTACACTCCCCTTTACAAAGCATGTCCACTACACTCCCCTATACAAAGCATATACACTACACTCCTCTATACAAAGCATATCCACTACACTCCCCTATACAAAGCATATCCATTACACTCCCCTATACAAAGCATGTCCACTACACTCCCCTATACAAAGCATATCCACTACACTCCTCTATACAAAGCATGTCCAGTACACTCCTCTATACAAAGCATATCCACTACACTCCCCTATACAAAGCATGTCCTCTACACTCCCCTATACAAAGCATGTCCACTACACTCGCCTATACAAAGCATGTCCACTACACTCCCCTATACAAAGCATGTCCAGTACACTCCTCTATACAAAGCATATCCACTACACTCCCCTATACAAAGCATATCCACTACACTCCCCTATACAAAGCATATCCACTACACTCCCCTATACAAAGCATATCCACTACACTCCCCTATACAAAGCATATCCACTACACTCCCCTATACAAAGCATATCCACTACACTCCCCTATACAAAGCATGTCCACTACACTCCCCTATACAAAGCATATCCACTACACTCCCCTATACAAAGCATGTCCTCTACACTCCCCTATACAAAGCATGTCCACTACACTCCCCTATACAAAGCATGTCCACTACACTCCCCTATACAAAGCATATCCACTACACTCCCCTGTACAAAGCATATCCACTACACTCCACTATACAAAGCATATCCACTACACTCCTCTATACAAAGCATGTCCACTACACTCCTCTATACAAAGCATATCCACTACACTCCTCTATACAAAACATATCCACTACACTCCCCTATACAAAGCATGTCCACTACACTCCCCTATACAAAACATATCCACTGCACTCCCCTACACAAAGCATATCCACTACACTCCTCTATAAAAAGCATGTCCACTACACTCCCCTATACAAAGCATGTCCACTACACTCCCCTATACAAAGCATATCCACTACACTCCCCTATACAAAGCATGTCCTCTACACTCCCCTATACAAAGCATGTCCACTACACTCCCCTATACAAAGCATGTCCACTACACTCCCCTATACAAAGCATATCCACTACACTCCCCTGTACAAAGCATATCCACTACACTCCCCTATACAAAGCATATCCACTACACTCCTCTATACAATGTATGTCCACTACACTCCTCTATACAAAGCATATCCACTACACTCCTCTATACAAAACATATCCACTACACTCCCCTATACAAAGCATGTCCACTACACTCCCCTATACAAAGCATATCCACTACACTCCCCTGTACAAAGCATATCCACTACACTCCCCTATACAAAGCATATCCACTACACTCCTCTATACAAAGCATGTCCACTACACTCCTCTATACAAAGCATATCCACTACACTCCTCTATACAAAGCATATCCACTACACTCCTCTATACAAAGCATGTCCACTACACTCCTCTATACAAAGCATATCCACTACACTCCCCTATACAAAGCATGTCCACTACACTCCCCTATACAGAGCATGTCCACTACACTCCCCTATACAAAGCATGTCCACTACACTCACCTATAAAGAGCATATCCACTACACTCCCCTACACAAAGCATATCCACTACACTCCCCTATACAAAGCATGTCCACTACACTCCCCTATACAAAGCATGTACACTACACTCCCCTACACAAAGCATATCCACTACACTCCCCTATATAAAGCATGTCCACTACACTCCCCTATACAAACCATATCCACTACACTCCTCTATACAGAGCATGTCCACTACACTCCCCTATACAAAGCATGTCCACTACACTCCCCTATATAGAGCATGTCCACTACACTCCCCTATACAAAGCATGTCCACTACACTCACCTATAAAGAGCATATCCACTACACTCCCCTACACAAAGCATATCCACTACACTCCCCTATACAAAGCATGTCCACTACACTCCCCTATACAAAGCATGTACACTACACTCCCCTACACAAAGCATATCCACTACACTCCCCTATACAAAGCATGTCCACTACACTCCCCTATACAGAGCATGTCCACTACACTCCCCTATACAAAGCATGTCCACTACACTCACCTATAAACAGCATATCCACTACACTCCCCTACACAAAGCATATCCACTACACTCCCCTATACAAAGCATGTCCACTACACTCCCCTATACAAAGCATGTACACTACACTCCCCTACACAAAGCATATCCACAACACTCCCCTATACAAAGCATGTCCACTACACTCACCTATAAAGAGCATATCCACTACACTCCCCTATACAAAGCATGTCCACTACACTCCTCTATACAAAGCATGTCCACTACACTCCCCTATACAAAGCATCTCCACTATACTCCCCTATACAAAGCATGTCCACTACACTCCCCTATAAAAATCATGTCCACTATACTCCCCTATACAAAGCATGTCCAATACACTCCCCTATACAAAGCATATCCACTACACTCCTCTATACAAAGCATGTCCACTACACTTCTCTGTACAAAGCATGTCCACTACACTCCTCTATACAAAGCATGTCCACTACACTCCCCTATACAAACCATATCCACTACACTCCCCTATACAAAGCATATCCACTACACTCCCCTATAAAAAGCATATCCACTACACTCCCCTATACAAAGCATATCCACTACACTCCCCTATACAAAGCATATCCACTACACTCCTCTATACAAAGCATCTCCACTATACTCCCCTATACAAAGCATATCCACTACACTCCTCTATACAAAGCATGTCCACTACACTCCCCTATACAAAGCATATCCACTACACTCCCCTATAAAAAGCATATCCACTACACTCCCCTATACAAAGCATATCCACTACACTCCCCTACACAAAGCATATCCACTACACTCCTCTATACAAAGCATGTCCACTACACTCCTCTATACAAAGCATATCCACTACACTCCTCTATACAAAGCATGTCCACTACACTCCTCTATACAAAGCTTGTCCACTACACTCCTCTATACAAAGCATATCCACTACACTCCTCTATACAAAGCATATCCACTACACTCCTCTATACAAAGCATATCCACTACACTCCTCTATACAAAGCATGTCCACTACACTCCTCTATACAAAGCTTGTCCACTACACTCCTCTATACAAAGCATGTCCACTACACTCCCCTATAAAAAGCATGTCCACTATACTCCCCTATACAAAGCATGTCCAATACACTCCCCTATACAAAGCATATCCACTACACTCCTCTATACAAAGCATGTCCACTACACTCCTCTATACAAAGCATGTCCACTACACTCCTCTATACAAAGCATGTCCACTACACTCCTCTATACAAAGCATATCCACTACACTCCTCTATACAAAGCATATCCACTACACTCCTCTATACAAAGCATATCCACTACACTCCTCTATACAAAGCATATCCACTACACTCCTCTATACAAAGCTTGTCCACTACACTCCTCTATACAAAGCATGTCCACTACACTCCTCTATACAAAGCATATCCACTACACTCCTCTATACAAAGCATATCCACTACACTCCTCTATACAAAGCATGTCCACTGCACTCCTCTATACAAAGCATATCCACTACACTCCTCTATACAAAGCTTGTCCACTACACTCCTCTATACAAAGCATGTCCACTACACTCCTCTATACAAAGCATATCCACTACACTCCTCTATACAAAGCATATCCACTACACTCCTCTATACAAAGCATATCCACTACACTCCCCTATACAAAGCATATCCACTACACTCCTCTATACAAAGCATGTCCACTACACTCCCCTATACAAAGCATCTCCACTATACTCCCCTATACAAAGCATCTCCACTATACTCCCCTATACAAAGCATGTCCACTACACTCCCCTATAAAAAGCATGTCCACTATATTCCCCTATACAAAGCATGTCCAATACACTCCCCTATAAAAAGCATGTCCACTACACTCCCCTATACAAAGCATGTCCACTACACTCCCCTATACAAAGCATATCCACTACACTCCCCTATACAAAGCATATCCACTACACTCCCCTATACAAAGCATATCCACTACACTCCTCTATACAAAGCATATCCACTACACTCCCCTATACAAAGCATATCCACTACACTCCCCTATACAAAGCATATCCACTACACTCCCCTATACAAAGCATATCCACTACACTCCCCTATACAAAGCATATCCACTACACTCCCCTATACAAAGCATATCCACTACACTCCCCTATACAAAGCATATCCACTACACTCCTCTATACAAAGCATATCCACTACACTCCCCTATACAAAGCATATCCACTACACTCCCCTATACAAAGCATATCCACTACACTCCTCTATACAAAGCATATCCACTACACTCCCCTATACAAAGCATGTCCACTACACTCCCCTATACAAAGCATGTCCACTACACTCCTCTATACAAAGCATATCCACTACACTCCCCTATACAAAGCATATCCACTACACTCCCCTATACAAAGCATATCCACTACACTCCTCTATACAAATCATGTCCACTACACTCCTCTATACAAAGCATGTCCACTACACTCCTCTATACAAAGCATATCCACTACACTCCCCTATACAAAGCTTGTCCACTACACTCCTCTATACAAAGCATATCCACTACACTCCTCTATACAAAGCATATCCACTACACTCCTCTATACAAAGCATATCCACTACACTCCTCTATACAAAGCATGTCCACTACACTCCTCTATACAAAGCTTGTCCACTACACTCCTCTATACAAAGCATATCCACTACACTCCTCTATACAAAGCATATCCACTACACTCCTCTATACAAAGCATATCCACTACACTCCTCTATACAAAGCATATCCACTACACTCCTCTATACAAAGCATATCCACTACACTCCTCTATACAAAGCATATCCACTACACTCCTCTATACAAAGCTTGTCCACTACACTCCTCTATACAAAGCATGTCCACTACACTCCTCTATACAAAGCTTGTCCACTACACTCCTCTATACAAAGCTTGTCCACTACACTCCTCTATACAAAGCATATCCACTACACTCCTCTATACAAAGCATATCCACTACACTCCTCTATACAAAGCATATCCACTACACTCCTCTATACAAAGCATATCCACTACACTCCTCTATACAAAGCATATCCACTACACTCCTCTATACAAAGCATATCCACTACACTCCCCTATACAAAGCATATCCACTACACTCCTCTATACAAAGCATGTCCACTACACTCCCCTATACAAAGCATGTCCACTATACTCCCCTATACAAAGCATGTCCACTACACACCCCTATACAAAACATATCCACTACACTCTCCTATACAAAGCATCTCCAATACACTCCCCTATAAAAAGCATGTCCACTACACTCCCCTATACAAAGCATGTCCACTACACTCCCCTATACAAAGCATATCCACTACACTCCCCTATACAAAGCATAACCACTACACTCCTCTATACAAAGCATATCCACTACACTCCTCTATACAAAGCATGTCCACTACACTCCCCTATACAAAGCATATCCACTACACTCCCCTATACAAAATAAGTCCACTACACTCCCCTATACAAAGCATGTCCACTACACTCCTCTATACAAAGCATGTCCAGTACACTCCCCTATACAAAGCATATCCACTACACTCCCCTATACAAAGCATGTCCACTACACTCCCCTATACAAAGCATGTCCAGTACACTCCCCTATACAAAGCATGTCCAGTACACTCCCCTATACAAAGCATATCCACTACACTCCCCTATACAAAGCATATCCACTACACTCCTCTATACAAAGCATGTCCACTACACTCCTCTATACAAAGCATGTCCACTGCACTCCTCTATACAAAGCTTGTCCACTACACTCCTCTATACAAAGCATGTCCACTACACTCCTCTATACAAAGCATATCCACTACACTCCTCTATACAAAGCATATCCACTACACTCCTCTATACAAAGCATATCCACTACACTCCTCTATACAAAGCATATCCACTACACTCCCCTATACAAAGCATATCCACTACACTCCTCTATACAAAGCATGTCCACTACACTCCCCTATACAAAGCATCTCCACTATACTCCCCTATACAAAGCATCTCCACTATACTCCCCTATACAAAGCATGTCCACTACACTCCCCTATAAAAATCATGTCCACTATATTCCCCTATACAAAGCATGTCCAATACACTCCCCTATAAAAAGCATGTCCACTACACTCCCCTATACAAAGCATGTCCACTACACTCCCCTATACAAAGCATATCCACTACACTCCCCTATACAAAGCATATCCACTACAATCCCCTATACAAAGCATATCCACTACACTCCTCTATACAAAGCATATCCACTACACTCCCCTATACAAAGCATATCCACTACACTCCCCTATACAAAGCATATCCACTACACTCCCCTATACAAAGCATATCCACTACACTCCCCTATACAAAGCATATCCACTACACTCCCCTATACAAAGCATATCCACTACACTCCCCTATACAAAGCATATCCACTACACTCCTCTATACAAAGCATATCCACTACACTCCCCTATACAAAGCATATCCACTACACTCCCCTATACAAAGCATATCCACTACACTCCTCTATACAAAGCATATCCACTACACTCCCCTATACAAAGCATGTCCACTACACTCCCCTATACAAAGCATGTCCACTACACTCCTCTATACAAAGCATATCCACTACACTCCCCTATACAAAGCATATCCACTACACTCCCCTATACAAAGCATATCCACTACACTCCTCTATACCAATCATGTCCACTACACTCCTCTATACAAAGCATGTCCACTACACTCCTCTATACAAAGCATATCCACTACACTCCTCTATACAAAGCTTGTCCACTACACTCCTCTATACAAATCATGTCCACTACACTCCTCTATACAAAGCATGTCCACTACACTCCCCTATACAAAGCTTGTCCACTACACTCCTCTATACAAAGCATATCCACTACACTCCTCTATACAAAGCATATCCACTACACTCCTCTATACAAAGCATATCCACTACACTCCTCTATACAAAGCATGTCCACTACACTCCTCTATACAAAGCTTGTCCACTACACTCCTCTATACAAAGCATATCCACTACACTCCTCTATACAAAGCATATCCACTACACTCCTCTATACAAAGCATATCCACTACACTCCTCTATACAAAGCTTGTCCACTACACTCCTCTATACAAAGCATGTCCACTACACTCCTCTATACAAAGCTTGTCCACTACACTCCTCTATACAAAGCATATCCACTACACTCCTCTATACAAAGCATATCCACTACACTCCTCTATACAAAGCATATCCACTACACTCCTCTATACAAAGCTTGTCCACTACACTCCTCTATACAAAGCATGTCCACTACACTCCTCTATACAAAGCTTGTCCACTACACTCCTCTATACAAAGCATATCCACTACACTCCTCTATACAAAGCATATCCACTACACTCCTCTATACAAAGCATATCCACTACACTCCTCTATACAAAGCATATCCACTACACTCCTCTATACAAAGCATATCCACTACACTCCTCTATACAAAGCATATCCACTACACTCCCCTATACAAAGCATATCCACTACACTCCTCTATACAAAGCATGTCCACTACACTCCCCTATACAAAGCATGTCCACTATACTCCCCTATACAAAGCATGTCCACTACACACCCCTATACAAAACATATCCACTACACTCTCCTATACAAAGCATCTCCAATACACTCCCCTATAAAAAGCATGTCCACTACACTCCCCTATACAAAGCATGTCCACTACACTCCCCTATACAAAGCATATCCACTACACTCCCCTATACAAAGCATAACCACTACACTCCTCTATACAAAGCATATCCACTACACTCCTCTATACAAAGCATGTCCAGTACACTCCCCTATACAAAGCATATCCACTACACTCCCCTATACAAAATAAGTCCACTACACTCCCCTATACAAAGCATGTCCACTACACTCCTCTATACAAAGCATGTCCAGTACACTCCCCTATACAAAGCATATCCACTACACTCCCCTACACAAAGCATGTCCACTACACTCCCCTATACAAAGCATGTCCAGTACACTCCTCTATACAAAGCATATCCACTACACTCCTCTATACAAAGCATATCCACTACACTCCTCTATACAAAGCATATCCACTACACTCCTCTATACAAAGCATATCCACTACACTCCCCTATACAAAGCATATCCACTACACTCCTCTATACAAAGCATGTCCACTACACTCCCCTATACAAAGCATATCCACTACACTCCCCTATACAAAGCATATCCACTACACTCCCCTATACAAACCATATCCACTACACTCTCCTATACAAAGCATGTCCACTACACTCCCCTATACAAAGCATAACCACTACACTCCTCTATACAAAGCATATCCACTACACTCCTCTATACAAAGCATGTCCACTACACTCCCCTATACAAAGCATATCCACTACACTCCCCTATACAAAACAAGTCCACTACACTCCCCTATACAAAGCATGTCCAGTACACTCCTCTATACAAAGCATGTCCAGTACACTCCCCTATACAAAGCATATCCACTACACTCCCCTATACAAAGCATGTCCACTACACTCCCCTATACAAAGCATATCCACTACACTCCCCTATACAAAGCATGTCCACTACACACCCCTATACAAACCATATCCACTACACTCTCCTATACAAAGCATGTCCACTACACTCCCCTATACAAAGCATAACCACTACACTCCTCTATACAAAGCATATCCACTACACTCCTCTATACAAAGCATGTCCACTACACTCCCCTATACAAAGCATATCCACTACACTCCCCTATACAAAACAAGTCCACTACACTCCCCTATACAAAGCATGTCCAGTACACTCCTCTATACAAAGCATGTCCAGTACACTCCCCTATACAAAGCATATCCACTACACTCCCCTATACAAAGCATGTCCACTACACTCCCCTATACAAAGCATGTCCACTACACTCCCCTATACAAAGCATATCCACTACACTCCCCTATACAAAGCATGTCCACTACACTCCCCTATACAAAGCATGTCCAGTACACTCCCCTATACAAAGCATATCCGCTACACTCCCCTATACAAAGCATATCCACTACACTCCCCTATACAAAGCATATCCGCTACACTCCCCTATACAAAGCATGTCCACTACACTCCCCTATACAAAGCATGTCCACTACACTCCTCTATACAAAGCATATCCACTACACTCCCCTATACAAACCATGTCCAGTACACACCCCTATACAAAGCATATCCACTACACTCCCCTATACAAAGCATGTCCACTACACACCCCTATACAAACCATATCCACTACACTCTCCTATACAAAGCATGTCCACTACACTCCCCTATACAAAGCATAACCACTACACTCCTCTATACAAAGCATATCCACTACACTCCTCTATACAAAGCATGTCCACTACACTCCCCTATACAAAGCATATCCACTACACTCCCCTATACAAAGCATGTCCACTACACACCCCTATACAAACCATATCCACTACACTCTCCTATACAAAGCATGTCCACTACACTCCTCTATACAAAGCATGTCCACTACACTCCCCTATACAAAGCATGTCCACTACACTCCTCTATACAAAGCATATCCACTACACTCCCCTGTACAAAGCATGTCCACTACACACCCCTATACAAAGCATATCCACTACACTCCCCTATACAAAGCATGTCCACTACACACCCCTATACAAACCATATCCACTACACTCTCCTATACAAAGCATGTCCACTACACTCCCCTATACAAAGCATATCCACTACACTCCTCTATACAAACCATGTCCACTACACTCCTCTATACAAAGCATGTCCACTACACTCCTCTATACAAAGCATATCCACTACACTCCTCTATACAAAGCATGTCCACTACACTTCCCTATACAAAGCATATCCACTACACTCCCCTATACAAAACAAGTCCACTACACTCCCCTATACAAAGCATGTCCAGTACACTCCCCTATACAAAGCATATCCACTACACTCCCCTATACAAAGCATGTCCAGTACACTCCTCTATACAAAGCATATCCACTACACTCCTCTATACAAAGCATGTCCACTACACTTCCCTATACAAAGCATATCCACTACACTCCTCTATACAAAGCATGTCCACTACACTTCCCTATACAAAGCATATCCACTACACTCCCCTATACAAAACAAGTCCACTACACTCCCCTATACAAAGCATGTCCAGTACACTCCCCTATACAAAGCATATCCACTACACTCCCCTATACAAAGCATGTCCAGTACACTCCTCTATACAAAGCATGTCCAGTACACTCCCCTATACAAAGCATATCCACTACACTCCCCTATACAAAGCATGTCCACTACACTCCCCTATACAAAGCATGTCCAGTACACTCCCCTATACAAAGCATATCCACTACACTCCCCTATACAAAGCATGTCCACTACACTCCCCTATACAAAGCATGTCCAGTACACTCCCCTGTACAAAGCATATCCACTACACTCCTCTATACAAAGCATATCCACTACACTTCCCTATACAAAGCATGTCCACTACACTCCTCTATACAAAGCATGTCCACTACACTCCTCTATACAAAGCATATCCACTACACTCCCCTATACAAAGCATGTCCACTACACTCCCCTATACAAAGCATGTCCAGTACACTCCCCTGTACAAAGCATATCCACTACACTCCTCTATACAAAGCATATCCACTACACTTCCCTATACAAAGCATGTCCACTACACTCCTCTATACAAAGCATGTCCACTACACTCCTCTATACAAAGCATGTCCACTACACTCCTCTATACAAAGCATATCCACTACACTCCCCGATACAAAGCATATCCACTACACTCCCCTATACAAAGCATCTCCACTACACTCCCCTATACAAACCATATCCACTACACTCCTCTATACAAAGCATGTCCACTACACTCCTCTATACAAAGCATGTCCACTACACTCCTCTATACAAAGCATGTCCACTACACTCCCCGATACAAAGCATATCCACTACACTCCCCTATACAAAGCATATCCACTACACTCCCCTATACAAAGCATGTCCACTACACTCCCCTATACAAACCATATCCACTACACTCCTCTATACAAAGCATCTCCACTAAACTCCCCTATACAAACCATATCCACTACACTCCTCTATACAAAGCATGTCCACTACACTCCTCTATACAAAGCATGTCCACTACACTCCTCTATACTAAGCATGTCCACTACACTCCTCTATACAAAGCATGTCCACTACACTCCTCTATACAAAGCATGTCCACTACACTCCCCGATACAAAGCATATCCACTACACTCCCCTATACAAAGCATATCCACTACACTCCCCTATACAAAGCATATCCACTACACTCCCCTATACAAAGCATGTCCACTACACTCCCCTATACAAAGCATGTCTACTACACTCCTCTATACAAAGCATGTCCAGTACACTCCCCTATACAAAGCATGTCCAGTACACTCCCCTATACAAAGCATGTCCAGTACACTCCCCTATACAAAGCATGTCCACTACACTCCTCTATACAAAGCATGTCCACTACACTCCCCGATACAAAGCATATCCACTACACTCACCTATACAAAGTATGTCCACTACACTCCCCTATACAAAGCATGTCCACTACACTCCCCTATACAAAGCATATCCACTACACTCCTCTATACAAAGCATATCCACTACACTCCCCGATACAAAGCATATCCACTACACTCCCCTATACAAAGCATGTCCACTACACTCCCCTATACAAAGCATGTCCACTACACTCCCCTATACAAAGCATATCCACTACACTCCTCTATACAAAGCATGTCCACTACACTCCCCTATACAAAGCATATCCACAACACTCCTCTATACAAAGCATATCCACAACACTCCTCTATACAAAGCATGTCCACTACACTCCCCGATACAAAGCATATCCACTACACTCCCCTATACAAAGCATGTCCACTACACTCCCCTATACAAAGCATATCCACTACACTCCCCTATACAAAGCATATCCACTACACTCCCCTATACAAAGCATATCCACTACACTCCCCTATACAAAGCATATCCACTACACTCCTCTATACAAAGCATGTCCACTACACTCCTCTATACAAAGCATGTCCACTACACTCCTCTATACAAAGCATGTCCACTACACTCCTCTATACAAAGCATGTCCACTACACTCCCCGATACAAAGCATATCCACTACACTCCCCTATACAAAGCATATCCACTACACTCCCCTATACAAAGCATATCCACTACACTCCCCTATACAAAGCATGTCCACTACACTCACCTATACAAAGCATGTCTACTACACTCCTCTATACAAAGCATGTCCACTACACTCCTCTATACAAAGCATATCTACTACACTCCCCGATACAAAGCATATCCACTACACTCCCCTATACAAAGCATGTCCAGTACACTCCCCTATACAAAGCATGTCCAGTACACTCCCCTATACAAAGCATGTCCAGTACACTCCCCTATACAAAGCATGTCCACTACACTCCTCTATACAAAGCATGTCCACTACACTCCCCGATACAAAGCATATCCACTACACTCCCCTATACAAAGCATGTCCACTACACTCCCCTATACAAAGCATGTCCACTACACTCCCCTATACAAAGCATATCCACTACACTCCTCTATACAAAGCATGTCTACTACACTCCTCTATACAAAGCATATCCACAACACTCCTCTATACAAAGCATGTCCACTACACTCCCCGATACAAAGCATATCCACTACACTCCCCTATACAAAGCATGTCCACTACACTCCCCTATTCAAAGCATATCCACTACACTCCTCTATACAAAGCATATCCACTACACTCCTCTATACAAAGCATGTCTACTACACTCCTCTATACAAAGCATGTCCACTACACTCCTCTATACAAAGCATGTCCACTACACTCCCCGATACAAAGCATGTCCACTACACTCCCCTATACAAAGCATGTCCACTACACTCCCCTATACAAAGCATATCCACTACACTCCTCTATACAAAGCATATCCACTACACTCCTCTATACAAAGCACCTCCACTACACTCCCCTATACAAAGCATGTCCACTACACTCCTCTATACAAAGCATGTCCACTACACTCCTCTATACAAAGCATGTCCACTACACTCCCCGATACAAAGCATATCCACTACACTCCCCTATACAAAGCATGTCCACTACACTCCCCTATACAAAGCATGTCCACTACACTCCCCTATACAAAGCATATCCACTACACTCCTCTATACAAAGCATGTCCACTACACTCCCCTATACAAAGCATATCCACTACACTCCTCTATACAAAGCATGTCCACTACACTCCTCTATACAAAGCATGTCCACTACACTCCCCTATACAAAGCATATCCACTACACTCCTCTATACAAAGCATGTCCACTACACTCCTCTATACAAAGCATATCCACTACACTCCCCTATACAAAGCATGTCCACTACACTCCCCTATACAAAGCATATCCACTACACTCCTCTATACAAAGCATGTCCACTACACTCCCCTATACAAAGCATGTCCACTACACTCCTCTATACAAAGCATGTCCACTACACTCCTCTATACAAAGCATGTCCACTACACTCCCCTATACAAAGCATCTCCACTACACTCCTCTATACAAAGCATATACACTACACTCCCCTATACAAAGCATGTCCACTACACTCCTCTATACAAAGCATGTCCACTACACTCCCCGATACAAAGCATATCCACTACACTCCCCTATACAAAGCATGTCCACTACACTCCTCTATACAAAGCATGTCTACTACACTCCTCTATACAAAGCATCTCCACTACACTCCTCTATACAAAGCATATCCACTACACTCCTCTATACAAAGCATATCCTCTACACTCCTCTATACAAAGCATCTCCACTACACTCCCCTATACAAAGCATGTCCACTACACTCCCCTGTACAAAGCATCTCCACTACACTCCCCTATACAAAGCATGTCCACTACACTCCCCTGTACAAAGCATCTCCACTACACTCCCCTGTACAAAGCATGTCCACTACACTCCTCTATACAAAGCATCTCCACTACACTCCCCTATACAAAGCATGTCCACTACACTCCCCTGTACAAAGCATCTCCACTACACTCCCCTATACAAAGCATGTCCACTACACTCCCCTGTACAAAGCATCTCCACTACACTCCCCTGTACAAAGCATGTCCACTACACTCCTCTATACAAAGCATGTCCACTACACTCCTCTATAGAAAGCATATCCACTACACTCCTCTATACAAAGCATCTCCACTACACTCCTCTATACAAAGCATGTCCACTACACTCCTCTATACAAAGCATATCCACTACACTCCCCTGTACAAAGCATATCCACTACACTCCCCTATACAAAGCATATCCACTACACTCCTCTACACAAAGCATGTCCACTACACTCCTCTATACAAAGCATATCCACTACACTCCTCTATACAAAGCATGTCCACTACACTCCCCTATACAAAGCATGTCCACTACACTCCTCTATACAAAGCATGTCCACTACACTCCCCTATACAAAGCATGTCCACTACACTCCCCTATACAAAGCATATCCACTACACTCCTCTATACAAAGCATCTCCACTACACTCCCCTATACAAAGCATATCCACTACACTCCTCTATACAAAGCATGTCCACTACACTCCCCTATACAAAGCATATCCACTACACTCCCCTATACAAAGCATGTCCACTACACTCCTCTATACAAAGCATGTCCACTACACTTCCCTATACAAAGCATATCCACTACACTCCCCTATACAAAGCATGTCCACTACACTCCTCTATACAAAGCATGTCCACTACACTTCCCTATACAAAGCATATCCACTACACTCCCCTATACAAAGCATGTCCACTACACTCCCCTATACAAAGCATATCCACTACACTCCCCTATACAAAGCATGTCCACTACACTCCCCTATACAAAGCATGTCCACTACACTCCCCTATACAAAGCATGTCCACTACACTCCCCTATACAAAGCATGTCCACTACACTCCCCTATACAAAGCATGTCCACTACACTCCCCTATACAAAGCATGTCCACTACACTCCCCTATACAAAGCATGTCCACTACACTCCCCTATAGAAAGCATATCCACTACACTCCTCTATACAAAGCATATCCACTACACTTCCCTATACAAAGCATATCCACTACACTCCCCTATAGAAAGCATATCCACTACACTCCTCTATATAAAGCATATCCACTACACTCCCCTATACAAAGCATATCCACTACACTCCTCTATACAAAGCATATCCACTACACTCCCCTATACAAAGCATGTCCACTACACTCCCCTATACAAAGCATGTCCACTACACTTCTCTATACAAAGCATGTCCAGTACACTCCCCTGTACAAAGCATATCCACTACACTCCCCTGTACAAAGCATATCCACTACACTCCCCTATACAAAGCATATCCACTACACTCCCCTATACAAAGCATGTCCACTACACTCCCCTATACAAAGCATGTCCACTACACTCCCCTATACAAAGCATATCCACTACACTCCCCTATACAAAACATGTCCTCTACACTCCCCTATACAAAGCATGTCCACTACACTCCCCTATACAAAGCATATCCACTACACTCCCCTGTACAAAGCATATCCACTACACTCCCCTATACAAAGCATGTCCACTACACTCCTCTATACAAAGCATGTCCACTACACTCCCCTATACAAAGCATATCCACTACACTCCCCTATACAAAGCATGTCCTCTACACTCCCCTATACAAAGCATATCCACTACACTCCCCTATACAAACCATGTCCACTACACTCCTCTATACAAAGCATATCCACTACACTCCCCTATACAAAGCATATCCACTACACTCCCCTATACAAAGCATGTCCACTACACTCCCCTATACAAAGCATATCCACTACACTCCCCTATACAAAGCATATCCTCTACACTCCCCGATACAAAGCATGTCCACTACACTCCCCGATACAAAGCATGTCCACTACACTCCTCTATACAAAGCATGTCCACTACACTCCCCTATACAAAGCATATCCACTACACTCACCTATACAAAGCATGTCCACTACACTCCCCTATACAAAGCATATCCACTACACTCCCCTATACAAAGCATATCCACTACACTCCCCTATACAAAGCATGTCCACTACACTCCCCGATACAAAGCATGTCCACTACACTCCTCTATACAAAGCATGTCCACTACACTCCCCTACACAAAGCATGTCCACTACACTCCCCGATACAAAGCATGTCCACTACACTCCACGATACAAAGCATGTCCACTACACTTCTCTATACAAAGCATATCCACTACACTCCCCTGTACAAACCATATCCACTACACTCCTCTATACAAAGCATATAGACTACACTCCCCTATAGAAAGCATATCCACTACACTCCCTATACAAAGCATATCCACTATACTCCTCTATACAAAGCATGTCCACTACACTCCTCTATACAAAGCATATCCACTACACTCCTCTATACAAAACATATCCACTACACTCCCCTATACAAAGCATGTCCACTACACTCCCCTATACAAAGCATATCCACTACACTCCTCTATACAAAGCATATCCACTACACTCCCCTATACAAAGCATGTCCACTACACTCCCCTATACAAAGCATATCCACTACACTCCTCTATACAAAACATATCCACTACACTCCCCTATACAAAGCATATCCACTGCACTCCCCTATACAAACCATATCCACTACACGCCCTTATACAAAGCATGTCCACTACACTCCTCTATACAAAGCATGTCCACTACACTCCCCTATACAAAGCATATCCACTACACTCCTCTATACAAAGCATGTCCACTACACTCCTCTATACAAAGCATGTCCACTACAGTCCCCTATACAAAGCATGTCCACTACACTCCCCTATACAAAGCATATCCACTACACTCCCCTATACAAAGCATGTTCACTACACTCCCCTATACAAAGCATATCCACTACACTCCCCTACACAAAGCATGTCCACTACACTCCCCTATACAAAGCATATCCACTACACTCCTCTATACAAAGCATATCCACTACACTCCCCTATACATAGCATATCCACTACACTCCTCTATACAAAGCATATCCACTACACTCCTCTATACAAAGCATGTCCACTACACTCCCCTATACAAAGCATGTCCACTACACTCCTCTATACAAAGCATGTCCACTACACTCCTCTATACAAAGCATATCCACTACACTCCTCTATACAAAGCATATCCACTACACTCCTCTATACAAAGCATCTCCACTACACTCCCCTATACAAAGCATGTCCACTACACTCCTCTATACAAACCATATCCACTACACTACTCTATACAAAACATGTCAACTACACTCCCCTATACAAAGCATATCCACTACACTCCTCTATACAAAGCATATCCACTACACTCCTCTATACAAAGCATATCCACTGCACTCCTCTATACAAAGCATCTCCACTACACTCCCCTATACAAAGCATGTCCACTACACTCCCCTATACAAAGCATATCCACTACACTCCTCTATACAAAGCATCTCCACTACACTCCTCTATACAAAGCATATCCACTACACTCCCCTATACAAAGCATATCCACTACACTCCTCTATACAAAGCATGTCCACTACACTCCCCTATACAAAGCATATCCACTACACTCCCCTATACAAAGCATGTCCACTACACTCCTCTATACAAAGCATGTCCACTACACTCCTCTATACAAAGCATGTCCACTACACTCCCCTGTACAAAGCATGTCCACTACACTCCCCTACACAAAGCATGTCCACTACACTCCCCTATACAAAGCATATCCACTACACTCCCCTACACAAAGCATGTCCACTACACTCCCCTACACAAAGCATGTCCACTACACTCCTCTATACAAAGCATGTCCACTACACTCCCCTGTACAAAGCATGTCCACTACACTCCCCTACACAAAGCATGTCCACTACACTCCCCTATACAAAGCATATCCACTACACTCCCCTGTACAAAGCATGTCCACTACACTCCCCTACACAAAGCATATCCACTACACTCCCCTACACAAAGCATGTCCACTACACTCCTCTATACAAAGCATGTCCACTACACTCCCCTGTACAAAGCATGTCCACTACACTCCCCTACACAAAGCATGTCCACTACACTCCTCTATACAAAGCATGTCCACTACACTCCCCTGTACAAAGCATGTCCACTACACTCCCCTACACAAAGCATGTCCACTACACTCCCCTATACAAAGCATATCCACTACACTCCCCTGTACAAAGCATGTCCACTACACTCCCCTACACAAAGCATATCCACTACACTCCCCTATACAAAGCATATCCACTGCACTCCCCTATACAAAGCATGTTCACTACACTCCCCTATACAAAGCATATCCACTACACTCCCCTACACAAAGCATGTCCACTACACTCCCCTATACAAAGCATATCCACTACACTCCTCTATACAAAGCATATCCACTACACTCCCCTATACAAAGCATATCCACTACACTCCTCTATACAAAGCATGTCCACTACACTCCTCTATACAAAGCATGTCCACTACACTCCCCTATACAAAGCATATCCACTACACTCCCCTATACAAAGCATGTTCACTACACTCCCCTATACAAAGCATATCCACTACACTCCTCTATACAAAGCATCTCCACTACACTCCCCTATACAAAGCATGTCCACTACACTCCTCTATACAAAGCATGTCCACTACACTCCTCTATACAAAGCATGTCCACTACACTCCCCTATACAAAGCATATCCACTGCACTCCCCTATACAAAGCATGTTCACTACACTCCCCTATACAAAGCATATCCACTACACTCCTCTACACAAAGCATGTCCACTACACTCCCCTATACAAAGCATATCCACTACACTCCTCTATACAAAGCATATCCACTACACTCCCCTATACAAAGCATATCCACTACACTCCTCTATACAAAGCATATCCACTACACTCCCCTATACAAAGCATATCCACTCCACTCCCCTATACAAAGCATGTACACTACACTCCCCTATACAAAGCATATCCACTACACTCCTCTATACAAAGCATATCCACTACACTCCCCTATACAAAGCATATCCACTACACTCCTCTATACAAAGCATATCCACTACACTCCTCTATACAAAGCATGTCCACTACACTCCCCTATACAAAGCATGTCCACTACACTCCCCTATACAAAGCATGTCCACTACACTCCTCTATACAAAGCATGTCCACTACACTCCTCTATACAAAGCATATCCACTACACTCCTCTATACAAAGCATATCCACTACACTCCTCTATACAAAGCATCTCCACTACACTCCCCTATACAAAGCATGTCCACTACATTCCCCTATACAAAGCATATCCACTCCACTCCCCTATACAAAGCATATCCACTACACTCCCCTATACAAAGCATATCCACTACACTCCTCTATACAAAGCATCTCCACTACACTCCCCTATACAAAGCATGTCCACTACACTCCCCTATACAAAGCATGTCCACTACACTCCCCTATACAAAGCATATCCACTACACTCCCCTATACAAAGCATCTCCACTACACTCCCCTATACAAAGCATGTCCACTACACTCCCCTATACAAAGCATGTCCACTACACTCCCCTATACAAAGCATATCCACTACACTCCCCTATACAAAGCATGTCCACTACACTCCCCTATACAAAGCATATCCACTACACTCCTCTATACAAAGCATCTCCACTACACTCCCCTATACAAAGCATGTCCACTACACTCCCCTATACAAAGCATGTCCACTACACTCCCCTATACAAAGCATATCCACTACACTCCCCTATACAAAGCATATCCACTACACTCCCCTATACAAAGCATGTCCACTACACTCCCCTGTACAAAGCATGTCCACTACACTCCTCTATACAAAGCATATCCACTACACTCCTCTATACAAAGCATATCCACTACACTCCCCTATACAAAGCATGTCCACTACACTCCTCTATACAAAGCATATCCACTACACTCCCCTGTACAAAGCATATCCACTACACTCCTCTATACAAAGCATGTCCACTACACTCCTCTATACAAAGCATGTCCACTACACTCCCCTATACAAAGCATGTCCACTACACTCCTCTATAGAAAGCATATCCACTACACTACCCTGCACAAAGCATGTCCACTACACTCCTCTATAGAAAGCATATCCACTACACTACCCTGCACAAAGCATATCCACTACACTCCTCTATACAAAGCATATCTACTACACTCCCCTATACAAAGCATGTCCACTACACTCCTCTATACAAAGCATGTCCAGTACACTCCCCTATACAAAGCATATCCACTACACTCCGCTATACAAAGCATGTCCACTACACTCCCCTATACAAAGCATATCCACTACACTCCCCTATACAAAGCATATCCGCTACACTCCCCTATACAAAGCATGTCCATTACACTCCTCTATACAAAACATATCCACTACACTCCTCTATACAAAGCATGTCCACTACACTCCTCTATACAAAGCATGTCCACTACACTCCCCTATACAAAGCATGTCCACTACACTCCTCTATACAAAGCATGTCCACTACACTCCTCTATACAAAGCATATCCACTACACTCCTCTATACAAAGCATGTCCACTACACTCCTCTATACAAAGCATATCCACTACAATCCTCTATACAAAGCATGTCCACTACACTCCTCTATACAAAGCATGTCCACTACACTCCCCTATACAAAGCATATCCACTACACTCCCCTATACAAAGCATGTCCACTACACTCCCCAATACAGAGCATGTCCACTACACACCCCTATACAAAGCATGTCCACTACACTCCTCTATACAAAGCATGTCCACTACACTCCCCTATAGAAAGCATATCCACTACACTCCTCTATACAAAGCATGTGCACTACACTCCTCTATAGAAAGCATGTCCACTACACTCCTCTATACAAAGCATGTCCACTACACTCCCCTATACAAAGCATGTCCACTACACTCCTCTATACAAAGCATGTCCAGTACACTCCTCTATAGAAATCATATCCACTACACTCCTCTATACAAAGCATATCCACTACACTCCCCTATACAAAGCATGTCCACTACACTCCTCTATACAAAGCATATCCACTACACTCCTCTATAGAAAGCATATCCACTACACTCCCCTATACAAAGCATGTCCACTACACTCCCCTATACAAAGCATGTCCACTACACTCCCCTATACAGAGCATGTCCACTACACTCCCCTATACAAAGCATGTCCACTACACTCCTCTATACAAAGCATGTCCACTACACTCCTCTATAGAAAGCATGTCCACTACACTCCCCTATACAAAGCATGTCCACTACACTCCTCTATAGAAAGCATATCCACTACACTCCCCTATACAAAGCATGTCCACTACACTCCTCTATACAAAGCATGTCCACTACACTCCCCTATACAAAGCATGTCCACTACACTCCCCTATACAAAGCATGTCCACTACACTCCTCTATAGAAAGAATATCCACTACACTCCCCTATACAAAGCATGTCCACTACACTCCCCTATACAAAGCATGTCCACTACACTCCTCTATACAAAGCATGTCCACTACACTCCTCTATACAAAGCATGTCCACTACACTCCCCTACACAAAGCATATCCACTACACTCCCCTATACAAAGCATGTCCACTACACTCCCCTATACAAAGCATGTCCACTACACTCCCCTATACAAAGCATGTCCACTACACTCCCCTATACAAAGCATGTCCACTACACTCCCCTATACAAAGCATGTCCACTACACTCCCCTATACAAAGCATGTCCACTACACTCCCCTATACAAAGCATGTCCACTACACTCCTCTATAGAAAGCATATCCACTACACTCCCCTATACAAAGCATGTCCACTACACTCCCCTATACAAAGCATGTCCAGTACACTCCCCTATACAAAGCATGTCCACTACACTCCCCTATACAAAGCATATCCACTACACTCCCCTGTACAAAGCATATCCACTACACTCCCCTATACAAAGCATATCCACTACACTCCCCTATACAAAGCATATCCACTACACTCCCCTATACAAAGCATGTCCACTACACTCCCCTATACAAAGCATGTCCACTACACTCCCCTATACAAAGCATCTCCACTACACTCCCCTATACAAAGCATGTCCACTACACTCCCCTGTACAAAGCATATCCACTACACTCCCCTATACAAAGCATATCCACTACACTCCCCTATACAAAGCATATCCACTACACTCCCCTATACAAAGCATGTCCACTACACTCCCCTATACAAAGCATGTCCACTACACTCCCCTATACAAAGCATGTCCACTACACTCCCCTATACAAAGCATATCCACTACACTCCTCTATACAAAGCATGTCCACTACACTCCCCTATACAAAGCATCTCCACTACACTCCCCTATACAAAGCATGTCCACTACACTCCCCTATACAAAGCATGTCCACTACACTCCCCTATACAAAGCATATCCACTACACTCCCCTATACAAAGCATATCCACTACACTCCCCTATACAAAGCATGTCTACTACACTCCCCTGTACAAAGCATGTCCACTACACTCCTCTATACAAAGCATATCCACTACACTCCCCTATACAAAGCATGTCCACTACACTCCTCTATACAAAGCATATCCACTCCACTCCCCTATACAAAGCATGTCCACTACACTCCCCTATACAAAGCATATCCACTACACTCCTCTATACAAAGAATCTCCACTACACTCCCCTATACAAAGCATGTCCACTACACTCCCCTATACAAAGCATGTCCACTACACTCCCCTATACAAAGCATATCCACTACACTCCCCTATACAAAGCATATCCACTACACTCCCCTGTACAAAGCATGTCCACTACACTCCTCTATACAAAGCATATCCACTACACTCCCCTATACAAAGCATGTCCACTACACTCCTCTATACAAAGCATGTCCAATACACTCCTCTATACAAAGCATGTCCACTACACTCCTCTATACAAAGCATATCCACTACACTCCCCTATACAAAGCATGTCCACTACACTCCTCTATACAAAGCATATCCACTACACTCCCCTGTACAAAGCATGTCCACTACACTCCTCTATACAAAGCATGTCCACTACACTCCTCTATACAAAGCATGTCCACTACACTCCCCTATACAAAGCATGTCCACTACACTCCTCTATAGAAAGCATATCCACTACACTACCCTGCACAAAGCATGTCCACTACACTCCTCTATACCAAGCATATCCACTACACTCCTCTATACAAAGCATATCTACTACACTCCCCTATACAAAGCATGTCCACTACACTCCTCTATACAAAGCATGTCCAGTACACTCCCCTATACAAAGCATATCCACTACACTCCGCTATACAAAGCATGTCCACTACACTCCTCTATACAAAGCATGTCCACTACACTCCTCTATACAAAGCATGTCCACTACACTCCCCTATACAAAGCATGTCCACTACACTCCTCTATAGAAAGCATATCCACTACACTACCCTGCACAAAGCATGTCCACTACACTCCTCTATACCAAGCATATCCACTACACTCCTCTATACAAAGCATATCTACTACACTCCCCTATACAAAGCATGTCCACTACACTCCTCTATACAAAGCATGTCCAGTACACTCCCCTATACAAAGCATATCCACTACACTCCTCTATACAAAGCATGTCCACTACACTCCCCTATACAAAGCATATCCACTACACTCCCCTATACAAAGCATATCCGCTACACTCCCCTATACAAAGCATGTCCACTACACTCCTCTATACAAAGCATATCCACTACACTCCTCTATACAAAGCATGTCCACTACACTCCTCTATACAAAGCATGTCCACTACACTCCCCTATACAAAGCATGTCCACTACACTCCTCTATACAAAGCATGTCCACTACACTCCTCTATACAAAGCATGTCCACTACACTCCCCTATACAAAGCATATCCACTACACTCCCCTATACAAAGCATGTCCACTACACTCCCCAATACAGAGCATGTCCACTACACACCCCTATACAAAGCATGTCCACTACACTCCTCTATACAAAGCATGTCCACTACACTCCCCTATAGAAAGCATATCCACTACACTCCTCTATACAAAGCATGTGCACTACACTCCCCTATAGAAAGCATGTCCACTACACTCCTCTATACAAAGCATGTCCACTACACTCCCCTATACAAAGCATGTCCACTACACTCCTCTATACAAAGCATGTCCAGTACACTCCTCTATAGAAAGCATATCCACTACACTCCTCTATACAAAGCAAATCCACTACACTCCCCTATACAAAGCATGTCCACTACACTCCTCTATAGAAAGCATATCCACTACACTCCCCTATACAAAGCATGTCCACTACACTCCTCTATACAAAGCATGTCCACTACACTCCTCTATACAAAGCATGTCCACTACACTCCTCTATAGAAAGCATGTCCACTACACTCCCCTATACAAAGCATGTCCACTACACTCCTCTATAGAAAGCATATCCACTACACTCCCCTATACAAAGCATGTCCACTACACTCCCCTATACAAAGCATGTCCACTACACTCCTCTATACAAAGCATGTCCACTACACTCCTCTATACAAAGCATGTCCACTACACTCCCCTATACAAAGCATGTCCACTACACTCCTCTATACAAAGCATGTCCACTACACTCCTCTATACAAAGCATGTCCACTACACTCCCCTATACAAAGCATGTCCACTACACTCCCCTATACAAAGCATGTCCACTACACTCCTCTATAGAAAGCATATCCACTACACTCCCCTATACAAAGCATGTCCACTACACTCCCCTATACAAAGCATGTCCACTACACTCCTCTATACAAAGCATGTCCACTACACTCCTCTATACAAAGCATGTCCACTACACTCCCCTACACAAAGCATGTCCACTACACTCCCCTATACAAAGCATGTCCAGTACACTCCCCTATACAAAGCATGTCCACTACACTCCCCTATACAAAGCATATCCACTACACTCCCCTGTACAAAGCATATCCACTACACTCCCCTATACAAAGCATATCCACTACACTCCCCTATACAAAGCATATCCACTACACTCCCCTATACAAAGCATGTCCACTACACTCCCCTATACAAAGCATATCCACTACACTCCTCTATACAAAGCATGTCCACTACACTCCCCTATACAAAGCATCTCCACTACACTCCCCTATACAAACCATGTCCACTACACTCCCCTATACAAAGCATGTCCACTACACTCCCCTATACAAAGCATGTCCACTACACTCCCCTATACAAAGCATATCCACTACACTCCTCTATACAAAGCATATCCACTACACTCCCCTATACAAAGCATATCCACTACACTCCCCTATACAAAGCATATCCACTACACTCCCCTATACAAAGCATGTCCACTACACTCCTCTATACAAAGCATATCCACTACACTCCCCTATACAAAGCATGTCCAGTACACTCCCCTATACAAAGCATCTCCACTACACTCCCCTATACAAACCATGTCCACTACACTCCCCTATACAAAGCATGTCCACTACACTCCCCTATACAAACCATGTCCACTACACTCCCCTATACAAAGCATACCCACTACACTCCTCTATACAAAGCATATCCACTACACTCCCCTATACAAAGCATGTCCACTACACTCCTCTATACAAAGCATATCCACTACACTCCCCTATACAAAGCATGTCCACTACACTCCCCTATACAAAGCATGTCCACTACACTCCTCTATACAAAGCATATCCACTACACTCCCCTATACAAAGCATGTCCACTACACTCCCCTATACAAAGCATGTCCACTACACTCCCCTATACAAAGCATGTCCACTACACTCTCCTATACAAAGCATATCCACTACACTCCCCTATACAAAGCATGTCTACTACACTCCTCTATACAAAGCATGTCCACTACACTCCCCTATACAAAGCATATCCACTACACTCCCCTATACAAAGCATGTCCACTACACTCCCCTATACAAAGCATGTCCACTACACTCCCCTATACAAAGCATATCCACTACACTCTCCTATACAAAGCATCTCCACTACACTCCTCTATACAAAGCATATCCACTACACTCCCCTATACAAAGCATATCCACTACACTCTCCTATACAAAGCATGTCCACTACACTCCTCTATACAAAGCATTTCCACTACACTCCCCTATACAAAGCATGTCCACTACACTCCTCTATACAAAGCATGTCCACTACACTCCTCTATACAAAGCATATCCACTACACTCCCCTGTACAAAGCATATCCACTACACTCCCCTATACAAAGCATGTCCACTACACTCCTCTATACAAAGCATGTCCATTACACTCCCCTATACAAAGCATATCCACTACACTCCCCTATACAAAGCATGTCCACTACACTCCTCTATACAAAGCATGTCCACTACACTCCCCTATACAAAGCATGTCCACTACACTCCCCTATACAAAGCATGTCCACTACACTCCCCTATACAAAGCATGTCCATTACACTCCCCTATACAAAGCATATCCACTACACTCCCCTATACAAAGCATATCCACTACTCCCCTATACAAAGCATGTCCACTACACTCCTCTATACAAAGCATGTCCACTACACTCCTCTATACAAAGCATATCCACTACACTCCCCTGTACAAAGCATATCCACTACACTCCCCTATACAAAGCATGTCCACTACACTCCTCTATACAAAGCATGTCCATTACACTCCCCTATACAAAGCATATCCACTACACTCCCCTATACAAAGCATGTCCACTACACTCCTCTATACAAAGCATATCCACTACACTCCCCTATACAAAGCATGTCCATTACACTCCCCTATACAAAGCATATCCACTACACTCCCCTATACAAAGCATGTCCACTACACTCCTCTATACAAAGCATATCCACTACACTCCCCTGTACAAAGCATATCCACTACACTCCCCTATACAAAGCATATCCACTACACTCCCCTATACAAAGCATGTCCACTACACTCCCCTATACAAAGCATGTCCACTACACTCCTCTATACAAAGCATGTCCACTACACTCCCCTATACAAAGCATATCCACTACACTCCCCTATACAAAGCATATCCACTACACTCCTCTATACAAAGCATGTCCACTACACTCCCCTATACAAAGCATGTCCACTACACTCCCCTATACAAAGCATATCCACAACACTCCCCTATACAAAGCATATCCACAACACTCCCCTATAGAAAGCATATCCACTACACTCCCCTATACAATGCATGTCCACTACACTCCCCTATACAAAGCATGTCCACTACACTCCCCTATACAAAGCATATCCACTACAGTCCCCTATACAAAGCATATCCACTACACTCCCCTACACAAAGCATGTCCACTACACTCCTCTATACAAAGCATGTCCACTACACTCCCCTATACAAAGCATATCCACTACACTCCCCTATACAAAGCATATCCACTACACTCCTCTATACAAAGCATGTCCACTACACTCCCCTATACAAAGCATATCCACTACACTCCCCTATACAAAGCATGTCCACTACACTCCCCTATACAAAGCATGTCCACTACACTCCTCTATAGAAAGCATATCCACTACACTCCCCTATACAAAGCATATCCACTACACTCCTCTATACAAAGCATGCCCACTACACTCCCCTATACAAAGCATATCCACTACACTCCCCTATACAAAGCATGTCCACTACACTCCCCTATACAAAGCATGTCCACTACACTCCCCTATACAAAGCATGTCCACTACACTCCCCTATACAAAGCATATCCACAACACTCCCCTATACAAAGCATATCCACAACACTCCCCTATACAAAGCATGTCCACTACACTCCCCTATACAAAGCATATCCACTACACTCCCCTATACAAAGCATGTCCACTACACTCCCCTATACAATGCATGTCCACTACACTCCCCTATACAAAGCATATCCACTACAGTCCCCTATACAAAGCATATCCACTACACTCCCCTATACAAAGCATGTCCACTACACTCCCCTATACAAAGCATGTCCACTACAGTCCCCTTATACAAAGCATATCCACTACACTCCCCTATACAATGCATGTCCACTACACTCCCCTATACAAAGCATGTCCACTACACTCCCCTATACAAAGCATATCCACTACAGTCCCCTATACAAAGCATGTCCACTACACTCCCCTATACAAAGCATATCCACTACAGTCCCCTATACAAAGCATATCCACTACACTCCCCTATACAAAGCATGTCCACTACACTCCTCTATACAAAGCATGTCCACTACACTCCCCTATACAAAGCATATCCACTACACTCCCCTATACAAAGCATGTCCACTACACTCCCCTATACAAAGCATGTCCACTACTCTCCTCTATAGAAAGCATATCCACTACACTCCTCTATACAAAGCATGTCCACTACACTCCTCTATAGAAAGCATGTCCACTACACTCCTCTATAGAAAGCATGTCCACTACACTCCTCTATACAAAGCATGTCCACTACACTCCCCTATACAAAGCATGTCCACTACACTCCTCTATACAAAGCATGTCCACTACACTCCTCTATAGAAAGCATGTCCACTACACTCCTCTATACAAAGCATGTCCACTACACTCCCCTATACAAAGCATGTCCACTACACTCCTCTATACAAAGCATGTCCACTACACTCCTCTATACAAAGCATGTCCACTACACTCCCCTGTACAAAGCATATCCACTACACTCCTCTATACAAAGCATATCCACTACACTCTCCTAAACAAAGCATGTCCACTACACTCCTCTATACAAAGCATGTCCACTACACTCCCCTGTACAAAGCATATCCACTACACTCTCCTATACAAAGCATATCCACTACACTCTCCTATACAAAGCATGTCCACTACACTCCTCTATACAAAGCATGTCCACTACACTCCTCTATACAAAGCATGTCCACTACACTCCTCTATACAAAGCATGTCCACTACACTCCCCTATACAAAGCATGTCCACTACACTCCCCTATACAAAGCATGTCCACTACACTCCTCTATACAAAGCATGTCCACTACACTCCCCTATACAAAGCATGTCCACTACACTCCTCTATACAAAGCATATCCACTACACTCCCCTATACAAAGCATATCCACTACACTCCTCTATACAAAGCATATCCACTACACTCCTCTATACAAAGCATATCCACTACACTCCTCTATACAAAGCATATCTACTACACTCCCCTATACAAAGCATGTCCACTACACTCCCCTATACAAAGCATGTCCACTACACTCCCCTATACAAAGCATGTCCACTACACTCCTCTATACAAAGCATGTCCACTACACTCCTCTATAGAAAGCATATCCACTACACTCCCCTATACAAAGCATGTCCACTACACTCCTCTATACAAAGCATGTCCACTACACTCCTCTATACAAAGCATGTCCACTACACTCCCCTATACAAAGCATGTCCACTACACTCCCCTGTACAAACCATATCCACTACACTCCTCTATACAAAGCATATCCACTACACTCCCCTATACAAAGCATATCCACTACACTCCCCTATACAAAGCATATCCACTACACTCCCCTATACAAAGCATGTCCACTACACTCCCCTATACAAAGCATATCCACTACACTCCCCTATACAAAGCATATCCACTACACTCCCCTATACAAAGCATGTCCACTACACTCCCCTATACAAAGCATGTCCACTACACTCCCCTATACAAAGCATATCCACTACACTCCTCTATACAAAGCATGTCCACTACACTCCTCTATACAAAGCATGTCCACTACACTCCTCTATACAAAGCATGTCCACTACACTCCCCTATACAAAGCATATCCACTACACTCCTCTATACAAAGCATGTCCACTACACTCCCCTATACAAAGCATGTCCACTACACTCCTCTATACAAAGCATGTCCACTACACTCCTCTATACAAAGCATGTCCACTACACTCCTCTATACAAAGCATGTCCACTACACTCCCCTGTACAAAGCATATCCACTACACTCCTCTATACAAAGCATATCCACTACACTCTCCTATACAAAGCATGTCCACTACACTCCTCTATACAAAGCATGTCCACTACACTCCTCTATACAAAGCATGTCCACTACACTCCTCTATACAAAGCATGTCCACTACACTCCTCTATACAAAGCATGTCCACTACACTCCTCTATACAAAGCATGTCCACTACACTCCCCTGTACAAAGCATATCCACTACACTCCTCTATACAAAGCATATCCACTACACTCTCCTATACAAAGCATGTCCACTACACTCCTCTATACAAAGCATATCCACTACACTCCTCTATACAAAGCATATCCACTACACTCCTCTATACAAAGCATATCCACTACACTCCTCTATACAAAGCATATCCACTACACTCCTCTATACAAAGCATGTCCACTACACTCCTCTATACAAAGCATGTCCACTACACTCCTCTATACAAAGCATATCCACTACACTCCTCTATACAAAGCATGTCCACTACACTCCTCTATACAAAGCATATCCACTACACTCCTCTATACAAAGCATGTCCACTACACTCCTCTATACAAAGCATATCCACTACACTCCTCTATACAAAGCATGTCCACTACACTCCTCTATACAAAGCATATCCACTACACTCCCCTATACAAAGCATGTCCACTACACTCCCCTATACAAAGCATGTCCACTACACTCCTCTATACAAAGCATATCCACTACACTCCCCTATACAAAGCATGTCCACTACACTCCTCTATACAAAGCATATCCACTACACTCCCCTATACAAAGCATATCCACTACACTCCTCTATACAAAGCATGTCCACTACACTCCTCTATACAAAGCATATCCACTACACTCCTCTATACAAAGCATGTCCACTACACTCCTCTATACAAAGCATATCCACTACACTCCCCTATACAAAGCATATCCACTACACTCCTCTATACAAAGCATGTCCACTACACTCCTCTATACAAAGCATATCCACTACACTCCCCTATACAAAGCATGTCCACTACACTCCCCTATACAAAGCATGTCCACTACACTCCCCTATACAAAGCATGTCCACTACACTCCCCTATACAAAGCATATCCACTACACTCCCCTATACAAAGCATGTCCACTACACTCCTCTATACAAAGCATATCCACTACACTCCCCTATACAAAGCATATCCACTACACTCCCCTATACAAAGCATATCCACTACACTCCCCTATACAAAGCATATCCACTACACTCCTCTATACAAAGCATGTCCACTACACTCCTCTATACAAAGCATATCCACTACACTCCCCTATACAATGCATGTCCACTACACTCCCCTATACAAAGCATATCCACTGCACTCCCCTATACAAAGCATATCCACTACACTCCCCTATACAAAGCATGTCCACTACACTCCTCTATACAAAGCATGTCCACTACACTCCTCTATACAAAGCATGTCCACTACACTCCTCTATACAAAGCATGTCCACTACACTCCCCTATACAAAGCATGTCCACTACACTCCTCTATACAAAGCATGTCCACTACACTCCTCTATACAAAGCATGTCCACTACACTCCCCTATACAATGCATGTCCACTACACTCCCCTATACAAAGCATATCCACTACACTCCCCTATACAAAGCATATCCACTACACTCCTCTATACAAAGCATGTCCACTACACTCCCCTATACAAAGCATGTCCACTACACTCCTCTATACAAAGCATGTCCACTACACTCCTCTATACAAAGCATGTCCACTACACTCCCCTATACAATGCATGTCCACTACACTCCCCTATACAAAGCATGTCCACTACACTCCTCTATACAAAGCATATCCACTACACTCCTCTATACAAAGCATGTCCACTACACTCCCCTACACAAAGCATGTCCACTACACTCCCCTATACAATGCATGTCCACTACACTCCTCTATACAAAGCATATCCACTACACTCCTCTATACAAAGCATATCTACTACACTCCTCTATACAAAGCATATCTACTACACTCCCCTATACAAAGCATATCCACTACACTCCCCTATACAAAGCATATCTACTACACTCCCCTATACAAAGCATATCCACTACACTCCTCTATACAAAGCATATCCACTACACTCCCCTATACAAAGCATGTCCACTACACTCCCCTATACAAAGCATGTCCACTACACTCCTCTATACAAAGCATATCCACTACACTCCCCTATACAAAGCATGTCCACTACACTCCTCTATACAAACCATATCCACTACACTCCTCTATACAAACCATATCCACTACACTCCCCTATACAAAGCATGTCCACTACACTCCCCTATACAAAGCATGTCCACTACACTCCTCTATACATAGCAAGTATTATTTTTATTTTAGTAAAAAATTTGGACATTGAACCTAAAATCCTTCAACAGGAGGCGACAGAAAAGAAAGGAAGTAGTTATCTTTAGGATTCCATAGAAAAGGAAGAAGATTGGGAAAACGGCTAAGCTTGGCATGCAGTGACGATAGATACATAAGTGGGTTAGCGGCACATTACCTGGTGGTCGGGCAGTCTGGCCGCCGGGTTAGTTGTGAGCAGAGTGGCGGTGAGGCAGCAGGCTGCTGACAATCTACAAGAAACTGATAAATTAGACATATATACAAAGAGATGACATGGTCCATGGTTATATAGAGGAGGAAAAGAGAGAATGAAAGAGAGTGCTGTTATTGGAACATTAAGGGGTTATTTGATATTAGAATTTTTAATTTTTCAAAAACAGCGCCACTCCTGTCTATAGGCTGTGTCTGGTACTGCAGATTCTAAATTGAACATTCGTGAACCCGCTTATGGTTCCACTGGAGCAACTTAAAGGGGGCAGGTCCCTTTTAAGGACAATTTTTTTCCCTTTCTTAAATGGATGTGTTTTTCACCTAAAAATTATTTTTGCAAATAGGTTTCATTAAATATTTTCGACCGTTTGTCTTTTACAGTCTCCTTGTTTATCTGCACATTCAACTTTGATGTGGTCTGTGGTCGTAAATCAGGAAAAGAAGAGATGAATAAAAAGAGCTACAAACTTCAATTCAGGCCTTCATAGCGCGCTCACTGACGGATTCTCAGTTGACTCTCAGTTAATCGTTCTGCAGCAATCGATAGATTGTGTAACACAGAGGTTATAGAAGGGAAACGGTGCAAAATTTTTAATGAAACCCAATTGCAAAAATTATTTTTAAGCCCCAATTACATGCATTTAAGTAAAGGGGGGAAAAAGTTTCCAAAGGTGGACAACCTCTTTAAGCAGCATACATTTCTTTAATGCTAGGTTTAGATGAACTCTGCTGGGAGATTGGGTATAAAATTTGGGATATACACCTGAATGTGGTGTTCCTGCTGTATTTAACAGAGTGCAGTACCCTTTTCTTCCTGCAGATGGCAGCAGTGCAATTTCTAATGACAAGACAGTGTTACATTATTGAATGGATTATAAATAAAAAGCAAAAGACAAACAGGAAACATCACAGAAAGCCGACAACGTACAAAGCATCAGAGCTGGTAACACATCTCGAATAACACATATTAGAGTCTGCTTTTAGAAATCAGTTCACATTTTAAAGATTAGACCCAAGAAAGTTTTCAATACAACTTATATTGCAATTTAATTGAGACAGATAGATATGTTATAGATACACTTGAAACCAGAAGTTTCCATACACTATATAAAAAGACACATCTGCATGTTTTTCTCAATATCTGACATGAAATCAGAATAAACCTTTCCCGTTTTAGGTCAATTAGGATTACCATCATTTATAATATTTGCCAAATGCCAGAATAATGAGAGAGAATATTTTACGGCATTTTATTACTTACTGCAAAGTCCAAAGTTTACATATAATAAGTGAGAGGATGATAGAAGTTATACTTCACCCAAGACTACGATGTAAGACACAGATGAAGTTATTCTTCCCTTATCTGGACATTTGGACTGACGCCCAGAAATTAGATTGTAACTTGTTTTTAGCTGTCTCAGCAACCTTCTATTGCTATGAATTATCACTTTTCTGTTTATGAAACTTTCTTATCAACATTCCACTGTTATGAATCATCACTTCACTGCTTGTGAAACAAAGGCATTTTACTGCGCATGTCTGACAAAAAAAATGATTATTAGTATAAATAAAGGGACAGCACTTATAGAGGCAGACGCGCTCAGGGGCTTCCCAGTACTTGATTATACACTACGTGTCTGTGTATTTCTTGTTACGGGGATACCCCGACTCCAACAAGGACCCTCCATGGCTGAATGATCCTAACATAAGATTACTATGCCTTTAAACAATTCTGGACTGCCCATATGATGATTTCATGTGTTTGAAAGCTTCTGTTTTTTGGCAACATCTGAGTTAATTAGAGACACACCTGTGGATGTATTTTAATGCACACCTGAAACACACTGCTTATTTGTGTAGAAATCAGCCAAGATATCAGGAAGAGAATTGTGGACTTGCACAAGTCTGGCTCATCCTTGGGTACAATTTCAAGATACCTGAAGGTGCCTCATTCATCTGTACAAATAATTATACGCAAGTACAAACAAGATGGAATGTCCAGCCATCATACCGCTCAGGAAGGAGACGGGTTCTGTGTCCCAGAGATGAATGTGCTTTGCTCCGACATGTGCATATCAACCCAAGGACAAAAGCAAAAGACCTTGTGAAGATGATGGCAGAAGCTGGTAAGATTGTGTCAATATCCACGAGTACTGTATCAACATGGGCTGAAAGGCCACTCTGCCAGGAAGAATCCATTACTCCAAAAGAAACATAAAAAAGCCAGATTAATGTTTGCAAATGCACACAGGAACAAAGACCTTAATTTTTGGAGACATGTCCTGTAGTCTGATGAAACTAAAATTAACTTTTTGAGCATAATGACCATCGTTACATTTGGAGGAAAAAGGGAGAAAGGTTAGAAGCCAAAGAACACCATCCCAACTGTGAAAAACGGGGGTGGCAGCATCATGTTGTGGGGTTGTTTTGCTGCTGGAGCGACTGGTGCACTTCACAAAATAGGTGTCATCATGAGAGTATGTGGCAATACTGAAGCAACATCTCAAGACGCAGCCAGGAAGTTAAAGCTTGGGCGGTAATGGTTCTTCCAAATGGACAATGACCCGAAGCATACTGCCAAAATGGTAACAAAGTGGCTTAAGGATAACAAAGTCAATGTTTTGAAGTGGCCATCACAAAGCCCTGATCTCAATCCTATTGAAAATTTATGGGCAAAGCTGAAAAGGCTGCGAGCAAGGTGACCTACAAACCTGGATCAGTTACACCAGTTTTGTCAGGAGAAATCGGCCCAAATTCCAACCAACTATTGTGAGAAGCTTGTGGAAGGAGATCTCAAACGTCTGACCCAAGTCATTCAGTTTAAGGGCAATGGGACCAAATACTAATGAAATGTATGGAAACTTTAGACTTTGCAGTAAGTAATAAAAATGCCTTAAAACATTCTCTCTCTCTCTGATTATTCTGGCATTTGGCAAATATTAAAAATTATAGTAATCCTAATTGACCTAAAACTGGAAAGGTTTATTCTGATTTCATGTCAGATATTGGGAATAGCATGCATATGTGTCTTTTTATATAGTGTATGGAAACTTCTGGTTTCAACTGTATATGAACACTACCATCACATCCATATGATACAATTACAGGGGTCTCCAGACTTTCTCCCGTTTGCAGTTACAGAAGCTTTTTTATACAATCCTTAACAAAGAAACTACAAAGGCCTCCATGATGTATAGATGTTACTGGCAGTTTTTATTGTCTGGAAGGTTATCGGTCGGTTATCTCTTCCTCCTGCAAGTCTCCAATGGAAGTTATAAATCTGCCACCACATGTGATATAGGATCAAGTCAATGATATTCATGGCTTCCTACATTACTGCACAACACAATAACATCCCCGGGGACCGGCTGGTACATGTATAGATATGGTCTAGAGAGGCACTTAGTGCGGATTTACACTGCCGTAATAGAAAGATGAGATCAGACAAAGCTGAGGTGACATTGGTATATGAGGAAATTCATACATAGTCATTGGTGACAGTATGAAAGACAAGATGGCCGACCAAAGACAACACATGTGCGGCCCGCTACTCCATTCCAACAGGACATCTTAGAGCCGCGATCTTGGGATCAGTGGGGGTCTGCATGTGTTTGCTTGTTATCATTTATCAGGTGGATACGTGATAAAAATATCCCTTTAACGGGTTCTTCCTAGCTGCTGGCTTGTCAGTACAGCCTTCCTGTCTCAAAATGGCCGCTCTGGGAGGAGCATGTGACCAGACCTTTCTTACGCTGAGTATTTTTTAATTGGAGGAGGCTGATGGTCATATCTGGTCACATGCTCCTCTATGAGCGGCCATTTTGAGAAGAGGAGAACCGTGCAGTCTGAAGAAGAAGAGGGAGAACCTGTGATACTTATATATTCGTAAGGGCCCCAAAATCATGTTCTCCACACAATTGTGACACTAAAAGTAATATGGCCAGCCCCTTTAACTTGTCTCAAAACCTGAGATGCATAACACTAGACAAAATATGTACATTTCATAGATCGCTAGAGAGACGCCATCCGTCATCCATAGGCCCCCAAGTTAATAAATTATTATTTTTTTGCAGTAAATGCCATGGTACTGACTGGCGTCGATATCATGAACAACTCTATCATGTACAACTCGTATACTCAATTCCAGAATGGTTATTATTGGAATACAATAATTTTAAAAATGAAATTTTCAAAAATATCCACTTTTTTATAATAAAGATTAAACATTTGAAAAAACTCCGATATTTTAATATTAAAAAAAAATAAACCTTCAAAATGTTTCAGTTTTTTAATATTAAACATTTGAAACATTTCAACATTTTTAATATTAAAAATTAAACCTGCAAAAATTTCCTATATTTCAATATTTAAAAAAAAACGTAAAAAAATGTATATTTTTTTTTAACATAAAAATGAAACCTTTAAAAATGTCCAGTGTTTTAATATTGAAAATTAAACTTTCAAAATGTTTACATTTTTTAATATTAAGCATTTGAAACATTTCAACATTTTTAATATGAAAAATTAAACCTTCAAAAATGTCCTGTTTTAATATTAAAAAAAAACTTTTAAAAAATAAAAAAATGTAATATAAAAAAATAAACCTTTACAAATTTCCAATGTTTTAATAATGAAAATTATTAAATCTTCAACATTTTTCATTTTTTTAATATTAAAACTTAAAATGTGAAAAAAATAAAAAATGTGTAATATTAAAAATTAAACCTTCAAAAAGTTTCAATTTTTTTATATTAAAAATTACACCTTTTAAAAAAATGTTTGTATATTAAAATGTAAAACCTTCAATATTTTTCACATTTTTTAAATTAAAACTTAAGCTTTCAAACATTTCCAAATTTTAAGTTTAACATTTAAACCTTCAAAACTTGTTCTAACTTTTAATATTAAAAATGACACCTTTAAAATGTTCTAGATTTTTTTTGTATAAATATTAACAGTAAATCTGTAAAATATGCTTTTTTTTTTTACCTTTTTGAGGTTCATTATATTGGACGTACATTGATCAATCCCTGCCAAAAATCATATAAATGGTGACAAATAAATTATCACATAATCCACATTGAACAATATAGGCTTAGTGAGTACATTCCATGTACACAGATGTAAGTATAAATTCGGATTAGTCCAGTTTGGAAAGTTCTTACAAAGTTAGTATTCTATTTAAACATATACATCTATATCAGAAAGGGTGATGGTTCAGATTGAAGAGATCCATAGGCAATGCCCCCAAAATAGCTGTCTGTGGATGGGTGTCTGCTTTGGATATGTTGGGATAACTTTCTACCTTCTAGAGAACTAATTTGCATATTTCTTTCCTATGGATCATTGTCTGAAAATACCGCCGTTGGAACCAGAGATGTCACCACTGACTTGTATCAAGCGCTCCTTGGGGGAGGTACCAGTTTGTCTGGATGTGATGTCCAGCCAACTAAAGAACAGACTATGGCCAAAAAACAACTGTCTAAGATGGGCATCTAATTTAGTATATATTTTTTCCTTCTTGGTAATTAATTTGCATACTTTACCCCATGTAACGGTGTCTAGAGGTAAGTCTTAATACATCATTTGGATCTCCTCAGTGACACCACGAGTCAACGTCAACTTTTGGGCAGTACCAATTACTGGGACTTGTACCATGTTCTACGTTGGATTTTCTAATGAGTTTCCCTTCATTCTAGAGAACTAATTTGCATATTTCTTTCCTATGGATCATTGTCTGAAAATACAGCAGTTGGAACTAGAGCTGTCACCGCAGACTTGTGTCAAGCGTTCCTCAGGGGAGTTACCACTTGTCTGGATGTCATATCCAGCCAACTAAAGAACAAACAATGCCCAAAAAACAACTGTCTACAGATGGGCATCTAATTTAGTATATCTTTTTATTTGCATACTTTACCCCATGTAACGGTGTCTAGAGTTAAGTCTTAATACATCATTTGGATCTCCTCGGTGACACCACGAGTCAACGTCAACTTTTGGGCAGTACCAATTATTGGGACTTGTACCATGTTCTACACTGGATTTTCTTATGTGTTTTCCTTCATTCTAGAGAGCTAATTTGCATATTTCTTTCCTATGGATCATTGTCTGAAAATACAGCAGTTGGAACCAGAGCTGTCACCGCAGACTTGTGTCAAGCGCTCCTCAGGGGAGGTACCACTTGTCTGTATGTCATATCCAGCCAACTAAAGAACAAACAATGCCCAGAACACAACTGTCTACAGATGGGCATCTAATTTAGCATATCTTTTTTATTTGCATACTTTACCCCATGTAACGGTGTCTAGAGGTAAGTCTTAATACATCATTTGGATCTCCTCAGTGACACCACGAGTCAACGTCAACTTTTGGGCAGTACCAATTACTGGGACTTGTACCATGCTCTACACTGGATTTTCTAATGAGTTTTCCTCCTTCTGGAGGAGAGCTAATTTAAAATAACAAGTTTGTACTTTACATTCGACAGTGAAAATTTTGGGAAAATGGGAAAACAAAAATATATTTTAAAAAAATATATTAAAAAAATTTAAATAATTTATTAAGAACCTATAGGTGAATCAGTTTAACGTCAAGAGTCTTGTGTTATGAGTGGTCTCAAGATGATTCCTTTTTTATGTAGCTACTTTAGATATGGGGCAACATGAACTTAGTTTAATCAATGGTCAAATTAAAGGGGTTGTCCATTGATAATAATAAAATTCTTCAGAAACCTTCGTAATAAAATTCTCAAAAAGAGGCTACCCAGTAAATAATATTTAAAAAAAAAAACAATATAAATTTCATGAAAGTACCCAGATATTAACTAGTTTTTTATTGTCATCATAGCATTCTACAGACCAAATGGACATAAAAAAAATCCAAAAATGGATATATTATGAGCTAATCTAGCTCCATGTTATTTATTTTAAGTACATAACAATTTGTGCTCCATTCTTCCGGGTCTATGTATCAACGCCATTACAATTGATATAATATTATGGAATTTTAGAGGAGATCGCTTTTGAAATTTAAGACCAAAAAATTGTTATTAAACAGAAATACAAAAAAAAAAACCTGAAAAAAATATTACACTTGATCATGTCTGTACGCTAATATTTTTAATTATATTAGCACTCTATGAATAATTAGTTTTGATTATCACACATTTAAAGGATCTGTATAATAAAACAAATACCTATTGTTTAAATTAGGTTGTTTGTGTTTTTTCTACTTTCATTTTTTTGTTAATTGTTTTCATATCACAATCTGTATTAAAAAAAAATAAAAAATTGAGCAGGCTATAACCAATACCTGTTTTATACAAAAGACTTTTCAGAAGTCTCATTATCATCACATACAGGATTACAATTACAGCTAACACCACTCTACAAAGGCTGATAACACCTCATCAACCAATCACAATTGGCGATGTTACAGCTCACCTTTTCCCACTCCCTTCACAATGACTTTTGTACACGCTCATTAGATGCTTCAATACAAATCATAGGGTCTCAATTTGTTTATTGCTGCTAATGTACATGTGCATTTCCTGTACGAACAGGAAGTATGAGTCTAGAAGATCCCCCATGGCCAGTGTGAGAATTGCAAGCTTTCTATATATATATTTTTTTTAATACTGAATGTGATATGAAAATGAAAATACCAAAATTTGAAAGAAAAAAAATACATTTAACATAAACATAAAAACCTTATTTAAACAGTACATCATTTTCTGATGAGTCAAAATTTTGTTGAAAATTTTGTTTTAAGAATTTAAAAATTGGAAAACTGAATCCTAATACCCCAATTAACAGTAAAGGTAGTGACGGATGTTTTTTTCTGTGCCATAATATTCACGACTACAAGATTAAGCTATGATACATAGACCCCAAATAAGTCAATAATTCAGTTATTGATTTCCAACAGTCATTTTTTGGTGAATTAAATAAATTTTAAATTGGTGGTTAAGCAGGAATATTTTATTTTCTGTCCAAAATCACTTTAAATGGAGAATAAGATGGGAAGAGATAAAATAGTTTGAGTCCGTTGCGGCAACAATTTTTTTAAAAGTCACTACAATGTAACATCGGAAGTATTTTTTGTTTTTAGAAAAAAATCCTAATACAGTCAGTAGCCTTTATAACACTTCTTCTTGATGGTCATTGTTCTTCCTGTCCTCACTTACGTTCTGGAGAACAGATCCAGGAGACAGGCAGCTGAAAAGAGATTCCTGTAGTAAGTTATTACGAATTGGAGCTAAAGGTCTTTTTGGCAATAGGCCTTCATCACAGCTGCTGCTTCAAAGTTCAGGGAAAATTCCAATTGTTGCACCAAAGGCAAAAAAAAGTAGACAAAATGTTGAAGATATAATCAAAGTAATAAATATTAGTTTCTAAATTGCTCATACTAAGCAACTTAATTAAAGCATATGTATTAATAATGTTACATTTTAAAGGGGCAGTCCCATATATTTTTTTAACTAAATATTAAAACAATTTTGAATATAAACATAGATTAAAATTATGTATTAGGGGTAAAAAAAAATCTGTATTATACAATAAATTAAGCAAGATATTACATAATGAAATATTACATAAAAATGGATAAGAAGAAAATATTTAGTACATTATTAATGTAAAGTAACAAAAAAAAGTAAAAGAAAAGCCGAAATGTTTTTGTAAATTAGAATAAACTTAAGTGGTCAACAATTGAAAAAAAAAACATGTATTTCATTTGGGAAGGGTCTGCCCCTTTATTGTACAAAAACATATATAAATTACTTAAGGCTAAGGCAACAAAAAAATTGCAAATGCCATGCTTCCCACCGCAACTAGTGAATGTGGTCATGCAGAAATTCGGCATGGTTGGACTTTTGCCATCTCTTCGGTCAAATGGTGGAATGCGCACCATTATTAGTTGCAATGAAGAAGCTAGACATTGGGATTTTATGTTGTGTGACTTCTAATCGACATGTAGTCCTAGCCTAATACAACTCGGAGTTTTGACACAATGAAGCAGGAGACAGTGAATCAAAGTTTACGAGTGTTTTAAATCCAAATTTTGGGTGCTACAACCAAGGCTAAAAAATATATTTTAAAAAAATATGTATTTTCTTTTTGCAACCTATATTTTTTTCTAACATTTTTTTTTAAGTGAAATTGTAAAGAAAATTATTGCAAAGGAAATGTAGAATCAGAAAATGACCTACTGTTAAAATCAAATATTTTAGGTTAAAAAAATGGCAATTTTTTAAATCATATCACAATTTGCATTAATAATCAAAATTATGAATTTTGCAATTTTTCAAATTGCCCATTGGGGCTATCTTAAGCTCATACTTCCTGAGGCTCTTCAGCAGTCTCATTATCATCACAGGCAGGATTACAATGATTACAGCTGATGACTAGAATAGCCTCAATGTTTAGTGTAAGAATTCTCATTTTTTTTAAATACAGATAGAGATATGAAAAAAAACAATTAAAAAAATAATACATTTAACATAAACAACAGACTTAAACAGCCGGTCATTTTCTGAAGACCCATTAAAAATATATTTGAAATTAACTTGTTAACCAAAGTAAAATCCATGCATGCACCTTAATCTTGGCATATAATTACATGTAAAATATATCTAAATAGTCATGTTAAATTATTAATTATTTTTTAATACAGTTATTTTTTTTAAATATTTTTATTAAGGTAATTTTTTGTTATATTTTCACTTTTTTTTACTCTTCTTGTATCAACCATCAACTTGATATCATAGACTGAGAGGCTCAAAAACAAAATCGATAATTTTTCTTAAAAATTTAAAATTGCTATATCAAGAGTAACAAAAAGTTTATTCACTTTTTCATGCTAATCTTTGTACCTTTTATTAAAACTTTGTTCATAATTTCAACACAGCTTTTATATTGCTTTTTTTATATAGATATATAAATGTAGCTACAAATTTTATATGGAATAATTTCTATTACAAAATGCTCCAAATAAAATAATTTAATAATAGCATAATAATTATAATAATAACAAGAATAATACAGTTTATTACTATATATTAATAAAAAAATAATATAAATTATAATCTTCTAACCCTCCCCTCCCTCAAATAATAAAAAAATAGACAAATGGAAAATTAAAATACTGCATGATGGAATGTATTATGGGATCACTTCAAAAGTCAACCATTAAGTTCAACCACATTAATTTCGGCTTGGTTGTGTTGATCCATCGAAAGCATAAGTCATAATAATTAGGTTTGTTGGAAAAAGGACATCCAATTTATATGTGTATCCAATGTGAATAATTACAATAGACATGCAGATATTCCTAATAATGAACAATTATTATCAGATATTTATGGGAGAATTTCTGAAAAAAAATCTGAAAATTCTTCTTTTTAATTAAAAAAAAATATTGGCAACAGCTATTTCAGTTTAATGGATGAGTTGAGCCATCCAAGAGTAAAGAAGCCCCAATCAACCAACGTTCTTGAATTGATATACCATTAATTTGGATCCAAAATTGGTCATTCTCTGTGCACTATCTTGACACTCAAAAAGAGTATTCACATATCAACCGGAAAACACTTCGCCAACAATGCCAAAAATCGAAAACCAATGGTGCGACACCTTAGGGCATATGTTATTTTCAGGATTTAGAGGTATCTAAGTTTCGGCATATATATATATTAATTTCTCCCTTAATGGTGGCAGGAAGGAAGTAAGAATTCTATAATTTACCGCTAGGAACTAAAGGTGTATTAAAAATTAAAGTCCGATAGCCTCCTAGGAAAATATGTAGAAATGTCAATACATTTTCGAATAGGTGACCTAAAAAGGTGTAAAAATACCTTAGATAAATATAGATAAATAAGTGGGGGTAAAGTGCTAGAGAAGTGAAATACATTGTGGTTGGTGTTTTTTGTTTTTAGAGCAAAAGGGTGCACTCAAGCAATTCTTCATATTAAATCGGAATGTTTGGTGCTTTCCTACAGTCTACTGGTTACCAAAAAATGTGCAAATTCGATCACAAGATTTGACCCACGATTACTATCTTACACCCATTTTGAAATACCCTATTAGGAAATTCTGAGCTAATAGAGGGGTTTTCCCCATTTGAGACCTTTATCAAGGAGGCTATCAAGATTGTCTCTCATTTTGAAGGGCCTAGGCATCTACTGGTTTTTATAGGCATCGTGTAATGCTTTAATTCTTCTGTAGTGGCGCTGCAGGAGAATTGAACATTAGAATGGGTGCGGGATGGGACTTAATGCCTGGACACCTTGTGATTAAGTTATTTTTGTTGGACTCTTCCAACAAAACGAGACTGTACAATGTGGACGACTTCTTACAGGTCCAATTACCGCACGGTTATTAACTTTTCCAGACCAATTGGATTTCAACCTGAGAAGAACTACAAACTGACCTCAGAGAGTGGAAGGAACCAAAGTGTTTATAATTCTGAAATTCTATTGTTCGGCCATTATTGGGTATGATGAGTTATCATTTAAAGATGAAATTTCTCTTTAATGACTTGGTAATTAGGCAAATCATTTTAAGTGTTTAAGGCTGGACATAAACTTTAGAAAGCATTGTATTACTGTTTCCGATTCACCCAAATACATGAACACTTGCATGTATTTTGAATAGAGTTGAGCAAGAAGAATTGCAGGACCATGGTCCAGCAGCCAAGTCGTTAATCCATGGTTGCCGGATGAGAGACCAATGAGCCTCCTCCTACCTGCCAGTAACCTCGGCTCCTCTTTTGATTAGTTAACCTGGCTTGATGTCGCACCTCAACGATGGTATTGTGCTATACCAACTAATCAAATGAGGAGCAGGGCACCCTGGCAGGTAGGAGGAGGATCGCAGCCTCAGGTTTGGGGGAAACATCGATAGTCTCTGGTACAACTCCAGAGCCTGTCAAACTCCTCCTACCTGCTGGTATCCCCAGCTCCTCTTCTGATTAGCCTTGCTTGATGTCGCGCCTCAATGAACACATCGCGCCACGCCAACTAATCAAAAGAGGACCAGGGCACCCTGGTAGGTAGGAGGTTCGCATGGCTATGGTCTGGCAGCCACATCTGTAGTCTCTGGTACCACTCCAGAGTACACCAAATTTCCTCTAACCTGCTGGTATCCCCAGCTCCTCTTCTTATTAGTCAGCTTGGCATTTTATCACGCCTCAACGATGATGTCACGCCAGGTCAACTAATCAGCAGAGGAGCCAAAAAGGTATGATCCGGTGGTAGGATCCAGAGACCATGGACTACCAACAGGAACACTAGCCCATTTCCCTACAAATTTTTTGCTTAACTCTAATTTTGAACTAGAGAGGATAATAAGCCACTGACAGAAGCCTCTAGTGGCAACTTATGTCCCCTGAGAACAAAATGATTGGTCATGTTGAACTTCAACTGCTTGATTCTTTTCTAGCCAACGTCTGCTATTGGGGGAGATTCTGGAGGCCACCATACTAAATAAGATGTTTGACCAGTCCAGCCGAAATTAGACGTATGGGAGCCACATATGTATTGGCAGCTTTACTTTTTAGGATTTTTTTATTATCAGTTATGCACCATCAGGACCTTCTTCCGGCCTAAAATACAACTTTAATCGCTAAGTTCTTCAGAAAATTTTAACAAATGTAAGTAGTCACAGTGTTCTAACATGTAACGGTTAGGAAGACACCGCATATAAGGCCACTTAGAAAGCAAACTAAATGAAAATGAACAGACAATGTGCTTAACAACCCATATTTCCAAGACCAGCTCCAAAAATCTAGAATGTTTTACCTTTTGTGCTCTCAAAAAATTACAGTGATCCCTACGGTCCCTACATTTCTACTTGGCCAATGTTAAATAAAAAAAATAAATAAATAAATTAAGAATTATGTTATGGTCAATTGCACAGAATATCCACAAATATACAATTTGCAATCTACCCTGGAACCATAAAAATGTAAAAAAAAATTTTTGTCTGACCCGTCTCTTTCAAGATGAGAATAACAGAACAGAAGTAATTAGTTTGAGTCGGGACTAAATAATCTTTCAGGGAGGTCAGTGTGGTCGGTGTAACGGGGTGGTATTAGAGACCTTGGGGTGAAGACCCTTGATTGGTGAAGCCTTGATTCAGTGAATGGATAGTTAGTTTGTTGTGGCGGCAGGTATCGGGGGGAATACTCAGCAAGTAGAATGTGGTTACCTTTTTGCCTGGAACATAGAGCTGTGGAAGTTAAAGAGTGAGGGTCTCTGTTGCTGGGTGGTGATGATGAAGAAGATGAAGCTGTAAAACTGAAGAGATTTTTCTGTAGTCGGGAGCTAGAAGATTCCGGACTGTGTGTAAAACTTTGGCTGGAAGCCTGCAGCGGAGAGAAGCATTGTGTATTAAGTTGCCCTGTGCTCCTCGAAGCTGACAGCTGGTGGAAGAGTAGTGCAGAAGGCTTTTCGGGACTGGAGTTGGCTGATGAGGAAGTTCCCGCTGGGACCCTGAGTGGTGGCCTGTCGTACGTTGCTTGGAATGGGAACTTGGTGCAATACGTGTGAAGCGGGTTTCTTGCAACTGGAGCTGGGAACTGCTGCAAAGACAGCAAACGTGTTACGTTGGTGGACGGTTGACGTTCTGCTCAAAGCTTAACTTCAGCTACCTGACGCCTGAACTTGGGGGTTGCTGGAAATCAATGATGCTTTTCCTTGTCCCTTCATCTTGTGGCTGCTGAGCTGTTAAGTGTAGATGTAGACTGTACCCTAAAATCTTGAAAATTTCATGGATCACACCAGGTACCAATAGATTCCTTGGTGTTCCCATACAGAAAGAGAATTCAATACTCTCTGGCCAATCAAGATTCTCTACACTAGAAAAAAAAAACTCCTTACATCTATGAAACTGACCTCCATGATGTACGGGGGACCGTTATAATGTCTAAGGGGTTTAAAAATATATATTTTCTTAAAAACACCAGCACACAAAATAAAAAGTTGGCTTTGGGTGTCTGTGGACATTAGAGTAAAGTCTGCTATAATGAACCTTTTTGTGAGACTCCTACTTTTAAAAATTTGTACCAATCTTGGCTTGGTGGCTCTCAAAAGTAGAAAATGAATCAATATTTGAACAAATTATAAAGGATATAGACACTATTAGGGGCTTTTTTTGTCTAAAAATTATTTTGGAAATTGGGTTTCTCTAAAAAATTTAGCACGAAACACAATTGCAAAAATTATTCTTAGCCAAAGGTTCATGCATACAAGTTAAAAAATTGCCCCTGAAGGTGCCCATATTCTTCAAAGCCTATATTCTGCAGGCCAGTTTATTGTTGTGACACTCCAGGGGCCAACATCAAAGGATGTTAAAACATGATATGTTCTTGGAGGGGTTGTGGGCTACAAAAATAGTCTACGAGGAGTCATACTTTTCTCTAAAGTCTAAACTTTTTGGCAGAATTGCTAAAAACAAATACAAACAGATAAGTAAAAGTTAGGTGCTTATCATAACAGGAAAACATATTTTTGGGAACGAGGGTAAGGGACAAGCACTCAATCACATTATAACTCATATTAGTGGAAATAAAAATGTTCAAGGTTAGTGGGTCCTGGGATTTTAGAAACTATGCTAATGCCCCAATGGCCAAAATCTTTCGAAACATATGGATAAACCATCTCGACTTGAAAGAAAATTTACATGTAAAAGTACAGTTATAAACATGTTATTGATTAAGCAAAGCATTGCGCTTACCACTAAATCTTCTAAATCTGGACCACCAGAATATATCAATGACCAATATTGTTTAATCCGTTGAAAATGCAGTAAAAATTCTTTGTAAAATTGATAAAAATTGGGCCCCTTCCCGGAGCTGCTTGACATCACCACAATCCTAACCACTCGTGATGAAAGATCCTGGTACTAACATTTAATTTTTATGGCTTTAGGGCCATCATAGGTTCTCATTATCCATTAAAATATGGTTGAGACTATCCTGTAATGAGAACACACTCCCCTATCTGGCACATTTACCTTTTACGAAGAAAAAAATGATTGTGGCTCAGATATATTATCATTTCAAAGCCATTCACATATTAGTCTGACAACCTAAGGCAATGTTCACACCACATGATCCAAAAGTATATACCCAACAATAATAATAATGGGCACCAGGTATGCCAATAGTGCATACGCGGAATATACTTCAGTATATCATTATTTTACTGGATTGAATAGTGTACTTGGCTACTCTTTTCTACATTTTGCAGTTGAACTTTTTTTTAACAGGGCAATCAACGATGTAGATGGATAAGGAAAATGGAGAAAGTACATGTATAAGTGTTTGTACCTTTCTCTGACTTACAGAAGGATGTTTTATCTCTAGGAATGTTTTAGAATGGGGTCGGAGCCCATCTGGATGTCTCTTTGGCCTCTGTTCAAGGCTCCCTTCCTCACAGATAGCCAGGAGAGTCTCCAGGGGCCAAGTATTTTCTTTATTTCACATTAGATGGCCATTAGATGACTTTAGGCCGAATGATCGTTCAACCGATGGCCATCTCAGCCAACTCATTCGGCCGAGCGCTCCAGTGTTTTCTATGAGAAAGCTTCCGACTGACACATCGGCTGGTAGCTTATCTCAGGGTAAACAATGTGATCGGCAGTCCAAAATCGGACATGCCTGATCGACATCACTCCTGGCCATCAATTGGCCAGCGCCCCCATACACATTAGATCATCGGCTGAACCCACCGGTTTCAGCCGATAGTTAGGTCAATATAAGTCTAATGTGTGTGACCAGCTTAACTCTTTGGTTATACTCCCAATTCTAGATAAATTGCTTCCGTACAAGAGACTCATTAGATGCTTTTTATATCATTGCAACTGTACAGTAGAATACGTCAAGGCTGTATGCTTGGCCTCATGGGCCTTTATTGGTGTATTTGGCAAATGTCAACCACAAACATGGTATGGAAGCGACCTAAAACATTTACTAACATTGCCCACTTCCCAATAAACATGTGTATTAGTTTAAAGGGAGTGTTTCAACTTCCAAATGCCTTTTAGACTAACTAAACAGTGATATAGGGGTCTTCACCCCTATAAAAACCATCATAGCAATGTAATGTGATGGACAAAGCTCATGCCTAGAGAAAACACCGTCCCGGGTGTATGCATGTGCACTGACATTGGCTGTGCCCGGCCGTGGGCGCAAAAAGTAGATAGGTGCATTCTCCTACCTGGCTGTCTGTGGGCGCCGCTCGCTGTACAAGTGGTATTGGCAAAGAGGAATCAGGAAGGAGATTGCACCAAGCCACTGTGCGTATGCTCCCAGCCAGCACGGCCGGTATCAGTGGGCATGCGCACACACCAACGGCAGCGTTCAGTCTAGGAGCGAGGACATCTCAAGCTAGGGCAGTCTCCAAGATGCAAATTGATAGGGCATGTCATGGGTGCACTGAGGCCCCCTCATTTGCATGTGGATTAAAAGTTGTTTTCACAAGCACTGGTCCTGGACCAAGTATAGTACTAGGATGATTTTTTATAGGTGTGAAGTCCCCTATATCATTGTAGAGTTAGTCTAAAAAGAATTTTGGGGGTGATAGATTTCCTTTAAATATGTAGGAGAATTTTTGTAACTGGATGGATCTACAATATAGTGCTTCAGTAATATTCAAACAATTCCAATTATACTGATTGGCATTACTTTTAGGAATTGCTCTTAAAAAGTATTATTTCATTAAAAACCTGAACAACTGTTAAAAGCTGTCCTGAAGTAACTGGCAGTCTAAGTCTCATTTTTTGCTTCTATTTGTTCCATATATGCTGCTGTAAACTTTTGAGTGAATCAGTCTCCTTCCCACTCTGGCAGCTCACAATATATCTCATTCATGCTTTCACTGAAGAAGAAGTCTTCTTAGCTTATCTGGTCTCCTGGAAGCAGGCACTAGACAAAATCAGTCTCCTTCCCCCTCTTGCAAGTGACAATATAGTTCCTTTTTATTTTCTCTTAAGAAGAAGTCTTCTTTGCTAATCTGTGCTGCTGGGTGCAGGCACTACACAGAATCACTCTCCTTCCCCCTCTGGTAGCTGACAACATAGTTTCTTCTTATTTTACCTGAATAAGATATCTTCTTAGCTTAACTGTGTTGTTAGGGGAGATAGTAGACATAATCAGTTTCCTTTCCCCCTCTGATATTTAATGGTGGGACAACCCCAATAAAAGACCCCTTAACTGTTAAATAATTCATAAAAGATGTTATTTTGATTGCATACTCCCATGTAGTTAGATACAAACCATGTGTATATATTGTAATGGCATGTAAAGTAAAATAGTAAAATGATTCAACATCGAGGCAGATGAACAACATGTTGATGTTCTGTGCAATGATCTTTCATATTTTGTCCAAGTAGAAATAATTAAGAGTGAGTAATGTAAGCTACACTGGAGGCAGCCATTTGTATTCCAAACAAAGTCTTGAACGGGATTTGATATGACCAAATCAATATAGCCTTTAGTCCCCATAAGACTTGACAATTTAAAGAGCCATTGAAACCGCGTTAATACCCAATGCTTGCACCAACACCCAAGGAACTTGGCAGAGACACGTGGTCTGGACGACATACAAAACATTTGTGAGAATACATTAGACTATCAAATTATATTTAGGGCCCATCACAGATAAATGATGCATGTTCCAGATGGTAGAAGATGGTTTATTTCTATGAATAAACTTATATTAGTCCATGTCTAATGTAGTTTGAAGATGTACTTTCTTATTTTTTCCCCCTTTCTTTGTCAAAAGACAAGTTTTCAAATTTGTACTATGTATTAATTGTTCACATCTCCATGTGTCACATGAATTACATGGAGTAAACCGCCACTGAATTCATGGAGCGGTAAAGCCTGGAATGAACCTGCTCAAGTTGGAGTTGGGATGGATACATAGATGATGTTCCTCAATACATGTATTCCCCATCTTCCTCCTCGTGATCCTTGCCAAGGGGGTTGTATTTGATACATAGATGATGTTCCTCAATCCATGTATTGCCTATATATGTGAATTATATTGAGTAGACATGAATTATATTGAGTAGACCATCACCGACATCACGGAGTGGTGAAGGCTGACATGAACCTTGTCACAGAAGATGTGTTTGACACATAGATAATGTTTCTCAATTTATGTATTTCTTATCTTTATGTGTTCGTGTCACATGAATTAAATTGAGCAGACCACTAACAATATCACCGAGCAGTGAAGCCTGGCATAAACCATGTCAAGTTGGCTTGATACATAGACGATGTTTCTCAATCCATGTATTTTCTATCTTCATGTGTTTCTGTAATTTAGATTGCTTTGACAAATGTACCACAAAATACAAAATGGATAGAGTACGACTGGCTTGAGTTTTTCGAAATTGGAGTTTAGTTAATATATCGATGACATTTTTCATGTATACCATGTCCACATGTCATTGCGTCACATGAATTACATTGAGAAGAACAACACCAAAATCATGGAGTGGTAAAGCTTGGCATGAACCTTGTCAAGGAAGTTGTGTTTGATAGATAAAAGATGTTTTTCAATCCATGTATTCCTTATCTTTATGTGTTTGTGTCACATGAATGACATTGAGTAGACCACTACCAACATCAACGAGTGGTAAAGCCTGACATGAACCTTGTGTGGCTTGATACATAGACGATGTTTCTCAATCCTTGTATTTTCAATCCTCATATGATTGTTTCACCACCAAATACATGGCATAAGAAATATTTGTACAAATCTTTTTAAAATTTGTGTGAGCTTGTGACAAAGTCAACATTACTAATCTATGTCTTCTCTATCTCCGTGGGTTTGTGAAATTTAGATTATTATAAGTAGTCCACCACAACATACAAAATGGAGATGGTACGACTGACATGGTCTTTTCAAAGTTGGTGTTGAGTCTGATATATCGATGACATTTTTCATGTATTCCATGTCCACATGTCATTCATTATGTCCCATGACTTACATTGAGAAGACAGCCACCAAAAACATGCAGTAGGGAAGGCTGGCATGAACTGTGTAAAAGTGTAGTTGGGTTTGATACATTGACGATGTTTTTCAATCCATGTAATCATCATCTCAATGTGTTTGTGCCACTTAAACTACAGTTAGTAAGTCACCAATAAAAAGATGTTGTGAAGACGACTGGCCTGAGGTTAACAAATTATCAAATTAAGTATCAACATTTTTCATGTACTCCATGTCCACATTTTTTTGTGTCACATGAATTACATTGATGAGACCACCACAAAAACAGAGAGTGAAGAAGTCTATTCTCTATCTCCATGTGTTGGTGTCATTTGGATTACTCTAAGTAGTCCACCACAAAATATAGAATTGGTTGGGGTAAGCCTGTCGTGAGCTTTTCAAAGTTGGTTTTAGGTTTGTTATATCAATGATATTTTCTTTGTATTCCAGGTTCATACATTCTTATGTCACACAAATTTAATGGAAAAGATCACCAGCAAAAACATGGAGTGAAGAAGTCTGGCATGAACCTTGTAAAACTGAAGTTGGGTTGTTACATTGACAATATTTAGCAATCAATATTTTTTCAGGATAAGTACATTATCAGCAATAGACTGTCTCAGATTTTATCTTTTATGTGGAAGCATCTAATGAGCGTGTGCAAAGGTTCAGGTGAAGTTAAGGGGAGCAGCGTCATCTGTGACATCGGCTACTGTGAATAGTAGATCCGGTATTGTAACTTATGTATATAGGTATTATCTGGCACTTTAATCATGTCTGTGATGATAATGGGACTGATGAAAAGTCTTATGTAAAGAACAGGAAGTATGACTCTAAAATAGCCCCACTGTAAAAATGTAAACATTTTATAATTTGTATTATTATTATTTTTTAATACAGATCCTGATATGAAAACATTTAACGCAAAAACCTAATCTAAATAGCTTCCCTTTAAGTAGTCCAACACAAAATACATAGGATAGGGTAGGCATGATCTTTTAAAAAATGGAGTGGCGTTTGATATATCGATGATATACTCCATGTGTAGTTGGTGATGGGTTTGATATGTCTCATATTATTGAGTAATCCACCACCAAACATATGAAGTGGGGAAGTACTGCATGGATTTTTTCAAGTTACTTGATATAACAACAATGTACAAGGTGTGAAAAAGTGTTTGCCCCCTTCCTGATTTCTTATTCTTTTGCATGTTTGTCACCCTTAAATGTTTCAGATCACAAAACAAATTTAAATATTATACAAAGATAACACAAATAAACACAAAATGCAGTTTTTAAATGAAGGTCTTTATTATTAAGGGAAAAAGAAATCCAAATCTACAGGGCCCTGTGTGAAAAAGTAATTGCCCCCCATCCTTGAAAACATAAAATTAACTGTGGTTTATCACATCTTTGGGAAGCTGAGTTCACTTTACCTAGCCACACACAGGCCTTATTACTGCCACACCTGTTATCAATCAAGAAATCACTTAAATAAGACCTGTCTGACAGAGTGAAGTAGACCAAAAGATCCTCAAAAGCTAGACATCATGCTGCGATCCAAAGAAATCCAGGAACAAATGAGAAACAAAGTAATTGAGATATATCAGTCTGTAAAAGGTTATAAAGCCATTTCTAAAGCTTTGGAGCTCCAGCGAACCACAGTGAGAGCCATTATCCACAAATGGAGAAAACATGGAACAGTAGTGAACCTTCCAAGGAGTGGCCGGCTGACCAAAAGTACCCCAAGAGTGCAGCGACGACTCATCCAAGAGGTCACAAAAGACCCCACAACAACATCCAAAGAACTGCAGGCCTCACTTGCCACAGTTAAGGTCAGTGTTCATGACTCCAACATAAGTAAGAGACTGGGCAAAAATGGAATGCATGGCAGACAAAAACCACTGCTGAGCAAAAAGAACATAAAGGCTTGTCTCCGTTTTGCCAGAAAACATCTTGATGATTGCCAAGACTTTTGGGAGAATACTCTGTGGACTGACAAGAAAAAAGTTGAACTTTTTGGAAGGTTTATGTCCCATTAGATCTGGCTTAGAAGTAACAGAGCATTTCAGAAAAGGAAACATCATACCAACAGTAAAATATGGTGGTGGTAGTGTGATGGTCTGGGGTTGTTTTGCTGCTTCAGGACCCGGTAGACTGGCTGTGGTAAATGGAACCATGAATTCTGCTGTCTACCAAGAAATCCAGGCGGAGAATGTCAGGACATCTGTTCGTGACCTCAAGCTGAAGCGCACTTGGGTTATGCAGCAGGACAATGATCAAAAACAAACCAGCAAGTCCACCTTTTAAGAAAAACAAAATGAAGTCTTTGGAGTGGACTAGTCAAAGTCCTGACCTTAATCCGATTGAGATGCTGTGGCATTACCTTAAAAAGGTGGTTCATGCTTGGAAACCCTCCAATGTGTCTGAATTGCAACTATTTTGCAAAGATGAATGGGCGAAAATTCCTCTAGAGTGTTGTAAAAGACTCATTGCCAGTTATCGCAAACGCTTGATTGCAGTTGCAGCTAAGGGCGGCCCAACCAGTTATTAGGAGTAGAGGGCAATCACTTTTTCACACAGGGCCCTGTAGGTTTGGATTTCTTTTTGCCTTTACAATAAAGACCTTCATTTAAAAACTGCATTTTATGTTTACTTGTGTTATCTTTGTCTAATATTTACATTTGTTTTGTGATCTGAAACATTAAAGTGTGTCAAACATGCAAAAGAATAAGAAATCGGGTAGGGGGAAAACACTTTTTAACACCACTGTATATGTGTTCGTGTTGGGAATTATTTTGAGTAGTCCTCCACCAAATACCAAACGTGGAACGTACAGTATGTTTTGTGGATGTTTATATCTGTTTGGGGGGTCTCCTGTCTCTGAGTGCACTTTACTAGCTAGAGCAGATACAATTCTGATGAATATGGCCCACCCATAAAAAAGATCAGCTGATCGCTTGCCCGGCATCCTTTAATGGTAAGACAAACCCTATCAACATAAGTAAATGTAGACCATGGAGGTCTACAGACTCTTCGTACATCTGCATATATATGGACATATCTTCCAGGTACAGCCCTTTAGACCTCAACTTGAGAACTGACGCAAGGCAAAATGTTTAGTAAAAAATTGTTGTGCTAATCTTTAATATCAGTATCTTGTAGAATCCTATGGTTTCCCAAGTTTTTCAAAGAGAGCTTTACAAAGTGTGTATTAAAAATGTACTATATATGTAGGTTTAATTGAAGACAAGACACAATAAAGGGGGCAAAAAAGATCTGGGTTACAGAAAACATTTTTTAACTATACAGAATCCTAATACATGATGTACTTCTCTACCTCTGTCTTCAGTGACCACTTCTGGCGCATTGGCACTGTGTAGTGAGTTGCGATAACAATAATAATTCCCAGTTTACGGTCTTATAATTTAAAAGTCAAGTATTCGCTGCACATGGGTGTAGTGCTAAGATGTTAATGGCCATCAGGAATCCATATTGGTAGCGTGTCTTTACAGAACCCTTTAAGAAATTTCACAGTAACAGTTCAGCTTGTTAGCCTTGTACTTTCTGTAATTTTCCCAACACCTGGACCGCATAGCTCTATTATCAATGTTTAATGAGAACGATGTATGTTTATATTCGTTAGCAATATTTGGTGAGAATATGCTGTGTTTATAGAATGGTAAAACATCTGGTACCAGGAGCCTTTGGCATGTTTCATCTCCAGTGATATATTTGATATATTTGTTTGGTGTTAATTGACATCTGAAGAGCTGGCCACTCAGAAGAAAGATACTATATCGAACAAATAGAACCTGTCAGAATTTGTGTAACATTAGTGAAGTTTTCAGCTAAGACAGAAGCCTGTTGACCTGTGGACTAAAGGGGGACGCCTTGACGTCGCAGTGTGGAGTCATCCCAGGACTTTTCTCTGTCTTCGCTGTTTTGCTTCTCGCGGCTGATGTTTCCCGAACAGATGATGTATGTTGCTCCTGGTGAAGTTTTTCCTGTATAGTGTGCGCAATATCACACTATTTCCTATTTTCTGTAATCATTTAATTATAATAAAAATGAAAAGCCTTCTTTAAAGCCGTATCCGAGCCCTTTAAATACTTGGCAAAACAATGGGTCGACATAAAATTTTTCTGCCTCGTCGGTTCGCATGACCCACATTTAGTGTCACAGTTTTTGACAACCGGTTGAGGCAGAAAATGAGAAAAAGGACATTTATTATTAAGGCTCTTGTTTTGCCTATGTTGACTATGTAGGGAACCAAAAATATCATTATAATTTTATCTGATTGTAATTTTTTTATAATAACACAAAAAAAAAATTTTAAGCTATAAAATTCTTCTTATCAATAAGGAAATTTGGAGCCATTATCTCTACTGTCCACGTGACGCATGGTGACACATGTATTCAGAATCAAACCCAGACTATCAAGCTAACGTTTCTCCATAATTCCATTAAATGTTCTGTACACCGGTCACTTATGCAAAACCAATAACTTCTCTAAAGTTAAAGGGAATGTATCATTGGAAAATGAACAATTGTTTAAATCAGATTTTTATGTATTTACGCAATTATATATATATATATATATATATATATATATTTTTTTTTTAAATTTTACTAAAGTTTTTTTTTCATATCACAATCTGTAAAATAACTTGAGAACTTGCAATTCTCACACCGGCCACCGGGGCTTTTTGAGACTCATACTTCCTGTTGTTTCAGGAAATGCACATCTACATTAGCAGCAATGAACAGACTCCTCCCCTATCTGTTTTACTAAAGTGTCTAAGCAGCGTGTGCAAAGGTCATTGTTAAGGGATGGGAAGGGGAGCTTTGTTGCTGCAGAATATGATTGGAGGTTGAGAACTCCAAACTTTTCAACTTGCGGACATTATTCCTCCTTGGCACAGGAGAGACAAATACACGGATACATTAATGCGCCTCTGGGTTTGCCCAGGAGACTTGTCTATTTAATGGAACCTGGGGTACAAACCATTTACATTCTATGGGTATAACTGACCATGAAACCAGTTTAGATTAGTTATAAAAAAAATTATATATTGTAAAGCGCGAGATGAAAAAATGACATATTGGTTATTGTGTTATTTTCCTGCTTCTCAGAAAAATTACACCCACGCTTCCCACTGCATAAGATTCCACAGAGACTGAAAGAATGATCTTAGGGAAGTATTATCCTTTGACGCTTCTCTTTCTCAGCTTATCATTGTTAAGGATATTAATATATTATCAAGATATACAAAAATTCTGTACCCCACCTGTGTTAGGTTCAGAGTCCTCACAAGACATTTCATGCTTACATGGACATTAATCTGTTTGTTCTGATTTCGCTAATGGAGTTTATTCCGCAGTTACAAATCACAGAATCATAAAAGGCGATGACCAATGCTTGAACCTTGAACCATAAAGGTAAAAATTGCAGCTTTCAGCAATGATCATAAGGATAAAGTGCCTTGGAAACACCCAAGAGGTTGGCTCGCGTGTGTCATTTCTCCGCGTGTACATGTATGTGTAGCACCCTGAGGATTCGGCTGCTACAGGGGTATTGCACCTCAACCCAGAGGTGTGATATTCCACTCCCGGGTAAGGATGGAGTGTGGAACTGAGCTCAGAAAGCTGCATGCACTACACACATCCCATTTCCGAGGAACAGACCAACGGTACTCCCACTTAGAAATGTGCAGGTACGACCGAGTCTGTTCCTGGCTGGAGTGGGAGGGGGGTGGTACATCCCAGTAGTGTAGGGGCAGATAGGGGGAGCAGCCTGGGTAAAGATAGGAGCTCATTGGGTGCTGGTCACCTGAGCTCACACATAGAGGGAGTATATAAGGTGGGCACCATCTAAGATCAGAGTCAGTCAGTCTGTGAGAGGTCAGTCAGTCTTTTGCAGAGTCAGAGGAAGAAAGCAGAAGAGCAGAGCAGCCCCAGAGCAAGAGTGAGAGAGGAGAGAAAGAAAGACCCAGAGGGGGAGACAGAAGGAACTCTGAGAACCCAAGTACAACCCTAGGGTGAAGAGTTGGCAACAGGGTACCGGATCCCAAACTGGTGGGGGCTAAAGCATACCTCAGCCAGAGACCGGAGGCCGTGGGCAGGATCTGCCACGGCCACCCACCACATCCACCCTGAAGGCAAACCACGTGTAGGGTCAGGGAACCCAAGGCCAAGGGTCTCCCAACAGAAGGCCCGAGGGAGCTGGACCTAGGTGGATCCCTGGTGGGGACGGCCAGAAGAAAGGACAAGAAGGAGGGCTCAGGGACACGCTCCGGACTTGCTTGGGGGTTGGCTGAATCCAGGACCTGGTGGACGCAGCACGGCTCGGGTGGTCACTCAAGGCCAGAGTGACCGGAACATCTGCAGTAAGTAAACACCCTGAACTGCACAACCCGACTCTGTCTTTAATTATCATCTACGCTGCACCACCACAACCCCCATCCTCTGCACCTGACCCCCTGAGGCCATACCCCTCCCGTTGGGGGTTATACTATCTAAAGCTGCACCAACACCATCAGCCTCAGCGGACCCTGCTGCAGCGGCGGCCGTAGTGACCGCAATCCAACGGGTGGCGTAGTCGACATAAAGAACTTTAGTAACATCAGTAAGGACTGCCACACACTGAGCTTGACACCCTGGGCACGGACCGGGTCACAGCCACTCGGAGACTACAACCCCCATCTGATCCGGCTCCGGGTATCCCCAACAACACTGGCCCAGGGGGCGCGTCAACTTTGGCGTAGTCGGCAGGATAACGTGCCCGCAACAACCGGGTACTGCGTGCCTGAAGAAAAGTACATCGTTACCTTAAAAAGAAGTCTCCTGCCGGTTCCGGAGGGTCCCCGCCATCGGGCCCCATCACAGGTCGTTTCCCGCCGGTTGTCCGCCATTTGCAGCTTTTTCCCGCCATCCATGGAGTTTCCCACCACTGGGAGACGATTCCCGCCATTTCCGAAGATTTCCCACCTTGGAAGAGCGGACGCCATTATGGGCGTGCCAGAGGGTGGCAAGAGACCACCTCCCATCGTGGGCCAGGTCGAAGAATGGCGCCAAAAGCGGAAACCGCGCCCACCAACAGAGACTGTGATGCTGGAAGTGTCCATCAGCGTAAGAGAACTGCCCCTGGAACTGACAATCACAAAGTTGCCCCGGGACCACCCTCAATGTGGGCGGAGACAGAAGAAGAGAACGAAGATGGGTGCAGCCTGGAGCAGTCTGGAGAGAGCGCACCCGGAGACAAGACGTCTGGAAGAGAGTCCAGAGAGAGCCTACCCGGAGATGGAGGGAGAGCCAGGCAGCACCGACCCAGTGGTCAGGAGCCTGATGCGGGCCGCCACTCCAGGCAGCACCGACCCAGTGGTCAGGAGCCTGTTGCCGGTCGCCACTCCAGAAAACCTGCTGGAGATTCTAGCACAGCTCCCCCGAGATCGGGCGTGTGCACAGACCGTGCTGGAGGGCCTCGCACGGAGGATGGCCCGGGTGCAGCGAGAGACGTTGGCGGAGTGGAGCCGTGAGATGGCCCAGCAGACAAGGACTCGTCAGCGGAGCACGCCACCCGAGACGAGGAGACAGATCGCCTCTGAGGATGGCGCAGGAGGACTGAAGGCCGGAGACGGCGCCGAGAAGGGAGCCGAACGAAAGGAGGCAGGTAAAGTGGACGTTTCTACCCCAAACCGGGAAACCGCGTACCTGCCCCAGCTCCCCGTCGCAGAGCCCGAAGTATCCCCTGCCGTGCCCGTCGCTGCAACGTCACCGCCGCAGACTAGGCCTCAAACGGGAGCCGCGACCCCTGTGACGTCACACGCCTCGACCCCGAGCGTGACCAAGCAGGAAGTACCACCAGCCTGGTCGCAAGGCCTAGTACCCCCGGGCGCCGCAATACCAACAGCGCCCCCTACCTCCGCGGAGCCACCGGCCTGGTCGCAGGGCCAAGTAGCCCAGGGCGCCGCCGTCCTTACGGTGCCCTTCACTTTCCAGGTGCCCCAGGCCTGGCCGCAAGGCCTGGGCAACCCGGGCGCCACCACCACCGCGCCCATAAAACCAAGAGTGCCGCATCTGGGAGAAGATCTGTTCGCCCAACATACGTGCCCGGATGGGCAGCCCTTTATATGGCCACCGGAGTTTCACCATCCCCGACTCCGGAAAGAGAGACCCCTAGACGAACCCCTGATTCCGGTTCCAAAGCCCGTAAAAAGGACCTCGCCCCCGCTAGAGGAGGCACAGTTTGAGTGGGACCCCACCGGAGAAGATCTCATGGGGTTCACTCAGGAGACCCGGGCAGCTGCAGCGGAGCGTGCAGAGTGCTGCCGGCAGCAGCTCGAGGTCTTCGAGAGGGAGCGGAGAGAGAGGCGGGTCCGGGAACAAAAAGCCCAAATAAAGAGCGCGGAGCAGAAGAGCCGGGCCAGGAGGAGTCCCCGTGCAGCTCATGGTCCCCCTTCCACCGGGACTGTGATCAAGTTCAATATGCAGCACGGGTGGGGCTTCATCCGAGATCACCGCACCCCAGGCGACGTCTTCGTGACAAGAAGAGACGTTGAGTCCCACCTACCGGAGGGACACAGAGGACGTGACCTGTATATAGGGGACGAGGTCACCTTCACCCGGCACAAGTGTGCCAAAGGACCCTACGCCCTCAATGTGCATCGCCTGACGGAGGAGGAGCTGCGGTGTGAGGAAGAGCAAGAGGACCCGGACGGGTCTGAAGCTAAAGGTAACCACAAAGAAAGAGCAGGAGGACGTCGTCGTTGAGTACAGCAGAGTAGAAGCTGTATATAGTTGCCCGTCGGGGCACAGTGAACCGTTGCTGCTATTATAGTCCCCGTTGGGACCAGAGAATTGAACTGTTACCCGTATTTCCCTTAATCCCTCTGACCGAGGACTGAGAGCGGTCATCCCTTTCCTAAATACCTGGCCGAGGACTGAGAGCGGCCATATCCCCTTGTATATAGTTGCGCTTCCTAAAGCGCCCCCTACCGGTTTTATAGGAAGACCATTTTTCTAGAGAAACTGTTGCACTTTTCCCGGGCACACGTTGCACAGTGTCCGGAGGAGGAGCTAGAAGCAAGAGAAGTCTACGAGAATGTTATTTATGAAAAAAAAGTTTTATTGCTGATATATATGTTTTATATGTTTTTATTATGTTGTTTATGCAAAAATTGTATGTTTTGGTGTTTTTATATCTTACAGCCCGAGGACGTGCTGTGATTTACCAGGGGGGAATGTAGCACCCTGAGGATTCGGCTGCTACAGGGGTATTGCACCTCAACCCAGAGGTGTGATATTCCACTCCCGGGTAAGGATGGAGTGTGGAACTGAGCTCAGAAAGCTGCATGCACTACACACATCCCATTTCCGAGGAACAGACCAACGGTACTCCCACTTAGAAATGTGCAGGTACGACCGAGTCTGTTCCTGGCTGGAGTGGGAGGGGGGTGGTACATCCCAGTAGTGTAGGGGCAGATAGGGGGAGCAGCCTGGGTAAAGATAGGAGCTCATTGGGTGCTGGTCACCTGAGCTCACACATAGAGGGAGTATATAAGGTGGGCACCATCTAAGATCAGAGTCAGTCAGTCTGTGAGAGGTCAGTCAGTCTTTTGCAGAGTCAGAGGAAGAAAGCAGAAGAGCAGAGCAGCCCCAGAGCAAGAGTGAGAGAGGAGAGAAAGAAAGACCCAGAGGGGGAGACAGAAGGAACTCTGAGAACCCAAGTACAACCCTAGGGTGAAGAGTTGGCAACAGGGTACCGGATCCCAAACTGGTGGGGGCTAAAGCATACCTCAGCCAGAGACCGGAGGCCGTGGGCAGGATCTGCCACGGCCACCCACCACATCCACCCTGAAGGCAAACCACGTGTAGGGTCAGGGAACCCAAGGCCAAGGGTCTCCCAACAGAAGGCCCGAGGGAGCTGGACCTAGGTGGATGCCTGGTGGGGACGGCCAGAAGAAAGGACAAGAAGGAGGGCTCAGGGACACGCTCCGGACTTGCTTGGGGGTTGGCTGAATCCAGGACCTGGTGGACGCAGCACGGCTCGGGTGGTCACTCAAGGCCGGAGTGACCGGAACATCTGCAGTAAGTAAACACCCTGAACTGCACAACCCGACTCTGTCTTTAATTATCATCTACGCTGCACCACCACAACCCCCATCCTCTGCACCTGACCCCCTGAGGCCATACCCCTCCCGTTGGGGGTTATACTATCTAAAGCTGCACCAACACCATCAGCCTCAGCGGACCCTGCTGCAGCGGCGGCCGTAGTGACCGCAATCCAACGGGTGGCGTAGTCGACATAAAGAACTTTAGTAACATCAGTAAGGACTGCCACACACTGAGCTTGACACCCTGGGCACGGACCGGGTCACAGCCACTCGGAGACTACAACCCCCATCTGATCCGGCTCCGGGTATCCCCAACAACACTGGCCCAGGGGGCGCGTCATATGTACCTCATATCACATTTCGCAGCAGACAATTAAGAGGATTGCACACCCCTAGAGTGTGCCTCCAAATCATCATTCCAATGTAAAAGGGGTAATGAGATACTCGAACAGTGGGATAATGATATGTCAAAACAATGGAGTAAGACGTTTGTGAAATATCATGATTACATAGCTCAAGCACGAAACGTGTCTAATTGTTGGATCTATTCACATGCCCCTATCGCAGCCAAAACTATGCCTTACTTTGTTACTCCCGTCCATGAAAAAGATTTAATAAGGCGAAGATGCTGGGATATGTTGTCCTTGGATTTAAACGAACGAGAGGACAAGTTCCAACCCCTTTAAATATCGAAGGAGGGCAACAGTGTAATAGACAGATCTTGTTCGGAAACACAACTTCATAGTTTTAACTGGTCTCCAGAATTCCTCTTTGTAGGGGGAGACACAGAAGAATGTGCGGAAAGGGGCGCAACATATCCTGATAAAGAAAGGAAGGAAGGGCAGCTGGGTGATGAGGCGGCTGAGATGTCAATAAGTATCAAGAATGATCCCGAGTGTCGGCCTTTACAATATTATAGATCAGTCACTATGAATTTAAATGATTCTTGGTGCCTCTATCCTTAAAGTACACCCTTAGTCACTATAGTAATGGCCTTTATTGAAGAATATCAATTCCAATTACCAAAGGGAATGTACATAGTGTGTGATAATAAAGCCTATAGACTATACATGACAAACTCTGGCCCTTGGGCCAAATCTGGCCCGCAGGGTGGTTTTATTTGGCCCGCGACACCAGGGCCACCATCCCTATATGGGGCTCATTATACTGTATGGAGGACTATGTAGTGCCCATTATACTGTACGGAGGACTATGTGGGGCCATTATACTGTATGCAGGACTATGTGGGGCCCATTATACTGTACGGAGGACTATGTGGGGCCATTATACTGTATGCAGGACTATGTGGGGCACATTATACTGTATGGAAGACAATGTGGGGCCCATTATTCTGTATGGAGGACTATGTGGGGCCCATTATACTGCATGGAGGACTATGTGGGGCCCATTATACTGCATGGATGACTATGTGGGGCCATTATACTGTATGGAGGACTATGTGGGGCCATTATTCTGTATGGAGGACTATGTGGGGCCCATTATACTGTACGGAGGACTATGTGGGGCCATTATACTGTATGCAGGACTATGTGGGGCACATTATACTGTACGGAAGACAATGTGGGGCCCATTATTCTGTATGGAGGACTATGTGGGCCCATTATACTGTATGGAGGACTATGTGGGGCCCATTATACTGCATGGATGACTATGTGGGGCCCATTATTCTGTATGGAGGACTATGTGGGGCCCATTATACTGTATGGAGGACTATGTGGGGCCATTATACTGTATGGAGGACTATGTGGGGACCATTATACTGTATGGAGGACTAGGTGGACCCATTATTCTGTATGGAGGACTATGTGGGGCCCATTATTCTGTATGGAAGACTATGTGGGCCCATTATACTGTATGGAGGACTATGTGGAGCCATTATTCTGTATGGAGGACTATGTGGGGGCCATTATACTGTATGGAGGACTATGTGGGGGCCATTATTCTGTATGGAGGACTATGTGGGGCTATTATTCGGTATGGAGGACTATGTGGTGCCCAAAACACTGTATGGAGGACTATGTGGGGCCATTATACTGTATGGAGGACTATGTGGGGACCATTATACTGTATGCAGGACTATGTGGGGCCCATTATTCTGTATGGAAGACTATGTGGGGCCCATTATACTGTATGGAGGACTATGCGGGACCATTATACTGTATGGAGGACTATGTGGGGCCCATTATACTGTATGGAGGACTATGTGGGGCCCATTATTCTGTATGGAGGACTATGTGGGCCCATTATTCTGTATGGAGGACTATGTGAGGCCCATTATTCTGTATGGAGGACTATGTGGGGCCCATTATTCTGTATGGAGGACTATGTGGGGCCCATTATACTGTATGGAGGACTATGTGGGGCCCATTATTCTGTATGGAGGACTATGTGGGGCCCATTATTCTGTATGGAGGACTATGTGGGGCCCATTATACTGTATGGAGGACTATGTGGGGCCCATTATTTTGTATGGAGGACCATGTGGGGCCAATTATTATGTATGGAGGACTATGTGGGGCCTATTATACCGCATGGAGGACTATGTGGGGCCCATTATTTTGTATGGAGGACCATGTGGGGCCCATTATACTGTATGGAGGACTATGTGGGGCCCATTATTTTGTATGGAGGACCATGTGGGGCCAATTATTATGTATGGAGGACTATGTGGGGCCCATTATTCTGTATGGAGGACTATGTGGGGCCAATTATTCTGTATGGAGGACTATGTGGGGCCCATTATAGTGTATGGAGGACTATGTGGGGCCATTATTTTGTATGGAGGACTATGTGGGGCCCATTATTCTGTATGGAGGACTATGTGGGGCCCATTATTCTGTATGGAGGACTATGTGGGGCCCATTATTCTGTATGGAGGACTATGTGGGGCCCATTATACTGTATGGAGGACTATGTGGGGCCCATTATTCTGTATGGAGGACCATGTGGGGCCCATTATTCTGTATGGAGGACCATGTGGGGCCAATTATTATGTATGGAGGACTATGTGGGGCCTATTATACCGTATGGAGGACTATGTGGGGCCCATTATTCTGTATGGAGGACTATGTGGGGCCCATTATACTGTATGCAGGACTATGTGGGGCCATTATTTTGTATGGAGGACTATGTGGGGCCCATTATGCTGTATGGAGGACTATGTGGGGCCCATTATACTGTATGCAGGACTATGTGGGGCCCATTATTCTGTATAGAGGACTATGTGGAGCCCATTATACTATATGGAGTACTACGTGGGGCCCAGTATTCTGTATGGAGGACTATGTGAGGCCATTATGCTGTATGGAGGACTATGTGGGGCCATTATTCTGTATGGAGGACTATGTGGTGCCATTATACTGTATGGAGGACTATGCGGGGCCCCTTATTCTGTATGGAGGACTATGTGGGGCCCATTATACTGTATGGAGGACTATGTGGGCCATTATTCTGTTTGGGAGACTATGTGGGGCCATTATTCTGTATGGAGGACTATGTGGGGCTCATTATTCTGTATGGAGGACTATGTGCAGCCCATTATTCTGTATGGAGGACTATGTAGGGCCCATTATTCTGTATGGAGGACTATGTGGGGCCCATTATTCTGTATGGAAAACTATGTGCAGCCCATTATTCTGTATGGAGGATTATGTGGGGCCCAATATACTCTATACTGGTTGGCCCTCGACTTTGTCTAAGTTTTTCATTTTGGCCCTCTGTGTGTTTTGAGTTTCACATCCCTGATATAGATCCTACTGTACTATACATAGGGTGGCACGGTGGCGCAGTGGTTTGCACTGCAGCCTTGCAGCACTGGGGTCCTGGGTTCAAATCCCACCAAGGACAACATCTGTAAGGAGTTTGTATGTTCTCCCCATGTTTGCGTGGGTTTCCTCCAGGTTCCTCCCACACTCCAAAGACATACTGATAGGGAATCTAGATTGTGATCCCCGATGGGGACAGCAACAATAATGTATGTAAAGTGCTGCGGAATATGTTAGCACTATATAAAAATAAAGATTATTATTATTATTACAGGACTCATGCAAGTTACCCATGACATAGAACAAGAAAGGAGACTAAAGGAGGGAGTGAGAAAGGCAAATTCATTGGATGATCTACAATTCCATGAATGGCTTTCGTTTTTGAACCCTTTAAACCCGTTCAGAGGAATCGGTGGATGGATAACTGGTGTAATTCACTTCCTGATCCAGCAATGATAAAACTTTTTGTCATACTTATAAGGAAAATTCTCAGTTCTCATTTGGCTAAAGCCAAAATTGATACAGACTCAGAGATAAAGCAAACTCAAGTGATGACCACAATAATAACTAAGGCTCCGTGTGAATGTCTACTATGCAACAAAGCAAATTCAGCGGACCTGGCTGACTGCATCTACTGTGGAAATTCGCTGGTCTAATGGATCCAAGAATACAAGAATTTGTTTTATACCAATATGGCCTATATTAAGAACTACAGTTTAAGTACTCAGTTTTGGCAGAAAACATCTTGATGATCGCCAAGACTTTTGGGAGAATACTCTGTGGACTGACGAGACAAAAGCTGAACTTTTTGGAAGGTGTATGTCCCATTACATCTGGCGTAGAAGTAACACAACATTTCAGAAAAGGAACATCATTCCGACAGTAAAACATGATGGTGGTAGTGTGATGGTTTGGGGCCGTTTTGCTGCTTCAGGACCTGGAAAACTTGTTGTGGTAAATGGAACCATGAATTCTGCTGTCTACCAAAAAGTCCTGAAGGAGAATGTCCAGCCATCTGTACACCTTCATTTAAAAAATGCATTTTGTGGTTACTTGTCTTATCTTTGTCTAATATTTAAATATGTTTTGTGATCTGAAACATTTAAGTGTGACAAACATGCAAAAGAAAAAGAAATCAGGAAGGGGGCAAACACTTTTTCACACCACTGTATCTATTGATATATAGGAATATATTTTACTCATACATATACTATATAATTGTCTTATCCCGTCTGTCTGTCTGTCTGTCCTGGAAATCCTGCGTCGCTCATTGGTCCGGCAGTGGGCAATCAGCGCCGCGGGATTTCTGAAAAAAGATGGTGGCCGTTAGCGGCTCATTTGGCAGACGGAGGTCAGCGGCGATGCAGCGGGGAGATGAGCGGCGCTAGCAGCACAACTACCCCGACCGGCGCCGCTGACCTCCATGCGGCTAACGTCGGAAGATCAGCGCCTTGGCCCGCTGATCTCCCGACAGGAAGTGTGAACGGAGGACCGGGGAGCGGCGCCGCCGGTCGGGATGCTTCTGCTGCGAGCAGCCGCTCATCTCCTGGCTTCTCGCAGCAGAAGGAGCCGCACAGGCAACGCCACTCCCCGGTCCTCGCTAATACAGAGCCGCACAAGCAGCCCCGCTCCCGGGCCCACACTAATACGACACTGATTGGTCGCAGTGGCCGGCCGCGACCAATCAGCGAGATGGGCGGCAAATTTAAACGCAGCTCTGCTGATTGGTCGCGGTGGCCAGCCGACCGCGACCAATCAGCGAGATGGGCGGCAAATTTAAACGCCGCTCTGCTGATTGGTCACGGTGGCCGGCTGCGACCAATCAGCGAGATGGGCGACAAATTTAAACGCCGCTCTGCTGATTGGTCGCGGTGGCCGGCCGCGACCAATCAGCGATATGGGCGGCAAATTTAAACGCCGCTCTGCTGATTGGTCGCGGTGGCCACCGCGCCCAATGAGCGAGATGGGTGGCAAATTTAAATGCCGCTCTGCTGATTGGTCGCGGTGGCCGGCCGACGGCGACCAATCAGCGAGATGGGCGGCAAATGTAAACGCCGCTGTGCTGATTGGTCGCGGTGGCCGGCCGTGACCAATCAGCGAGATGGGCGGCAAATGTAAACGCCGCTGTGCTGATTGGTCGCGGTGGCCAGCCGTGACCAATCAGCGAGATGGGCGGCAAATTTAAACGCCGCTCTGCTGATTGGTCGCGGTGGCCGGCCGCGACCAATCAGCGAGATGGGCGGCAAATTTAAACGCCGCTGTGCTGATTGGTCGCGGTGGCTGACCGCGACCAATCAGCGAGATGGGCGGCAAATTTAAACGCCGCTCTGCTGATTGGTCGCGGTGGCCGGCCGCGACCAATCAGCGAGATGGGCGGCAAATTTAAACGCCGCTCTGCTGATTGGTCGCGGTGGCCGACCGCGACCAATCAGCGAGATGGGCGGCAAATTTAAACGCCGCTCTGCTGATTGGTCGCGGTGGCCGGCCGTGACCAATCAGCGAGATGGGCGGCAAATTTAAACGCCGCTCTGCTGATTGGTCGCGGTGGCCGGCCGCGACCAATGATCGAGATGGGCGGCAAATTTAAACGCCGCTCTGCTGATTAATCGCGGCCGGCCACCGCGACCAATCAGCGAGATGGGCAGCAAATTTAAATGCCGCTCTGCTGATTGGTCGCGGCCGGCCACCGCGACCAATCAGCGATATCGGCGGCAAATTTAAACGCCGCTCTGCTGATTGGTCGCGGTCGCCGGCCGCGACCAATCAGCGAAATAGGCTGCAAATTTAAACGCCGCTCTGCTAATTGGTCGCGGCCGGCCACCGCGACCAATCAGCAATATCGGCGGCAAATTTAAGCGCCGCTCTGCTGATTGGTCGCGGTGACCGATCGCGACCAATCAGCGAGATGGGCGGCAAATTTAAACGCCGCTCTGCTGATTGGTTGCGGTGGCTGGCCGCGACCAATCAGCGATTTTGGTGCCAATTTGAAACACCGCTCTGCTGATTGGTCGCGGTCGCCGGCCGCGACCAATAAGCAGTATTGGCGCCAAATTTAAACCCCGCTCTGCTGATTAGTCGCGGTCTCCGGCCGCGACCAATCAGCAATATTGGCGCCAAATTTAAACACCGCTCTGCTGATTAGTAGCAACCACCGGCCGTGACCAATCAGCGATATTGGCGCCAAATTTAAACACCGCTTCGCTGATTGGTCGTGGTGGCCGGCTGCGACCAATCAGCGATATTGGCGCCATATTTAAACACCGCTCTGCTCATTGGTCGCGGTTACCGGTCACGAATAACCAGCATTATTGGCGACAAATTTAAACACTGCTCTGCTGATTAGTCGCGGCCGTGACCAATTACCATTATTGGCCCCAAATTTAAATGACGCTCTGCTGATTGGTCGCGACCGCCGGCCGCAACCAATCAGCATTATTGCCGCCAAATTTAAACCCCGCTCTGATGATTGGTCGCGTTCGCTGGCCGCGACCAATCAGCATTATTGGCGCCAAATTTAAACTCCGCTCTGCTGATTAGTCGCGACCGCCGGCCGTGACCAATCTGCGATATAGGCGTCAAATTTTAACACTGCTTTGCTAATTGGTCGCGGTTGCCGGCCTCGACCAATCAGCGATTTTGGCGCCAAATTTAAATACCGCTCTGCTGATTGTGCCCGGTCGGCCGCATACATATTCTAGAATACCCGATGCGTTAGAATCGGGCCACCATCTAGTATAATATATCCACATATTACCCTTCCTATAACAAAGTAGTGGTGGAAACAGGGACAGAAGGGATAGAAGGTCCTGGCAACAAGTTTAATCTGAATGGATACTCAGCAGGACTGTACATAGGGTTAGCCTTGTATTCTGTGATGTAGGGTTATCTTGCAGACCTAACAAAGTAGGCAGGGAAAGGATTTAGGGAAAAGATAGACAAGATGACAAAATAAAGGGAGTTGTTAAAGAAATTGTTAAAATCTGCTGTCCAGAATATATCAGAAAATAACCTTTATATCTGGTTATTTTCTACATTAGCATTCCTTTCTTTATTTCCTCTGTTTTTTCCAAGAATTCTGTTAAGGACAAACTGTTTAGTGAGTTTATGTTGATTTATTTGACATCTGTAGCGTCAAATCTGGTTCCTCAAACCTAATCCATCATATCAAAGTCATTATCTCTGACAAGCCATTGTTTTACTAGTATTTCTGCCAAGACATTGTGCACTATTTTTCTAAATTCTTTCCGCCATCAAAATCCGGTAAAAGATGAGAATATCCCATAATAAACGAGACTTCCAGAAAGACAACCCTGGTGCGTGTGTCTTGCTGTTTGATTCTTCATAGCATAGAGGAGGAGGAAATGAGCTGTGACATCACCTATTGTGAATGGTGGATCCTGTGTTATCTACTGTATATAGAGGTGTTATCAGTCATTGTACAGGAGGAGGAGGTGAGCTGCGACATCACCTATTGTGAATGGTGGATCCTGTGTTATCTACTGTATATAGAGGTGTTATCAGTCATTGTACAGGAGGAGGAAATGAGCTGTGACATCACCTATTGTGAATGGTGGATCCTGTGTTATCTACTGTATATAGAGGTGTTATCAGTCATTGTACAGGAGGAGGAGGTGAGCTGTGACATCACCTATTGTAAATAGTGGATCCTGTGTTATCTACTGTATATAGAGGTGTTACCAGTCATTGTACAGGAGGAGGAGGAGGTGAGCTGTGACATCACCTATTGTGAATGGTGGATACTGTGTTATCTACTGTATATAGAGGTGTTATCAGTCATTGTACAGGAGGAGGAGGAGGTGAGCTGTGACATCACCTATTGTGAATGGTGGATACTGTGTTATCTACTGTATATAGAGGTGTTATCAGTCATTGTACAGGAGGAGGAGGAGGTGAGCTGTGATATCACCTATTGTGAATGGTGGATACTGTGTTATCTGCTGTATATAGAGGTGTTATCAGTCATTGTACAGGAGGAGGAGGTGAGCTGTGACATCACCTATTGTGAATGGTGGATCCTGTGTTATCTATTGTATATAGAGGTGTTATCAGTCATTGTACAGGAGGAGGAGGAGGTGAGCTGTGACATCACCTATTGTGAATGGTGGATACTGTGTTATCTACTGTATATAGAGGTGTTATCAGTCATTGTACAGGAGGAGGAGGAGGTGAGCTGTGACATCACCTATTGTGAATGGTGGATACTGTGTTATCTACTGTATATAGAGGTGTTATCAGTCATTGTACAGGAGGAGGAGGAGGTGAGCTGTGATATCACCTATTGTGAATGGTGGATACTGTGTTATCTGCTGTACATAGAGGTGTTATCAGTCATTGTACAGGAGGAGGAGGTGAGCTGTGACATCACCTATTGTGAATGGTGGATCCTGTGTTATCTATTGTATATAGAGGTGTTATCAGTCATTGTACAGGAGGAGGAGGAGGTGAGCTGTGTCATCACCTATTGTGAATGATGGATCCTGTGTTATCTACTGTATATAGAGGTGTTATCAGTCATTGTACAGGAGGGGGAGGTGAGCTGTGACATCACCTATTGTGAATGGTGGATCCTGTGTTATCTACTGTATATGGAGGAGTTATCAGTCATTGTACAGGGAGGGAGGAGGTGAGCTGTGACATCACCTATTGTGAATGGTGGATCCTGTGTTATCTTCTGTATATAAAGGTGTTATCAGTCATTGTACAGGAGGAGGAGGAGGTGAGCTGTGACATCACCTATTGTGAATGGTGGATCCTGTGTTATCCTCTGTATATAAAGGTGTTATCAGTCATTGTACAGGAGGAGGAGGAGGTGAGCTGTGACATCATCTATTGCGAATAGTGGATCCTGTGTAATCTACAGTATCAGCAGCCATTTTAAAGACTTTGGCTGAAGACTCCTTTTTGTTTTTGAATAGTGAGCAATATAGAAGAAGACATTTAGTGGTGTTACCATACCCTGAGTATTTACCACCTGCCGATTCCAAAAAATTATCAACAGAACCGTGTGCGTCATAAGCAGTCCAGTCTGTGCTGATAAGGAATAAGCTCATAGAAATGTATAGACTTTATGTTTGTGACTTATGAAGTTTCCATTGAAATGCATTGATCTAATTTTGCATAAATAAAGCTGTCAGACACCAGTCTTGAGTGTGAACTATTTGAGTCTCCTTTGTTCCTCCATTGCAAGGAAATCTACCTTCACCAAGTGGTTCAATCCTTATCAGGTGTTACATCTCATTGTCTGTGATGATAATGAGACTTCTGAAAAGTCTTCTGTAAAGAACATGAAGTATGAGTCTAAAAAATATTTATAATTTTTATTTTAAAACATATTCTAATATGAAAAACATTTAACACAAAAACCTGATTTAAACAATAGGTCATTTTCTGATGGCTCAATCACTTTAAGGTCTTAAAGCAAGAATAACCATGAGATTTTTACCACTGGTAAAACCTTCCATTAGAACCTTCTTGACAAGTCAGATAAGACTTTGCAGGGACTCTCAGCTGTAGCCTATCCCTCGAAAAACATTTTTTTTATATTTTTGTCCCAGATTCTAATACACTGCTTGGATCCATTAGTAAACCACTTATCCCCAGATAGAAGCTACTTGGGTGTCTTGATTAATCGTCTAGACAGTAGGGACCATTGATATTTTTCTTTTAAGGTGGTAGCACTTTAGGTAGATCCGACCATGAAAAACTAAAAAAAAACTAGTGCAGGCAAAAAAAAAAAAAAAAAATGGAGGTGTCAACCATACCAGATCTTGTGCGGCTCGGAAACTGGTAACTTTTTGCTTGCATGAAAGTGGTAGTGCCATTAGGTGCACCCATCATTGAGCCTACATCCAACAAGGCACATAAAACACACAACCAGGTACACAATGATGACAATAAATGATAGATGGATGGTTGTACAAACTTAGAGATATTGAGGAGACTATAGACTGCCCTCATCGGCTAGTGTTACTCTTTATCTGCCACTGGTTTGGTATGACGGCTAGATAGAGACCCCTTCATATCAACGACATTGGCATTCAGTGTGGTTGGCTTGAGGGAAAAGTGGCTATACATTAAGGGGTAAAGAGGTGTTGTGCTTGCGGATTGCTCTAGACTTACTTTGGGGCTACCGATCTTGCCTTTTGCCATCTTGCCTTTGGTACGCCAGGATTGCTCGTGATCAAACTCCAGGTCTTCCAGCCTCTGTGTGAGTGCGAGCTTCTGCTGGATCGCCATCCTCAACAGCGAATTCAAAGTCTTCTTCTCATCCTCTGCGGCCGCCAGCTGCCTCTGCATTTCATCCAGCTGCGTCACATACTCATCACATCTGCTCAGGAAAAAAAGGTAGAAAAGAAGAAAAGAGATGACAGTTTTAGGTCTTCTTCCTTCTAGAGAAGATATAATTACATGCAGACATTCGAGAAGGAAACTAGAGAAACTTTGTGGTGTCTACTGAGACAGAGCAGTGAAGATGTTGATGGTAGGGTCATGCCTAAACAAATGTACTTCACCACTAGTTAATAGGAGCGTTACAATGTCCTCACTCAGAACTGGCGCTAATGGTATGTTTGGCCATCGGGTGACATTACTCAATGTCTACCCCACCGTTGGCTTCACAAGCATAGAGCATGTTTGAGTTCTGTTCACAACTGGATCAGGTCTTCCATTTATAATGGGAAGCCAAAATGTCATGCTGGATCTATCTTTCGACAAATCCAAATGTTGAAATTGACCCTTTTGCCTTGTAGGGGGTTCTATGAAGGTTTTGCCATTGAAATTTAAAGTGGTTGACCTGTGGATGGGGCCTCCAAACGGAAGTGCCAATGGCAGTGTGAACATAGCCTTATCCTTATAGTATTGGTTCCTCAAAACTCAAGAAGCCCTGGCAACCTCCCAGGTTAGCCTGTTACTGGTGTTGACCATGTGAGGCTATAAGTAGAGCAACCTTGTGAAGCCTCTACAACAGTGTTTCTCAACTCCACTCCTCAGGACTCCCAACAGATCAGGTTTTCAGGATCTCCTTAGTATTGCACATGTGATGGAATTATTATCAAGGCACCAAAAATGCCACAGGTTCTCTCACCTGTTCAATCCTAAGGAGATCCTAAAAACCTGATCTGTTGGGGGTCCTGTGGACTGGAGTTGAGAAACACTGCTCTACAATGTGGAAACAAGAATAGTGCTGTACGCTGCGCTATTCTTGACATCAAAAGTGGTTGAGCTGCTGAAGGAGGCTCCAAATGGAAGCTCAAATGTGTGAAGAAAGCGTGACCCCTATAGTAATAGCTTCTCCAATCTCTGTAGGCCTCAGGTTAGCCTGGTACTGACCTTGTGAGGCTATGAGATGAGCAACATAAGGCAAAAAGAACACTGCCGCAAACTGCGCTATTCTTGACATTAAAAGTGGAGGCTGATGGAGGCTCCAAGAGGAACGTCGAATATCAGCATGAACATAATTTTACCCATACAGTAATGGGTCCTCCAAATCAGAAGGTCTTGACATTTGCCTAGCTTAACTCTATGAGTCAAGTAACATTGTAAAGCCCTACCAGGTGCCAGGAATAGTCATCTGTAGCAATGAGGCAGCTGGTATAAGTCTAGGTGTATGAATATTTATTTTGTAGGATCCTTGGAGACCATCACATGGAAGTTCTAATTGAGGCCATATTAGTAGCCATCAAGGTTTCAAATAACTTAAGCTAAGAAACTAAACCCTCAAGAACTGAACAGAGAAGAAACCTTAGGAAAGCCCGAGTGACCACCCTTGGAAGCCCTAACGGAGGCAAAATTGGTTGTCCTAAAGATTTCCCAGAAATCTAATTAAAAAACTGAACTGCATAGGGAAGGAAAACTCAAGGAATTGTGAAATAAACTATTTCAACCTTTTTTTTTTTTTTACAAAATGTTATTTGACCTTAATGTGGAGAACTCCTTTTAAATGACTTAAAAACACCTGAAAATGGTCTTGAAAGGCGTCGGTGTCTGTTTGTACAATAATGGAGCAGCGCAGTCATTAGCTATTGGCATTTTCAGCGGGATGAAATTCTTTCTGTTATGTGGATTGATTTTCGGCTGGCAAATATCTAAGCAGCTCGAGAGACAACACATAACAGGAAGATCTACAGACGAAAGAGACAAGCAAACCCAATAAACCGGATGGAACGATATAAATCAGCGCTTCAGAAGCCAAAGAAGCTATTACATCCAATAAGAGTCAATTACAAACCTAGCGGTCTGTGGGCCGGATCATTCTCTTACAGTAAAAAATTTAAAATTAGATTGAACTTTGTTTTTTAGATTGAGTCTGTCTCTTCCTTTCTTCTTCTTCGTTTACTCGTGCGATACTTAAAAAATGCAAGGTCATATTTCACAAATATCAGTCTCACCGGAGCCCTGGTGTTTGTAGGGGCACAAAGATCCCTCTGTCACTTAAGAAGACATCAGAATTTTTAATAGTCCATTGGCCCTACAGAAGATTTTACATTGGTGCTCTCTTCGTACCACCTTTCAGTGCCCATATGGTACTACTATAATACTGCCATACTAAAAACACATAATCACATAATAGCACTATAGTAACAGTGCACAACTAACTAATACCAAAGCCTAAGTCACAATGTAAATTTAGTTTTTTTCTGGAGCAAGCAGTGGAAGCCCCGAGGAGTTGATGCTCCGAGACAACTGCCTCTTTTGCCCGTACTTTGTCCTTTTCCTTTACGTCTTATATCTCCATCTGGTTTGCAATGTTACCTGGTGGCAAACATGGCTCTTAGTGATGAGAAGGTGGCAGCATCTTCTTTCAATGCCTTCAGCTCGTTCCGTAGTTTCATCATGGTTTCGGTCACCATCGTCTTCTCGTTTTCATACTTATTTTTAAGGTTTGCAAGTGCAACTTCTGCAGTCTGAAACACACAAAAATAATCCGGCTGGACACATATCTCATAATTACTCGTATAAAAGTGATTCTGATGCCCCCCCACCGAGGTTCCACCATGAAGACAACACCTCTCTACGTGTCCTTCTAGGGTCACTTGCTCAGGAATGACCTTTCTAAGTCAGAATGGAGACCCTCTCTTCTACAGCAGTCCCCACGATGATGAGTTAGGTCAACATGGGTCTAAACGCTGCCTGATAAACTACTACACAAGAGGAAACCACATCTTTTATAGAAGCTTAAAAAAAGAATATGGACGAGGCAAGAGTGAAGAAAGTTCAGGCTTAGATTTCAGTTATCTTTGAAGAGAACCTGTCACTTTCCATAAATATGTACTTTATTTTACCTGGCGAAAACTTCTGCTGATCTCCTGAATCTGGAGATAGTTTTCTTTTATTCCTGCAACTCTTTGTTCATGAGATATGGACCCTCCTTCTCAGTATATAAATCTAGTTTTGTTTAGTCAAGGGGGTGTGGTCCTCAAGAAGAGTTGAGGACCAAGCCCACAAGTTTCCGAGAGAGGTAATAAGGTCTGATTCTAGAGCTCATTTACAGCTGTAACCCCTGACATTTCTCCTGTTGTTCTTCTTAGATCTCCAAAGAACCTTGCAATGTTCAGGTCCGGGTTGCAGCCCAAATACAAACCCTATACGATGGTGGTATTACATTAAAACTGACCCAACGCAATAAAAAACACTGATTTATGTATAGATGTGTCCACTCTTACCTTTCTACAAATTTTGTAGGACTGCAATACTTTACCAAATTTTTTTAACCAAATTTAATGTCATATTGCAACCCCTGGGTGGCCACACATAAACCCATATAATATAAACATCTCCCAACAGAATATCGCAAAAAAAGTGTTTCTTTCAAAACTTGTCATCTCATGACCCTCAGCTCAGGATACGTCCAGTCAAGAGGAAAGGTGAGGAAGGACCCATCTGTATTCTATGGTTTTGAGAAACATGAGGGTGATGCTGGACATATTACCTGTTTGTTCGCTTTTAATACAGCTCTAAGGGTTGCAATTTGCTCCCGTTTGGTACTAAGCAGAGACTTCAGTTTGAGAATCTCCTCCATTAAGGCTTCTTTGTCTTTATCAATCATGGGCACTAGTTCTCTAGCTGCGGCGCGCTGACGTGACAGCTGTAAGGATCTGTCCACAGCCTTCTGCAAGTGTTTGATTTGATCCCTGATAATGGCATTGAGGTTGTATATGTTCATTGGCTCTTTACGAATATCACTAGAGTCCAATACCGGGGAGGATGGAGGGGCAGTGATGACAGGGGATACAGTAGCAGACTTTTGAAGGGTTGGCTCTTTGCTGGAGTCTATGCTATCTTTTGGTACTGGTTCACATGGACTTCTCGCCTCGACTGGAGAAGCCATGCCTCTCCTAACTAGCCTTGGTGATAGAAGTCCTCGAGGGTCATCAGGACCTTTCAAACTTCCACTACGAGTCACCTTACTTTGCCTATAGTAGTCCAACATAACTCTATTTGGTGTCTCATTGTTACATAGACAAACATGGTGGTAGAGTTGGGCCAGTTCTTCGCTAAAAGTTACTAGTTCATCTTGAGCTGTATTAAGGGTATTATGGGTTTCATTTGCGATAGAAGTCATAATATAAAGCTCCTTCTCCATAAGAAATAGCTTTTCTCCACTCTCCTTACTCGCCCTCTCGAGACCCGTTACTTGCTCGTTATACATCTGGATTCTCAAGTCCAACTTTGACTTCTCATCCGTGTAGCTCTCTATATGTTTATTGTATTTTTCTTTTAAGGCTTTGAGTTCAGCTTTGAGGTCTATCACCTCGGTCACAGCTACTTTATATTTACACTCCAAGATCTCCAATCCATTGATATCCACTTCGTAGTCATGGGTCTCATCTTCCGAAACTTTAGCTTTATCTGAGTCCTGCTCTTTGCCACTGTGAAGCCTCCTCATTGTGTTCACATGTTCTGTCAGTCGATGGACCCGCTCGTGTTGCTCCGTTAAGGCTCCTTTCGTATGTTCCAGCTGAGTCTGAGACTCTTGCAGGTTGGTCAGAAGAATTGCCTTCTCCCGTTCCACCTGCAAACAAAAACACATGATTTGAGTTGTATTAAAATACGCAAGTACAGTAAATATTCTACGACTTTCGCTCTCCAGGTTGGGGTAGTTTGGAACGTCTCAGGTTCTTGCCTCCTGGTATTTTACATGCTGACTTAGTGCTGCATAGCTTCTTGCAGTTTTTTTGGTTATAATCTTTTATTTACAGGTCACCCGCTAGGGAATAAAACAATTTCTGGCCACTATATGACTTGTGTCATATGACTTAAGATAAACCATCTCATAAGTTCTCATAAACGACCATTCAAGCAAAATCTAGAACTATGACCTCCATATGACCCTTGTTTTGAGCTGGGACCTCTACCTCCCCCTCCTGCAAACAGATAATTAAAGTTGGTTATTTAATGGATCACACACCATGCAGGGCTGACAGAGGATTTGGGAGACAACAGATTTATGGCTGGTGGAGATAACCTATCATCTTTAACCTCACAGTGACCAGAGAGGCAAGTAGACTACTTTAAATTCCTTTGTCCTCCTTTTCAAATTATGAATATTGAGTTTTTTATGAACTTCATAGGCAGGACAGATATGAAGAGGCGAACGCAACGCGTTGTCTGACATCACTAGGCGGTCGCGATAGCACCTCTAAATTAATCTTGTAGATTGTGAGCCCTCGCGGGCAGGGTCCTCGCTCCTCCTGTACCAGTCGCTGTCACATTGTGTTCAAGACTATTGTAATTGTTCTTGTATTATACCCCTTTTTCACATGTAAAGCGCCATGGAATAAATGGCGCTATAATAATAAATAATAATAATAATATTGGTCAGATGGATGACAATATCTATGTCATGTTTCCCATCTATATAAAGATAAAATCGTAATAGGAAATATGGGATTTATATCTACTGCCTGGGACCTCCAGGGGCAAAGATACTGTGAAAGCTGGGGATCCCATAGCCCATGACTAGCCCTTTTATAAGTCACCAAAGGGGGGGTATGTGGGCGTGACTTGTGTTAATAATAGCAAATACCAAACTATAATCACTGTCAGTCCTGGGAGATACAGTTGCTGTAGTTCTGTACCGTTACCCCAAAAATGATCGCCCTCATAAGAGTGAGAGCTCATCCTGCGACATCAGGTTTAGTACATTTCTTCTGTTTAGCCTTTTTACTTTATGTAGTTGTATATACTGTATTGTTTTGTCCATTTTCTAGCATATTTGTATATTTTTATAAACACTTACTACTTTTCGTATTAAATATCTAAAATTTAATCGTTTCATTCCTCTTGCTCTATAAACCGCACTCCTGAAGGAATACACTATCTGTTAGGGGTGTCCAATCGGCCTGTATAAACAATTGGTTGTGGCAGCTAGTTCCTTTTGTTATTGTGGAGTTTGCCAGTGACTATACCAGGGTATATTTTATATATATAATCCATGCGTTGGAATTGGATGTGTATATACTATACGCTCACTGTGAGTTCCCCACTAACCGGCCTAGTAGAAGAAACAGCTGTGGCTTCGGCCATCACTGGTCAGTCAATTTCGTAATTGACCTGAGGATTGGAGGTGGCAGAGTGTTGGTTTGTGATTACCTGGTAATGATGGGGAGATATTTGTGGGATCTCCCTGTTGTTCCGACATGTTAGTGGCAGCGGTGGGATCTGTGTGATTCCCCTGTTATGTTCCTTGACAACTTATATCTTGCATTTTTCCCCAGTTTATCTATCAGTCGTCTTTGAGCTAGTGGGTAGAAACTATCTGCAATAATGTCTAATTCTGCTCCCCTCTATGTATGTACCACTTGTTCAGAATCGTCGTCGGCAGCAGCATGTAGGACATTATATATCACTATTGACCAGAGTAGCTGTGAATCCAGCTCTTGAGTTAGATAAAAAAAAACTTGCAGCACAGCCAGTGTATGTCTCTATGCTTCTCTCTCTCTCATTCTGTTCATTCCTCCTCCTTCCCCTTCCAATTCCACAGACTTCAAAAGGCAGCTGTAACCTGATCCCTCAGTAAGTTGAAAGCCTGTCTTATTTTGATCAGGACAAACTTTCAACTTACTGAGGGATCAGGTTACAGCTGCCTATTGAAGTCTACAGAATTGTGAGGAAAAGGAGAAGAAATGAACAGAGCAGCAGATTTCAGAGTGGGTGATAAGTTCCGGGGGGCAGGAGGGAAGAGAAGAGGCTCATAAGTTGAGAAAGAAGTTTTTTTTATCTCTGCTTGTACAATAGATTTACGCAACATTTGTTAAAAAACGACAGTAAATATTTAACTACTCAACATTAAAAATGAATGTCAGTGTTTTTCATTTTGAGATTCACCTACTAATTACTAAGAGCTACTATAAAATACCGTACTAGAAAAATAACCCCTGAAAATAAACCTATGTGCATGGCGCCCTAAGAGAGCTACATAGAATGTCGACCACCATGGGTAATAAATGGTTTAAACGGAAAATTCTGCTAAATAAAACACACATATGGGTCTAGTATTTTCCTTCCCTTAATGAGTAAGGTTCCTGATCCTCTAGACTGGAGCTCGGTTTTGGCAGACACAGGAATAGACAATAAAATACTGCTGAGCGTTTATGCTGCAAAGAGAAGATAATGGCTGCTGACGTTTCACTTAGGAGTCCACTATGTATATCCAAAGGTCGTAAATCTGATTGAGCGATACCTTTAATTGGACTTTGTAGTAAGCGGTCGTAAACTTCACCATAGTTGTGCTGTTTCTGCTTATTTTACACTTCGGACCACAGGAACCTCCACCGATAACAAGAACAGGGGTCCCAAGTGTGCATATGCGACCTCCGAGGCTTGGGACCTCCATTTTTACTGTAATGTAAGGACTGCCCACAACCTCATATATGCCAATGGAGCTGTTGACTTTGGGTCGGGAGGCCCGCGACCGGTCTTTTGATCATGGTTTGTTCTTGGGCACGTATGTGTGACACCGGCCTTAGAAATGTTGGATAACTTGTAGGTCTAAGACAGGTAGGACTAATGTTTCTATGATAGTATGATATTGTTTTTATTGTATATGGTCTCATAAACCACCACCAACCCAAAGAAATCTCAATGTCAAACAGGCCCTCTCCTCACCATGACAGACTGCATATGGGACCTTTTACCCACATTTTTCTAACAACCACAGTCAAAAATCACTGACATGATACTTTGTAAAAGGTGCCCTGAAAGACTCTAAACAACATTTTTAAGATAGATGTGGATATGGCATAAATGTCCGACATCGGAATACTTCTTTAAGTTTCATGTGAAAGTTCTGAATCAGCATTCATAAGTATTAGACTTTTTTACTGCTAGACAGGGAGCCATGTGTCAGACAAGCCTCTTCACACTACGTTCTTCACCGAGACCATTTCCTGACTGGTTCCAATTTCAGATGGTCCCTATTTTTTACACTAGAAATCATTGGAAACATGTAACAAAAATGGGCCTCAATTATGAAAACTGTCACTGGCAACTCTCTGTGGTTTCTCCTGAAGTTATAGATAGTTCAAAACGCGTTGAGAATAAAACCGCAATCATTCACTATACCCTGGACTCTATGAATGGACTTTATTTCATACCGGCCAGTAGCGCAGCATACCCGCATCTTCTACAATTGAAAGGCAACTTTCAAACATACTTTTTTGACCTATAAAATGCATGAAAAAATGGGTTTTTATGAGCGTTTTTCTTCTCGCACTTTATCTGTGACTTTTGGGAACCTTTTTTCTTAATTCCATATTTTACATTACAAGCCATGTCATTCACAGAACATGTGATTTCAAGATTCCTCATACACTGTTCTGTCGAAAATGGCACCAAGGAGTATAATATATGTTTTCAATTAATTTATTCTTTATTTTTTTTATAAATGAAAAATAAAAATTAATGTTTTAATTTTGGCAAGTAAACAGCCCCAAAGTTATAAAAAAAAAAAGTTATATCTAAAGCATGCTACATATATGAAAAAAGACACAGTGGAAAAAAAGCGACCAAAAAAAAAAGCAGTGTGTGTTTTAAATAAAATGTGTTTTTTTAAATTATATTTTTTGTCATTAAAGATCATGTGATTCATAGATCATGCAATTTCCATATTCCTCAAGGAATCGCAGCCAAAAACTGCAAAACACACAAGAGAAAAAAAAAATTCTTTCAAGAAAAATGCCACAAACTGGTAAAAAAAAAACACTATTTATAAAGCCTGCTATAATTTTGAAAAAAAAAAGCAACAATCTACAAAATTGCAAAAAAAATGCAGTAAAAAAGAAAAAATAATAAAACTACATACATAATTTTTCCAAAAAATTCTAAAAAGCTGTGCTTTTAATTGGTTGCCACAGGCAACAAAAACTGTTTTTTTTTAAAGTTGTTGCTCTAGAATTTCAAAAAGATTTCAAACTTTCGAAAACACCGGCAGGTGGTGACCGTTGGTGGCGGTTGAGATCTCTTTAGAAAATGGTGACTAAGATAACCAATGGAAATGTGATAAGAAAGAAGAACTCAAAATTGCCTTGTCCAATCGGAAAACTCTATTTGTTACATGTACTTATTGATTAATTATTACATTAACGCTCATTAATTAAATCTAGAGTATGATCTAAGTAATACCTAGAATCTCCTTCCCTAAAATGTATTTTCTGATGTTTGTCTTGGCAGCACTTCCTGCTGCAGAACCTGCGGTTTTGAGTGTTCTGTGCTCTTCGAAATTAGGACAAACATAAGGTAAAAAAGTTGACAAAACTAGAACAAAGAATAGGAAGGAAGTATGTCAAAAACAAAATTAGGAGGCAAGATGATGTACCCAAAATGGTGAAGATGTAACAATTATGTTCACACATGTATGTTAATATCTCTCACATCTGGTGGCAACCCTTCTGAGGGGGGATGACTTTTTATGGGTTCCCTTCGAAAGATCTTAGGAGAATATTTCCAGTGGCTGCACATGAGGTTTGGAAGATCAGATATCTCAAACCAGGTGGTCCTCCTCAAAGCAGATCTCAATAGTGGGGACTCTGCCAGGTACACTAAAGGACCACAAGTTTTTTTCGGAAAGATAGGACCCATATGAAGCAACTTGGGCAGGCCTTATACAAGAAGCTAGGGGAGTACCCTTCTTCATTGTTAACACACCTGTCCTGGGTCCGAGCTCTGCTACCATCACCCCGGTCCACTAAACTCTCTTGGGCTCTAACGTCAGACTTTTCATGTAGCCTGGCTTACTCCGATGGATGTGATCATATACCTAGGCCTATGTAAAGCCTACTAAGACACACACCTGTATCTTGATATTAAGACTTTTACTTTGTCAGTGCACTGCTACCTGTTCCCAGTCTTCCAGGACATCTGCTACCTGTTCCTGGTCTTATGTCTGCCTTGGTCTTCCAGGATGTCTCCTGTTCATCTGTGGTCTTTCAGGACCTCTGCTACCTGCTCCCGGTCCTGTTGTCCACCTGAAACTTCCAGGACGTCTCCTGTCCGCCTACAACTTCCAGGACGTCTCCTGTCCGCCTACAACTTCCAGGACGTCTCCTGTCCGCTTATGGCTTCCAGGACTTCTGCTACCTGTACCCAGTCTTCTGTTTACCGGCAACTTCCAGGATGTCTCCTGTCCGCCAGCAGCTTCCAGGATCTTTGCTACCTGCTCCCAGTCTTACAAGACCTCTGCTACCTGTCAGCGGTTTCCAAGACCTTAGCTGTCTGTCTGCGGTCTCCAGGACTTCTGCTACCTGTTTTGGGACTCCTATCTGTCTGCGGTCTCCTGTACCTTTGCTACCTGTTTTCTGCATGCCTCAACTGCCTGCTGTATTGACACCTGTAGCCTGTGTGCACACCTGGACCTTAGGCTTTGATGATCCACCTCACCTAGTGAGCCTAACATTCAGGCAAATATAGCAGTGTACGGTCCCAAAAGAGGGGACAAAAGTAGACGGTTGTGTCAGTGTGTGAGTTTATGAACGTCTTGGGTAATTGTGTATCTAAGAGAGTGGAAACAGGAACCCATGTAGTGAAGACTATTCATCAGGATCTTGATAGGCATTTGATGACCCGAGCCATAACCTAGAAACAGCAAGGCATAAGGGCCTTTTTAAGAATTGTTTCATAAATGGGTTATGTGTTGCTCTTAGGCAAGAGAGGATGTGTCTAAGGCCAGAATGCTTCCAAGTGGAATTACAACAGACATTGACAATACTAAAGGAAATAGAAGAGAATCACAAGAAAAACAAAGAAAATCACAGGCAACCGTTATGGTTGCAATGTACGAGACCAAAAAAGACATGCTACAACTGTGACAGAGGGGGCCATTTCAAGAGAAACTGTAATGAATTTCTTGCCCTATCCTCTACCCGGGTTCAGAGATTTTCAGAGCAGGCACAATTATAAACAGGCATCCCTGTATCCAACCCTGTCCCTGTTGGGATCTTGAATGTCCACCCTGATCCAGACCCTTTGCATACATTGAAGTGATGATGTGATGGGAAGACAGTGTTGAAGTCGTAGTGGATACATGATCAAGCTCTTACCAGAAACGAATTCTACGTTGTATAAAAATCTTTTGAAAAACACACAAGACAGTCTAGTGTCAAAGAGTTGCCTTGCCAAATTGATAGCAGAAGACCTTTAAAAAACAATTAAAACACTGGCCACTCTTGGCCTGATGACTGGTTCCTTTTAAGTAGTCTGATACGACCCGTAATTATAAGTTCTTCTGTCTTGCCACATTTCCATTGGTCATCTTTGTTACGCACACGTCCGGACTGACTGTCATGAGCATGATTATTGATCCCACTGGACCATGAATCGAGCAGTGCCTGGAGGGGCGTGACTAAGTATCAACCCGGTCCGACCAAGGTCGCACGTCGGCTCAGTCGACTCAGTGAACCAGGGAGGAACCGAGCAGAGGGACCAGGTGGTACTCCAGGTCAGACCCCGGTCACAGCTGTTGACCCACACCGGGGAATGCAGGAACAGGCAGGTTAGACTGGCATATAGACAGGTGGGTACTGGCAGGCACGGCAGGTATGCAGACAGGTGGGTATTGACAGGCACGGCTGGTATGCAGACACGTGGGCACTGGCAGGCACGGCTGGCATGCAGACAGGCGGGTACTGGCAGGTAGAAACGTAGACAGGATAGGGACCAGTACAGGCTGGGATACATGAACGGAGCCGCAGGTGCGGTAGACAAGCGGAGCAAAGCAAAACCCGCAGGTGCGGTAGACAAGCAGAGTAGAGCAAAACCCGCAACTGCGGTAGACAAGCAGAGCAGAGCAAAACCCGCAGGTGCGGTAGACAAGCAGAGCAGAGCAAAACCCGCAGGTGCGGTAGACAAGCAGAGCAGAGCAAAACCCGCAGATGCGGTAGACAAGCAGAGCAGAGCAAAACCCGCAGATGCGGTAGACAAGCAGAGCAGAGCAAAACCCGCAGATGCGGTAGACAAGCAGAGCAGAGCAAAACCCACAGGTGCGGTAGACAAGCAGAACAGAGCAAAACACGCAGGTGCGGTAAACAAGCAGAGCAGAGTAAAACCCGCAGGTTCGGTAGACAAGTAGAGCTGAGCAAAACCCGCAGGTGCGGTAAACAAGCAGAGCAGAGCAAAACCCGTAGGTGCGGTGAACAAGCTGCGCAGAGCGAAACCGCAGGTGCGGTGAACAAGCAGAGCAGAGCGAAACCGCCGGTGTGGTGAACAAGCAGAGCGAAACTGCAGGTGCGGTGAACAAGCAGAGCAGAGCAAAACCGCAGGTGCGGTGAACAAGCAGAGCAGAGCAAAACCCGCAGGTGCGGTAGACAAGCAGAGCAGAGCAAAACACGCAGGTGCGGTAAACAAGCAGAGCAGAGCAAAACCCGCAGGTGCGGTAGACAAGCAGAGCAGAGCAAAACCCGCAGGTGCGGTAAACAAGCAGAGCAGAGCAAAACCCGTAGGTGCGGTGAACAAGCTGAGCAGAGCAAAACCCGTAGGTGCAGTGAACAAGCTGAGCAGAGCGAAACCGCAGGTGCGGTGAACAAGCAGAGCAGAGCAAAACCGCAGGTGCGGTGAACAAGCAGAGCAGAGCGAAACCACAGGTGCGGTGAACAAGCAGAGCAGAGCGAAACCGCAGGTGCGGTGAACGGGCAGAGCAGAGTGAAACCGCAGGTGCGGTGAACAAGCAGAGCAGAGTAAAACCGCAGGTGCGGTGAACAAGCAGAGCAGAGCGAAACCACAGGTGCGGTGAACAAGCAGAGCAGAGCGAAACCGCCGGTGCAATGAACAAGCAGAGCAGAGCAAAACCGCAGGTGCGGTGAACAAGCAGAACCAGATACACACAAGGTACTTACAATGAAGTAGCGAGTGTACACAAAACTCACAAACAGAAGTTCAGAGACAACGAGTTGGAGTTAGGTGCAGGTTCAGACACTGCAGGAAAAGGGGAGGTTTGGACATAGAGAGAAACAGGTAACGGGCTAGGACACAGTTCAGACAGGAACTGAACCAGGAACAAGATACAAGATCGAGCCTGGGAACTCAGCCCCCAGGGTGGCGGAGACAGACTAGAAGTCACAGATACAGGTAACAGGCCTGGGTATACAGCCCCCAGGGGCGGAAACAGACAAGATACAGGACAGGACCTGCCAACTCAGTTGCACAGAACATACTGAATGAAAGTATTGCTCAGGCACCTCCTACTGGGTGGAGGGGGTTTAAGTATCCAGTGACTTACAGCAATAGGCTGGGGAGGCATTAGGACTGCGCACACTGTAAGTTTAAGAATCAGGCAGTAACAGCGCCGCCGCCCTAAGAAATCAGACAAGAGACATACACACAGCATGTACTGGAGCAAAGTGTGCAGCCTGGAATGATAGGTAAAATGGTGGTCTTGCATGGTGGGAGGTGGTAAGCCATGCCAGCACACCGCCAGGGATGTTACAATCTTTGTCACCAATTTCTACTATCATACAGGGATCACAATCGGGAGACTCCGTTGTACATGCCAAGTGTCTTCTGTCTTTCCCTGGCCGGCCACTCTCTTACACGGGAGGGAAATAACTTTTAGCCCTAATTTGAGATCCACAGATCCGTAGAGGTTTCCATGAACAACAATTTGGAACCATATTCTGCTGCAACAACAGTTTTGGTAAATCAGCCCTATGTGCCATTGTCAGTACGATGCAAAACCACGGAGTGAACGAGGCCTTAGTGGTATGATAGAAATCACCAGAGGTGGGAAGGGTCAGAGAAGTTCTTCTACAGGGGTAAAAGTCAGCTGAGCTGGATTTTATTTTGGCAGCATAAAGTGGCTGCTGACGGAGAATTTACAGTATTTGGGACCTGTTATTTTCTCCTATTCCTTTTTTCTGTTGTGCTGATGTTATGACCCCATTTCAAGGAGATATTATGACTAGCTGTAGTCTGCACAGAAAAGTCTGAGAATTGTTATGGAAATTGCTCATAAACAAAAATAAGAAGTAAATTAAACTCAGAGATTGCAAAAATCATGAACATTTAAAGGGGTTGTCTAGTATATATTTTTTTTTTCATAAGGTCTTGTGACATCACCAGGTTCATGTGACATCACTGAGACACTGTGACATCACTGGAGTCTTGTGACATCACCAAGATCACGTGTGGGATTATATAACATCAGAAGAAAAAGAGAAGACATGGATCAAAAGACTTAACTATTATGGGTCTAATTATTATGTTTTTGTGCTTTTTTAGTGATTTTTGCCCCTTCACAGCGCAGTAGGCTATTTCTTTGCACATCCCCTACTCTGGACTTTATTTTTATATTATTTCAGTTTAGTTGTCTTTTCTGTTTGTGTTATAGACAGAGGTTGTTCAAAAAAAACAAAGACTATGGCCAGACCATCGCCAGACTATGGCTAGACCATGGCCAGACTATGTCCAGACCATGGCCAGACCATCGCCCGACTACGTCCAGACCATCGCCAGACCATGGCCAGAACATGGCCAGACTATGGCCACACCATCGCCAGACTATGGCCAGACAATCGCCAGACTATGACCAGACCATGGCCAGGCCATCGCCAGACCATGACCAGACCATGGCCAGAATATCGCCAGACTATGTCCAGACCATGGCCAGAACATTGCCAGACTATGGCCAGACCATCGCCAGACTATGGCCAGACCATCGCCAGACTATGGCCAGACCATCGCCAGACCGTGGCCAGACTATGGCCAGACCATGCCTAGAACATCACCAGATCATGGCCAGACCATCTACAGACTATGAGCAGACTGTGGCCAGACCATCGCCAGACTATGGCTAGACCATGGCCAGACTATGTCCAGACCATGGCCAGACCATCGCCCGACTACGTCCAGACCATCGCCAGACCATGGCCAGAACATGGCCAGACTATGGCCACACCATCGCCAGACTATGGCCAGACAATCGCCAGACTATGACCAGACCATGGCCAGGCCATCGCCAGACCATGACCAGACCATGGCCAGAATATCGCCAGACTATGTCCAGACCATGGCCAGAACATTGCCAGACTATGGCCAGACCATCGCCAGACTATGGCCAGACCATCGCCAGACTATGGCCAGACCATCGCCAGACCGTGGCCAGACTATGGCCAGACCATGCCTAGAACATCACCAGATCATGGCCAGACCATCTACAGACTATGAGCAGACTGTGGCCAGACCATCGCCAGACTATGACCAGACCATGGTCAGAACATCGCCAGACTATGGCCAGACCATTGCCAGACTATGTCCAGACCATCGCCAGACTATGTCCAGACCATGGCCAGACCATCGCCAGACTATGAGCAGACTGTGCCCAGACCATCGCCAGACTATGACCAGACCATGGTCAGAACATTGCCAGACTATGGCCAGACCATTGCCAGACTATGTCCAGACCATGACCAGACCATGGCCAGACTATGACCTGACCATAGCCAGACTGTGGCCAGACCATGGACAGACTATTGCCAGACTATGTCCAGACCATGGCCAGACAATGGCCAGACTATGACCTGACCATAGCCAGAATATGGCCAGACCATCGGCAGAACGCCCACCTTTGTTGTACTCGTCTGAACACCTGGCCGCGTGCTTCAGCTCACTGACTTCAGTACCTGCTTTGATGCCCTTCTCTAATAAAGCTCAGCCTCTGCTTCAAAGAAGGATTGTCTATACTGTCTTCTTGGATCTTTCAGCTCTCGGCAAGTGCTTTCTTACAGTGACATCACCAGGATCATGTGATATCAATGGGATTATGTGACATCACTGGGACACTGTGACATCACTGGAGTCATGTGACATCACCAGAATCATGTGTGATATCACTGGGATTGTGTGATATCACTGGTACACTGTGACATCACTGGGGACACTGAGACATTATTAGAGTCTTGTGACATCACCACTATAAATTGATATAACAGGGATAATATTACACCATCATCATGTGATATCACTGAGATCATGTGACATCATTGGGATCATGTGACATCACTGAAATCATGTGACATCACCGGGATCATGTGACATCACTGGAGTCTTGTGACATCACCGGGATCATGTGACATCACTGGAGTCTTGTGACATCACCAGGATCACGTGACATCACCGGGATCAATGTGACATCACCCGGATCATTGTGACATCACTGGAGTCTTATGACATCACCAGGATCTTGTGACTTCACTGAAGTCTTGTGATGTCACTGGAATAATGTGACATCACTGGTATCGCGTGACATCTCTTGAATTGTGTGACATCACTGGAATTGTGTGACATCATCAAGATCATGTGACTTTGATGTCAAAACATATCTTGGCTCAAGAACCCACCTGGATCAGCTGCTGTTTGAGTTTTTGCATTTCGGAAATATTCAGCTCGCTGAAAAGATCGGAGACAGGATGCAGCGACTCCCCCTTCCGAACAGTAGGAGTCCGATAGTCGCCGTTCAGTTTGACGAGCGGGGGATGGATGTGACCGTTCATTTTGTCCTCATTGTTGGATTCCCCGTCCTCAGAGTATTTCAGCCCGTCCACCGCAATATTGATGTGGTTATTGTACATGCTGTCGTTGATGTTGATGTATTGGGACAGTTCTTTTCGGAGATTATTTTTCTGCTCCCGCTCATTTTTTAAGGTGTCCAGGGCCTCTTCCAGCTGATGTTCAGAGATCTCCTTCAATCGAATGGCGTCTTCCAGTTGGCTGTTCAGCAGCACCGTCTCCTCCTCGAATCGCTTTATCTCATGTTTCAGGCCTTCATATTCCACCTGGGTCAAAACAGAGAACTGAGAGTCATTAACAAGAATTACAACCTAGTAAGAGGCTTATTGCAATTGCAAAACTGTCCTGCAGCACCATTACCAGAGGTGGCGCTAGAGAGGGGATCCCAACTTCAACCGGTCAGGAGAATCGGTGACAAAAAACACAGAATTGAATTCACTTCCTGAAGTTACCACTGGGGGAGCTCTTTGCATAGGAATTTATAAAGCCCTGACCTACTGTGCAGAGAGCTCCCCCTAGTGGTGGCTACAAGCAGACAGAATTTCATCATTCACCCAAGAAAGAGGCCTAAATTTGAGTAAGTTCTCTACTATTAACCCCTTCACCAACCTGAAGCAACAGCACTACTAGGTGCTAACCACTATCCCACCCGAGATAAATATGATAGGGCATGATGGATATTACTGTCACTTCCTTTACCATCCTACACCATCAGATATGCCACATATGTCCCTTTAACTAACGTAGAGAACAACAGATAACCCACTCTAGACCACCAGGGACGTCGCATATCCATTAGTACCCTAGAGCAGCTGGGACATTACCATTAACCCTTCTACCACCTTAGACCACCAGGGATAATGCATATCCATTACTACCCTAGAGCAGCTGGGATATTACCATTAACCCTTCTACCACTTTAGACCACCAGGGATGACGCATATCCATTACTACCCTAGAGCAGCTGGGATATTACCATTAACCCTTCTACCACTTTAGACCACCAGGGATGACACATATCCATTACTACCCTAGAGCAGGTTATATATTACCATTAACCCTTCTACCACCTTAGACCACCAGGGATAATGCATATCCATTACTATCCTAGAGCAGGTTATATATTACCATTAACCCTTCTACCACCTTAGACCACCAGGGATAATGAATATCCATTACTACCCTAGAGCAGGTTATATATTACCATTAACCCTTCTACCACCTTAGACCACCAGGGATAATGCATATCCATTACTACCCTAGAGCAGGTTATATATTACTATTAACCCTTCTACCACCTTAGACCACCAGGGATAATGCATATCCATTACTACCCTAGAGCAGGTTATATATTACCATTAACCCTTCCACCACCTTAGACCACCAGGGATAATGCATATCCATTACTACCCTAGAGCAGGTTATATATTACCATTAACCCTTCTACCACCTTAGACCACCAGGGATAATGCATATCCATTACTACGCTAGAGCAGCTGGAATATTACCATTAACCCTTCTACCACCTTAGACCACCAGGGATAATGCATATCCATTACTACCCTAGAGCAGGTTATATATTACCATTAACCCTTCTACCACCTTAGACCACCAGGGATAATGCATATCCATTACTACCCTAGAGCAGGTTATATATTACTATTAACCCTTCTACCACCTTAGACCACCAGGGATAATGCATATCCATTACTACCCTAGAGCAGGTTATATATTACCATTAACCCTTCCACCACCTTAGACCACCAGGGATAATGCATATCCATTACTACCCTAGAGCAGGTTATATATTACCATTAACCCTTCTACCACCTTAGACCACCAGGGATAATGCATATCCATTACTACGCTAGAGCAGCTGGAATATTACCATTAACCCTTCTACCACCTTAGACCACCAGGGATAATGCATATCCATTACTACCCTAGAGCAGGTTATATATTACCATTAACCCTTCTACCACCTTAGACCACCAGGGATAATGCATATCCATTACTACCCTAGAGCAGGTTATATATTACCATTAACCCTTCCACCACCTTAGACCACCAGGGATAATGCATATCCATTACTACCCTAGAGCAGGTTATATATTACCATTAACCCTTCTACCACCTTAGACCACCAGGGATAATGCATATCCATTACTACCCTAGAGCAGGTTATATATTACCATTAACCCTTCTACCACCTTAGACCACCAGGGATAATGCATATCCATTACTACGCTAGAGCAGCTGGAATATTACCATTAACCCTTTTACTACCCTAGACCACCAGGGATAATGTATATTAACCCATAACTACCCTAGAGCACATTGAATCTTAACACTAATCACTGTAACACTTTGGACTCCCCGGACTAATATATCTTATCCCATAGCTAACCTAGAGAAAATTAGATGTTACAATTAACTCCTTTACCACCCTAGACCACCAGGAATATTACATATGATCCCATAACCAGAGTACTTTGGATATTACCATTAACACCTTTACTACCCCAGATCACCTTAAATCTTACTACCTACCCCTGTACCACTCTAGACCTCCAGGGATAATACATATTAACCCATAACCACCCTAGATCATCTTGGATATTATCATTAACCTGTCACCCTAGACCTCCAGGGATAATACATATTAACCCATAACCATCCTAGAGCACCATGGATATTATCATTTACCTCTCTGTCACCCTAGACCTTCAGGGATAATACATATTAACTCATAATCACCCTAAAGCATTTTTATATTACCATTAATATTTTCAACACACTAGACTAGCAGGGATAATACATATTAAGCCATAACCACCCTAAATCATCTTGGATATTACCATTAATATTTTTAACAGACTAGACCAGTGCTGGCGAACCTATGGCACGCGTGCCAGAGGGGGCACGCAGAGCCCTCCCTAAGGGCATGCGCGCCATCGCCGCAGCACTAGCGCTCCTGGACCTGGACCGGGCCGGCGGGTGAGGACTCTGAGCTGCTGTACAGGACAGGTGAGGACTCTGAGCTGCTGTACAGGACAGGTGAGGACTCTGTGCTGCTGTACAGGACAGGTGAGGACTCTGAGCTGCTGTACAGGACAGGTGAGGACTCTGAGCTGCTGTACAGGACAGGTGAGGACTCTGAGCTGCTGTACAGGACAGGTGAGGACTCTGAGCTGCTGTACAGGACAGGTGAGGACTCTGTGCTGCAATACACTCTGCCAGCAGCCAGCATCAGCATAAATACGACTGGGCGCATGGCAGTGACATCGCTAGGATGCTGAATTCAGCTGCCGGCTACAGGAGAGGACGTGGCGCGGGAGAGGAAGGAAGGTGAGTAGGAATGTTTATTATGTTTTGTATTTTTTTTGTATGCGATGAACAGAGGCGCGAGCAGGATGGGGGGAGGCAGCATATATACATGGTTTGGGGGGGGAAGGCAGCATATATACATGGATTGAGGGGGAAGGCATCATATATACTTGGATTGGGGGGGGAAGGCAGCATATATACATGGATTGGGGGGAGGCAGCATACATACTTCGATTGGGGGGGGAGGCAGCATATATACATGGATTGGGGGGGAAGGCAGCATATATACATGGATTGGCGGGGAAGGCAGCATATATACATGGATTGGGGGGGGAAGGCAGCATATATACATGGATTGGGGGGAAGGCATCATATATACATGGATTGGGGGGGAAGGCAGCATATATACATGGATTGGGGGGAAGGCAGCACATATACATGGATTGGGGGGAAAGGCAGCATATATACATGGATTGGGGGGGAAGGCAGCATATATACATGGATTGGGGGGGAAGGCAGCATATATACATGGATTGGGGGGAAGGCAGCACATATACATGGATTGGGGGGAAAGGCAGCATATATACATGGATTGGGGGGGAAGGCAGCATATATACATGGATTGGGGGGGAAGGCAGCATATATACATGGATTGGGGGGAAGGCAGCACATATACATGGATTGGGGGGAAAGGCAGCATATATACATGGATTGGGGGGGGAAGGCAGCATATATACATGGATTGGGGGGGGAGGCAGCATATATACATGGATTGGGGGGAAGGCAGCACATATACATGGATTGGGGCAGGAAGGCAGCATATATACATGGATTGGGGGGAAGGCAGCATATATACATGGATTGGGGGGGAAGGCAGCATATATACATGGATTGAGGGGGAAGGCAGCATATATACATGGATTGGGGGGGGAAGGCAGCATATATACATGGATTGGGGGGGAAGGCAGCATATATACACATGTGGTCAAAATTGTTGGTACCCCTCGTTTAATGAAAGAAAAACCCAGAATGTTCACAGAAATAACTTGAATCTGACAAAAGTAATAATTTATTAAAAATCTATGAAAATTAACAAATGAAAGTCAGACATTGCTTTTCTGCTTCCACAGAATTAAAAAAAAAAAAACAACAACTCATGAAATAGGCCTGGACAGAAATGATGGTGCTCTTATATTAACTTATTTACAATAGGTGATGTCACAGCTCACCTCCTCCACCTCCTGTTTAATGTTTAATGTTTTTAAAACTTATGTGGAAGCAGGGTTGAAAAAAAATGTCTGACTTTCATTTTCATAGATTTTAATTTATTATTACTTTTGTCAGATTCAAGTTATTTCTGTGACCATTGTGGGTTTTTCTTTCATTAAACGAGGGGTACCAACAATTTTGACCATGTGTGTATATCCTGCATGGGTCGGAGGTCTCTCCCGTCTGCTCCACCTGGATGCATTTGCTGGCACATATATTGTGAGTACTCAGTCTGTTGACGTGATCTGCCAGTGTGGATCAGACAAGTGTGACACTGAATTAGACCTGAAGGGAACGGGATACCCAGGCAAAGTAAACAATGTTTCTATTTGTTTTCACTCTCCCCTATAGTCCTCCACTTTCTACTAACCCCCCTAATCCCTACTAGTAATGAACTCTTCATCTCTCTCTCCATCCTCCCCATCCTCCTCACCTCCTCCTCAGAACTATTCCTCAACATACAATCCTGCATCTCTAAGCACAGATAGCCACCTCATGTCCTCTCCTGCTCCCACCAGCTAACACTTTCCCTGCTCCTTCTGACTGCCGGCAATATCTCTCCAAATCCTAGCCCTCTTCACTACATCCCCACAGTCACTTCTACCTCTCATCACAAACTCTTGCAACCTTTCGAACCTTATACCCATCCACCCAGCCCCTGCTTCTCTAGTCCCACAAACAGGAGCTCTATGGAACGCTCACTTCGTCAGCAACAAACTTTCCTACATCCATGATCTTTTCATTACTTTCCTTCTTCGGCATCACAGAATCCTGGATCACCCCCTCTGACACGGCCTCTCCAGCTGCACTTTCGTACGTTGGATTCCACCTATCTCACACCACCCGCCCCAGCGACAAGCATGGTGGAGGAGTAGGTTTTCTCCTGTCAGATCATTCACCCAAATCCCACTGCCACCCACTGCTCTCCCCTCTTTAGAGGTGTATTCTGTGCGCATCTACTCCCCCTCCAACCTCCAACTGGCAGTCATTTGCTGCCCCCCAGAGCCAGCCACCACTTTCTTCAACCACTTCACCACCTGGCTCCTTCACTTCCATTCCGCTGACATCCCCGCTATCATCATGGGTGACTTCAACATCCCCATCGAAACTTCCCTCTCAGCTGTCTCTAAGCGTCTATCCCTCACTTCCTCCTTCGGCCTTGCTCAATGGTTTTCAGCCCCCACTCACAAAAATGGCCACACACTGGACCTCATCTTCACCAGCCTCTCCTCCCTGTCTATCCTCTCTAACTCACCTCTCCCTCTATCTGACCACAACCTACTTACATTCTCTTCCCTCTCCTTTCTAGGTCCACAATCCTCACACCACAAACTTGAACACCCTTGCCGAAATCTCAAACATCTTGACCTACACTCACTCTCTGAATCCTTCCTCCCTCTTACAGACATAAGTTCCTTACATGATGCAGATGTTGCTGCCGCTTTATATAACACCACAACAGCTGCAGCTCTCAATTCGGTTGCCCCCCTCACACATACCATAGCTCGTACCACACTCAACAGGTAACCCTGGCACACCAACCTGATTAAAAAACTGCGACAGGCCTCCAGGGTAGATGAGCGGAGATGGAAAAGGTCCCACTCCAACGAGCACTTCACTGCATTCAAACAGTCCCTCATTTCTTTCAAGTCCACACTCACTGCAGAAAACAAACCTACTTCTCATCTCTCATATCCTTCCTATCTCACAACCCAAAACAGCTATTCAACACTTTCAATTCTCTCCTCCATCCCTCAGTGCCTCCTCCCTCTCCTCTGATATCAGCTGAAGACTTTGTCTCATTCTTCAAGCAGAAGCTTGACACCATCAGACAAAGCTTTTTCCTAAAGTCCCCACAGCCCCTCCTCATAGCTACGCAACCCTCCTCGTCCAAATCCAGCTTCTCCAACATTACGAAGATCAACTTTCCTCTTCACTCTCCAAATCACACCTCACCACCTGTGAACTTGACCCAATCCCGTTCCACCTCATCCCTAACCTTACCACAATCGTCATCCGAACCATAACTCACCTTTTCAACCTGTCACTAACAACTGGTGTCTTCCCCTCATGCTTCAAACATGCCTCGATCATACCCATCCTCAAAAAGCCCTCTCATGACCCATCTTCTCAGTCTAGCTATCGCCCCATATCACTTCTCCCCTATGCCTCAAAACTATTGGAACAACACGTCCATTCTGAACTGTCCTCCCACTTCTCCTCCTACTCCCTCTTTGACCGCTTATAATATGGCTTCCGACTGCATCACTCCACTAACACTGCCCTGACTAAAGTCACCAACGACCTACTAACCTACTCCGTCCTCCTCCTCCTGGACCTGTCATCTGCCTTTAACACAATGGACCATTCCCTCTTACTACAGTCTCTCTCATCTCTTGGCATTACAGACTTGGCCCTATCTTGAATCTCTTCATACTTAACAGACAGAACATTCAGTGTCTCCCACTCACACACCACCAATTCATCTCGCCTTCTATCTGTCGGTGTCCCTCAAGGTTCAGTTCTAGGAGCCTTGCTCTTCTCCATTTACACCTTCAGCCTGGGACAGCTCATAGAGTCCCACGGCTTTCGGTTTCATCTCTATACTGATGATACACAGATCTACCTCTCTGGAACCGATATCACCTCCTTACTAACCAGAATCCCACAATGTCTGTCCGCTATTTCAACTTTCTTCTATGCTAGATTCCTAAAACTTAATATGGATAATACTGAATTCATCATCTTTCCACCATCTCACTCAACCCCCCCATTTGACCTATCCATCATAGTCAATGGCTGCCCACTCTCCCCAGTCCCACAAGCTCGCTGCCTCGGGATAACCCTGCACTCTAATCTCTCCTTCAAACCACATATCCAAGCCCTTTCCACTTCCTGCTGACTCCAACTCAAAAATATCTCCTGGATCCGCACATTCCTCATGTTATGTTCTGCTACCAGAGCTAAGGAAAGAGAGGAGATCTGTCCCTACGATAGAACTCAGCTTAATCCCTACGATGTAACAGGGAACCTGATCCTGCGATCAGACCTGCTAAAGTCCTAAGCTAGTCTGTACGGAGACCTATAGATGTGGGGAAGGAATCCCTACAAGTACTAAGGACTGGGAGGAATATGGGACACCTCCTAACAGAAATAGTAGCAGACAGACGAACAAACAAAATATATAGAACATAGAGGACAGTAGACCAAGCAAACTAACAGAGCAAGACACAGAGCACAGGCTAGCTAGAAAGTAGATATACAATGAAGTCCAGCAAAGCCAGAAGGGCGGAGCAGGATTAAATAGGCCAACAAGGTCATGTGACCAGCAAAGGAAAAAAAAACTAAGAGCAAGGTTCTAACAGTACCCCCCCTTCTAAGAGGATCCTCCGGATCCCCTAGGACCAGGCTTATCAGGAAATCTCCTGTGAAACGCTCTGATAAGTCTGGACGCGGAAACATCATCCGACCTCACCCAAGAGTTATCCTCGGGACCGAAACCTTTCCAGGCCACAAGATACTGCAAACTACCTCTATACCGTCTAGAGTTAAGGATGCGAGAAATTTCATATTCCCCGTCCTCCACCACCGGAGGAACAGAGGCAGAGGCGTCACAATCCGATACAACAGCTTTTTTCAACAGAGAGACATGAAATACCGGATCAATTCTCCAGGAGGTAGGAACCTCCAACCTAACAGCAGATTGGTTGACAACCTGAAGCACCTTAAAGGGCCCTACAAACTTGGGACCCAATTTCTTTGAAGGAATCCTCAACCGCAGATTCCTAGAGGACAACCAAACCATGTCACCAACAGCGAACAAAACCTCCTGTCGTTTCCTATCAAAGTAGTCTTTAGATTTTCTGTTGGCCTCCTGAAGATTACCACGCACATCCGTCCAAACTCTCTCCAAATCACCGGAAAAATTCTCCTCCTCAGGCATAGTAAGGTTAAATAAACGACTTTTAGGAAGAGTCGCTCCAGGGACAAATTCAATAGAACAATCATAGTCTCTATGGGGAGGCAAAACCTGCGATTCCTTCTCAGAAAAAACTCTCCAAAAATCCTGAATAGGAACAGGCAATTCTCCCCTATCCAAAGCTGCAATACGCCCATTACAACACTTGTCATAACATTTATGGCTCCAGGATTTAATTTCACTGGTAGGCCAATCCAGTACAGGATTGTGAAATTTTAACCAGGGCAATCCCAATATTACTGGAGAAGGCAAGTTATTCAACACTACCAAATCCAATTTCTCATGGTGAACACCATTAATAGTGAGAGGAAATTCACAGACCTTGAGAGTAATATTCTTCAAAGGGGAACCATCCACAGAAACCACAGCAATGGGGGATGATAAAGGTTCAGGTTTTAAATTGAGTCTTTCCACGAATCCCCCATCAATTACATTCAGAGTAGACCCACAATCAACAAACACCCGAAATTCCATTAATTTTTCCTGAGCAATCGTGGAAGCAGCTAAAAATACACCCTTGGAATTTAAACAGGCAATACGGGCGTGACTGACCATTTTTTTTTCTTTCTTCATACGAAGCTCACAGCCTTTAATCAAATGACCAGATTTTCCGCAATAGAAACACAAGCCTTCAAAAAATCGACGGTCTTTTTCTTGAGAGCGAGGTGCCACCGATCCAATCTCCATCGGTTCACCACTGTTAGTACACACATTCTCATAACCAGAAACTGACATAGCAGAGGATTTGCTCTCATTAACCCTTGCACGCAGTCTTCTATCCACCCGTATAGCTAATTGCATAGCCTGTTGCAAATCTTCAGGTGTAGGATAAGCAATTAGCAGGTCTTTAACCCTTTCACTGAGCCCAGCAAGAAATAGACTTTTCAGAGCAGAATCGTTCCACCCTGTTTGAGTAGACCAACGACGGAAATGAGTACAATATTTTTCCACATTACCTGATCCTTGTTTTAAACGTCTCAACTCAGTCTCAGCTGATGCGACACGGTCAGGATCATCATATAATAGTCCCAAAGCAGAAAAAAAACTATCCACTGATCTGAAGCATGTATCACTAGGTTGCAAAGAAAAGGCCCACTCCTGAGGCTCTTTGCGCAAAAGTGACATTATGAACCCTACGCGCTGGGATTCATCCCCAGAGGACTTAGGTCTCAAACGAAAATACAATAAGCAAGCATTTTTGAATGAAAAAAATTCACGGTGTTCACCAAAAAATAAATCCGGCAAACATACCTTAGGCTCCAAGAGATGTGCTCCAGGACAGTTACTCACGTGCTGACGGAGCTCGGCCACCTCCAGAGAGAGTCCCTGCAGGCGATGAACCAAATCCTGAACCGACACCATGATGGAACAGAAAAATCTTTCCTTAGAGAATTTGCTGGCTGGACTTACTGTTATGTTCTGCTACCAGAGCTAAGGAAAGAGAGGAGATCTGTCCCTACGATAGAACTCAGCTTAATCCCTACGATGTAACAGGGAACCTGATCCTGCGATCAGACCTGCTAAAGTCCTAAGCTAGTCTGTACGGAGACCTATAGATGTGGGGAAGGAATCCCTACAAGTACTAAGGACTGGGAGGAATATGGGACACCTCCTAACAGAAATAGTAGCAGACAGACGAACAAACAAAATATATAGAACATAGAGGTCAGTAGACCAAGCAAACTAACAGAGCAAGACACAGAGCACAGGCTAGCTAGAAAGTAGATATACAATGAAGTCCAGCAAAGCCAGAAGGGCGGAGCAGGATTAAATAGGCCAACAAGGTCATGTGACCAGCAAAGGAAAAAAAAACTAAGAGCAAGGTTCTAACACCTCAACCACGAATCTGTAAAAACACTAGTGCACGCCCTCATCATCTCCCGCCTTCGACTACTGCAACCTCCTGCTCTGTGGCCTCCCTTCCAACACTCTCGCACCCCTCCAATCCATCCTAAACTCTGCTGCTCGACTAATCCACCTGTCCCCCCGCTATTCCCCGGCCTCTCCCTTCTGTCAATCCCTTCACTGCCTCCCCATTGCCCAAAGACTCCAGTTCAAGACCCTAACCTTGGCATACAAAGCCAGCCACAACCTGTCTCCTCCATATATCTGTGATCTAGTCTCCTGGTACATACCTGCACGCAACCTCCGATGCTCACAAGATCTCCTTCTCTACTCCCCTTTTCTTCCCACAATCACATACAAGATTTCTCCCGTGCTTCCCCTCTACTCTGGAATGCTCTACCCCAACACATCAGACTCTCGCCTACTGTGGAAACCTTCAAAAAGAACCTGAAGACCCACCTCTTCCACCATACCGCTGCACGAACAGCTCTACCCCGACCTACTGTATCCTCACCCATCCCTTGTAGACTGTGAGCCCTCGCGGGCAGGGTCCTCTCTCCTCCTGTACCAGTCACTGACTTGTATTGTTCAAGATTATTGTAATTGTTTTTGCTATGTATACCCATTTTTCACATGTAAAGCACCAAGGAATAAATTGTGCTATAATAATAAATAATAATAATAATAATAATATACAGTAGATTACACAGAATCCACATTCACAACAGATGATGTCACAGCTCACCTCCTCCTCCTCCTGTACAATGACTGATAACACCTCTATATACAGTAGATAACACAGGATCCACCATTCACAATAGGTGATGTCACAGCTCACCTCCTCCTCCTCCTGTACAATGACTGATAACACCTCTATATACAGTAGATAACACAGGATCCAGCATTCACAATAGGTGATATCACAGCTCAACTCCTCCTCCTCCTGCACAATGACTGATAACACCTCTATATACAGTAGATAACACAGGATCCACCATTCACAATAGGTGATGTCACAGCTCACCTCCTCCTCCTGTACAATGACTGATAACACCTCTATATACAGTAGATAACACAGGATCCACCATTCACAATAGGTGATGTCACAGCTCACCTCCTCCTCCTCCTGTACAATGACTGATAACACCTCTATATACAGTAGATAACACAAGATCTGTTAAGAATATTAATATACAAAGAAGATATACAAAATGCTGACATTCCGTGTCCCACCTGTGTTGGGTTTAGGGTCCTCACAAGTCGTTTCGTGCTCATGTGGATATTGATCTGATTTTTGATTACATGGATATTAATCTGTTTGTTCTGATTTCGCTAATGGAGTTTATTCCGCAGTTACAAATAACAGAATCATAAAAGGCGATGACCAATGACTGAACCTTGAACCATAAAGGTAATAATTGCAGTTTTCAGCAATGATCATAAGGATAAGGTCTATTGGAAACACCCAAGGTCATTTTGTGATGACACATTTCCTATCAATTTCCTTAAACTTGGTTCATTTATTGAGAAAATACTCTCTAGTTCTAATCATAGACCCCCTCAGGGTCCTCTCACCCAGCCAAATCAGATCTCCTGCTTTGCACTGATGAGGGGCAACACCCCGAAACACGTGTCTGCAAATAGAGTGTCCGGTTTGGATTTTTTTCCTTTATTATGTGGCAAGGCTCATTAAGGGGTAGATATTGACTTTTAGGATTATTACATCCAATAGGTGGCGCCAGAGTTCAAGTTCTCTTCCTCTCTGAAGATGTTATTTTTGTACATTTATTGTCTCAGATTCTTCTCGTTTCCAGTCTTTGGTCTTCTTATTTTTAATCATCAACAGGACCATTTGTTAAAAGGAGATAATTAGCGTCGGTACTGCCTCCTGGGAACCCAATAATCTCCTGAGATGAAGATACTAGTTTTTCAGTGAAATTTGATATATCTACTAATTAAACTCTTGTGTTTTATAAGAGGTATCCAGCTGCCAAATATGTGCACATGTGCTGTGCTTGGAATCTCAAAAAGTTGACCTAAAAAAATAATATCCTAATTTTTCTCATTTTTTTGCACAACCACAAAGGTCCAACAAAATACATGTTAAATTGTATTTCCACTTTCCGTAATTTATTTTTATATAATGGGTATGTTTTTATTATTTTATTTATTTATTTTTTACCTTCGGGAGAATATTTCAACATTTAAAATACATTTTTATTATTGCTGATTTACCCTGTAACTGGGGCTAAAATACCAGCCGCCAGTTACAGGGGAAATCAGCAATAATAAAACTGTGGAGATGGTATATTAGCCCAAGTTACAGGGCAAATTCAGCCTGTTTGAACTGCAGAGCTCACTTGGCTCTGCTAAGACCCAGCAGCTACTGCTCCTACCCCTTCCCTCCCCTAGCACCTGGAGATCACATGATTGCTGGATCTGGAGGAGGAAGTGCTAGTTCGGAGCTGTGTATATATATATTGATCAAGAAGACAGAGATGGTAATACACAATCTCTGCCTTCTCTATGAGGAGACAAGAAAGAAGTATTCCATTTCCCTGCAGCACCCCCACAGGTGAAATAAAGCATTACTTTACATAGTCACAAGCTAGTTATAGTTGAGAAATACACATCTTGCAAGTTTAATGTATAACCATCGTTTCAATTTTTTTTATAAATACTACATGTAAAAATAAGAATCCTTGTGATATACCTTATCAGAGAAAATTCTCAAGCCATGGGTAAAATGTGTCTTCAGTGAGTACAAAATTTCCAATTACTGATATACAAGTCAGTTGGTGCTTATAAAGTTCTATGGAGAACTATGTCTATCATTTTAGTAGAACTTGAGGTAGAATGTCTGTGTCTGCCTCTAGCTCCTCCCTAGAAAGTCTGTGTCTGCCTCTAGCTCCTCCCTAGAATGTCTGTGTCTGCCTCTAGCTCCTCCCTAAAATGTATGTGTCTGCCTCTAGCTCCTCCCTAGAATGTCTGTATCTGCCTCTAGCTCCTCCCTAGAATGTCTGTGTCTGCCTCTAGCTCCTCCCTGGAATGTCTGTGCCTGCCTCTAGCTCCTCCCTAGAATGTCTGTATCTGCCTCTAGCTCCTCCCTAGAATGTCTGTGTCTGCCTTTACCTCCTCCCTGGAATGTCTGTGGCTGCCTCTAGCTCCTTCCTAGAATGTCTGTGTCTGCCTCTAGATCCTCCTTAGAATGTCTGTGTCTGCCTCTAGCTCCTCCCTAGAATGTCTGTGTCTGCCTCTAGCTCCTCCCTAGAATGTCTGTATCTGCCTCTAGCTCCTCCCTAGAATGTCTGTGTCTGCCTCTAGCTCCTCCCTAGAATGTCTGTGTCTGCCTCTAGCTCCTCCCTAGAATGTCTGTGTCGGCCTCTAGCTCCTCCCTAGAATGTCTGTGTCTGCCTCTAGCTCCTCCCTAGAATGTCTGTGTCCGCCTCTAGCTCCTCCCTAGAATGTCTGTGTCTGCCTCTAGCTCCTCCCTAGAATGTCTGTGTCTGCCTCTAGCTCCTCCCACCTCCATAGAAATTTAAAAGCACCAACTACCACTTCCTATCTCAGTAATGTAAAATATTCTGTTTTCACTGAATACAGATTTTCCACCATGAATTAAAAGTGAAAGATCAGTTCAGAAAGAGAAAGTAGCAGATTTCTCTGATAAGATATATTACAAAGTTTCTTATTTTCATGTGTACTATTGATTTATGAAATAAAAATTAAAGCGACGGTCACACTTTAAGCAGAAAAAAAAAGGATAGGATGTGGATCAAAGAAATAAATTGTGTGAGAAATTCAGTGGATACTGTAAAGGTATGTGCCTCCCTATTGTGCTATATGTTTCCATTTTGGTGCTGGAACCAGAATTTCAGCCTGAGTTACAATTAAACATTTCTTCTGTTGGTAAATGTTATCTGATTAAGTAACGTGTGCCTTTGGCAGAAATCACAAGTAGGGAACAAATACATTTTGAGCTTAAAAGCTTAGTGATATAATTTTTCCGAGAAGACAAATAATACCATTTCCAACGTTTCATCTTCTGATCACGTGCATGAGATTGATGGAGTCCCCATCACAAACGGCTCATGCCAGTGAAGTCAGGAAAGAATAATTATTTTTTTTAAGTGTTAGAAAAGAGTGGCAGAATGGACATTATACAAGGAAGGGGCCCAGAATGGAGGACATTAGATTAGGTAGGAGCCCAGGATGGGAGACATAGTTATAGGATGGGGGACATTATACAAGGAAGGGGCTCATGATGAGGGACAATATACCAGGATGGGGCCAGGGTAGGGGACATTATTACTGGAAGGGGCTCAGGATGGAGGACTTTATTCCAGGAAGGGGCCCAGGATGGGGGCCATTATAACAGGAAGAGGCTCAGGACAGGGGACATTATAACAGGAAGGGGCAAAGGATGGGCGATATTATACCAAGAAAGGGCCCATTATGAGGGACATTATTAAAGTATGGGGGGCATTATTACAGAAAGGGGCCAGGATGGGGATATTATTACAGAAAGGGGCCAGGATGGGTGAAATTATCAAAGAAAGGAGCCAGGATGAGGGATACTGTTACAGAAAGGAGCCCAGGATGGGGGGACATTATTACAGAAAGGGGCCAGGACATGGCAAATTGTAACAAAAAGGGGCCAAAATAGGCGACATTATTACAGAAAGGAACTAGGACGAGGGACATTATTACAGCATGGGGGCCAGGATGGAGGATATTGTAACAGTAAGGCACCCAGGATAGTGTCACGGGTGTGTTAGAGGTGACAGACAGTCGTCCTGCAGTGGTTTGCAGGAGATCTCCACGTTTGGCAATGCAGACAGCTGCCTAGATAGGAGGCTGTCTTTAGGACCCAGAGACTACCTCCCTCTGGCCTGGGTGTATACATACCTGATCTCTCCAGGTGGGCGTCGCTGGTCATACTCATTTCTACTTGGAACTTGGCTGAAGCAGCATCACATCCTCTCTGGAGTCTTGAGGCCGTGTGCCCTGTTGGAGTTTCTTCTAAAGCTAAGTTGTTTATTCCCCTGTGTTGTCTTCCCCTTTTGCCTTTAGAGTGCTAGCGGAGATTCACTAGTGCTCATCTCCTTCCAACCCCAGCTATAGCATTACGCCAGGGATAGTAGGGCGAGGCACGTGATCGGCGACAGCTGCGGAAGCTGTATAGGGACATTAGGGGGAGACAGGGTGACGCTAGTCCAGATTAGGAGGTCACCTCTTCACCCTTTCCCTAGTGTCGGGGCTCCCTTTCCCTTTCCCCTCTGTGTTGCACTCACATCTGGTGTGACTCTCTGTGTTGCACTCACACCTGGCGTGACAGATAGGGGACATTATTACAGAAGGGGAAAAGGATGGGTGACATTATCAAAGAAAGGAGACAGGAAGAGTGACATTATTATAGGAAAGGGCCAGTACAATGGAAATTATTACAGAAAGTGTTCAGGATGGGCAACATTATCACAGAAAGGAGCCAGGATGGGGGACATAGTTACAGAAAAGGGCCAGGACAGGGGACATTATTACAGAAAGGGGTTAGGACAGGAGACATTATTACAAAAAGGGGCCAGGATGGGTGACATTATCACAGAAAGGAGCCAGGAAGGGTACATTATTACAGTAAAGGGCCAGGACAGGGGTCATTATTACACAAAGGGGCCAGGATGGGGGACATTATTGCAGGGAGGTGCCAACATGGAACTGGGGGCCCAGTTCCAAATTTTGCACCACGGCCCATCATACTCTAGTTACACCACTGATTATAAGGCATATAAGCCAATCATTACTGAGATCCCAGTGATAAGTGGTAATCTGCAGGAGAAACCTAGAGTAATTTTCCTGCAGTGCTCCCAGAGGTGAAATAAAGTATTACAAAACTTAGCAACAAGTTAGTTATGGTTGAAAAGACATCTTTCAAGTTGAAAGGGGTTGCCCAAGTTTGAGGTTAAAGTCTGCAGTCATTCTATGTGACTGCAGACTTTTGAATTCTCGCAGCGTGCGCACCACACGCTGTCAGGATTCACCGTGCCGGCAAATTATCAGAATGCAAGTGAACTGAGCAAAGCCGCGCATGTCTAGTCAGCATGTGACATCATGTATGCAAATTGCATACGTGCGGTCAGCTAGCCACCCGCTCTTGCCTCCAGCACTGGGGAATCCTGACAGCTTGCGGTGCACGCACTATGAGGATTCAAAAAGTCTGCAGTCACATAGAGTGTAATTTTCTTGCAGCGACCCCAGAGGGGAAATAAAATATTACAAAGCATAGCTACAAGTTACAAGTGCTTCTCACTAAATTAGAATATCATTAAAAAGTTAATTTATTTCAGTTCTTCAATAGAAAAAATGAAACTCATATATTATTGTCATGCCAGGTGTGAGTGAGACACAGGGGGGAAAGGGACAGGGAGCCCAGACACTAGGGAGGAGGTGACCTTCTAATCTGGACTAGCTTCACCCTGTCTCCCCCTAACGTCCCTATACAGCCTCCGCAGCTGTCGCCGATCACGTGCCTCGCCCTACTATTCCTGGCGTAAGGCTATAGCTGGGGGTGGAAGGAGATGAACACTATTCAACCTCCGCTAGCACTATAAAGACAAAAGGGGAAGACAACACAGGGGAATTACAACGTAAGACTCCAAAGAGGACGTGATGCTACTTCAGCCAAGTTCCAAGTAGGAATGAGTATAACCGGCGACGCCCACCTAGACACACCATCTATATATACACCTAGACTAAAGGGAGGTAGTCGCTGGGTCCTAAACACAGCCTCCTATCTAGGCTGCTGTCTGCATTGCCAAACGTGGAGACCTCCTGTAAACCACTGAAGGCGACTGTCTGTCACCTCTGACACACCCGTGACAATTATATGGAGTCATTACAAACAGAGTCATCTATTTCAAGTGTTTATTTCTGTTAATGTTGATGATTGTGGCTTACAGCCAATGAAAACCCAAAAGTCATTATCTCAGCAAATTAGAATAATTAACAAAAAAACACCTGCAAAGGCTTCCTAAGCATTTAAAAAGGTCTCTTAGTCTGTTCCAGTAGGCTCTACAATCATGAGGAAGACTGCTGACTTGACAGATGTCCAGAAGGCAGGCATTGACACATCCACAAGGAGGGTAAGCCACAAAAGGTCATTGCTAAAAAAGCTGGCTTTTCACTGAGTGTTATATCCAAGCATATTAATGGAGAGTTGAGTAGAAGGAAAAAGTGTGGTAGAAAAAGGTGCACAAGCAACTGGGATAACAGCAGCCTTGAAATGATTGTTAAGAAAAGGCCATTCCAAAATTTGGGGGAGATTCACAAGGAGTGGACTGCTGCTGGAGTCATTGCTTCAAGAGCCACCACACACAGACGTATCCAGGACATGGGCTACAAGTGTCGCATTCCTTGTGTCAAGCCACTCATGACCAATAGACAACGCCAGAAGAGTCTTACCTGGACCAAGGAGAAAAAGACCGGGACTGTTCTCAGTGATCCAAGGTGTTGTTTTCAGATGAAAGTAAATTTTGCATTTCATTTGGAAATCAAGGTCCCAGAGTCTGGAGGAAGAGTGGAGAGGCCACAATCCAAGCTGCTTGAGGTCTAGTGTGAAGTTTCCACAATCAGTGATGGTTTGGGAGGCCATGTCATCTGCTGGTGTAGGTCCACTGTGTTTTATCAAGACCAAAGTCAGCGCAGCCGTCTACCAGGACATTTTAGAGCACTTCATGCTTCCCTCTGCCGACAAGCTTTTTGGAGATGGAAATGTCATTCTCCACCAGGACTTGGCACCTGTCCACACGGCCAAAAGTACCAATACCTGGTTTACACACAACAGTATCACTGTGCTTGATTGGCAGCAAACTCGCCTGACCTTAAAGGGAATCTGTCACTCCCTCGGAGATATCAGACCACTACTATGGCCATACAGGGTATAGAAAAGTAAATACCTGTATGGCCCATAGTAGAGGTTTGATTGCAGAAAAGAGTGTTTTTATCACCTCCATTGTCCACAGGCTTGGCTTCCGGGAGACGCCAAGAAATCCCAGCATAACTGTTTATTATTCCCCGAAATCCCCGCCTATATGCTTAGTTACCATATTCCCCCCTCCCCTGCACATCATAGGGCCCTGTGATGTGCTCTGTGCTCACTGACTTCCCGGGCACCTCACATAGAGCTCACATAGAGCGCGCTTTGCTTCCTCCCGGCGCCGTCTCTCCGTGCACTGCGCTGCAGGGTTCTACTGAGCAGGCGCCCGGGGGTCACTGTCACTTCCTGGCGCCTGCGTCGGACTGTGTCAATGACTTCCTTCTGGACATCTGTCAAGTCAGCAGTCTTCCCCATGATTGTGGAGCCTACTGAAACAGACTAAGGGACCTTTTTAAACGCTTCGGAAGCCTTTGCTGGTGTTTTTTGTTAATTTTAATTTACTGAGATAATGACTTTTGCGTTTTCATTGGCTGTAAGCTATAATCATCAACATTAACATAAATAAAAACTTGAAATAGATCACTCTGTTTGTAATGACTCTATATAATATAGGAGTTTCACTTTTTGTATTGAAGAACTGAAATAAATTAACTTTTTGATGATATTCTAATTTAGTGAGATGCACTTGTAATTATGGATAAAAAAGACTTAATATTCTAACAATTTAGAAGGGGGGAAAAGGAGAGGATGAAAGAAATAAGTGCAGGGAGATATATCTTCTAACATTTATCCTTATCTAGAGGAAGGCAGAAAGTCTATAAAGTGTGAGCCAAAATACACTAAAAGGGGGTTACTTCTTATCTTGACCCTTGTCTACCATCATACAGCTGAACATTTTGGAAAAAGCGGCTGCTAATTCACATTTTAGTGTTTTGATTCTCATGGTCAGACGCTTCTCAAGACTAAATAAATATACTGACATTAATCTCCCCACATAACTGAGATTCCTCCAGCCGTTATCGCTTTTGTTGCTCTTCTATATGACTCTGTTATTTCTTTGGGAAAAAAAATGTGTTTTTGTGTATGTTTTGGGGTTTTCTTTTTAGTTTTTTTTTTTTTATTCATTTACTTTTTTATTACTTTTATTGTTACTTTTTTTTATTTTTTTATCTTCAGTTTACTGGCCAGTAACAAAAGCGGTATAAGTATTCCCTAACAACAGAGGATCTGGCCAGACATCCCTGGGGCTCTTCTTTGGACGTTGTTCCTGATCACAAGGGCACACTTCCATGATGAGTATGCTCACCATGATAAAGCAAGTGCCTGCCGCTCACATGACGAGCATACTCATCAAGAGTTCCGAACATGTAACACCCAAAATATCCTGCCGGCTTTACAAGCAGCTGACTGACATTGTGCTGTTATTTAGTTAATGTTCTACATTCCGGATAATCTGAATTGTTCTGTAATATCAGTTTGTAGATATATATATCTGAAAATCTGACGGCGGCGTACCTGGTTTTGCTTTAAGGTGGACACTAATTTCTGTAATGTGATGTTCTCTTCTTCCAGCTCGGTGTAATCCTGAAGGAGCCTGGCCTCCCGAAATTTGTACTCTCGGATCTCTTCCTTCATCCTCATCCTCTGCAGCTCCAAAATTTCATTTGTCTAAAAAACAAAAAGAAAACCTATTAAAGTGTAGTGTATACAAAAGCAGAGGAAAGTATATAGGAGATACAATGCCGCATATCCTGAATTATAGCTATAAGGCCCACTTATCTGACGGAGGCCAATAACTTCCCTTTTGGAGACCATCAGACAAGTATACGACGATATACTTTTTTACAGTAGAGAACAACATAATAAAAAAATCAACCTATACTGAGTGGAATTCATTTTTTTGTACATGAACACCCTTGGGTGACTGACAGAGTAGGGCCTGGTGTAACATGGTAGAGCTTGGGCACTGATAGGTCTCCATGTCTTGCCATACGGACCTTATGTGAATAGCTGTGCATTGCTTCTAGGGTAGAATACATCCACTGATGGCCTGCACGCTCGTATGGAATTACAGCTCAGAACTCAGTAAGACCAAGATAGCCTAGTTTAAAATCCCTCCATTGCTCTTGGACTGGTGCGGGGGTATGATGAACTCTTGAAGTATAGAAAGGGTCTGACAGTTTGTGATGGGATCTGGGGGATGATCAATTTTAAAACTGGAACTGGTGTGAGGGTCTGAAGAGTTCTGGGGCTGGTGTGAGGGTCTGATGAGTTCTGGGACAGGTGTGAGGGTCTGATGAGTTCTGGGACTGGTGTGAAGGTCTGATAAAGTCAGGGAATAGTGTGAAGGTCTGATAAAGTCTAGGACTGGTGTGACGGTCTGTTAAGGTCTGGGACTGGAATGAAGGTCTGATAAAGTTTGGGATTGGTGTGAGGGTCTGATAAAGACTGATACTCTTGAGAACATTTGATGAAGTCTGGAACTGGTGAAGTCTTGGATGAAGTGTGGGACTGGTGTGGGTGTCAGATAAACTGTAGGACTAGTTTGAAGATCTGATGAAGCCTGGTACTGGTGCAGGGGTCTTGAGAAGTTTGGGTCTGGTGTGAGGATCTGATATAGTGCATGACTAGTGTGAGGGTTTGATATAGCCTGGAAATGGTCTGAGGGACTGATGAAGTTTCGGATTGGTGAGAACACTGTAACTAGTGTGGGGGGTCTGATGAACTCTTGGACTGGTTCAAGAGTCTGAAAGAGTTTGGGGCAGGTGTGAGTGTCTGATGAAGCCTGGGACTGATGCAGGATTCTTTTGGAGTATAGGACTGGTGCAGGGGTCTTGTGAAGTCTGGGACTGGTGTAGGGGTCTGATAAAGTCTAGGACTGGTGGAGGCTTCTCATGATGTCTGGAACTAGTGCAGGGGCAGATGGAAGTCTGGGCTTCCTGGTGCAGGGGTCTAATAAATTCTAGGACTGGTGTAGGGGTCTAATGAAGTCTGGGACTGGTGCAGGGGTCTGATGAAGTCTGGGAAAGGTGAAGGGGTCTGATGAATTCTGGGACTGGTGCAGCGGTCTGATGAAGTCTAGGACAGCTGCAGAAGTAAGATGAAGTCTGGGACTGGTGCATGGGTCAGATAAAGTCTGGGACTATTGTGGGGGGTCTAATAAAGTCTAGGACTGGTATAGGGGTCTGATGAAATCTAGGATTGGTGCAGGGGTCAGATGACGTCTGGGACTGGTGTAGGGGATCTAATAAAGTCTAGGACTGGTGTAGGGGTCAGATGAAGTCTAGAACTGGTGTAAGGAATGTGAGGCAGTGAGGGGGATCATATGCGAGGGTCAGAATGTATCAAACTAGTTGACCAAGTCGGATTAAGAAAACCTGGCATGGGCTTTTATTTTTGGAGCGATCTACAGGACGGAAGTGGGGTGGGTCGCTCCCTCCTGCCGGGTCTTAAAGGTGGCTCATGTCCACAGTTTTCATTTAAAAACCTGCAACAAAGGTTTGGGTGTGTCAGTGTTGTGTTTGCTAGCAGCAGAGCAGGAAGCTCTGCACTGCAGGCCTGTGTGAAGCTGAACACAGGCCTGTGAAGGCAACATACCTGATGCACCTTAAGTGACATGGCGGTGCAGTCGCCCACGGAAACAGGGTTGTGTTATATATCCGGAGGATAAAGCTGCCTTTACGGTGTGAGTTTTTTGCACAATAAAAACTTTAAGTTAGACATTCTTGGGTCACTGGCTGTTAACAGGCACTGTGTGAACACCACCGCACTACAGGGGTCTAATAAAGTCGGAGACTGGTGTAGGGGTCTGATGAATTCTGGGACTGGTGCAGGGGTCTGATAAAGTCTAGGACTGGTACAGGGGTCTGATGAATGGGGGACTGGTGTAGGGTCCAGATAAAGTCTGGAACCAGTGAGTGGTTAGATCAAGTCAGAGACAATTGTTGGGTTCTCGTAAAGTCTGGGACTGTTTCTGGAGTCTGTTGTAATTTATGGTGCTCATGTCCACCATCTTGTACAAACCAACTTGGAGTACAAAGGAGATTGGTTTAATATAAGGGGTGATATTTATACCTAGAAATTTCTTAGCAAAGCTGAGTGATACTAAGAGTTGTCACGTAGGGTTAACATTAATCCTATACATTAGGGATACGATACAGGATGATGCCAGGAAGTTCTGCAGCAGCTGGGGAGATGCAGGAAAGCTATTGTTTAACAACTTTTATCCCTGCGGTTTTAAGAAACTCCCAGGCTGAAAATACTAACTTGTTGTGCCCCTGGTGTCTCCTCACTTATAGACTGGGGTCATAATTGTCTCAATATTTTGGCATCAAAAGTTTGCAGTTGTGGAGAATAATTGGTGTCAGGAGTTCTCATTAATTTGGAAATAAGCAAAAGAGAGGATCATCCGAGTGTTACAGTAGGGAGTCGGTGTAATACCTATCAGTAGTCTAGCGGGGGAGCCACCGTTCTGCTCGGTACTCAATATTTCCCTATTAAAGGCAAGTGCAATACAATTCAGTAATATTGTATTTTCTCCTTTTACTGTAACAACCAAAGAAGAAATACTTTGACATCAGACCTCATAAAGAATAGAGACGAAAATAGCAATAATTACTCGATACCTGACTGTACAACCCTGAAAATTCATCACTGTGTCCTAATTCTGCCATTGTCTTCGTAGAGCTCTACGGTCATATACTGAAGGAAACAAAAGCTGTGTGCAGCACAGCTCCCCGTCCTCAACGTCTGCACTGGGGATGTAAGAGCTTCTTAAGAGCCTAATGGCAATCGACTTTAGGACACAGATACAGTTCAATATAAAGGTAAATCTGGGAGCCGCCTGCTCCCTGCTCCACCATACACCTGTGCTGCCTGAGGCGCGGCACAGGAGGTATGATGACATCACAACGTCGCGCCTGCTGTGCCCGGCCACATACCGTACAAAGCAGGCAACTTTGGAAAGGGGCTAGGTGATTATTTCTTTTTTATTTTACAGTGGGATCTAGGGACACCATATTGTATGTGGGGCACATGTCTGGGTAGAAGTATGAGGGGGCACAGTGGAGGCATCATACTGTGTAGGAGGCATCTTTGTGGGTAAAAAGGCACTATGGGGGCATACTACTGTGTGGTAGAGGCACTGGAGCACCATACTGTCTTGTGAGCACTGTGGGAACATTATACTGTGTTCTGGACACTGTGGGTATATCAAACTGTGTTGTGGGCACTGTGTGACTATCATACTGTGTTGTCGTCACTGTGGGACTATTATACTGTGTTTTGGGCACTGTGAGACTATCATACTGTGTTGTGGGCACTGTGGGAGCATCATACTGTGTGGTGGGCACTGTGGGAGCATCATACTGTGTTGTGGGCACTGTGGGAGCATCATACTGTGTGGTGGGCACTGTGGGAGCATCATACTGTGTTGTGGGGACATCATACTGTGTTGTGGGCACTGTGGGAGCATCATACTGTTTTGTGGGCACTGTGGGAGCATCATACTGTGTTGTGGGCACTGTGGGAGCATCATACTGTGTTGTGGGCACTGTGGGAGTATTATACTGTGTTGTGGGCACTGTGGGAGCATCATACTGTGTTGTGGGCACTGTGGGAGCATCATACTGTGTTGTGGGCACTGTGGGTGCATCATACTGTGTTGTGGGCACTGTGGGAGCATCATACTGTGTTGTGGGCACTGTGGGAGCATCATACTGTGTTGTGGGCACTGTGGGAGCATCATACTGTGTTGTGGGCACTGTGGGAGCATCATACTGTGTTGTGGGCACTGTGGGGGCATCATACTGTGTTGTGGGCACTGTGGGAGCATCATACTGTGTTGTGGGTACTGTGGGAGCATCATACTGTGTTGTGGGCACTGTGGGAGCATCATACTGTGTTGTGGGCACTGTGGGAGTATCATACTGTGTTGTGGGCACTGTGGGAGCATCATACTGTGTTGTGGGCACTGTGGGAGCATCATACTGTGTGGTGGGCACTGTGGGAGCATCATACTGTGTTGTGGGCACTGTGGGAGCATCATACTGTGTTGTGGGCACTGTGGGGGCATCATACTGTGTTGTGGGCACTGTGGGAGCATCATACTGTGTTGTGGGCACTGTGGGAGCATCATACTGTGTTGTGGGCACTGTGGGAGCATCATACTGTGTTGTGGGCACTTTGGGAGCATCATACTGTGTTGTGGGCACTGTGGGGGCATCATACTGTGTTGTGGGCACTGTGGGAGCATCATACTGTGTTGTGGGTACTGTGGGAGCATCATACTGTGTTGTGGGCACTGTGGGAGCATCATACTGTGCTGTGGGCACTGTGGGAGCATATAGATACTCTTGGTAAAAACAATCCTCTCATAGATATCAGTGCCGACTGTGATCACTGTTAGTGTTTCTTCCTCCCGTACAGCAAGTTCTGTATTTGAGTCTCGTCAGAGACAAGGTAGAAGAAGGGGCTGAGAAATAATTAAAGACTAAGCATTGCAGGTGTTCTGGGATTTAAGAACGCAGCAATGTCCATTAATTTTCTCCTTCTGTTCTGAGTAAGAGAAACTACACATAACCTCAGTAATTTCCAGCCAAGAAGTGTCTTGACCCTTGTTTAGCTGCCGGATCGAACTATGCAAGATTTGTTTGTAGCCTGTAACCATGAAATCACATAGATCTACATAGGCGCTGTATACACAAAACGGTAGATTTGAAATCGAATGAAAAAAAAAAATCAACATCCCTCTCTTCTTCCAAAAAATGTAATCCAGTGATAGCAATGAGCTGGCTCCTGTATACATTTCCTATGTCTCGGAGGCAGAAACCACTGAATTATGTCATTCTTTTGTCTCAAGAAGAGAAAAAATCTCATTAAAATTCACGGCATGCAGGAATACATCACTTTTTTGTTAATTAGTGCAACAAATGCCTTACACTTGGCTTCCTCTATACCCAAAGGAATGTGTGAAAATCCGAGCAGGGAAATATATCACTAGGTGCAGAGATTACAGGCGATAATGAACTTTCCTACACAAGTAGCAGAGCTGAGTTTGTTATATGGCACAGTGGGGCACGTTTATTAGCACTGTCTTAGATAAAGGCATAATAAAAGTATAGGAGACGGGTGCCAGTGTGACGATCGCTGGGCGATAGGTTTGGTAAATCTTCCTTCACGTTAGACACTTATTTCTTCATTATGCCATTTGTTAATTTCATTAATTAATATTAGGATATCACTTTACATAGTGCATCTGCCCTGACGTGTCGTCTGAGCCTAATGTGTCGTCTGAGCCTGATGTGTCGTCTGAGCCTGACGTGTCGTCTGAGCCTTTCCATAGCCTGGATGTTAAACTACTGCAATATCTTCAATGCAAAAATGAAATAACACAATCAGCACTGCTACATATCTATGGGGTTCATTTGAAAGTAAAAAAATGTTTATAAGAACATAAGAAAATGATGCATGAAATGTCAACTATACCGCAACTGGGGACTGAGCCGAGGCCTGAAAAAGGGGTCAACGTAGCTGAAGAAATGTGAAAGCCGATAGTCACATTGTAATCTAGCAAGAAAGAAAAGAATGTCTTCAAGGATTTCAGATACACATTACTTTTGTGAAAGCAGGTGTACAGGACTGGGGAGATAATGGGTAGGGACTGTAGGAACGATGGACGGGGGCACATCCAGGGTGGGGGCTATGGAAGTCCAAGGCAAATCATAGTTCCCTTTCTCACAGCCTATGGGTGCGCTCACATACCGTGGGGAAAAAAAGTATTTAGTCAGCCACCAAACAAAAAGATGAGGTCAGCCTGCAATTGACATCGTAGGTCGACCTCAACTATGAGAGACAAAATGAGAAAGAATTTTTTTTCACATTTTGGTCACCTACAAACAAGCAAGATTTCCGGCTCTCACAGACCTGTAACTTCTTCTTTAAGAGGCTCCTCTGTCCTCCACTCATTACCTGTAGTACTGGCACCTGTTTAAACTTGTTATCAGTATAAAAGACATCAGTCCGCAACCTCAAACAGTCACACTCCAAACTCCACTATGGTGAAGACCAAAGAGCTGTCGAAGGACACCAGAAACAAAATTGTAGCCCTGCACCAGTCTGGGAAGACTGAATCTGCAATAGGCAAACAGCTTGGTGTGAAGAAATCAACTGTGGGAGCAATAATTAGAAAATGGAAGACATACAAGACCAATGATAATCTCCCTCGATCTGGGGCTCCATATAAGATCTCACCCTGTGGGGTCAAAATAATCTCAAGATTGGTGAGCAAAAATCCCAGAGCCACACGGGGGGACTTAGTGAATGACCTGCAGAGAGCTGGGACCAACGTTACACAGTCTACCATCAGTAACACACTACGCCACCAGGGACTCAGAACCTGCAGTGCCAGACGTGTCCCCCTGCTTAAGCCATTACATGTACGGGCCCGTCTGAAGTTTGCTAGAGAGCATTTGGTCGATACAGAAGAGTATTGGGAGAATGTCATATGGTCACATGAAACCAAAGTAGAACTTTTTGGTAGAAACACAACTCGTCGTGTTTGGAGGAGAAAGAATGCTGAGTTGCATCCAAAGAACACCATACCTACTGTGAAGCATGGGGGTGGCAACATCATGCTTTGGGGCTGTTTCTCTGCCAATGGAGAAGGACGACTCATCCGTGTACATGAAAGAATGAATGGGGCCATGTATCGTGAGATTTTGAGTGCAAACCTCCTTCCATCAGCAAGGGCATTGAAGATGAAACGTGGCTAGGTTTTTCAGCATGACCCCAAGCACACTGCCAGGGCAATGAAGGAGTGGCTTCGTAAGAAGCATTTCAAGGTCCTGGAGTGGCCTAGCCAGTCTCCAGATCTAAACCCTATAGAAAACCTTTGGAGGGAGTTGAAAGTCCGTGTTGCCCAGCGACAGTCCCAAAACATCACTGCTCTAGAGGAGATCTGCATGGAGGAATGGGCCAACATACCAGCAGCAGTGTGTGCCAACCTTGTGAAGACTTACAGAAAACGTTTGACCTCTGTCATTGCCAACAAAGGATATATAACAAAGTATTGATATAATCTTTTGTAATTGACCAAATACTTATTTTCCACCAAAATTTGAAAAAAATTTGTTTCCAAATCAGACGATGTGATTTTCAGGATTTGTTTTCTCATTTTGTATCTCATAGTTGAGGTCGACCTATGATGTCAATTACAGGCCTCTCTCATCTTTTTAAGTGGGAGAACTTGCACAATTGGTGGCTGAATAAATACTTTTTTTCCCCACTGTACTTCGCTGCTCTCTCTCCCACGCTCACACACTGCGCTGCTCTCTCCCCCGCACTCACACACTGCGCTGCTCTCTCCTCCACGCTCACATACTGCGCTGCTCTCGCCTCCACGCTCACATACTGCGCTGCTCTCTCCTCCACGCTCACATACTGCGCTGCTCTCGCCTCCACGCTCACATACTGCGCTGCTCTCTCCTCCACGCTCACATACTGCGCTGCTCTCGCCTCCACGCTCACATACTGCGCTGCTCTCTCCTCCACGCTCACATACTGCGCTGCTCTCGCCTCCACGCTCACATACTGCGCTGCTCTCTCCCCCGCACTCACACACTGCGGTGCTCTCGCCCCCACGCTCACATACTGCGCTGCTCTCTCCTCCACGCTCACATACTGCGCTGCTCTCGCCCCCACGCTCAGATACTGCGCTGCTCTCTCCTCCACGCTCACATACTGCGCTGCTCTCGCCCCCACGCTCACATACTGCGCTGCTCTCTCCCCCGTACTCACACACTGCGCTGCTCTCTCCCCCATGCTCACATACTGCGCTGCTCTCTCCCCCTCACTCACACACTGCGCTGCTCTCTCACCCGTGCTCACATACTGCGCTGCTCTCGTCCCCACGCTCACATACTGCGCTGCTCTCTCCCCCGTACTCACACACTGCGCTGCTCTCTCCCCCACGCTCACATACTGCGCTGCTCTCTCCCCCACGCTCACATACTGCGCTGCTCTCGCCTCCACGCTCACATACTGCGCTGCTCTCTCCTCCACGCTCACATACTGCGCTGCTCTCGCCTCCACGCTCACATACTGCGCTGCTCTCTCCTCCACGCTCACATACTGCGCTGCTCTCGCCTCCACGCTCACATACTGTGCTGCTCTCTCCTCCACGCTCACATACTGCGCTGCTCTCGCCTCCACGCTCACATACTGCGCTGCTCTCTCCCCCGCACTCACACACTGCGGTGCTCTCGCCCCCACGCTCACATACTGCGCTGCTCTCTCCTCCACGCTCACATACTGCGCTGCTCTCGCCCCCACGCTCAGATACTGCGCTGCTCTCTCCTCCACGCTCACATACTGCGCTGCTCTCGCCCCCACGCTCACATACTGCGCTGCTCTCTCCCCCGTACTCACACACTGCGCTGCTCTCTCCCCCATGCTCACATACTGCGCTGCTCTCTCCCCCTCACTCACACACTGCGCTGCTCTCTCACCCGTGCTCACATACTGCGCTGCTCTCGTCCCCACGCTCACATACTGCGCTGCTCTCTCCCCCGTACTCACACACTGCGCTGCTCTCTCCCCCACGCTCACATACTGCGCTGCTCTCTCCCCCACGCTCACATACTGCGCTGCTTTCTCCCCTGCGCTCACATACTGCGCTGCTCTCTCCTCCACGCTCACATACGGTGCTGCTCTCTCCCCTCCGCTCACATACTATGCTGCTCTCTCCTCCACACTCACATACTGCGCTACTCTCTCCCCCATGTTCACATACTGCGCTGCTTTCTCCCCTGCGCTCACATACTGCGCTGCTCTCTCCCCCACGTTCACATACTGCGCTGCTCTCTCCCCCGCGTTCACATACTGCGCTGCTTTCTCCCCCACGCTCACATACTGCGCTGCTCTCTCCCCCACGCTCACATACTGCGCTGCTCTCTCTTCCACGCTCACATACTGCACTGCTCTCTCCTCCACGCTCACATACTGCGCTGCTCTCTCCTCCACGCTCACATACTGCGCTGCTCTCTCCCCCACGCTCACATACTACACTGCTCTCTCCTCCACGCTCACATACGGTGCTGCTCTCTCCCCCACGCTCACATAAAGCGCTGCTCTCTCCCCCACGCTCACATACTGCGCTGCTCTCTCCTCCACGCTCACATACTGCACTGCTCTCTCCTCCACGCTCACATACTGCACTGCTCTCTCCTCCACGCTCACATACTGCGCTGCTCTCTCCCCCACGCTCACATACTACACTGCTCTCTCCTCCACGCTCACATACGGTGCTGCTCTCTCCCCCACGCTCACATAAGACGCTGCTCTCTCCCCCACGCTCACATAAAGCGCTGCTCTCTCCCCCACGCTCACATACTGTGCTGCTCTCTCCTCCACGCTCACATACTGCGCTGCTCTCTCCCCCACGCTCACATACTGCGCTGCTCTCTCCTCCACGCTCACATACTAAGTAGATCTCTCCACCACTCTCTCTTTTTCCCCCGGCAGGATACATTTTTTATCTTCCTCGTTTAAGGAGCTGAAATCCAGGAAGAGATCGGAGAGTCTCCTGAAGTGAGTGTCCCTCACTGCTGAGTATTTGGTGCAGTATAGCAGGAGGTGGGTCTCATCCTCCAGAGCTTCCAGATCACAGTGTGGGCACAGTCTGTCCTCCCTGGTCTTGTAGCTCTGTCTGTGTCAGACGGATTCGATGGCCAGATTGTGGGCACTGAGTCTATGCCGGCTCAGGATCTGGAGGTCTCTGGGGTCCGGGAGTTTCTCCAGATATGGGGCCAGTCAGTATTCTCTCTGTAGACTCCGGTACATGGTCAGTTTCTGTGAGGTGATGATATCGTTCCTCCAGTCACTGACGTATCTCTCCTGGCCCTCATCTACCATCTTGCAGATTCTGGCTTTTGTCAGGCTGCTGTAATTAGTGTTTTGGTCAGGTTGGGTTTGGGTGCGCTGTTCCAGGGGTCCAGGTTCATGTAGACCACCTATATGTAGAAGGCTTTATGATGATGGGAGCTTGGATTGCTACTATGTAGGTGAGCCCGGAATGACAGCACCTTCTTCAGAACAGCTATGTCTAGAGGAAATCTGCCCAGCTCAGCCCGACATGCACTGTTGGTGGTGCTCTGATGGACCTGGAGAAGGTGCTTACAGAATTCCAGGTGGAATATTTCTGTTGGGCTGGAATCCCACCTTGACCAGTCTGAGTATGTGTGAGGACCTCAGACTTCGCTGCCGTATAGGAGGATTGAGGAAATGATGGCATCGAAGACCCTCACTGGCGCCTTCAGATGGTAGAGTTTGGATGTCATAGAGGGTTCTGCAGGCCTTGTCCTTCAGGGTCTTTATGGCTTGTTTGATGCTCCATGACTGGTGAATTTCTAGGCCCAGATAGGTGTAATTATCCATTGCTGTAAGAGTTGCTTTTCTTTGGGTTGATGGGTAGTGCCCATGTGGAGCTAAATTTCTCCAAGATTTGCAGGTTGTCTTGGAGGCCTTTCTCGGTTGGTGAGAGCAGCAGTTATTCATCTGTATATAGCAGGAATTTCATCTATCCATCTATTCATCTTCCCTCAGTTATCTGTGTTCTGAAAGGGTCTTGGGGAAGATTTATAAATACTTTCCTAAATTTAGACCGCTTAAACTTAGAAGAGACAGACAAGAGCTGCTCCATATTCGTGACAGTGCCGAACGCTATGTAATACATTTGGGGCTTTATGCTAGATACTTCTCCCTTCCTCTTCACTTTCTTACTTTACACCAATACTTTGCTCCAAAATTATAGCGTGGGATTTGTAAATGTGGCGCATTTTATGTAGTTTCTTAGCAGCGCCACTTTTTCTGAACACTTTACGAAATTGTCTAATAAGGCGCAAAAAGGGTCTAAAACACATAATAAAGTTGATGGGTGCACCATCATGTATCTGTCAGAAAAGTCTGAGGAATTAACCTCAATTAGACAGGTGAGAGGCCGGGGGCTGGGGCTTGGCCTCTGTGGCCGCACGTACACATCCGTACAACTTCCAACACCAGTGCATTTCTGTCAATCTGAAGCTTAACTCTGGATTTGACCGTCACAAAGAGCGGGATATATCCTGTCTGACCTGCGGGTGACTCTCTGTCCTCAGTCTGCCTGGCCCTCACACCATGTATGACTAGTCACCGGTATCCAAAACATCATCTATCGAGGATGGAGAAGATCCGCAACATCCTAACCTACTTTGGGTCTCGATTCCTCACTATTTTGAAGATCTCTGTTTGCTGTCAGTGAATGGACACTGATTGATTGATGTCATTGGGAGAAAGAAAATAATAATCTTGTAGATATTATAACTTTTTAATGGCTAACAAAACTAAATTAAGAGATGTTACAAAGAAAGCTTTCAAAACTTCTTAAGTCTTCTGAGAAGACTTCTTCTCAAAGACTATACTTTTTTTGAAAATGTGTCTTCATCAGGAATGGTATAACAAAGTATCTGAAGAAACACAAATACATAAAAAAAAAAAGAGCAGAGACATGGCATAATAAATGGACATTAAAAAAAACAAACTGAGCTCAGAGGGTGAATCCTTCATTAGCTTAGATAATTGGTGTGAAAGCTTTATTGTCCCAATATCCTTGTAAGATCAGAAGCCTGGTGCCCTCACTGTCTCTGGGGCAGATTCCTCATTTTTTTTTTAGTAAGTCATAAATCCTTGTGACAGATTTAATCCTGTGTGGAGGGGATCACAGACTGTCAGAAATTTTTGTTCACAGACCCCTCAGTATTTTTGTTATTTAATAGAACAGCTGTCATATTGTTGATGTTGTGTCCTGGAACACAGAAATCTTTGGCCATAGGTTGTTGGGTTTTTTGTCTGTAATCGTGTGGCGATGAGACCCCATCCATGTTCTCAGTTTCTGTCCTGTTTCTCCCACATAGAGACCCCAAGTAGGACAAATAGTGCACAAAACTAAGTGCACCCCATTGGAAAAGGAACATGTGAATGTCAAAGGAATCTTACAGTCCTGCTGTGTGTTCGGGATCGGTATCTGGTCTGTGGTCTTTACATGAGTGCAGGTTTTGCAGCTCTTCACATTGCAAGAATAAGTTCCTCTTGGTGTATCAGTTGGTATTGAGCTTCTGATCACAATACTTCTTATATAATGGAGGGTCTTTGAATATTATGTTTAGCCGGTCATCTTTGTATAGGATATGGTGAAGTTTTTTGGCAGTTTTTCTGAGCACTTCAAGCTGTGGGCTGTAGGTCACCACCAGAGATTCATGATTTTTTTTGTCTTTTTCTCCATATTGAAGTAGTTGATTTCTAGGGATCCTTATGGCCAGGGGCAGGCTGGGCCAGGGGGTAAAGGTGCATATGCCCCCCAGGCCGGTCCTCCAGCAGAGGTTTTGGGCCGCCCGGCCGTCAGCCATTGCCTCAATACTGCCGCGGCCACTGTCCTCTGCACACGTCCTCCCATCAGGGCACGCGGCCTGATGGGAGAGCGCGCGCTCTGTTGGGAGAGCAAACGGCCTGATGAGAGGATGCGCGGCTTGTTGGGAGGGTGCGCGGCCTGTTGGGAGGGCTCGTGCAGAGAGGAATGGCTGCGGCGCTAGTGAAAGGGGGATGGCGCGCCCACTGACAAGGGTGAGAAGATGGCGCGTGGGCCCACAGGTAGGTAGTGATAATGGCAGAGGTGATTATTTATTTTTTTAATCTGGGGCCATTATACTGTAAGAAGCGTCATGTGGGGCCATGTATACTGTGTGGAGCATCATGTGGAGTCATGAAGACTGCGTGGAGCACCATGTGGGGCCATGTATACTGTGTGGAGCATCATGTGGGGTTATGTATACTGTGTGGAGCACCACGTGGGGTCATTATACTGTATGGAGCACTATGTGGGGCCATTATACTGTATGAAGCACTATGTGGGGCCATTATACTGAATGGAGGACTATGTGGTGCCATTATACTGCATGGAGGACTATGTGGGGCTATTATTCTGTATGGAGGACTATGTGGTGCCATTATACTGCATGGAGGATTATGTGGGGCCCATTATAGTGTATGGAGGACTATGTGGGGCCCATTATAGTGTATGGAGGACTATGTGGGGCCCATTATAGTGTATGGAGGACTATGTGGGCCCATTATAGTGTATGAAGGACTATGTGGGGCCCATTATAGTGTATGGAGGACTATGTGGGGCCCATTATAGTGTATGGAGGACTATGTGGGGCCCATTATAGTGTATGGAGGACTATGTGGGGCCCATTATACTGTATGGAGGACTATGTGGGGCCCATTATACTGTATGGAGGACTATGTGGGGCCCATTATACTGTATGGAGGACTATGTGGGGCCCATTATACTGTATGGAGGACTATGTGGGGCCCATTATACTGTATGGAGGACTATGTGGGGTCCATTATACTGTAGGGAGGACTATGTGGGGCTATTATACTGTAGGAGGACTCTTTGTGGCCATTATACTGTATGGAGGGCTGTGTGGGGATTACATTTGGAGATTCATACTGTGATGGGGACACCATTCTTTGTCGGGGGGATTGAGGGAGAGGAGTACAGTAGGGTCATCATACTGTGAGTGTGGAGGAAGTCACTGTGGGGGTATTATACTGTGTTTGGGGCACTTTTGTTTGCATCATACATTATTATCTGTTTCATTCAAGGATTTTTATCCTCTGTTAAATTACATATTTAAATTAGGCCATTGGGCCACTGCTTTTTTTATTGCTTTTACATAACATATTATAATACTCAACTATAATTTTTAAATTAATCGTTATATTTGATAAAGAAGAACTTCCTCAATTGTAGACACTTTTTAATAAATATCAAGGTTGGTGCACAACTTTGTCCAAGCTTTTAACTTTGGCCTCTGTGTATTTGAGTTTGACATCTCTGGCTTTAAAGGGAACCTGTCACGTCCTATCTACTATCTACACTGCCCCCATTGCTTTGTTAGTGATGCAATGTGCATCACTGACAACCTTTTTTCATTAAAATCGGTGGTAATATAATGATTTTATAACTTTATATACACTTTGTCCTACCTGCTCGTATTCAGTCATAGGGGTGTGATTCTCTCATACAGTCACTGCTGGGGGCGCCCACGTGTTTGAATATTGCTCCCGGTAAGTGCTATTATTGTGGGGCACATATGCATTTCTACATGTCCGGTGCTGGTCTCGCGCCTGCGCAATGAGGCTGTGCCGCTGCTCATGGGCCACTGTTGTATGCTGGCCCCCTAGGCCAAAATTTGACAGCCAGCCCCTGCTTGTGGCTCTTTTGATCTGGGGTGGTGGCCTTGGTTTAAAAACATCTTTTTAAGTTGAGTTAAGTGTTCATCCCTGTCTGTTGGGTTGGAGCAGATATGATTATATCTAAGGGCCTGGCTGCAGACAATGCATTTTTTTTAATGTGTTTGGGGTGGAAGCTGTCCCATCTGAGGTTTCTGATACACGGATGTCTGGATTGAACCATTTTGAATTTTTATGATGGTATCCTGAAAGTTGATTTTTGCATTTGAGTGGTCCAATGTCAAGTTCATGGTGGGATGAAATGTATGGAATCTTTCACGGAAATTTATAAGTTCTTGTTCAGACTGTCAAGATGTCATCATGAAATAGGCCAAGGGTTTTGATGGATCAGGATGATACTAAGTCATTCTCCATGAAAACGTTGGCATTCCGGGGTGCCATTTTGCCGCCCATAGCAGTTCCGGTGCGTTGTAGGAACAGCTCCTCACAGAAACAGAAAAAGTTATGCGTGAGGATAAATCTGGTGGGTTTATATAGACTCAGAAAGGATCCCATTAGGTTCCAGAAACACTTACAATACTCATTATTCACAACACCTCTGCTACAGAACTTCAGAGACTCTACAGAATCTTATTCATGTTTTCCACAGCACCAAGAAAAAAGAGGGAAAAAAAACACCGAGGGGTCTGTGAACAAAAAATGATGTGACAGTCTTTCATTCCCTCCGCACAGGATTAAATCTGTCACAAGGATTTATGACTTACTACAAAATCTGAGGAATCTGCTCCAGACACAGTGAGGGCATCAGGTCTCTGATCTTACATGGATATTGGGACAATAAAACTCTCACACCAATTATCTAAGAACTGGGAACAATCAACCAGTGTCCATTCAATTTTATCAACTGGCTAAAACGGGACCAAAACCTTTTTTTTTTCTTTTAAATGAATGTACACTGACACATTGTAGCAAACTTCCATTATAAAAAAAGAAGTTTGTGCTTCTGTTCATTTTAAAGGGATTCTCCAGGACTTTGCTGTTGATGAGAGGATACACACTCAATATCAGATTGGTGAAGGTCCACACTCCAGGATCAACTAATTAAAGAGGCTACAGCACTCTAATTAGCAGTAATTCCCTTTAATTGTAATTTAAGTGAATAGGACAGAACTGCAGTACTGGGCATAACCACTATCAAAAGTATGGCGCTGCAACTGGTGAAAAAATAATAGACAAAGAGGTACTTGAAGTGATAATCCCCTTCGATCAGGTGATCAGCAGGGATGGCAAGAGTAAGACTCCCAAAAACCTGATACTTATGGCCCATTCTAATGATATATCTTAAATGTTGTAGTTCTGGAACATCCCTTTAAGGATTAACCTCTTTATGACATTTAGTCATGCACTTACAGCCAATAGACCTCTAAATAAATACTTCAGCCACCCTGGGAGGCATTAGTGACTGGCACCCTGGAGGTGATTAGTGGTTGGCACTCTGGGGAACACTCATGGTAGCCATGCTGGTGGACAAGTGTTATTGGACCTGGGACATCTGTGGAATGTTATTTGTGGATAGTATTTGGGGATGATTGGTGGCTGGCAATCTCGGGAGACTTTGTCGTAGGAACTCTGGAGGGGAGGGTAACTGTGATTAGATCTGGGGCATTGCACTCTTTGGGTCATCTGTGGCAGGAGTTCTGTGGGGCATTGGTGGCGAGCACTATGGGAGTGATTGATGTTTGGCCCACTAGGGAGCCTTCACAACAGGCATTCTATAGACATTTCTGTCTGGCATTCTTTGGGGCATTAGTGACTAGCACTCATGCACTTGGTGGATGAACTTCTACGAAGCATTCTTGGTTGGTGCACTATGAAACAGCTGCCAGGCATCAGTGGCTTGTACTAAGGGGGGCATCTATAGCAATCAGTCTAAGAGGCATCTGTAGCTGGCCCTCTAGGATGGCTCTGACTGCCATTCTGTGGGGCATTAACGACTTGCACTCTGGCACTTGGTGGTTGACACTCTAGAAAGCATTCATTGATGGTGTACTAGGAGTCAGTTGGGAATTATCATTAGCTTGCCCTCTGGTATGGCGCTCTGACTGGCATTCTGAGGGGTATTAGTGACTAGCACTCTGGCACTTGTTGGTTGACACTCTGGATAGCATTTATGGATGTTTCACTAGCGCAAACAGCTGTGGAGCACATGTGGTTTGCACTCTGGCGGCATCTATAGCAATCAGTCTGGGAATCATCTTTAGCTGGCCCTCTTAGATGGAGCTCTGACTGGCATTATGTGGGGCATTAGTGACTTGAACTCTGGCACTTGGTGGTTGACCCTCTAGAAAGCATTCATTGATGGTGTGCTAGGAGGCAGCTGGGAATCATATTTAGCGGCTTCTGGGAAGGATCTCTGGCTGGCATTCAGTGGGGCATTAGTAACTAGCACTCTGGCACTTGATGGTTGACACTCTAGAAAGCATTCATGAATGTTCACTAGCGCAAACAGCTGTGGAGGATAAGTGGTTTGCGCTCTGAGGGGCATCTATGACAATCAGTCTGGGAATCATCTTTAGCTGGCCCTCTTGGATGGAGCTCTGACAGGCATTATGTGGGGCATTAGTGACTTGAACTCTGGCACTTGGTGGTTGACCTTCTAGAAGGCATTCATTGATGGTGTACTAGAAGGTAGCTGGGAATCATACTTAGCTGGCCCTCTGGGATGGATCTCTGCCTGGGATTCAGTGGGGCAATAGTGACTAGCACTCTGGCACTTGGTGGTTGACAGTTTAGAAAGCATTCATGTATGGTTCACAAGCACAATCAGCTGTGGAGCATCAGTAGTTTGCACTCTGGTGGGGGGGACATCTATGGCAATCAGTCTGGGAATCATCTTTAGCTGGCCCTCTTGGATGGAGAACCAACTGACATTCTGTGGTGCATAAGTGACTTGAAATCTGGCACTTAGTGGTTCACACTCTAGAAAGCATTCATTGATGGTACACTAGAAGACAACTGGGAATAATCTGTAGGTGGCCCTCTGGGATGGTGCTCTGGCTGGCATTCTGGGAGCACCTGTTAACAATCTGGCATTTGGACCTGGGTTCTGTGGTGCTACTGTTGTTGGCACTCTGACAGTCTTGGTGGCTTATGTGTCTGTCAGTCTGGGATGGTGTGGTGATTGGCACTTTGCATGCCATCTGTATCTGGCACTGGGCCACAACTCTGACAGGCATTCTAGGGGGCATTTGCCATTGACACTCTCGAGAATATTTCAGTCTGCCCTTTAAGGGGGCACATGTTGCCGGGATTAAAGGAACCTAATAAAGGAACCTTGTTGCGTTCAATAAGTAGTTCTGGAGCATCAGAACCCAGATTATCAGATTCCAGATTAATAGGCTTTTCCTTTGTTTTGACTGCCGCAGTCACATTGTAGATTCTCCTGTACTCAGTCAGTTTGGACTCCTCATATTGATTTTTCATCGCATTAGAACAAAATGACTTTTAAAGTGTCAGGTCATGGTCTCGTGCCAGCACTTCGGGTGATCTGATATTATCTGCATACTGATAACCCTGCAGTCAGGGGAGAACAGGCAGAATTGGGGATCAGTAACACAAGGAGTGAGCTGAGATGGCCTTTATCTATTAGATGCATGGAAAAATACTTATTCACTGAACTGTCCATCTTCAGGAGCGCAACTCTCTCCCGGCAAAAAGGAAGACAGGAGGCAGGGGAGCGGGGTGCTCCTGAAGACAGAAGATGAGAAAACCTCTTTAAATTAATTTTAGGTCCTAGTCTGAACCCTGAATTCATTTGTGTTGCTATGATGGGGATCGACTGGCAGCGAGCTCAGCAGTGGTCAGGAGAAGTCATCATGGGGGTCTGACCTGGGTGGAGATGAAAAATGTAAGAGAACGAAAGATGTCGCTGTATTTTATTGTGTAGTCTGCAGTGTAATCCTACTATACAGACTTCACTATTGTAGGATCATTGTATGGCGGCATTACTTTTTATATTAGTCTTCATATAGTGATAGTGCATTCTTATCTTGACTGTCTGACATGAAGGCACAAGTCTACTGTCTCTCCCATCTCTATGTATACAGAAGTAGCAGCAGAATGTAATACGTTGTCAAGTAGTACTGAGCAGTTAGCTGTGAATCCAGCACTGGGTGAGCTAAACACTTACTAGAAACCTCTAGCCCTATCTGTCTGTGTCTCCCGGTCTTTTCCTTTTTGCTCCTCCCTCCACCTAAAATCAATAGGCAGCTGTAATCTGATCCCTCAGTACACTAGCAGTTAGTCTTGCTTTGACCAATACATTAATAGCTGATTTTCATAGGAAATAATAAGTTCAGGGGGAAAAGTGTCTCAAGAAGTATATTTACATAATTTTTTATACTCAATTGTACTATAAAAAGTAATGTGTCACCATAAAATGAAATATTGGAGGAGGAGGAGGTGAGCTGTGACATCACCTATAGTGAATGGTGGATCCTGTGTTATCTACTGTATATAGATGTGTTATCAGTCATTGTACAGGAGGAGGAGGTGAGCTGTGATATCACCTATTGTAAATGGTGGATCCTGTGTTATCTATTGTATATAGAGGTGTTATCAGTCATTGTACAGGAGGAGGTGAGCTGTGACATCACCTATTGTAAATGTTGGATCCTGTGTTATCTACTGTATATAGAGGTGTTATCAGTCATTGTACAGGAGGAGGAGGAGGTGAGCTGTGACATCACCTATTGTGAATGGTGGATCCTGTGTTATCTGCTGTATATAGAGGTGTTATCAGTCATTGTACAGGAGGAGGAGGTGAGCTGTGACATCACCTATTGTGAATGGTGCATCCTGTGTTATCTACTGTATATAGAGGTGTTATCAGTCATTGTACAGGAGGAGGAGGTGAGCTGTGATATCACCTGTTGCGAATGGTGGATCCCGCATTATCTACTGTATATAGAGGTGTTATCAGTCATTGTACAGGGGTAGGGAGGTGAGCTGTGATATCACTTATTGTAAATGGTGGATCCTGTGCTACCTACTGTAAATAGAGGTGTTATCAGTCATTGTACAGGAGGAGGAGGTGAGCTGTGACATCACCTATTGTGAATGGTGGATCCTGTGTTATCTACTGTATATAGAGGTGTTATCAGTCATTGTACAGGAGGAGGAGGTGAGCTGTGACATCACCTATTGTGAATGGTGGATCCTGTGTTATCTACTGTATATAGAGGTGTTATCAGTCATTGTACAGGAGGAGGAGGTGAGCTGTGACATCACCTATTGTGAATGGTGGATCCTGTGTTATCTACTGTATATAGAGGTGTTATCAGTCATTGTACAGGAGGAGGAGGTGAGCTGTGACATCACCTATTGTGAATGGTGGATCCTGTGTTATCTACTATATATAGAGGTGTTATCAGTTATTGTATAGGAGGAGGAGGTGAGCTGTGACATCACCTATTGTGAATAGTGGATCCTGTTTTATGTACTGCTTATAGAGGTGTTATCAGTCATTGTACAGGAGGAGGAGGTGAGCTGTGACATCATCTATTGTGAATGGTGCATCCTGTGTTATCTACTGTATATAGAGGTGTTATCAGTCATTGTACTGGAGGAGGAGGAGGTGAGCTGTGACATCACCTATTGTGAATGGTGCATCCTGTGTTATCTACTGTATATAGAGGTGTTATCAGTCATTGTACAGGAGGGCGAGGAGGTGAGCTGTGATATCACCTATTGTGAATGGTGGATCCCGCGTTATCTACTGTATATAGAGGTGTTATCAGTCATTGTACAGGGGGGGGGAGGTGAGCTGTGATATCACCTATTGTGAATGGTGGATCCTGTGTTATCTACTGTATATAGAGGTGTTATCAGTCATTGTACAGGGGGGGGGGAGGTGAGCTGTGATATCACCTATTGTGAATGGTGGATCCTGTGTTATCTACTGTATATAGAGGTGTTATCAGTCATTGTACAGGAGGAGGAGGAGGTGAGCTGTGATATCACCTGTTGTGAATGGTGGATCCTGTGTTATCTACTGTATATAGAGGTGTTATCAGTCATTGTACAGGAGGAGGAGGAGGTGAGCTGTGTCAAAGATCTTTGACAAAGCATTGGCGAAACGCCAATTTGATGTGTCCTTTTCTAGGTTTTTGATGATAATGAAAGTGCTGAAAAGTCTTCTGTACAAAACAACAAGTGTGAGTCTAGTGGCTATTGTGAATATTGCAATATTTCTGATTTTTTTTTCTATATAAATAATGATATGGAAAAAAAAAAAAAAAAACAAGAGCACAATTTTTTTAAACATTTTTCAAAAAAATTGATTTCAAGAAAAGGTCATTTTTTGATGATACATTTCCTTCAAGAAAAGTTTGCTGAAACAATTGTGACCTTTTAACTCCTTAAAAGGGTGTTCCCAGAAACACAAGTTGTCACTTATCTACATTGGAACAGAACAATGAGGACCGGGATTCTAGTGATAATCAGGGTCAACTTCTTAGATTTATATCCTGGATTGGCCAGACACAGGTATGGCTTCAAAGATTCCTGGCGATCAGGTGTGATTGCCTGGTGAAGTTGCTGCCAGCCGCACATGTTCCCTACAGCGGCCACTACAGGAGAAACACGGTATTACATGCCAGCCATTTAAATGAAGGTCAGATCTAGTCTGCAAGAGTAAAAGTCTAACAAACGGGAGAGGGGAAAGATAAGAGCACATGGCCTCCCCTCACATTTTTAGGGTCATCACTCTCTTATTTATCACCGTTCACTCGCTGTCTCCACTTCGGGTCATTTTGACATTTTATCTGCTTTTTTCTTGTTTGCGCTCAGTTAATATATAACCTCACTGTCACTTGCATTTTAGGATTTTATCATTTTTTTTCCTAATTATTCACATTCTTCATTTTATTTTACACCATTATATAACTTGTAGATCATAGCTGTATATATAGTATAAAGGAATGAGTTTAGCCCTATTCACATGAATACTGCAGTACCACACACAGCCTATGAGTGGCGCTGTTTTTTTTAAATCAACGGCAACCCAAACTATTATGAGGTGGTTTAAAATGGCAATTTATCCTATGCATTGTGGTCCTACCTGTAAGGCAGATAATCCTATCTCTGGATCACATCTCTCCCATACATACATTCTGTGTTCTCTATGAGAAAGCCACCGACGGACATGTTGGCGGCGGATTATCTCAGGGAGAACAATGCGATTGGTGGTAGTCTGAAATCGGACATGCGTGATCGACATCTCTCCCTACTGTTAGTCGGCCGGCGCCCCCATATATACGCTAGACCATTGTCAGAACCTGACGATATCGACATTAGTCAAATGTGTACGGGGGCCTAGGACTGATCTTTCTGTTCAGAATAGAAGCTCTTCCCTTCTTCAGTTCAAAAGAAGGAGTGGAAGACAAAAATCTCCAAAAACTGCTTATTAATTCATCAGGTCAGGAGAGCAATCAAAGACACAGGGTGGTGTTATAAGAGAGTCTTTTATGATAGGGTTGTCCAAATTTTGAGATGAAAGTCTGCAGTCACTTAATGTAACTGCAGATTTCGAATCCTCGAGGTGTGCGCACCACATGTTGTCAGGATTCTACGGTGCTGGCAAATTCTCAGGATTCTACTGTGCCGGCCACATTACGACTAGACGTTCTCTGCCCCACATGTTGTCAGGATTCCACGGTGCAGGCAAATTCTCAGGATTCTACTGTACCGGCCACATTCCGACTAGACATTCTCTTCCATACATGTTGTCGGGATTCTACTGTGCTGGCCACATTCCGACTAGACATTCTCTTCCCTACATGTTGTCAGGATTCTACGGTGCAGGCAAATTCTCAGGATTCTACTGTGCCGACCACATTCCGACTAGACGTTCTCTGCCCCACGTGTTGTCAGGATTCTACTGTGCCGGCCACATTCCGACTAGACGTTCTCTGCCCCACGTGTTGTCAGGATTCTACGGTGCTGGCAAATTCTCAGGATTCTACTGTGCCAGCCACATTCCGACTAGACGTTTTCTGCCCCACATGTTGTCAGGATTTTACGGTGCTGACAAATTCTCAGGATTCTACTGGGCCGGCCACATTCCGTCTAGACGTTCTCTGCCCCACGCGTTGTCAGGATTCTACGGTGCTGGCAAATTCTCAGGATTCTACTGTGCCGGCCACATTCTGACTAGACGTTCTCTGCCCCACATGTTGTCAGGATTCTACGGTGCTGGCAAATTCTTAGGATTTTACTGTGCCGGCCACATTCCGACTAGACATTCTCTGCCCCACAATGTTGTCAGGATTCTACAGTGCTGGCAAATTCTCAGGATTCTACGGTGGAGGCCACATTCCGACTAGATGTTCTCGGCCTCGCTCAATACAAGTGAAGTGAGCAAGGCCGAGCATGTCTACTCTGCACGTGACATCATGTATGCTGTTGAATCCTCGCAGCATGCTCACCACACGTTGTCAGGATTCTCTGAGGCCGGCAATTTCTCAGGATTCTAGGGTGGAGGCCACATTCTGACTACACGTGCTCAGTGTCGCTCAATACAAGTGAATTGAGCAAGGCCACACACGTCTAGTCTGCATGTGATATCATGTATGCTGTTGAATCCTCACAGTGTGCGAACCACACGCTGTTAGGATTATCCAGTGCCAGGAAATTTTCAGGATTCTACGGTGCAAGCCACATTCCGACTAGAAGTACTCGGCCTCTCTCAATACAAGTGAGTTGAGCAAGGCTGCCCATGTCTAGTCTGTACGTAACATCATGTATGCTTTTGAATCATCGCAGCATGAGCACCACATGCTTTCAGAATCCTCTGTTGCCGGCGGATTCACCGTTGCCGGCCATATTCCAGTTAGATGTGCTTGGTCTTGCACATTACAAGTGAATTGAGGGAGGCCACACACGTCTAGTTGGCATGTGACAGTATGTATGCAAATCGCATACTTTCTGTCATATCACTGCCCCTTTTGGCCTCCAGCATCGGAAAATCCTGACAGCGTACCGTGCGCTTACTCTGATATACCCTTATAGAACACATGGAAAAGGTTTGCATTTACAAGACTACCCATTTACGTGGTATAATTTTGGCTTCCGCTTACCACCACTAGGGGGAGCTTACTGTACACAGCTTATTATTCAGATTAACAGTACAAAGTAAGTTGCTGTGTTCCCTCTAGTGGTGACAGCAGGCAGCCAGAATTTTATCATTTTAAAGGGGTGACATAAATTCCTTAAAAACTCCACCGGTGTAGATTTATAAAATAAAAATTAATTAATACCCTTTGCTTTATTTTTTAGGTATTTTAATTCTGAATCTCCCCGAATGCGTAGCTTTTTTGCATTTTGAACTTCCGTTTTTGAGGGGTGTAGACAGTCCTAAATTCATCCTCAAGCTACGGTTCCCAGAATGCAACTGTGGTTTTGTACCCACCCCTTACACCCTCCATATCACTTGTTTCCCACTCAATCATTACCCACAGTGAAGGTGTGATTCATGCCGGCTGTGAAAAAGGCTGTTTCGCCTGTTAGTGTATGCCACCTCAGGGGAAACAGATGAGCAGGGAAGCTAAAACATTATGGGTTTTGTACCCACCTCTTACACCCTCCATATTACTTGTTTCCCACTCAGTCATTACCCACAGTGAAGGCGTGATTCATGCTGGCTGTGAAAAGGAGCAGTTTCACCTGTCAGTGTATGCCACCTCAGGGGAAACAGATGAGCAGGGAATCTAAAACATTATGGGTTTTGTACCCACCCCTTACACCCCCCATATTACTTGTTTCCCACTCAGTCATTACCCACAGTGAAGGCGTGATTCATGCTGGCTGTGAAAAGGAGCAGTTTCACCTGTCAGTGTATGCCACCTCAGGTGAAACAGATGAGCAGAGAAGCTAAAACATTATGGGTTTTGTACCCACCCCTTACATCACTTGTTTCCCACTCAGTCGTTACCCGCAGTGAAGGCATGATTCATGCCAGCTGTGAAAAGGAGCAGTTTCACCTGTCAATGTATGCCACCTCAGGAGAGACGATAAAATTTAAGGGTTTTGTACCCAGCCCTTACATCACCCATATCACTTGTTTCCCACTCAGTCGTTACCCGCAGTGAAGGCATGATTCATGCTGGCTGTGAAAAGGAGCAGTTTCGCCTGTCAGTGTATGCCACCTCAGGGGAGACGGATGAGCAGGGAAGATAAAATTTAAGGGTAGGGCAAGACGGGCTTAAACTTCGCCCACCACGAAGGCCAATAATGTTTCACAATGGTATGACTATTGGCCAGCCGTAAGTGGGCAAAGCATCGTCGCGCCATCTAGTCCTTCCCGAATGGTGGACTTTCACTTTAGGATTCTACAGGACACCAACAAGGGTATTCACAATGGTGGGCTACCTCCTTTAAGTCCTGGACCAGGACGTTGAGACGCTCGTTCTCTCCTTGTACGTTGGTGATCACAGCCCTGCTCTGCCTCACGTCGTTCTGCATTTCCAGTATTCTACCCAGATAATACTCCTCCTTGGTGGCAGACTCCTGCAGTAAAGTCTCCTCCCGGGTCTCGCCATCTTCTGCAACTTTGCGGTGGACGGTGAAGGACTGTCCGAAGGCCTAGAAAAAATAAAACATAAAAGAAAGTATGAAAATGACCTCTATGTAAAATCATAGTCATAAAGGGTCTTAAATATGGACCTAACTCTCCGCTGATGGCACAAATAGACATCGGAATACCCGGGTCTTCGATCGGGACACAAAGACGTTCACACCAGAATTTCTTTTGGTATGGTCAAGACTCAAGACCCATCTTCTTATAGGATTTTTGGTTACATAAGAGGTTGCTTAATTGTGGTGGATTCTGTGTTATCTACTGTATATAGAGGTGTTATCGGTCACTGTACAGGAGGAGGAGAAGGTGAGCTGTGACATCATCTATTGTGAATGGTGGATCCTGTGTTATCTACTGTATATAGAGGAGTTATCAGTCATTGTACAGGAGGAGGAGGAGGTGAGCTGTGACATCACCTATTGCGAATGGTGGATCCTGTGTTATCTACTGTATATAGAGGTGCTATCAGTCATTGTACAGGAGTAGGAGGTGAGCTGTGACATCACCTATTTTGAATGGTGGATCCTGTGTTATCTACTGTATATAGAGGTGTTATCAGTCATTGCACAGGAGGAGGAGGTGAGCTGTGACATCACCTATTGTGAATGGTGGATCCTGTGTTATCTACTGTATATAGAGGTGTTAGCAATCATTATACAGGAGGAGGAGGAGGTGAGCTGTGACATCACCTATTGTGAATTATGGATCCTGTGTTATCTACTGTATATAGAGGTGTTAGCAATCATTATACAGGAGGAGGAGGAGGTGAGCTGTGACATCACCTATTGTGAATTATGGATCCTGTGTTATCTACTGTATATAGAGGTGTTATCAGTCATTGTACAGTAGGAGAAGGAGGTGATCTGTGACATCACCTATTGTGAATTATGGATCATGTGTTATCTACTGTATATAGAGGTGTTATCAGTCATTGTACAGGAGGAGAAGGAGGTGAGCTGTGACATCACCTATTGCGAATGGTGGATCCTGTGTTATCTACTGTATATAGAGGTGCTATCAGTCATTGTACAGGAGGAGGAGGTGAGCTGTGACATCACCTATTGTGAATGGTGGATCCTGTGTTATCTACTGTATATAGAGGTGTTATCAGTCATTGCACAGGAGGAGGAGGTGAGCTGTGATATCACCTATTGTGAATGGTGGGTCCCCTGTGTTATCTACTGTATATAGAGGTGTTATCAGTGATTATACATGAGGAGGAGGAGGTGAACTGTGACATTACCTATTGTGAATTATGGATCCTGTGTTATCTACTGTATATAGAGGTGTTAGCAATCATTATACAGGAGGAGGAGGAGGTGAGCTGTGACATCACCTATTGTGAATTATGGATCATGTGTTATCTACTGTATATAGAGGTGTTATCAGTCATTGTACAGGAGGAGGAGGAGGTGAGCTGTGACATCACCTATTGTGAATAATGGATTCTGTGTTATCTACTGTATATAGAGGTGTTATCAATCATTATACAGGAAGAGGAGGAGGTGACCTGTGACATCACCTATTGTGAATAATGGATCCTGTGTTATCTACTGTATATAGAAGTGTTATCAGTCACTGTACAGGAGGAGGAAGAGGAGGTGAGCTGTGACATAACCTTTTGTGAATGATGGATCCTGTGTTATCTACTGTATATAGAGGTGTTATCAGTCATTGTACAGGAGGGGGAGGAGGTGAGCTGTGACATCACCTATTGTGAATGGAGGATTCTGTGTAATCTACTGTATATAGAGGTGTTATCAGTCATTGTACAGGAGGAGGAGGTGACTTGTGACATCACCTATTGTGAATGGAGGATTCTGTGTAATCTACTGTATATAGAGGTGTTATCAGTCATTGTACAGGAGGGGGGGAGGAGGTGAGCTGTGACATCACCTATTGTGAATGGTGGATCCTGTGTTATCTACTGTATATAGAGGTGTTATCAGTCATTGTACAGGAGGAGGTGAACTGTGACATCACCTATTGTGAATGGAAGATTCTGTGTAATCTACTGTATATAGAGGTGTTATCAGTCATTGTACAGGAGGGGGGGGGAGGTGAGCTGTGACATCACCTATTATGAATGATGGATCCTGTGTTATCTATACACCGGTGGTTAAAAGAAATTATGTACATGAACCAGATTAGAATAGCGAGGGTCTCAGGGAGCAGCATGGGGTAAAGCTGGACGTGTAAAGTCAAAGGAATGAGCAACTGGAACAGCTGCAGGAACAGCTGATACTTTACTGCATGGACTGTAGGTCTGTTTGGTGTATTATAGTTTTGCAGCTGTGCCCGTGTGGGCCCCATAGTGCCCCTTATACAATAGACACCAGCTGGCACAAGGCACACGGGGCCAGTTACAGATTGTGGATTGGGGCCCAGGAGCTTCAATTTCTGCCTATGATATAGAAATGATCATTATACTGTATACTATGATGTCCCACTGATGCTATACATAGAGACCAGTCAGTGACTAAATATGGAAACCATGGAATCCATTACCACTTCATGGAAGAGGAGACATACATAGGATCCATAGGTTATAAATATACCGCAGCTTGTGCTTTCCTCACTCGTCAGCGAGACCCATCCAGACCAAATGTCCTTCCAAAGTCTCCTCATAATACGACAATATATGATAGTTCTCGGTAATAGAGGTTTGAGGCCTCTGAGGTAAACAAACCAGGGGGCCTAGATGTTGGGGTAGCAGTCTTGGTGTTTATGAGGACCAAAGGACCCCCTGGAGACAAAAGGCCATTAGAAGATGGAGGCCGTGTCATAGATTTTATATTGCGGCCTTATATTCAGGACTTTTCTTCCTTCCTAAATCTTTCCCCATCACCTGTGAGTGATATTATTGAGAAATGGAAGGAACCGCAGCAACTCAGCCACGAAGTGGAGACCCCGTAATGTTACCGATCGGGGGGGTCACCGAGTGCTAAGGAGCAGAAAAGTCACCAACGCTCTGCTTACTCCATAACTGCAGGATCCTCTGGTATTAACATCAGTACAAACACTGCGCCCCCGCCAGGAACTTCATGGCAGAGCAGCTGCATGCAGCCTTACATAATCAAGTACAATGCCGAGAGTCGGATGGAGTGGTGTAAAGCCGCCACTACTGGACTTTGGAGGAAATGTGTTCTGTGTAGTGACAGATCGCACTTCTCTATGTGATGGACAAGTCTGGGTTTGGTGAAGGCCATGAGAACGTTATGACTGCATTGTGCCTGCTGTACAGTTTGGTGGAGGAGGGATAATGCTATGGGGTTGTTATCAGGGGTCGGCATTGGGCCATTAGTTGCAGTGAAGGGAAAACTTAATCCTTGAGCACAAGACATTGTGGATAATTGCAGCTTCCAGCTTTGTGGGAACAGTTTGAGGAAGATCCTTTCCTATTCCGCATGACTGCGCCCATATAGACATGGTTGGGGGGAGTTTGGTGGGAAGAACATGACGTCAACTCCATCCAACACCTATAACGGAGATTGTGAGCCCGGACTCCCCAACATCAGGGTCTGACCTCACAAATGATCTTCTGGATGAAGAGGCAAAAATTCCCACAGATGCCTCCAAAATCTTGTAGAAATTTTTTCGCGGAAGAGCGGGAGCCATTATATCTGTAGAGGGGCTGCCTCCATATTAATGTCTATGGATGCAGAATGTGCCGCCTCATTATATTCCTCTGCTCCTGACATCGCTCTGTAGGTGATATCTTCATTATGCCATTTAATTAAAGTCACACAGGGAGAAGAGCCCATAAAACGTCACACAAAGATGTAATAAATGCCAATTACTAGTAAGTAATTACGTAAAGTAATGAGTGATCAACATTTTCTCCTGTGCACAAGGAAAAGTGCAAAAGTCTGCAAGGCTATGTCTGTAGAGGCTGAGATAAAGCTAATCTGAATAAGAGCAGCTGCAGTGTAAATCACGGTGGAAGGACAACACTCCAGCTTGCACTTTTCCGGATCTAACAGACAATGCAGTGTTATGAGCTGTCAGCAGCTGCGTTATATGTCAGTGACCACAAGCACACAGCACCTTATCTGTGCCTGACCTTGTCCTTGACACCAGCTGTTTTATATGTGTATTCCAGTATAGTCATGGCTATTTTTCTTTAATCTTTTATCTAGTTTTGTGGTCTGTACATTGGCTGTGTCGGCCTCTATATTCAACCTTGTCTTGATCTCTGCTCCCGATTTAGGTTCATCTGTCAGTTTGCTTTTAACTTCTGGAAAGAAATCAATGGAATGGCAAAAGTTCTTTCTGAGGACGTCCTACTAAAGGACAATGTTACTAGGCAGGACAGTGCTCTGATGAATTGTAAAAGTTTAATGTCTTCCCCTCCTGCTCTGTCTCACAGCATGAGAGTCTGACAAACACAGAGTGAGAAACTGACCCTGCATCACCCTCATCTCCCCTCTCACAGTATGGCAAAACTGGAAACTGCCTCTGCATCACCCTTATCTCCCCTCTCACAGTATGACAAAACTGGAAACTGCCCCTGCATCACCCTCATCTACCCTCTCACAATATGACAAAACTGGAAACCGCTGCTGCTTCCTCCTCCTCTTCCCTCTCACAAGATGACAAAACTGGAAACTGCAGCTGCTTCTCCCTCCTCTTCCCTCTCACAAGATGACAAAACTGGAAACTGCAGCTACATCTCCCTCCTCTCCCTTCTCACAGCGTGACAAAACTGGAAACTGCCCCTGCATCACCCTCATCTCCCCTCTCACAGCATAACAAATCTGGAAACTACATCTGCATCCCCCCCCCTCTCCTCTCTCAAACCATGACAAAACTGGAAACTGCAACTGCATCCTCATCCTCTCCCCTCTCACAGAATAACAAAACTGCAAACTACAGCTGCATCCCCCTCCTTTCCTCTCTCAAACCATGACAAAACTGGAAACTGCAGCTGCATCCCCCTTCTTTCTCCTGTTACAATATGACAAAACTGGAAACTGCAGTTGAATCCCCCTTCTCTCCCATCTCAAAATATGACAAAACTGGAAACTGCAGCTGTATCCTCCTCCTCTCTCACACCATGACAAAACTGGAAACTGTAGCTGCATCACCCTTCTCTCCCCTTTCACAGCATAACAAAACTGGAAACTACAGCTGCATCCCCCTCCTCTCTCACACCATGACAAAACTGGAAACTGTAGCTGCATCCCCCTTCTCTCCTCTCTCACATCATGACAAAACTGGAAACTGAAGCTGCATCCCCCTTCTCTCCCCTCTCACAGCATAACAAAACTGGAAACTACAGCTGCATCCCCCTCCTCTCCTCTCTCACACCATGATAAAACTGGAAACTGCAGCTGCATCCCCCTTCTCCCCCCTCTCACATAATGACAAAACTGGAAACTGCAGCTGCATCCTCCTCCTCTCCCCTCTCATGGCATGACAAACCTGGAAACTGCATCTGCATCCCCCTCCTCTCCCAGCATGACAAAATTGGATACTGCAGCTGCATCCCCCTCCTCTCCCCTCTCACATCATGACAAAACTGGAAACTGCAGCTGCTTCTCCCTCCTCTTCCCTCTCACAAGATGACAAAACTGGAAACTGCAGCTACATCTCCCTCCTCTCCCTTCTCACAGCATGACAAAACTGGAAACTGCCCCTGCATCACCCTCATCTCCCCTCTCACAGCATAACAAATCTGGAAACTACATCTGCATCCCCCCCTCTCCTCTCTCAAACCATGACAAAACTGGAAACTGCAACTGCATCCTCATCCTCTCCCCTCTCACAGAATAACAAAACTGCAAACTACAGCTGCATCCCCCTCCTTTCCTCTCTCAAACCATGACAAAACTGGAAACTGCAGCTGCATCCCCCTTCTTTCTCCTGTTACAATATGACAAAACTGGAAACTGCAGTTGAATCCCCCTTCTCTCCCATCTCAAAATATGACAAAACTGGAAACTGCAGCTGTATCCTCCTCCTCTCTCACACCATGACAAAACTGGAAACTGTAGCTGCATCACCCTTCTCTCCCCTTTCACAGCATAACAAAACTGGAAACTACAGCTGCATCCCCCTCCTCTCTCACACCATGACAAAACTGGAAACTGTAGCTGCATCCCCCTTCTCTCCTCTCTCACATCATGACAAAACTGGAAACTGAAGCTGCATCCCCCTCCTCTCCTCTCTCACACCATGATAAAACTGGAAACTGCAGCTGCATCCCCCTTCTCCCCCCTCTCACATAATGACAAAACTGGAAACTGCAGCTGCATCCTCCTCCTCTCCCCTCTCATGGCATGACAAACCTGGAAACTGCATCTGCATCCCCCTCCTCTCCCAGCATGACAAAATTGGATACTGCAGCTGCATCCCCCTCCTCTCCCCTCTCACAGCATGACAAAACTGGAAACTGCAGCTGTATCCACCTCCTTTCCCCTCTCACATCATGCCAAACCTGAAAACTGCAGCTGCATCCCCCTCCTCTCCCCTCTCACAGCATAACAAAACTGGAAACTGCAGCTGCGCCCCCCTCCTCTCCTGTCTCACACCATGACAAAACTGGAAACTGTAGCTGCATCCCCCCTCCTCTCCCCTCTCACATTATGACAAAACTGGAAACTGCTGATGTATCCCCCTCCTCTCCCCTCTCACAGCATTACAAAATTGGAAACTGCAGCTGCATCCCCCTCCTCTTCCCTCTCACAGCATAACAAAACTGGAAACTGGAGCTGCATCCCCCTCCTCTCCCCTCTCATGGCATGACAAACCTGGAAACTGCAGCTGCACCCCCCTCCTCTCCCCTCTTGCAGAATGACAAAACTGGAATCTGCAGTTGCACACCCCTTCTCCCCCTTTACTTATTTGGTATTGATTCTGAGGCCAAAAGTGTAGAGGTGGCAGGGGCGCCCGGACCTTGGTGCCTAAGTGTCCATTTGCACTGGCAGATCACAGCTGTTAAATGACCTCCGCTTGGCTACGTGCAAGCTGATCAGCGGTCATTTAACTGCCTGCTCAGACAGGCTGACCGCACTTCCATGAGCACGGAACGATTGTAAACGAACATACCCATTGGACTCATTCAGACAAGCGTATTCAATGTCAGAAAAGGAAACTGCAGAGAGAGTCTGCAGTGCCGAGAGAGAGTCTGCAGTGCCGAGAGAGAGTCTGCAGTGCCGAGAGAGAGTCTGCAGTGCCGAGAGAGAGTCTGCAGTGTCGGGTATCAGGATTAGATATGATCTTTATTGTTTTTGATATTATCGGGTTGTATTGGCCTCTCATACTACATATAGGGGGCTGTGGGGACATCATACAACATATAGGGGGGCTGTGGGGCCATCATAATGTATATAGGGAGCTGATTGGATATCATATTGTATATTGGGGGTTCTGGGGGCCTGATAATGTATATAGTGGCCTGTGGGGGATCATCATACTTCATATAGTGAGCCGTGGGGGCCATATTGCATAAAGGGAGCTGTGGGGTCCTCATAATGTATATTATGAGCTTTTCGAATATCATTTAGTATATTCAGGGCTCCAGGAGGCCTCATAATGTATATAGCAGGCTTTGGACGCCCATCATGCTTTGTATAGGGGTTTGTAGGGGCCTGATAATGTATATAGCGAACTGTTGGGACATCATATTGTACGCTGGGGGGCCTGATAATGTATATAGTGGCCTGTGGGGACCATCATACTGTTATGCTTAATTTTTTAATATCTAGATATCATTATTAATTTAGAAAAAACTATTTATATTTTTGCTATGTCTGAAGTCTGCTTGAGTGTTTTCTGGTTTTACATTGTGCAATGTCTGACTAAGATACTTGTTTCCTGTGAAGTCCTTGACAAGAAGGTTTACGTTGGGCCAAGGGAAATGTGTTTGTTACTTATAAGTCTATTTGGGTTTTCTGTTCTGTTATATGTAACAATGAAGTTCTGTTCTGTCTAGCTAATACATATGGTGAGTCTTTGTTGCCACACCAGAAGACTCTACCTGCTGACAATGAATGTCACATGTATTCTCTCTCTCTTCCTTCATCGATGAAGTATCTTAATTTGAATCTCACTGGCAATGTAAAGACCCTTTGCTGTCTATTCCAAAGTTCTCCTTAAAACAAAGAGGGTCTCCGTAACAATACTATATATAGTGAGCTGTGGTGGTCATCATACTGTATATAGGAAGCTGTGGGGGCCATAGTAATGTATATAGGAGCGCTGTGGAGGGACCATCATACTGTATATAGTGAGCTGTGGGGGCCATAGTAATGTATATAGGAAGCTGTGGGGGCCATAGTAATGTATACAGGAGATCGGTGGAGGGACCATCATACTGTATATAGGGAGCTTTGGGGGCCATAGTAATGTATACAGGAGAGCTGTGGAGGAACTATCATACTGTATATAGGGAGCTGTGAGGGCCATAGTAATGTATATAGGAGAGCTGTGGAGGGACCATCATATTGTACATAGGGAGCTGTGGGGGCAATAGTAATGTATATAGGAGAGCTGTGGAGGGACCATCATACTGTATATAGTGAGCTGTGGGGGCCATCATGCTGTATATAGGAGAGTTGTGGAGGGACCATCATACTGTATATAGGGAGCTGTGGAGGCCATCATGCTGTATATAGGAGACCTGTGAAGGGACCATCATATTGTATATAGGGAGCTGTGGGGGCCATCATGCTGTATATAGGAGACCTGTGGAGGGACCATCATATTGTATATAGGGAGCTGTGGGGGCCATCATGCTGTATATAGGAGACCTGTGGAGGGACCATCATATTGTATATAGGGAGCTGTGGGGGCCATCATGCTGTATATAGGAGACCTGTGGAGGGACCATCATATTGTATATAGGGAGCTGTGGGGGCCATCATGCTGTATATAGGAGAGCTGTGAAGGGACTATCATATTGTATATAGGGAGCTGTGGGGGCCATCATACTGTATATAGGAAGCTGTGGAGGGACCATCATATTGTACATAGGGAGCTGTTGGGGCCATAGTAATGTATATAGGAGAGCTGTGGAGGGACCATCATACTGTATATAGTGAGCTGTGGGGGCCATCATATTGTATATAGGAGAGTTGTGGAGGGACCATCATACTGTATATAGGGAGCTGTGGAGGCCATCATGCTGTATATAGGAGACCTGTGGAGGGACCATCATATTGTATATAGGGAGCTGTGGGGGCCATCATGCTGTATATAGGAGACCTGTGGAGGGACCATCATATTGTATATAGGGAGCTGTGGGGGCCATCATGCTGTATATAGGAGAGCTGTGAAGGGACTATCATATTGTATATAGGGAGCTGTGGGGGCCCTCATACTGTATATAGGAAGCTGTGGAGGGACCATCATATTGTACATAGGGAGCTGTGGGGGCCATAGTAATGTATATAGGAGAGCTGTGGAGGGACCATCATACTGTATATAGTGAGCTGTGAGGACCATCATATTGTATATAGGAGAGTTGTGGAGGGACCATCATACTGTATATAGGGAGCTGTGGGGGCCATCATGCTGTATATAGGAGACCTGTGGAGGGACCATCATATTGTATATAGGGAGCTGTGGGGGCCATCATGCTGTATATAGGAGAGCTGTGAAGGGACCATCATATTGTATATAGGGAGCTGTGGGGGCCATCATACTGTATATAGGAAGCTGTGGGGGCCATAGTAATGTATATAAGAGTATATAAGATAGTTGTGGGGACATTATACTGTATATAGGGGACTGTGAGGCCTCATGAAGTATAAAGGGAGGTGTGTGGGCCATAGTAATGTATATAGGGGACTGTGAGGCCTCATATAGTATATAGGGGACTGTATGTATTGAGCTGTCTGGGAACTCAGAAGACATTATTTATTTTAAATGGGGCATTATTAGTTTTGATTAGGGCACTCGGGCATTATTAATTTGGAGGGGGCATTGTTACTTTAAGTGGACACGCAAGTGTATGTAATGCTTGAAGGGGGCACTTGGGACATTATAACCTTCAAAAGAGCCCACAGGGCCTTATTTCTTTCTAGGTTGCACAGTGGAGGCATTAATGTACGGTGGTAATATTGTTTTTTTGTGGGGGGTTTTTAATAAGATATTTTTTTTTTTAGTTTTTTTTTTAGTAACAGTTTAATGCATTTCAGTCATTATGTAATGGAAGCTGTATGGTGGTCTTATTGGTCTTTGTATAGTGTGTTTTGTTATATAGAGGTAATGGCCATGTTATAATATTATGTATTCACTATTTAATGGTAGACATTGTGTAGCGGTATTATGTTGACCTTGTATAGTAGTAATTTTGGTAATATTGGCCTTTGTATAGTGTCATTTCATAATTCCATGTATAGCATTTACAGCTTGCTCCTCCAGGGGGCAGTACTCTAGTGAAGTTTACCCTGCTCGTCTATGTTTACCCGCCAGTCTCATCTGCCAAAATAAGTATGATGAAATTTCCTTAAAAAGCAAAATAAATCGAAAGTATAAAGGATTCAGCAGAATGTACAAATATGTGAAAATTAAGGGAGCTGCATGGGGGAGAGCAGGATGTGTAGTGAGTGAGAGGGAATAGCTGCTTTCCGCCTGGCCGCCCCCGTACTGCACTGACGATAAGTCATATTTATACCAACTGCAGAGTTAGCTATAATTCTTGTGCCCTCTTGGGCCCCAAAGACCCCTCTCCTACATAAAGAGACACCTGTATTATTACAGGGAATGTGTCATTCGAAATTTACCTTTTGTTTGAATCTAATTTTTGTGTTAAATTTACTTTATTTTTAAATGAATTGGTAATAATATTTTTCCCCCCAATATCACAATCTGTATTAAAAATTGAAAAAAGAACTCTTGCAATTCTCACACCGGCCACTGGGGATTTTTTTAAACTCTAACTTCCTGTTGTTTCAGGAAATGAACATGTACATTAGCAGCAATGAACAGACTTTGAGCCTATCTGTTTATTGAAGCATCTAATGAGCGTGTGCAAAGGTGGAGGCGGTGACCTGTGATGACATCACCTATTGTAAATGGTGGAACCTGTGTTATTTATTGTATACGGCGGATGAAATAAGTATTGAACCAATTTTTTAGGTAAATCTATTTCTAAAGGTGCTATTGACATGAAATTCTCACCAGATGTCAGTAACAACCCATGCAATTCACACAGGTAAATTAATCAAACCATACACACGTGGTCAAAATTGTAGGTAAAATCTGTGGAAGCAGGGTTGAAAAGCAATGTCTGACTTTCATTTGTTTATTTTCATAGATTTTTAATTTATTGTTACTTTTGTCAGATTCAAGTTATTTCTGTGACCATTGTGGGTTTTTCTTTCATTAAACGAGGGGTACCAACAATTTTGACCACATGTACAGTCATGGCCAAAAGTATTGAGAATGACACCAAAATTATATTTTCCCATGATCTGCTGGCCTCTGGTTTTTATTAGTGTTTGTCTGATGTTTATATCACATACAGAAATATAATTGCAATCATATTATGAGTACCAATTGGTTATATTGACAGTTATAATGAGTTAATGCAGCAAGTCAATATTTGCAGTGTTGCCCCTTCTTCTTCAAGACCTCTGTAATTCTCCCTGGCATGCTCTCAATCAACTTTTGGACCAAATCCTGACTGATAGCAGTCCATTCTTGCATAATCAATGCTTGCATTTTGCCAGAATTTGTTGGTTTTTGTTTGTCCACCCGTCTCTTGATGATTGACCACAAGTTCTCAATGGGATTAAGATCTGGGGAGTTTCCAGGCCATGGACCCAAAATCTCTATGTTTTGTTCCATGAGCCATTTAGTTATCACCTTTGCTTTATGGCAAGGTGCTCCATCATGCTGGAAAAGGCATTGTTGGGCGCCAAACTGCTCTTGGACGGTTGGGAGAAGTTGCTCTTGGAGGACATTCTGGTACCATTCTTTATTCATGGCTGTGTTTTTAGGCAAGACTGTGAGTGAGCCGATTCCCTTGGCTGAGAAGCAACCCCACACATGAATGGTTTCAGGATGCTTTACAGTTGGCATGAGACAAGACTGGTGGTAGCGCTCACCTCTTCTTCTCCGAATAAGCTGTTTTCCAGATGTCCCAAACAATCGAAAAGGGGATTCATCAGAGAAAATGACTTTGCCCCAGTCCTCAGCAGTCCACTCCCTGTACCTTTTGCAGAATATCAGTCGGTCCCTGATGTTTTTTCTGGAGAGAAGTGGCTTCTTTGCTGCCCTCCTTGAAACCAGCCCTTGCTCAAAGAGTCTCCGCCTCACAGTGATTGCAGAAGCACTCACACCAGCCTGCTGCCATTCCTGAGCAAGCTCGGCACTGCTGGTAGTCCGATCCCGCAGCTGAAACAGTTTTAAGATACGGTCCTGGCGCTTGCTGGTCTTTCTTGGGCACCCTGGAGCCTTTTTGACAACAATGGAAGCTCTCTCCTTGAAGTTCTTGATGATGCGATAGATTGTTGACTGAGGTGCAATCTTTGTAGCTGCGATACTCTTCCCTGTTAGGCCATTTTTGTGCAGTGCAATGATGGCTGCACGTGTTTCTTTAGAGATAACCATGGTTAACTGAAGAGAAACAATGATACCAAGAACCAGCCTCCTTTTAAAGTGTCCAGTGATGTCATTCTTACTTAATCATGACTGATTGATCGCCAGCCCTGTCCTCATCAACACCCACACCTGTGTTAATGGATCAATCACTAAAACGATGTTAGCTGCTCCTTTTAAGGCAGGACTGCAATGATGTTGAAATGTGTTTTGGGGGTTAAAGTTCATTTTCTGGGCAAATATTGACTTTGCAAGTACAGTAATTGCTGTTAAGCTGATCACTCTTTGACATTCAGGAGTATATGCAAATTGCCATTACAAAAAATGAAGCAGTAAACTTTGGAAAAATTACTATTTGTCTCATTCTCAATACTTTTGGCCATGACTGTATAGATGTCCGTAAATTAAGTTATGTGTAATAATGAGAAATGACACAAGAAAAAAGTATTGAACACATGAAGAAAGAGAGGTGCAAAAACCCATAGAAAGTCCTGACACTGGCTAAAATCTATCAGTAATTATAAAGTAATCCTGCCACTTAGTGAAAAATAATATAAACTGGTTCATCTGATGGCCTATAAAAAGGTGTCTCATTACCAAGGTGCCACACAAGAAACATCTCATGATGGGTAAAACCAGTGAGCTGTCTCAAGACCTTTACAACCTTATTGTTGCAAAAGTTACTGATGGCATTGGTTACAGAAGACTTTCCAAACTACGGAAGGTTCAAGTGAGCACTGTTGGGGCCATAATCCGGAAGTGGAAAGAACATAATTTCACTATAAACCAGCCACGACGAGGTGCTCCCCGCAAGATTCAAACAGAGGAGTGAAAATAATTATTAGAAGAGTTGTCCAAGAGTGAAGGGCCACCTGTGGGGAGCTACAGAAAGACCTGGAATCAGCAGGTACAATTGTTTCAAAGAAAACTATAAGTAATGCACTCAACCTCCATGCACATTCACTCCGGAAGACTCCATAGCTGGACAAAAAGCATGTTCAAGCACGTTTACAGTTGGCTCAACAATATTTAATATTGGGAAATACTGGGAGAATATAGTCAGTTCAGATGAGACCAAAATTGAACTCTTTGGATGCCATAATACACACCACATTTGGAGACCAAAAGGCACTGCATATCACCCCCAAAACACCATACCAACAGTGAAGTTTGGAGGTGGGAACATCATGGTGTGGGGCTGTTATTCAGCATTCGGCACTGGAAAACATCACACAATTGAAGGAAGGATGAATGGACAAATGAACCCAAACATTCTTGATAAAAATCTGCTGCCGTCTACCAGGATGATGAAGATGAAACGAGGGTGGACATTTCAGCAAGACAATGATCCCAAACACATAGACAAGGAAACTCTCAATTGGTTTCAGAGAAAGAAAATAAAGCTGCTAGAATGGCCGAGCCGATCACCGGACCTGAATCTAATAGAAAATGTATGGAAGGAACTAAAGCTCAGAGATCATAGAAGGAGACCACGGGACCTTCAGGTTGTGAAGAGTGTGTGGAAGAATGGGCCAAAATCACACCGGAGCAATGCCTGCGACTAGTTTCTCCATACAGGAGGCGTCTTGAAGCTTCATCACCAACAAAGGTTTGTGTATGAAGAATTAAATACATTTCAGCAAGTGAGTTCAATACTGTTTTCCTGTGTCATTTCTCATTATTACACGTAATTTATATATATCTATGGTTTTATTTCTTTGCCTGTGTGGATTGGATGGGTTGTTACCATACCACATTTAGAAATACATTTACTTAGAAAATTGGTGACGTGTTCAATACTTATTTCACCTGCTGTATATAGAGGTGTTATCAATCATTGTACAGGAGGGGGAGCAGGTGAGCTGTGACATCACCTATTGTGAATGGTGGATCCTGTGTTATCTACTGTATATAGAGGTGTTATCAGTCATTGTACAGGAGGAGGAGGTGAGCTGTGACATCACCTATTGTGAAAGCTGGATCATGTGTTATCTACTGTATATAGAGGTGTTATCAGTCATTGTACAGGAGGAGGAGGGGAGCTGTGACATCACCTATTGTGAATGGTGGATCCTGTGTTATCTATTGTATATAGAGGTGTTATCAGTCATTGTACAGGAGGAGGAGGAGGTGAGCTGTGATAACTCCTATTGTAAATAGTGGATCCCGTGTTATCAACTGTGTATAGAGGTGTTACCTGACAGTTTAATCCAGCCTCTGCTGATAAGGAGTCTACTGAAAACTCTTCCTGAAAGGACAGTTTATGAGTCTAACATAGCCCTAGTGGCCAGTGTGAAAATGGCAACTCTACTAATTTTCCTTCTTAATACAGTACATGATATTGGGATTTAAAAAAAAGACAAAAATGTAAATAAAAATGTAAACCTGCTGTCATTTTCTGATGACACATTCCCTTTGATATTACAAGGTAGGATGTTATAAACCGTGATGTTTTGAGCCTATTCCACTAATCCTGTGAACAGAAATTAGTCAGTGACTAAATATGGCTACCATGAAACACAACACCACCGCGCCGTACATAGAACCCATATGTTATATATATATATAGCTTGTACTTTCCTTACTAGTCAGCGAGACCCGTCGAGGATGACCCCTCGAGACCAGGTGTTCTCCCAATGTCTCCTCATACACGCGCTAGTATCCTATATCAATAGTTAGTAGTTAGCATTCCTGTTTCGAGGGATCGTCCACATTTGAATAGTATTTCTTTTTTTTAAATTCTAAATCTACCCTAGAAATCTGTGGCTAAAGATCCAAATTTCTGATACAGAGCTCCAAATCCTCTGCATAGACAAAGAGATTAATGATAACATTCTTGACTCCCTGCAACTGCCACTAGAGGGAGCTCACTGCAAAATGTTAGACCCTCAACTCAATGATAAGACAGCATGAAGTATGCTCCCCCTAGTGGCAGCTGCAGGAAACTAGTTTGTAAGCGGGGGGATTTAGAGCTCTGTATCAGAAAACAGCAATCAGAACCTAGAACTAAAAAAAGGGTACAGAGGTAGCAGTCAAACAGGGCTCTATCACCCCCCAAAGGGTCCGCAGACACAAATAAAAATGGAAGATGGGCCCTACTGGATTATTTTTTCTTTGAAGTTTTTCATTATGCCATTCTTCTGTTATTCCTCCTGGAAACGTATGAATAAATTGACCCTGAGGCAGAGGATGTACTGACATGTCCCACTGACAACATAAAATTTGGTAAAAAAATTCTACAATTCTGTATTATATCGTTCCTCTTTTATACCTCCTGGAAATATATGACTAACTAATAGAGTTGGCCGATTCCCAGGACCCGGTCCATCAGTTACGTCGGTAATCCGTGGCTGGGTGCTATAAATTGAGTCGTACCAACTCTACCAGTTAGTCGATACATTTCCAGGAGGCATAATGGAGGAACGTCACAACGCAGAGTTCTAGAAAATTTCTACAAATTTTTCTCTATTACCTTAACTGTTAAATGTTATAAAGCTGACAATTTCCAAGAAAACTGATTATGTAACGTAACGAACAGTCCTGATTATGGTCCCCGGGGCCATCAGGACGACTGACAGAGATTTAACGTTATCTGACATTCCCTTTGGATGTTTCCTCAGTGGCAAACTATGACAATCGTCTAACCTGGCACAGTCACATCTCATCGCTGTCATCCGTCCCAATCTAATGACTCCTGGCACCGCAAGCGGTTCGAAATGTGATACTGCGGTATCTCATCTTTTTTTTTTTTTTAAGGATGACTAGTGTTATTTTCGTCTTCATTATTCGGGAGAACTTCAACCTTTTCTTCTGTTTGCCTGGAAAGCGGCCCAGCGTTGCATCTCTGTGCAACAAGTTACCTCTGCAACTGACACTGTCAGCTCCGATTCACAGTCTACACTGCTAACATTTATGTCAACCCAGCTATTTTTCATTTTTGCTCTCCTTCTTAAAAGAGCCATAACTTTTTTATTTTTCTATCTACATAGCTGTATGATGGCTTGTTTTTTGCAGGACGAGTTGTAGTTTTAAATGATATCATTCACGTTACCCTATATTGTTCCGAAAAGCAGGAAAAAAAATTCCAAGTGGGGTGAAACGACCCTTAATGACGCAGCTATTTTTCATTTTTGCTCTTTTACTTTTTCCTCCCCTTCTTCCAAGAGCCATAACTTTTTTATTTTTCCATCTACATAGCAGTATGAGGGCTTGTTTTTTGCAGGACGAGTTGTAGTTTTAAACGACGCCAATCACTTTACCATATAATGTTCTGAAAAAGAGGAGAAACATTCCAAATAGGGTGAAATGACAGAAAAAAAATCACTATTGATTTTTGGGGTTTGTTTTTATTGCGTGTAGTGACAATGACCTGGTAAAATGATTCTCCAGATCAGTACCATTACGACAATACAAAACTTTTTTTTTTTTTTAGCTATATGTAGTTATTTTAAAAAAATACAGTACTTTCGAAAAAAAAAAAATTGGTACTTGTCTCCATTTTCCAAGACCCATAACTCTTTATTATTACATTGCTGAAATTGCATGAGTTCTTGCTTTTTTTTTTCTTTCATGGTGAGCTGTAGTTTTTATTGGTATCAATCTGGGATACATAAATTTTAATCACTTTTTATTAATTTTTCTTTACTTTAGAATTCTTGCATTTTGATTTTTTTTTCATTCCATAGGTTAATTAATTTAATATTTACATTTTATGGATGCGGCAAAACCAGTTGTCTTTTTAATTTTGTTTTATTTTTTTGAAAAAGGGGTTGATTTAAACTTTGTCTTTTTTATATCTTTTTACACTTTTTTAGTTTTCGAGTACTTTTACATATTTTTTTAGGGACTTAAACCTGCATTTGATTGATCACTTGTACTATTGAAAGAGAAAATGAGATTTTCAGCCATCTGCTGCCATATACAGTACAGACCAAAAGTTTGGACACACCTTCTCATTCAAAGATTTTTCTGCATTTTCATGACTTTGAAAATTGTACATTCACACTGAAGGCATCAAAACTATGAATTAACACATGTGGAATTATATACTTAACAAAAAAGTGTGAAACAACTGGAAATATGTCTTCTATTCTAAGTTCTTTAAAGTAGCCACCTTTTGCTTTGATGACTGCTTTGCACACTCTTGGCATTCTCTTGATGAGCTTCAAGAGGTAGTCACCGGAAATAATTTTCACTTCACAGGTGTGCCCTGTCAGGTTTAATAAGTGGGATTTCTTGCCTTATAAATGGGGTTGGGACCATCAGTTGTGTTGTGCAGAAGTCAGGTGGATACACAGCTGATAGTCCTACTGAATAGACTGTTAGAATTTGTATTATGGAAAGAAAAAAGCAGCTAAGTAAAGAAAAACGAGTGGCCATCATTACTTTAAGAAATGAAGGTCAGTCAGTCCGAAAAATTGGGCAAACTTTGAATGTGTCCCCAAGTGCAGTTACAAAAACCATCAAGCGCTACAAAGAAACTGGCTCACATGAGGACCGCCCCAGGAAAGGAAGACCAAGAGTCACCTCTGCTTCTGAGGATAAGTTTATCCAAGTCACCAGCCTCAGAAATGGCAGGTTAACAGCAGCTCAGATTAGAGACCAGGTCAATGCCACACAGAGTTCTAGCAGCAGACACATCTCTACAACAACTGTTAAGAGGAGACTTTGTGCAGCAGGCCTTCATGGTAAAATAGCTGCTAGGAAACCACTGCTAAGGACAGGCAACAAGCAGAAGAGACTTGTTTTGGCTAAAGAACACAAGGAATGGACATTAGACCAGTGGAAATCTGTGCTTTGGTCTGATGAGTCCAAATTTGAGATCTTTGGTTCCAACCACCGTGTCTTTGTGCGACGCAGAAAAGGTGAACGGATGGACTCTACATGCCTGGTTCTCACCGTGAAGCATGGAGGAGGAGGTGTGATGGTGTGGGGGTGCTTTCCTGGTGCCACTGTTGGGGATTTATTCAAAATTGAAGGCATACTGAACCAGCATGGCTACCACAGCATCTTGCAGCGACATGCTATTTCATCCGGTTTGCGTTTAGTTGGACCATAACGCCAAACACACCTCCAGGGTGTGTAAGGGCTATTTGACCAAGAGGGAGAGTGATGGGGTGCTACACCAGATGACCTGGCCTCCACAGTCACCAGACCTGAACCCAATCGAGATGGTTTGGGGTGAGCTGGATCGCAGAGTGAAGGCAAAAGGGCCAACAAGTGCTAAGAATCTCTGGGAACTCCTTCAAGATTGTTGGAAGACCATTTCCAGTGACTACCTCTTGAAGCTCATCAAGAGAATGCCAAGAGTGTGCAAAGCAGTCATCAAAGCAAAAGGTGGCTACTTTGAAGAACCTAGAATATAAGACATATTTTCAGTTGTTTCACACTTTTTTGTTAAGTATATAATTCCACATGTGTTAATTCATAGTTTTGATGCCTTCAGTGTGAATGTACAATTTTCAAAGTCATGAAAATACAGAAAAATCTTTAAATGAGAAGGTGTGTCCAAACTTTTGGTCTGTACTGTATCACATTCTCAGCGTCCAGACTATTAGCCACATAGCATTGGTGGGAGGAGGTACACTGACACTGTAAATGCTCCCGGCTGGCTGTGAATAAACCTTATCTAGTACCTTACGACTCTTGTTTGGTATTCTATAATACTATACAATGGGGGAAATAAATATTTGATCCCCTGCTGCTTTTGTAAATTTGCCCACTGACAAAGACATGAACTGTCTATAATTTTAAGGGTGGGTTAATTTTAACATTGAGAGATAGAATATCCCCCCAAAAAATCAAGAAAATCACATTGTATAAATTAGATAAATTTATTTGCATTTTGCAGTGAGAAATAAGTATTTGATCCCATACAACAGTTAATACTTGGTGGCAAAACCCTTGTTGGCAGCACAGCAGTCAGACATTGTTTGTAGTTGATGATGAGGGTTGCGCACAAGTCAGGAGGAGTTTTGGTCCACTCCTCTTTGCAGATCATCTCTAAATCATTCAGATTTTGAGGCTGTCGCTTGGCAACTCAGAGCTTCATCTCCCTCCATAAGTTTTCTATGGGATTAAGGTCTGGAGACTGGCTAGGCCACTCCATGACCTTACTGTGCTTCTTTCTGAGCCACTCCTTTGTTGCCTTGGCTGTATGCTTTGGGTCATTCTCTTGCTTGAAGACCCAGCCACGACCCATCTTCAATGCTCTTACTGAGGGAAGGAGATTGTTGGCCAAAATCTCGCGATACATGACCCCATCCATCTTCTCTTCAGTATGGTGCAGTCGTCATGTGCCCTTTGCAGAAAAGCACCCCCAAAGTATAATGTTTCCCCCACCATGCTTCACGGTTGGGACAATGTTCTTAGGGTTGTACTCATCCTTCTTCTTCCTCCAAACACGGCAAGTTGAGTTAATGCCAAAGAGCTCAATTTTTGTCTCATCTGACTACAGCACCTTCTCCCAATAACTCACAGAATCATCCAGGTGTTCATTGGCAAACTTCAGACGGGCCTGCACATTCGCCTTCTTGAGCAGGGGGACCTTGCGGGCACTGCAGGATTTTAAACCTTTAAGGTGTAATGTGTTACCAGTGGTTTTCTTGGTGACTGTGGTCCCAGTTGCCTTGAGATCATTAACAAGTTCCCCCGTGTAGTTTTAGGCTGATCTCTCACCTTCCTCGTTATCAAGGATACCCCACGACGTGAGATTTTGCATGGTGCCCCAGATCGATGTTGATTGACAGTCATTTTGTATTTCTTCCATTTTCTTACTATTGCACCAACAGTTGTCTCCTTCTCACCCAGCGTCTTACTTTTGGTTTTGTAGCCCATTCCAGCTTTGTGCAGGTCTTTGCTCTTGTCCCTGACATCCTTAGAAAGCTCTTTGGTCTTGCCCATGTTGTAGAGGTTAGAGTCTGACTGATTTATTGAGTCTGTGGACAGGAGTCTCTTACACAGGTGACTATGTAAGACAGCTATCTTTAATGCAGGTAACGAGTTGATTAGGAGCGTCTAACTGGTCTATAGGAGCCAGAACTCATAATGGTTTGTAGGGTATCAAATACTTATTTCTCACTGCAAAATGCAAATAAATTTATGCAATGTAATTTTCTTGATTTTTCTTGGGATATTCTATCTCTCAATGTTAAAATTAACCTTCCCTTAAAATTATAGACTGTTCATGTCTTTGTCAGTGGGCAAACTTTCAAAAACAGCAATGGATCAAATACTTATTTCCCCCACTGTATACTGCAAAACTATAGTATTATAGTATATAGGAGAAATAACAGGCGCACACGCTGATTTCAACCATCTATATGCCGCTGTCTGTGATTGTCAGCAGCAATCGGAGCTAGCTCCAGTCGCTGTTGTGTAAAACACAGCTTGCACTTATCGTGTGGGGAATGTGCTCAACTTCTTAGCGAGCATCACATACCCGCACCCAACCTGTAATGTTAAAGTGGTCTTCCACTTTAAGAAAAGTGGACCCAAAATGGTTTTATATATGTAACATAGCAAGAGTAGGCACTCACCCTCTCCGATTCTGGCACCGACTCTCAGCAGCTAGTGTAGTCTACATCAGCAGAACTACTGAGCCTAGTGATTGGCTGCAGCGGTGATGTAAGCTGTAGATGTGACGTCACAGCAACTGCCAAAATATTAAAATTGGAGAGGCGGTAGAGAGCCGGCACTGGACCGGGGGAGGGTGTTCCTTACTTTTTCTTGCTGAGGATGTTTATTATTCGTATTTTATTTTTTTATTTAAAAAAGTTTGGGGTCCACTTTTCTTAAAGTAGGAAAACCCCTTAAAGAGGTTAAAATGGCCTCCTCCCGGCTACTATCATGCAAAAAAATGAGAATTTAAAACCTTTTTTTTTCCACCTGTGATCAGTCTTATAGTAGTTGTAGGTTTGGAAATGAAAATATTTTTAGAAATTACAATTTTATTACAAAGTTTTAAATTCGAAATGGACAAAAATCAAAATAGCCAAATCTCTTTTGAACAATCCATAGTTCTAAATGTTCAATTAATGTCCTATATATAGGATTTGTTTGAGGTCTATGGACCTTTGGGACACACATGCTGCCTATTCTCTCCTGGCTAATAAAATAGGGGTCCCAAACAAAGGACCAAGCTTTATTGATCCAGAATTCTCTAGCACAGAATTTAAAGGGGTTGACCACTTCTTAGATATTCATGGCCTGTCCTTAGGATAGGTTATAAATATCAGATCGGTGGCGGTCCAGTGTAAACAGTCTACGAAACCGGAACTGCATGGCTCTGTATACCACGCAGTGCTCATTCTCAGGTCCTGCAGCTCCCATCACATTCACTTCATTGCGAGAAACACATGCCCTTCCTTGTCAATGAGGAGGCTGTTCGGTTTGTGAAAACGCCCAATTGGAGGGTATCAAGCCTGACTTTTAAAAACCAAAGATGATCCACCAGAACCAAGAACTTGATGGCATCTAATCCAGGGCTGCTTGTGGCCATGGTAGAGAGCGTATGGACTTACATGGCTTACAGCAGGTTAACCAATGGCCAGAAAGAAGTGTCAAGGATGGGGCCTTCCTCTAAAGTTGTTCAGATGTACAGTTGAGGTGGTTCTTTCACAGAAGGAAGAACTTTACGAAGGATTTTTTGGATGTCCTGCCAACTCTCCTGGAGACTCAGAAACATCAGAAACCTCAAGGAGTCCTGAAAAAGTTGGCAAAGGTCCCAGGTTCCGCCAAAACCTCCTAGAAACCAGCTCTTCCAGAACCTTTCTCGGAACACTGAGATTCTCCTTTATTCCGTCACCTTCACTTTGATTCTAAAAGGGGCTTGGAAAGTTTCACATGCCGCGAACCTCATATCTTCAGTGGCACTTTCTGCCAAGAAAGTGTGGAAATGAGTCTGTATTCTCAATGAGTATGAAAATAAGTGGATACATAGGAATTTCATTCATCAATAAAGAGGCCACTTAGATGATTTGCAATGTTGTGGTGACCCTTCTTCTTTAGGGAGAACTTTGGAATAGACAGCAAAGGGTCTTCACATTACCAGTGAGATTCAAATTAAAATAATTCATCGATGAAGGGAGGGAGACAAAATACATGCGACATGCATTGTCAGCAGGTAGAGTCTGTCTGAGACAGCTAAGACTCACCACATTTATTAGCTAAAGAAAGCGGAACTACAACTGTTACATATAACTCAACAGGAAACCGAAATAGACTATCAATGATAACACACTTCCCGTGGCCCAATGTAAAACCTTCTTGTCAGGGAATTCACAGGAAACCAGTATCTTAGTCAGACATCCCATGATGCAAGTTTTAAGCAGAGACTACAGACAGAAAATATATAAATTGATTTCTAAATAATAATGAAGCCAGATTTAAAATATTAACCATAACAAGAGGTAGCAGACACACCCGGGAGCATGAGGGTCTGCAAGGGTCCTCAGAAAAAAGACAAAGACAGCCGTATTATAAATGGCACATGTTAGGTGGGGGCCTAGGGGGTTTTCTAGTTATGCCCCCTGTCAGCCCTGATTATCATGATATACCGGAGTTTAGGATTAATGAATATACCGTCATGCGGCGACTATAGAGACAGGCACAGACCTCCGTCCTGCTTTATTGGAGCTGTAAAAAGGGAAAGATCCATAACAGCAGAACTTGGCAATAAACATGCCGGACACGCAGGGACATATGGAGCATTAGGAGGTCACAGCCTCAATTTCTATTAAGGGAAAAGGTGCTCTGGCAGTTAACTATTTCTGTTATGGGCTTTGCAAGTAGATAGATAGATAGATAGAAAGATATGAAATAGAAAGACATAAAGAAAGACAGAAATAAAGATAAATAGCACAGTGGTACTTGAACGTTTGGGACCCCATTAGAATTTCACCGCCGGAGTGGTACCAATAATGTATTTTCCCTGCGTGCAGTATTATAATTTGTCACTTCTCAGTGTAAGTCTATGAGAACCAGAATAAGCTCTTATAGACTTGCATTGAGATGTTGTGACCGTTAGCTGTGACTTCCGGTCAGTCAGAATTAGCGGTCACGAGATGGCGGAACACGACAAGAGAGGAATCAGGAAGAGCAGAAAACACCGGAACAGATTATTTGAAGATTAAATTAGAGTCCAGTTTTCAATCAATGGGATGACAATCAGGTGTGAGTGGGCGACCTGTTTTATTAAAAGAACAGGGACCTATCAAAGTCTACAACACATGGTTGTGGAAGTGTATCAAGACAAGATCAAAGGATGTTTCTGAGGACCTCAGAAGAAGAATCATTGGCGCTCATCAGACTAGAAAAGGTTGCAAACCCATCTCTTAAGAGATAGGATTCCATCAATACCCAGTCAGACAGGTTATGTATAAATGGAGCAAATTCAAAATCATTATTACCCTCCCTCGGAGCGGTCGGCCAACAAAGATCACTCCAAAAACAGAGCGTATAATAGTTCACAAGGTCACAAAGGACCCCAAGGTAACCTCTATGCAACTAAAGGCTTCTCTCACATTAGCTAATGTTTATGAGTCTACCATCAGGAAGACACTAAACAACAATGGTGTGCATGGCAGGATTTCAAGAAGAAATCAGCTGCTCTTCAAAACTAACACTGCTGCCTGGCTACAGTCTACTAAAGATCCCCTGGTCATGCATCAAGATAACAACCCAAAGTGCATAAGTCGCTATAAAAAAGAATGGTTAAAGAAGAATAAAGGTAACGTTATGGAATGAACAAGTCAAAGTCCTGACCTTAATCCTATAGAAATGATGTGGAAGAACCTAAAGTGAGCAGTCCAAGGGAGAAACCCACCAACATAACAGAGGTGAAACTGTTTGTAGGAATGGGCTAAAATTCCTCCGAGCTAATGTTGCTGCACAAGGTGGTCACACCAGATACTAAGTGCAAAGGTTCACATACTTTGGCCACTGTCTTTTACATTCTTTAATTAAAAAAATATGGCAAAGTCTATAAAGTTTTTTGACTCGTTAGTTTGATCTGGTTGCTTATCTACTTTTAGGACATGCGAGAAAATCTGATGTAGTTTTAGGTCAAATTTATGCGGAAAAAATAAAAATCAATAAGACATCTAAAGAAGGAGAAAGAAAGCTGGCACTCCAAACCCCTTTTTGGAAGTAGGACCACACATTGAACATATAGGGAGAGAAAAGCTTATTAAAACACCCTTTGAAGCAGGGACTGCCTGCAGTGACCAAACGGTTACAGTAGGGAAAATTTGCTGGGAAAAAATCAGAAAGTAATAAAACAGATGAACTAGTAAGTGAGATAAAGTAACCTCTTTGAGGCTGAGACTCCCTGCGGTGTCCAGGTGATTAAAACAGGATATCTTTTGTGGAAAACAGCCAGAATTTGTAGATTCAAAGAGGAAGGAAATCTAACACTTCCAGAGGCAAGTCTTCCTCCCGTCAAACGATCCTGATGAGAAGGTATGAAGATATGAATACTAAGGTTTATATCGATCCAATATTTATGGGATATAGATTTCCGGCGTTGTAGTGGAAGGACGGATGTGACGCGTTAACTCACATCACTGCAGGGCCACCAGAATCCTTCCAAATGAATAACAGTCCGATAGATGGGGCTATACCTGTCCTATTTGGTCTCAACGTAACGGTAAAATCACGATAAAAAATTATGACGGCAAACTTCAGCTATCTTGTAAGTTGGAGATCTCATAAAATCCTGAAGACTAGGACACACTCTACAGTTCTCTGAAGTCCAGGACTGTTATGCGTCACCAGAGGGGAGGCATGTGTTAATAAAAAGCTAATGCCAATTATGATCCTTGTTCAATGCCAAGAAGACACATTGCTGTGTAGGCTTGACCCACGTTTTCACCAGGAGCGCTTCCTTCCATCAATCTGAGCCATTTCCCTGACATCAGGTTTAGTGACTTTCTTTCGTTATTCCTTTTTATTTTATGTAACTGTATATGCCGTACTGTTTTGACCCCTTTGTAAAATCTTTTGTATATTTTTTTTATAAACACTATCTTTCTGGATTAAATAAAAAGTTGAATAGCTCTGTTTCTCTTGTTCTGTAAACCGGACCCCAGAAGCCATATGCTACCTGTAACGGGTGTCCAATCGGCAGGTATAAATGATGGGTGATGGCAGCTAGTATTTCTTTTGTTATTGCGGAGTTGGCAATGACTGTATCCGGTTATACAGTGGGGAAAAAAGTGTTTAGTCATCCACCAATTGTGCAAGTTCTCCCACTTAATAAGATGAGAGAGGCCTGTAATTGACATCATAGGTCGACCTCCACTATGAGAGACAAAATGAGAAAACAAATCCTGAAAATCACATTGTCTGATTCGGAAAGAAATTTTTTTCAAATTTTGGTGGAAAATAAGTATTTGGTCAATTACAAACAAGCAAGATTTCTGGCTCTCACAGACCTGTAACTTCTTCTTTAAGAGGCTCCTCTGTCCTCCACTCATTACCTGTAGTACTGGCCCCTGTTTGAACTTGTTATCAGTATAAAAGACATCAGTCTGCAACCTCAAACAGTCACACTCCAAACTCCACTATGGTGAAGACCAAAGAGCTGTCGAAGGACACCAAAAACAAAATTGTAGCCCTGCACCAGGCTGGGAAGACTGAATCTGCAATAGGCAAACAGCTTGGTGTGAAGAAATCAACTGTGGGAGCAATAATTAGAAAATGGAAGACATACAAGACCACTGATAATCTCCCTCGATCTGGGGCTCCACACAAGATCTCACCCCGTGGGGTCAAAATGATCTCAAGAACGGTGAGCAAAAATCCCAGAGCCACACGGGGGGACTTAGTGAATGACCTGCAGAGAGCTGGGACCAATGTTACACAGGTTACCATCAGTAAAACACTATGCACTGCCAGGGACTCAGAACCTGCAGTGCCAGATGAGTCCCCCTGCTTAAGCCATTACATGTCCGGGCCCGTCTGAAGTTTGCTAGAGAGTATTTGGATGATCAAGAAGAGTATTGGGAGAATGTCATATAGTCAGATGAAATCAAAGTAGAACTGTTTGGTAGAAACACAACTCGTCGTGTTTGGAGGCGAAAGAATGCTGAGTTGCATCCAAAGAACACCATACCTACTGTGAAGCATGGGGGTGGCAACATCATGCCTTTGGGCTGTTTCTCTGCTAAGGGACCGGGACGACTGATCCGTGTACATGAAAGAATGAATGGGGCCATGTATCATGAGATTTTGAGTGCAAACCTCCTTCCATCAGCAAGGGCATTGAAGATGAAACATGGATGGGTCTTTCAGCATGACAATGATCCCAAGCACACCGCCAGGGCAACGAAGGAGTGGCTTGGTAAGAAGCATTTCAAGGCCCTGGAGTGGCCTAGCCAGTCTCCAGATCTAAACCCTATAGAAAACCTTTGGAGGGAGTTGAAAGTCCGTGTTGCCCAGCGAAAGCCCTAAAACATCACTGCTCTAGAGGAGATCTGCATGGAGGAATGGGCCAACAAACCAGCAACAGTGTGTGCCAATCTTGTGAAGACTTACAGAAAATGTTTGACCTCTGTCATTGCCAATAAAGGATATATAACGAAGTATTGAGATGAACTTTTGTAATTGACCAAATACTTATTTTCCAACAAAATTTGAAAAAAATTCTTTCCAAATCAGACAATGTGATTTTCAGGATGTGTTTTCTCATTTTGTCTCTCATAGTTGAGGTCTACCTATGATGTCAATTACAGGCCTCTCTCATCTTTTGAAGTGGGAGAACTTGCACAATTGGTGGCTGACTAAATACTTTTTTTCCCCACTGTATATATATATATTCCATGCGTCAGAATCAGAGGTGTATATACCATACGCTCACTGTTTGTTTCCCAATAACTGCGACCTCGTCAATCACTCGTCAGACAATTGCGTAATTCTCCTCGCAATTGGAGGTAGCGGAGTTGCATCCCCTGACAAAAAGGTAACAGCAGATGGATCTGCGTGACCTTCCTCCCGGCTGTGTATTCTTGACACCGAAATATAGAAAATTCTAAAAGGTTCACAAACTTTGAAGCACCACAGTATAAAAGAAATAGAAAGATAGATGAATAAATAAGAGATGATAGACAGACAGATGGACAGATGGATGGACAGACAGACAGACAGAGAGAGAGAGAGAGACAGAGAGAGATAGATAGATAGATAGATAGATAGATAGATAGATAGATAGATAGATAGATAGATAGATAGATAGATAGATAGATAGATAGATGATACATAGATGTATGTAGTAGGTACAGGTACATCTCACTAAATTAGAATATCATCAAAAAGTTAATTTATTTCAGTTCTTCAATCCAGTGAAAAAGTGAAACTCATACATTATATAGAGTTGTTACAGAGTGATCTATTTCAAGTGTTTATTTCTGTTAATATTGATCATTATGGCTTACAGCCAATGAAAACACAAACGTCATTATCTCAGTAAATTAAAAATAATTAACAAAAAACACCTGCGAAGGCTTCCTAAGCATTTAAAAAGGTCCCTTAGTCTGTTTCGGTAGGCTCCACCATCATGGGGAAGACTGCTGACTTGACAGATGTCCAGAAGGCAGTCATTGACGCACTCCACAAGATCCCAGAGTCTGGAGGAAGAGTGGAGGGGCCACAATCTAAGCTGCTTGAGGTCTAGTGTGAAGTTTCCACAATCAGTGATGGTTTGGGGAGCCATGTCATCAGCTGGTGTAGGTCCACTGTGTTTTATCAAGACCAAAGTCAGCGCAGTCGTCTACCAGGACATTTTGGAGCACTTCATGCTTCCCTCTGCCTACAAGCTTTTTGGAGATGGAAATGTCATTCTCCAGCAGGACTTGGCCCCTGTCCACACGGCCAAAAGTACCAATACCTGGTTTACACACAACAGTATCACTGTGCTTGATTGGCAGCAAACTTGCCTGACCTTAACCCCATAGAGAATCTATTATAGAGAATCTATGGGGTATTGTCAGGAGGAAGATGAGAGACCCCAGACCCAACAATGCAGAGGAGCTGAAGGCTGCTATCAAAGCCACCTGGGCTTCCATAACACCTCAGCAGTGCCACAGGCTGATCGCCTCCATGCCACATTGCCGCATTGATGCAGTAATTGATGCACAAGGAGCCCGACCAAGTATTGAGGGCATTTGCTGAACATACATTTCAGTAGGACATCTCGGATTTTAAAACCATTTTTCAAGCTGTTGTTATAAAGTATTCTAATTTACTGAGATAATGACTTTTGTGTTTTCATTGGCTGTAAGCCATAATCATCAACATTAACAGAAATAAAACACTTGAAATAGATCCCTCTGTGTGTAATGACTCTATATAATAGATCCCTCTGTGTGTAATGACTCTATATAATAGATCCCTGTGTGTAATGACTCTATATAATAGATCCCTCTGTGTGTAACGACTCTATATAATAGATCCCTCTGTGTGTAATGACTCTATATAATAGATCCCTCTGTGTGTAATGACTCTATATAATAGATCCCTCTGTGTGTAACGACTCTATATAATAGATCCCTCTGTGTGTAACAACTCTATATAATAGATCCCTCTGTGAGTAATGACTCTATATAATAGATCCCTCTGTGTGTAATGACTCTATATAATAGATCACTTTGTGTCTAATGACTCTATATAATAGATCCCTCTGTGTGTAATGACTCTATATAATAGATCCCTCTGTGTGTAATGACTCTATATAATAGATCCCTCTGTGTGTAACGACTCTATATAATAGATCCCTCTGTGTGTAATGACTCTATATAATAGATCCCTCTGTGTTATGTTCTGCTACCAGAGCTAAGGAAAGAGAGGAGATCTGTCCCTACGATAGAACTCAGCTGAATCCCTACGATGTAACAGGGAACCTGATCCTGTGATCAGACCTGCTAAAGTCCTAAGCTAGTCTGCACGGAGACCTATAGATGTGGGGAAGGAATCCCTACAAGTACTAAGGACTGGGAGGAAAATGGGACACCTCCTAACAGAAATAGTAGCAGACAGACAAACAAACAAAATATATAGAACACTGAGGTCCGTAGACCAAGCAAACTAACAGAGTTAGATACAGAGCACAGGCTAGCTAGAAAGTAGTTATACAATGAAGTCCAGCAAAGCCAGAAGGGCGGAGCAGGATTAAATAGGCCAACAAGGTCATGTGACCAGCAAAGGAAAAAACCTAAGAGCAAGGTTCTAACAGTACCCCCCCTTCTAAGAGGATCCTCCGGATCCCCTAGGACCAGGCTTATCAGGAAATCTCCTGTGAAACGCTCTGATAAGTCTGGACGCGGAAACATCATCTGACCTCACCCAAGAGTTATCCTCGGGTCCGAAACCTTTCCAGGCCACAAGATACTGCAAACTACCTCTATACCGTCTAGAGTTAAGGATGCGAGAAATTTCATATTCCCCGTCCTCCACCACCGGAGGAACAGAGGCAGAGGCGTCACCATCCGACACAACAGCTTTTTTTAACAGAGAGACATGAAATACCGGATTAATTCTCCAGGAGGTAGGAACCTCCAACCTAACAGCAGATTGGTTGACAACCTGAAGCACCTTAAAGGGCCCTACAAACTTGGGACCCAATTTCTTAGAAGGAATCCTCAACCGCAGATTCCTAGAGGACAACCAAACCATGTCACCAACAGCGAACAAAACCTCCTGTCGTTTCCTATCAAAGTAGTCTTTAGATTTTCTGTTGGCCTCCTGAAGATTACCACGCACATCTGTCCAAACTCTCTCCAAATCACCGGAAAAAATCTCCTCCTCAGGCACGGCAGATCCCAACTTGGAGAACGACCCAAACGACGGATGTCTCCCAGAACAACAAAAAAAAGGCGAACAACCAGCAGAAGAAGATGTATGATTGTTCAGAGCAAATTCAGCAAGTGGCAGAAACTCAGACCACCCCTCTTGATTGTCTGCCACAAAACAACGCAAAAACTGCTCAACATCCTGGTTTTTCCTTTCTGTCTGGCCATTAGATTCAGGATGATATCCGGACGAGAACGACAAATGAACTCCCAACCTGTCACAAAAGGCACGCCAAAAACGAGCCACGAACTGAGGACCCCTATCAGAAACAATGTCAGTAGGAACGCCATGAAGTCTGACAATTTCCTTGACAAAGGCCTTAGCGAGAGTTTTAGCGCAGGGCAGTTTGACGAAGGGAACCAATTGACACATCTTGCTAAAACGGTCCACGACCACCCAGATGACAGTAAAACCCTCAGAGGGGGGAAGGTCAGTTATAAAGTCCATAGCCAAATGTGTCCAAGGAGCACTGGGAACCTCCAAAGGACAAAGCAACCCCGCAGCAGGAGTATGAGAGGACTTAGATCTAGCACATATAGTACATTGACGCACCCACTTAATGACTTCCTTCTGCCATCCAGGCCACCAAAAACTGCGACCCACCAGTCTCTTGGTCTCAGAGATTCCGGGATGACCTGCCAACCGAGATTCGTGACACTCAACAAACAAATCTCTCCTAAAGGTCCCAGGCACAAACAACCTCCCATGAGGAGTGTTAGATGGGGCATTCTCCTGTGCTTTAAGAATCTCATCTTCCAAAACGGAGTCCAAAGCAGCTATCACAACACCTTCTTGTAAAATGTTCTCCTCTTTCTCAGCACCGACTATGGGAGAAAAACTGCGAGACAAGGCATCCGCCTTAACATTCTTAGTACCAGGGATGTAAGTAACGGAGAAATTAAACCGCGAGAAAAACAGTGCCCACCTAGCCTGACGGGCATTCAGGCGCTTGGCAGCATCAAGATATATCAGATTTTTATGATCCGTAAGAACCTGAACGGGAAATTCCGCACCTTCCAAGAAGTGGCGCCAGTGTTCAAATGCGAGTTTAATAGCCAATAATTCCCGATTACCAATATCGTAATTCAGTTCAGTCTCCGAAAAAAATTTTTAAAAAAAGGCACAGGGATGTGTAACGGGTCTGGGAGGCGGAACCTCTGAGCTACTATACAAGGGGGCGGTCCTTGTAAGGGAGCGGGTGGCGACCAGGCAGGCAGTCACAGCAGGTGACCGGGACAGTCTCTGGGTGTACGGGCAGGAGGTCACGGCAAGTGACCGGGACAGTCTCTGGAAGAACGGGCTGGAGGTCACGGCAAGTGACCGGGGCAGTCTCTGGGTGAACGGGCTGGAGATCACGGCAAGTGACCGGGGCAGTCTCTAGGTAAAGGGTAGGTACGACCTGTGATGGCTGAACCTCCAGGTAGGCTAGCAAGGCAGATGGAGGATGTGTGCTCCCAGGTGAGCAAGCGAGAGTCTCTGGAATAGCAGGTGGTCACAGCATGTGACGGCGAAGCCTCCAGGTAGGCAAGCAGGCAGGTAGCGGAGAAGCGCTCCCAGGTGAGCGGGCAAGAGTCTCTGGAATAGCTGGTGGTCACAGCACGTGACGGCGGAGCCTCCGGGCAGGCAAGCAGGCAGGTAGCGGAGAAGCGCTCCCAGGTGAGCGGGCAAGAGTCTCAGGAATAGCTGGTGGTCACAGCACGTGACGGCGGAGCCTCCGGGCAGACAAGCAGGCAGGTAGCGGAGGAGCGCTCCCAGGTGAGCGGGCAAGCTGGTCCATAGACAGACTGACAGGAGTAGAAAGGCAGACCGTCGGACCTCAGGCTAGCAAGCAGGCAGGTAGCTGATGTGCGCTCCCAGGTGAGCGGGCAAGCTGGTCCTTAGACAGACTGACAGGAGTTGTAAGGCAGACCGTCGGACCTCAGGCTAGCAAGCAGGTAGCAGGAATAACTGGCAGGAAACAGACAGCAAACTGGCAGGACTCTGGCAGGAATCAGGCAGGTAACTGGCAGGTAACTGGCAACGGGACCTGAGGGCTGAAGCAGAGTAGAACAGTGCAACAACATTGCTCGGGCACCTCCATTTTGGAGGAGGTGCCTTATATATGGTGAAGTCCTCCGGCCGTTGGCCGGGGACTCCTTAGGACGGCGCGCGCGGCCCCTTTAAGAGGGAGGGAGAGCGCGCGCGCCCTAAGCACAGTGGCCGGGAAGGAGCGCGCGCTGCCAGCAGAGCGGGAGGAGGACGCCGGGCACGGAGCAGGGAGGTGAGGGGAACAGCGTCCCTGCCTAGCAGAGGGCAGGGACGCCGGCGCTACAGTACCCCCCCCTTTAGGCCCCCCCTTTTTTAGGCCAGACAGAAATTTAGCAAGGATAAGAGGGGCATGGATGTTCTCCCGGGGCTCCCACGTTCTCTCCTCAGGACCAAACCCCTTCCAATCTACTAGAAAAAAGGTCTTTCCTCTTACCCTTTTGGTGGCAAGAATGTTCTCTACCTCAAACTCGTCCTCAGCAGAAACCGGAGCAGGAGGCGTACCTGTAGACTTGGAAAAAGAGTTAAGTACCACAGGTTTGAGGAGAGATACATGGAAGGAGTTAGGGATCCGTAAGTTGGCCGGGAGTTTCAATTTATAGGCCACCGGGTTGATCTGACTGATGACCTCCAGGGGGCCGATGAACCGAGGCCCTAACTTGTAAGAAGGTATCTTGAGTCGGACATATTTAGATGAGAGCCAGACTTTATCTCCGGGACGAAATTGTGGAGGATCCAGGCGTTTTTTGTCAGCGTGTCTTTTCATCCGTTCGGACGACTGAAGGAGTGCGGATCGGGTACTCTCCCAAATGGAGGAAAATTTGCCAACGAGAGATTCCGCAGCCGGGTTGTCCACAGAGGTGGAGACAGGAAAAGGAATCCGAGGATGCTGACCGAAGACTACAAAAAACGGGGATTTGGAGGAGGATTCGCTCTCGTGATTGTTATAAGAGAACTCGGCCCATGGTAGGAGATCCACCCAGTCTGAATGATGGGCATTAACGAAGTGCCGGAGGTAACTGGTCAGGTTCTGATTGATCCGCTCCACTTGACCATTGGACTGTGGGTGGTAAGCGGAAGAGAAGTCCAGGGTGACGTCTAGCAGTTTACAAGTGGCTCTCCAGAAGCGTGAGGTGAACTATACCCCACGATCCGACACGATGTGGAGGGGCAGGCCATGAAGACGGAAGATGTGACGAATAAAGTCTTTAGCTAGCTCGGGTGCAGACGGGAGGCCTGGCAGGGGAACGAAATGAGCCATCTTGGAGAAGCGGTCAGCGACCACCCAAATGACCGTAGAACCGGCAGAGACTGGGAGGTCTGTTATAAAGTCCATTGCTATATGCTGCCAGGGGGCAGCAGGTACTGGGAGCGGAAGGAGGCGACCGGCTGGCAGATGTCTCGGAACCTTGTTGCGGGCGCAGGACACACAGGCAGAAACAAAGTCTATTACGTCCTTGTGCAGGGTAGGCCACCAGTAGTGCCGGGTAATAAGCTGGAGGGTCTTTTTTTGACCGGCATGGCCAGCCAGTTTAGACGAGTGACCCCAGTGAAGGATCTTCTCCCGATCAGGTACTGATACGAACGTCTTTCCGGGAGGGAGACGATTTAGACTCACGGGAGCCACCTGCATTACTCTGGCGGGATCGATGATGTGTTTCGGATCTTCCTCGAGATCAGACACCAGAAAGGATCGAGACAAGGCGTCCGCCTTGATGTTTTTGTCAGCCGGGCGAAAATGAAGAACAAAATCAAAGCGAGCAAAAAACAAGGACCACCGGGCTTGGCGCGGGTTAAGTCTCTGGGCATGCTGGAGGTAAGCCAAGTTCTTGTGGTCCGTGTAAATTATTACCGGGTGAAGAGCCCCCTCGAGCAGGTAACGCCACTCCTCCAATGCCAGTTTGATGGCCAATAACTCTCGGTCTCCTATGGAATAATTGCGCTCTGAGGAGGAGAAGAGTTTAGAGAAGAAGCCGCAAGTTACCATCCTCCCGGAAGATGATTTTTGAGTAAGTACCGCTCCGGCTCCAGAGGAGGAGGCGTCAACTTCCAGGAAGAACTGCTTGTTGCCGTCCGGGCGATGCAGCACAGGGGCGGAAGAGAAGGCCTGTTTTAAGGAAAGAAAGGCCTCCTCTGCTTCGGGCGGCCACTCTTTGGGATTAGTACCCTTACGGGTGAGCGCGGAAATTGGGGCAGTCCGGGAAGAGAAGTGTGGTATGAAGAGGCGGTAGTAGTTGGCGAAGCCCAGGAACCGCTGAATGGCCTTCAACCCCTCCGGTCGAGGCCATTTCTCGATGGCAGACAGTTTCTCTGGATCCATTCGTAGGCCGGTCTGAGAAATAAGGTAGCCCAAAAACGGAAGCGAGGTCTGCTCAAAGAGGCACTTCTCGTATTTAGCGAAGAGGTGATTCTGCCTGAGCAGGACCTGACGAACGTCCCTCCGGTGAGTCTGGAGATCCGGAGAGAAGACCAAGATGTCGTCCAGGTACACCACTACGCAGGAGTAGAGAAGGTCCCGGAAGATGTCATTGACCAACTCTTGAAAGACGGCAGGAGCGTTACAGAGACCAAAGGGCATTACCAGATATTCATAGTGGCCGTCCCGGGTGTTGAATTCCGTCTTCCATTCATCCCCCTGACGGATACGAACCAGGTTGTACGCCCCACGGAGGTCCAGTTTGGTGAAGATTCTAGCCCCTCTCAGACGATCAAATAACTCCGGAATGAGCGGAAGGGGGTACTTATTCTTCACCGTGATTTGGTTAAGGCCTCTATAGTCTATACAGGGACGGAGAGAGCCGTCCTTCTTTATTACGAAGAAGAAGCCTGCTCCCGCTGGGGAGGTAGATTTCCGGATGAATCCCCTGGCCAGATTCTCCTCAATATATTCGGACATCGACCGGGTCTCAGCAGCGGATAATGGATAAATACGCCCACGGGGAGGAGTAGTACCGGGTAACAGGTCGATAGGGCAGTCGTATGGTCTATGAGGGGGTAGTGTCTCTGCTTCCTTTTTATTAAAGACATCAGCATAAGACCAATAAGGAATCGTAAGTCCAGGTAGATTAGATGGGGTAGGAGAAGGACGGACGGGATGGACGGGAACCAGACAGGTCTTATGGCAGTCCTGTCCCCAGCGAAGGACTTCTCCGGTCTGCCAGTCAAGCACGGGTGCATGTCTCTGGAGCCAAGGTAGACCTAGCAAGAGGGCGTGAGAGAGTCCAGGCAGAACATGAAAGGAGATACTCTCAGAATGCAGCATTCCCACCTGTAGAGTAATGGATTCGGTGATGAGTTGGATGGGGCGTGGTAAGAGACCCCCATCCACGGCAGCAACAGACAAGGGTACAGCCAGAGGTTTGGTGGGGATGCGGTATTTCTCTACCAGGGACTGTGAAATAAGATTCCCGGCTGCTCCAGAGTCCAGTTGGGCTAGTTCGAAATAACGGTTCTCCCCGCAGACGATTGAAACTGACAGCAGCAGAGATGGAGAGGATTTATTCTTGTCTAGGTCGACCTCTCTGAGCGAACCTAGACACAGGCGTTTCCCGACCTCTCTGGGCAGGCACGGATCCGGTGCTCCTTACTGCCACAGTAGAAGCAGCTCCCCTCGGCACGGCGTAAGTCCTGACGGGTTTTGACCATCTTGGTCTGGTCGACCTGCATAGACTCAGGAGAGTGTACCTGGGGAGATATGGAGGGAGTGACGGGTTTCTGAAAGGTAGGAGCTAGACGTGGAAACCTCCTCTCACGGGTGAACTCTTTGGCACGCTCCTGGAACCGTAGGTCAATCCGGGTGGCAAGAGTTATTAGGTCATCGAGAGTGGTAGGAATGTCCCGACCGGCAAGTTCATCTTTAATACGGCCGGACAGACCCTCCCAGAAGACGGATACCAGAGCGTCGTTATCCCAGGCCAGCTCCGAGGCAAGGGTACGGAACCGTATGGCATATTGGCCCACGGTGAGACTTCCCTGACGGAGGCGTAGCAGAGATGATGCGGATGAGGTCTTCCGTCCGGGTTCGTCGAAGACTTTCCGGAAAGCCGTGAGGAAGGCAGGCAAGTCGGACACCAGGGGGTCTCCTCTCTCCCATAGAGGATTTAGCCAGGCCAGGGCCTCCCCGGTGAGATGGGACATGATGAAGGCAATTTTGGCCCGGTCGGAGTTAAACTGGTGGGACAATAGTTCAAAGTGCAGGGTGCACTGATTTATGAAGCCCCGAGCCTGGGCGGAGTCGCCTCCGAAGCGAGGAGGTGCAGAAAGCCGGGGTCCGGGGTAGGATACCATGGTATTGGTGGGCAGCGGAGCTGCCGGGTTGCGAGTCATGGCACTGGCGGTGGTTGCTGGTGGAGCAGTCAGAGTATCCAGGCGAGAATTGACATTCCGCAGGTGACCCAGGATGGACTCCTGTTGGGACCTCTGACGGGACAGTTCATGACAGAGGTCCGAGAGCGAGGGAGCTTGGGTGCCACCGGGTTCCATGGCCCGAGCAAACTGTAACGGGTCTGGGAGGCGGAACCTCTGAGCTACTATACAAGGGGGCGGTCCTTGTAAGGGAGCGGGTGGCGACCAGGCAGGCAGTCACAGCAGGTGACCGGGACAGTCTCTGGGTGTACGGGCAGAAGGTCACGGCAAGTGACCGGGACAGTCTCTGGAAGAACGGGCTGGAGGTCACGGCAAGTGACCGGGGCAGTCTCTGGGTGAACGGGCTGGAGGCCACGGCAAGTGACCGGGGCAGTCTCTGGGTGAACGGGCTGGAGATCACGGCAAGTGACCGGGGCAGTCTCTAGGTAAAGGGTAGGTACGACCTGTGATGGCTGAACCTCCAGGTAGGCTAGCAAGGCAGATGGAGGATGTGTGCTCCCAGGTGAGCAAGCGAGAGTCTCTGGAATAGCAGGTGGTCACAGCACGTGACGGCGGAGCCTCCGGGCAGGCAAGCAGGCAGGTAGCGGAGAAGCGCTCCCAGGTGAGCGGGCAAGAGTCTCTGGAATAGCTGGTGGTCACAGCACGTGACGGCGGAGCCTCCGGGCAGGCAAGCAGGCAGGTAGCGGAGAAGCGCTCCCAGGTGAGCGGGCAAGAGTCTCAGGAATAGCTGGTGGTCACAGCACGTGACGGCGGAGCCTCCGGGCAGACAAGCAGGCAGGTAGCGGAGGAGCGCTCCCAGGTGAGCGGGCAAGCTGGTCCATAGACAGACTGACAGGAGTAGAAAGGCAGACCGTCGGACCTCAGGCTAGCAAGCAGGCAGGTAGCTGATGTGCGCTCCCAGGTGAGCGGGCAAGCTGGTCCTTAGACAGACTGACAGGAGTTGTAAGGCAGACCGTCGGACCTCAGGCTAGCAAGCAGGTAGCAGGAATAACTGGCAGGAAACAGACAGCAAACTGGCAGGACTCTGGCAGGAATCAGGCAGGTAACTGGCAGGTAACTGGCAACGGGACCTGAGGGCTGAAGCAGAGTAGAACAGTGCAACAACATTGCTCGGGCACCTCCATTTTGGAGGAGGTGCCTTATATATGGTGAAGTCGTCCGGCCATTGGCCGGGGACTCCTTAGGACGGCGCGCGCGGCCCCTTTAAGAGGGAGGGAGAGCGCGCGCGCCCTAAGCACAGTGGCCGGGAAGGAGCGCGCGCTGCCAGCAGAGCAGGAGGAGGACGCCGGGCACGGAGCAGGGAGGTGAGGGGAACAGCGTCCCTGCCTAGCAGAGGGCAGGGACGCCGGCGCTACAGGATGTAATCCATCCCCGTTATCCTGAGACAATACTGCGCCAACCCCCACAGAGGAAGCATCAACCTCAACCAAAAACGGCTTAGTCACATCAGGCTGCATAAGGATGGGAGCAGAGGTGAACCTCTCCTTGAGATACACAAAAGCTTCAATGGCCTCAGAAGACCACTGAACCGCATCAGCACCTTTCCTGGTGAGATCGGTCAGAGGTTTGACAATACTAGAAAAATTTTTTATGAATTTTCTGTAATAATTGGCGAAACCTAAAAACCTCTGTATCGATTTCAAACCAATAGGCCTAGGCCATTCCTGTACAGCTTGAACTTTAACCGGGTCCATCTCAAAACCTTCGCTGGAGATAATGTAACCCAAAAAACTAATTCTCTGTACAGCGAACTCACATTTCTCCAGCTTAGCAAAAAGCGAATTGTCCATTAACAACTGTAATACCTCACGTACGCTCCGCCAATGAGACTCCAGATCCGGCGAATAAATCAAAATGTCATCCAAATACATAACCACATTTTTGCCGATCAAAGGTCTAAGGATGTCATTAATAAGATTCTGAAAAAATGCAGGAGCATTAGTAAGACCAAAAGGCATAACCAGATTCTCAAAATGACCCACAGGAGTGTTAAAAGCAGTCTTCCATTTGTCACCCTCCTTCATGCGCAACAGATTGTATGACCCCTTAAGGTCAATTTTAGAGAACCACTTGGCCCCCATTAACTGGTTAAACAGATCAGGAATCAATGGCAGTGGGTAAGGATTGCGTACAGTAATTTTGTTAATCTCACGAAAATCCAGACAAGGACGTAAACCGCCGTCCTTTTTTTTTACAAAAAAAAATCCAACCGCCACAGGAGACTTAGAGGGCCTAATGTGACCGGCGGCCAAACTTGTCTGTATGTATTCCTCCAAAGCCTTCCTCTCAGGAATAGTAAGGTTAAATAAACGACTTTTAGGAAGAGTCGCTCCAGGGACAAATTCAATAGAACAATCATAGTCTCTATGGGGAGGCAAAACCTGCGATTCCTTCTCAGAAAAAACTCTCCAAAAATCCTGAATAGGAACAGGCAATTCTCCCCTATCCAAAGCTGCAATACGCCCGTTACAACACTTGTCATAACATTTATGGCTCCAGGATTTAATTTCACTGGTAGACCAATCCAGTACAGGATTGTGAAATTTTAACCAGGGCAATCCCAATATTACTGGAGAAGGCAAGTTATTCAAAACTACCAAATCCAATTTCTCATGGTGAACACTATTAATAGTGAGAGGAAATTCACAGACCTTGAGAGTAATATTCTTCAAAGGGGAACCATCCACAGAAACCACAGCAATGGGGGATGATAAAGGTTCGGGTTTTAAATTGAGTCTTTCCAAGAATCCCCCATCAATTACATTCAGAGTAGACCCACAATCAACAAACACCCGAAATTCCATTAATTTTTCCTGAGCAATCGTGGAATCAGCTAAAAATACACCCTTGGAATTTAAACAGGCAATACGGGCATGACTGACCATTTTTTTTTTCTTTCTTCATACGAAGCTCACAGTCTTTAATCAAATGACCAGATTTTCCGCAATAGAAACACAAGCCTTCAGAAAATTGACGGTCTTTTTCTTGAGAGCGAGGTGCCACCGATCCAATCTCCATCGGTTCACCACTGTTAGTACACACATTCTCATAACCAGAAACTGACATAGCAGAGGATTTGCTCTCATTAACCCTTGCACGCAGTCTCCTATCCACCCGTATAGCTAATTGCATAGCCTGTTGCAAATCTTCAGGTGTAGGATAAGCAATTAGCAGGTCTTTAACCCTTTCATTGAGCCCAGCAAGAAATAGACTTTTCAGAGCAGAATCGTTCCACCCTGTTTGAGTAGACCAACGACGGAAATGAGTACAATATTTTTCCACATTACCTGATCCCTGTTTCAAACGTCTCAACTCAGTCTCAGCTGATGCGACACGGTCAGGATCATCATATAATAGTCCCAAAGCAGAAAAAAAACTATCCACTGATCTGAAGCATGTATCACTAGGTTGCAAAGAAAAGGCCCACTCCTGAGGCTCTTTGCGCAAAAGTGACATAATGAACCCTATGCGCTGGGATTCATCCCCAGAGGACTTGGGTCTCAAACGAAAATACAATAAGCAAGCATTTTTAAATGAAAAAAATTCTCGGTGTTCACCAAAAAATAAATCCGGCAAACATACCTTAGGCTCCAAGAAATGTACTCCAGGACAGTTACTCACGTGCTGACGGAGCTCGGCCACCTCCAGAGAGAGAGTCCCTGCAGGCGATGAGCCAAATCCTGAACCGACACCATGATGGAACAGAAAAATCTTTCCTTAGAGAATTTGCAGGCTGGACTTACTGTTATGTTCTGCTACCAGAGCTAAGGAAAGAGAGGAGATCTGTCCCTACGATAGAACTCAGCTGAATCCCTACGATGTAACAGGGAACCTGATCCTGCGATCAGACCTGCTAAAGTCCTAAGCTAGTCTGCACGGAGACCTATAGATGTGGGGAAGGAATCCCTACAAGTACTAAGGACTGGGAGGAAAATGGGACACCTCCTAACAGAAATAGTAGCAGACAGACAAACAAACAAAATATATAGAACACTGAGGTCCGTAGACCAAGCAAACTAACAGAGTTAGATACAGAGCACAGGCTAGCTAGAAAGTAGTTATACAATGAAGTCCAGCAAAGCCAGAAGGGCGGAGCAGGATTAAATAGGCCAACAAGGTCATGTGACCAGCAAAGGAAAACACCTAAGAGCAAGGTTCTAACACTCTGTGTGTAATGACTCTATATAATAGATCCCTCTGTGTGTAACGGCTCTATATAATAGATCCCTCTGTGTGTAACGACTCTATATAATAGATCCCTCTGTGTGTAATGACTCTATATAATAGATCCCTCTGTGTGTAATGACTCTATATAATAGATCCCTCTGTGTGTAATGACTCTATATAATAGATCCCTCTGTCTGTAATGACTCTATATAATAGATCCCTCTGTGTGTAATGACTCTATATAATATAGGAGCTTCACTTTTTGTATTGAAGAACTGAAATAAATTTACTTTTTGATGATATTCTAATTTTTAGACCTGTATATGTAGATAGATTTTTAGTGAAGTGGTTCCTGGCTATAATTGAGGTGAATTATTTATTATTATTTAGTATTTTCCACAGTGCGGCCTGACTATAGAAGCAAAAATCTGCATTATCATTGCTGAGTAAATTGGTTAAAAGCTCATGGAAGTATATGGAAGGCATGAACCAGTAAATCCATAGAAAAATGGATGCAGTAAAATTGCTAATCATACACATTACACACATTGATTTCATGTCAGGCCCTCAGCGTCGTCTTATGTGGAATAGTCTGGAGCCGGCTAAGAGACACCGGGAGGGAAGCTCCATGTACCAGATCATATAGGAGCGACCAAGATTGTGATGAAAGGTCTATTTTCCTCATTTTTGCTCATCTATCGTGAATATAACACAGAATCCGATAGAACATTCCGTGCTTAGAACATTACTTCATACGAGGAGACATGTTTGGAATTCTGCCACCGAGACAATAAGCAGAAAAGAAATGGCTAGAAACATCTCCAATCATTTCCTGAACCAATTACAAGATCAATGAACGCAGAGAACAAAGGACAGAAAGAAATGTAGAAAGACGCAGATAGTAGATACAGTGATAGATAGAAGGATAGATAATAGATAGATAATAGATGATAGATAATAGATGATAGATAATAGATAGATGATAGATAATAGATGATAGATAGATGATAGATAATAGATAGATAATAGATGATAGATAGATAATAGATAGATAATAGATAGATGATAGATAGATGATAGATAGATGATAGATAATAGATAGATAATAGATAGATAATAGATAGATGATAGATAGATAGATAGATAGATAATAGATAGATGATAGATAATAGATAGATAATAGATAGATGATAGATAATAGATAGATAATAGATAGATAATAGATAAATGATAGATAATAAATAGATAATAGATAGATAATAGATAAATGATAGATAATAGATAGATAATAGATAAATGATAGATAATAGATAGATGATAGATAGATAATAGATAGATAGATAATAGATAGATGATAGATAATAGATACATAATAGATAGATGATAGACAGATAATAGATAGATAATAGATAATAGATAGATAATAGATAGATAATAGATAGATAATAGATAAATGATAGATAATAGATAGATAGATGATAGATAGATGATAGATAATAGATAGATAATAGATAGATAATAGATAGATAATAGATAGAGATAATAGATAGATGATAGATAATAGATAGATAGATAATAGATAGATGATAGATAATAGATAGATAATAGATAGATGATAGATAGATAATAGATAGATAGATAATAGATACAGTGGTGGCCAAAAGTATTGGCACTCCTGCAATTCTGTCAGATAATACTCAGTTTCTTCCTGGAAATGATTGCAATCACAAATTCTTTGGTATTATCTTCATTTAATTTGTCTTCAATGAAAAAACTCAAAAATAATTGTCCTAAAGCCAAATTGGATATAATTCCACACCAAACCTAAAAAAGGGGGTGGACAAAAGTATTGGCACTGTTTGAAAAATCATGTGATGCTTCTCTAATTCATGTAATTAACAGCACCTGTAACTTACCTGTGGCACCTAACAGGTGTTGGCAATAACTAAATCACACTTGCAGCCAGTTAACATGGATTAAAGTTGACTCAACCTCTGTCCTGTGTCCTTGTGTGTACCACATTGAGCATGGAGAAAAGAAAGAAGACCAAAGAACTGTCTGAGGACTTGAGAAACCAAATTGTGAGGAAGCATGAGCAATCTCAAGGCTACAAGTCCATCTCCAAAGATCTGAATGTTCCTGTGTCTTCCGTGCGCAGTGTCATCAAGAAGTTTAAAGCCTATGGCACTGTGGCTAACCTCCCTAGATGTGGACGGAAAAGAAAAATTGACGAGAGATTTCAACGCAAGATTGTGCGGATGGTGGATAAAGAACCTCGACTAACATCCAAACAAGTTCAAGCTGCCCTGCAGTCCGAGGGTACAACAGTGTCAACCCGTACTATCCGTCGGCGTCTGAATGAAAAAGGACTGTATGGTAGGATACCCAGGAAGAACCCACTTCTTACCATGAGACATAAAAAAGCCAGGCTGGAGTTTGCCAAAACTTACCTGAGAAAGCCTAAAACGTTTTGGAAGAATGTTCTCTGGTCAGATGAGACAAAAAGTAGAGCTTTTTGGCAAAAAGCATCAACAGAGTGTACAGGAAAAAAAAGAGGCATTCAAAGAAAAGAACAAGGTCCCTACAGTCAAACATGGTGGAGGTTCCCTGATGTTTTGGGGTTGCTTTGCTGCCTCTGGCACTGGACTGCTTGACCGTGTGCATGGCATTATGAAGTCTGAAGACTACCAACAAATTTTGCAGCATAATGTAGGGCCCAGTGTGAGAAAGCTGGGTCTCCCTCAGAGGTCATGGGTCTTCCAGCAGGACAATGACCCAAAACACACTTCCAAAAGCACTATAAAATGGTTTGAGAGAAAGCACTGGAGACTTCTAAAGGTGGCCAGCCATGAGTCCAGACTTGAATTCCATAGAACACCTGTGGAGAGATCTCAAAATGGCAGTTTGGAGAAGGCACCCTTCAAATATCAGGGACCTGGAGCAGTTTGCCAAAGAAGAATGGTCTACAATTCCAGCAGAGCATTGTAAGAAACTCATTGATGGTTACCGGAAGCGGTTGTTCGCAGTTATTTTGGCTAAAGGTTGTGCAACCAAGTATTAGGCTGAGGGTGCCAATACTTTTGTCTGGCCCATTTTTGGAGTTTTGTGTGAAATGATCAATGATTTGATTTTCGATTCTCTTTTGTGTTTTTTCCTTGCAAGCAAATTAAATAAAGATAATACCAAAGAATTTGTGATTGCAATCATTTTCAGGAAGAAACTGAGTATTATCTGACAGAATTGCAGGGGTGCCAATACTTTTGGCCACCACTGTAGATAATAGATAGATGATAGATAATAGATAGATGATAGATAATAGATAGATAATAGATAATAGATAGATAACAGATAGATAATAGATGATAGATAGATGATAGATAATAGATAGATAATAGATAGATGATAGATGATAGATAGATAATAGATGATAGATATATGATAGATAGATGATAGATAGATAATAGATGATATATAGATGATAGATAGATAATAGATAGATAATAGATAGATAATAGATAATAGATAGATGATAGATAATAGATAGATAGATGAAAGATAATAGATAGATAATAGATAGATGATAGATAATAGATAAATAGATAGATGATAGATAGATAATAGATAATAGATAGATGATAGATAATAGATAGATAGATGAAAGATAATAGATAGATAATAGATAGATGATAGATAATAGATAGATGATAGATAATAGATGATAGATAGATAATAGATAGATAACAGATAGATAATAGATAGATAATAGATAGATGATAGATAATAGATAGATAATAGATAGATAATAGATAGAGGTAGAGACTATTTTAGGTCCATCAGGTAGATCACCTCCAGTGATTTCAACTTGGAGACAAAGAAAGACAAGCGCACCAGGTTGTCTTTAAGAGAATCCCATATAATATGGTGACGTCCCATCATTTTGTAGGGTTTTTCAGTTACATAAAAGAGTGCACAAGAAGTTACATAAAAGCATCATAAATCAACTAAGAAAGATAATAGATTGGCAAAAACAAACATCCATAATTAGATGGAGAGACCTCATGGCACCGCGACCACGCCCTACATACTATTGTGAACCATTTGTCCTTGGCAGAAATAGAAGTTTGGACAATTCACACAAAAAGGGAATTTTATTCCCTTTTGCTACAACAAAACTCTCACTTCCTGGAGGTCAGTATTGTGAAACAAACATGATGAAGACAGATGATAACCATTCTGTATTTCTTTTATTTACTCTGCAATCCTTGAAGAAATGGAACTAGTGGAATGTAAAAGTTTGCGCACCCTTGGAGATCTGTGTGCTTTAATAACTTTGAACAAGGTTTCAGACCTTGTTCACTATCATCGTTAGGAAAGGCCAGGTGGTACAAATTTCCCAGCCTTAGGCTGTGTGCCCACGATGCGTTTTTCAAGCGTTTGTGCTGTGGAATTTCTGCAGCGTAAACGCTTGGGAAACGCTTGGTAATCCATCCCCCATGGTCCCCAATGAAATTCCGCACTTTCAATGCCCATACTGCGGATTTTTCCGCAGCGTTTTTGATGCGCTCAAAAACCCGCAGCATGTCCATTATTTGTGCGTTTACGCATGCAGAATTGCCATCTACAATGCATTAGAAAACGCATGGCAATTCCGCATGTGCAAAACGCGCAAAAAACGCATGTCAAATTCCGCACGCGTATTTCCGGGCAAGGAGATGCAGAAATGAAGCAGAAATTTTCAGCTTCATTTCTGCATCGTGGGCACATAACCTTATAAAAACCAAGCCTCCTCTAACCTTGTGCCAAAAAACAGCAGCCATGGGTTCTTCTAAGCAGCCGCCTAGCATTCTGAAAATGAAAATAGTGGACGCCCGCAAAGCAGGAGAAGGCTATAAGAAGATAGCAAAGCGTTTTCTAGTTGCCATTTCCTCCGTTTGAAATGTAATTAGGAAATGGCAGTTACCAGGAACAGTGGAGGTCAAGATAAGGTATGGAAGACCAAGCAAAATTTCATTGAGAGCAGCTCATAGGATTGCTAGAGAGGCAAATCAGTACCCCCCGCTTGATTGCAAAACACCTTCAGAAAGATTTAGCAGACTCTGGAGTTGTGGTACATTGTTCTACTGTTCAGAGACACCTGCATAGATATGCCTTTATGGAAGAGTCATCAGAAGAAAACCTCTCCTCTATCCTCAACATAAAATTCAGCATCAGAAGTAGGCAAAAGAACATCTAAACAAGCCTCATGCATTTTGAAAACAAGTCCTGTGCACCAATGAGGTTAAAATAGAACTATTTGGCCACAATAATCAAAGGTATGTGTGGAGAAAAAAGTGCACAGAATTTAATGAAACGAACATCACGCCAACCATTAAGCATGTGGGTGGATCAATCATGCTTTGGGGTTGTGTTGCAGACAATGGCACTGGGAACATTTCACAGGTAGAGGGAAGAATGGATTCAATTAAATTTCAACAAATTCTTAATGGAAACATAACACCATCTGTAAAAAAAGCCAAAGGTTTTACAATGGCTCTCAGTCCCCTGATCTGAACATCACTGAAAATCCAAAATAGCAGTGCCTGCAAGACGACCCAGGAATATCATAGAACTGGAAGAATTTTCCAAGGAAGAATGGATGAAAATCCCTCAAACAAGATTTGAAAGACTCTTGTCTGGCTACAAAAAGCGTTTACAAGCTGTGATACTTTCAAAATGGGTCGTTATAGGTACTAATCATGCAGGGTGCCCAAACGTTTGCATAGGCCCATTTTCTTTTTTTTGTAATTTTTTATATGTAAAAGATGAAAAATATATACATTTTTTGCCTAAAATATAAAGGAAATGTGTCATCTTTAACTGTAGGCCTTTAGAGATCATTTCACCTTCAACTTGCTTAACTGTTCACAATAACAGTAATTTTGACCAGGGGTGCACAAACTTTTACATGCCACTGTAGATGATAGATAGATAGATAGATAGATAGATAGATAGATAGATAGATAGATTAATTTGCTCACATTCTCATTGGATGAATATCCTTACACCTCTGCTACTTTATGACTTGTTTTGATCACGGGGTGGACCAGAATTACCCGATCAATAGAAAATCTGATAATTAGATGCCGTGTACATTTTTTTTCTATATATGGTGTCTCATAAACCTTGTTCCTGGAAGAATATACAGCAGAGATGTGATGAGTGCCGGGAACCTGCAGAATGTGTAATAGCAGGCGGGCCTCTAATGGACCTGACCGCTGTATATCCCAGTGGAGGACAGTGACTACAGCGCTGATGACATCAGATGCAGATATCACATATCTGGAGTTGAGTACTCGAACCATACAAAGCTTGCAATGAAAGGGCAACTCCAGAGAAGACTCCACAATCCAATCTTTTTTTAGATATATATCTCCTTGACCTTCTCCAAAGTGTCACCTGGAATCCTGAGCTGTGTACTACTCCGCCCTGATCTCCACCTTTCTTCTCTTTTATCTCTTTATTTACATTGTCACTTTACTCTTGTACCTTTTGTATTTGCTTCTTGTTAGGTATAGCAAAGCCATCTCCACTCTGGCTGCAGTGACCAAAAGCATATGGACCATCAACTCAGACAAATGGCCACCAGGGGGTTTTGGAGACAGAGGGTCTAGTCTTGGTTATTCTATATTTTTTGCTTCTCAGTGGCAGAGACCTGTCCAGGACTTACATTTCTCATACCTTCCAACAGTACCAGAATGTCAAGAAAAAGGAGAGACCTCCTGGACTTGGCAAATCTCCTGGTCATCGATTAAGCCCTCTGGAAATCTCCCCCAAAAAACAGGACTTCTGGAAGTTTTTTTTTGAATGTGACACTGGATATGCCATCAACAAATCGAATCTTAGTGTCCAAGGAACAAGGAACATAGGGTTCCTAGGGTTTGTAGTGGAAAGGGTCATGGCTATAGGTAAAAGTAACCCTTACACAAGGTAAGCATCTGGTTGGTGAGTTTGCCCTCTCTATGGAAACTATCCTTTTGGTAAATAAGGTAAAATGTCAGTTCCTTCTGTTTGAGGTGCCAAAACTTGGCACCAACATAGAGGACTCACTTTAATCTTTGCTGTGGAGCCCTCTATGTTGTAGGTATGCCATGGATTGCCAACACTTCATCTTCAGTAGATTCCCCACAGTGGCCATATGATAAAAGATCCAAATATGTGATATATGAAAAGGCAGAAGTGTCTTCAACTTCAGTAGATTTCCTGCAGTGGCCATACAGATAAAGATCCAACCATATGGTATCCAAAAAGCCAGAAGGGCCTTCATCATCGGTAGATTCTCCAGAATGGCCATATGGGAAAAGGTCCAACCATCCAACCATGTGGTATCCAAAAATCCATAATCATCTTCAGTAGATTCCTTACAGTGGCCATATGAGAAAAGATCCAACCACGTGATATCCGAAAAGCTAGAAGGGTCTTCAACTTCAATAGATTCCCCACAATGGTCAAACTAGAAAAAATCCAATCATGTGGTATCTGAAAAGCGAGAATGGTCTTCAACTTCAATAGATTCCCCACCGTGGCCATACGGGAAAAGATCCAACAATGTGGTATCCAAAAAACCAAAGGGCCGTCATGATCGGTAGATTCCCTACAGTGGTCATAAAGGAAAAGGTCCAACCCTATGGTATCAAAAAAGCGAGAAGAGACATCTTCAGCAGATTTCCCACAGGAACCATACAGGAAAAAGATCCAACCATGTGGTATAAAAAAAGCTAGAATGGTCTTCAACTTCAATAGACTCCCAACAGTGGTCATACAGGAAAAGATCCAATCATGTGGTATGTGAGTAGCCAGAAGGGTCTTTAAGGTCAAAAGATTCTCTATAATGGCCATACAGCAAACGATCCAACCATGTGGTATCCAAAAAGCCAAAAGGGCCTTCATCATCAGTAGATTCCCCACAGTGGCCATATGAGAAAATATCCAACTATGTGTAATCCAAAAAATCCATGAGGATGTTAATTTTCAGTATATTCTCCACAGTGGCCTTACCTGTGATTGGATGCAACGGTCAGATGACTAGAAGAGCATGTCATTGGATGCATCTCCGATGTCATGCTCTTCTAGTCACCTGACCACTGCTGCCTATTACAGGTAGCAGCTGTGCTGCGACACCGCTTCCAGACCCAGCACAGACCTGCGGAGCATCCTGTGCTGCATCTATAGGGACACTGGAAGGTGAGAGTGCCTCTGTTTGTTATTTTTAATCCATGCATGGCTAAAAAAAATACTTTTGGACAACCCCTTTAAGTAAATGTTATCTATTAATTATGCCAGAACCACAGGTGGTATGATAAATTGTTGACTTGCTTTTGGTGGTTTGTGTCTAATTAAAGATACCACAGATAGTTGTGAGGAGCCCCTGATTAGCTGAGAGGGAATACAAACATTACATAGCTGTGGGCCAATGCTCCTGAGGACAAAAGTTATTCCTTCTAACCTCCATACATCTTAATTGAGCTTAAATGTGTTGTCAATACGGTGGAGCAGGGGCCCCCATACATACTAGACTAAAGTCACCCAAAGTTGAGTTCGGCTGACAATTGAATGTGTATGGGGCTTCCCAACTCTCCCCTGGCAGATGATGTCAGGGGAGAGAAAGATCCTACCTGTTGGATTTCCAATGGTCATTCCTTTTTTCAGATAATTCTGGCAGCGGCTCTATCTTAAAAACACAAAATCGCTCCACCAGGTTGTACATTCTGGTGTATAGGGGAGTTGGGGGACACAGCTGATAACCGAATAACCATTTGGCCAACAGCCAAATTAGACCAATTAGACTAATTAGACTAATGTCCACCGCAGCCGACGATATCAATGGGTTTGGCTGACATTCTGATTGTTACGAAATATGTAGCTCAGGCATGTCCGATTTCAGATTGCTGATCGCTTTGTTTTCCTGGAGATAAACCGCCGCCACATATGTCTATCGTTGGCTTTCTCATAGCGAACACTGGAGTGCAACCTGTGTATGGGATAGATGGTTGTGAGTCAAACGATCAGCCAATAGCCATCTAATTAGTATTGGGGCCTTTACCAAACTACTAGACACCTACAGTATAGTGGCGGCTTATCTCCTTTCAGAGCAAAAGGATCGAGCATGATAAAAGCCAACATGCCCCACTCTTTTGCTCTGAAGGAAGAAATCCTTCATTCCATTGACATTTGCTGTTATGGAGAAATCAGGAAACTCCAGAACATGTTTGATGATCGGCAGGTTTGACTGATATTCTTCGAAAAGTGTTTGGGAACCTTAGGATACAAAATTACTAAAATAAAAATCCAAAAATTGGGGGCGTGGCAAACCATGAGCTTGTAAGGATGCACTCTACTGAGCTCCTCTACCTCGTCCAGCAAAAACACCGACAAACCCGACCTAAACATGGGCAAAGTGGGCAAAAAAACAAAACCCCAGTCCTCTTCCTGCACCCCACCTCATCAGGGGGACATTGAAAGTTTTCTGTGCCCACAGAAGACGCTAATGGACCCGCAGACGGAGGACCATGCAGAGTGTGGCAGCAAATCAGGCCGAAGCTCCCCGTCCACTGCACAACGAGGGCCGCCCTCGGGTTGCCCCCCGTTTTCTACCCCCTGGAGGCGCGTAGTTCACCCAGCCCGCTGCAGTCTATGGCTGATGCCACGCCGCAAGATGGCCGCCAGCCTCATGAGGAGACGTGTTCTCCCCCACCGCAAGCTTCAGCCCAACAAACTTAGCTCCTTCCTCATCATTTCTTAAAGGAGACAACATTTTATGCCCCTTTCAGTAATATTTGCTGAAAATCATGCAGCCTCATATACCCTCGGGAGCTTGAACCCTGAAGTGACTCTGACCTCTGCCCCTGCAGGACCAAGCATTTCCTCCACCTGGTCATCACGCTCGTCATGGGGGCTCCTGCAGTCTCTGCTGTATCAACCCTGAAAATTCGCCGTCTCCCCTGGGCAGGTCGGTGGAGGGAGGAACCTCCAGATCGGATGTGGCCTCGACTAGGGAGTGGGGTAAAGTGGCCCTTTTCAGTCATCAACCCCTATATACCGCCATCTCTCACTGCCAACAAAACTCAGTGGCTTCTGCAGGCCTAATCCCGTTCTCCTCGCTCCAGGATGATGAAAACAGACCAGCCTCTCTCGCTGATCTCCGTACTCTCCTAAAATCAATTTCTACAAGAAATGACATACTTGCCCTGACCAACCAAGTGGTCTCAGAATGCAAACAAGAATTTGCCCATTTACGTACTGAACTTACTTCTATCGCTACCAGAGTTGACAAACTATCACAACAGCAGTCTGCGGACGCCATCTCCATCCAAAGGCTCCAGGAGGAGATTTGCTTGCACACAAACCAGCTTTTTTTGCTCCAACAAAAAGTAGATGACCTGGAGAACAGGAAAAGGCGCAACGCAACAGCCTGCGAGTAAGAGGTCTGCCGGAATCCATCTCTCCAGCTGACATCCCCTCAGTTTTGACAACCATCTTCGATGATCTCCTAGGACGCCCTCCTGGCCAGGCAATTGAACTGGACAGAGCCCACAGAGCACTGCGCCCGGTTGACCCTGACGAGTCCCGTCCCAGAGACATTATCTGCCATATCCATTTTTACTCTCTTAAGGATCAGATCCTGCAGGCGGCCAGGAAAAAACAATCTACTACATACAACAATGCGCCTATTCGTATCCTACAAGATCTCTCTCGACATACCCTGGCGCAAAGAGCCACCCTAAAACAAATTCTGGACGTGCTTAAATCCAAGGATATCCCCTTCCGCTGGGGGTTCCCCTCCTCATTGAATGTGCAAAAGGGGTCTCGCACCTTTACTCTAGGCTCTCCTGAAGACCTCCTGGCGTTTGTGGGGGGTCTAGATCTCCTCGACATCCACGTACTCCCCTGGCCGATCCTGTCTCTTAAAGCCATGCACACTAGGGGGAGGCCGGGTCTCGAAACTGCTCCACGGGTGACCTTGAATCAGAAAGGACTCCTTCCAAGAGAGGGGTGTCGTGGCGGCCGGAGGGGAGACCAACCCCAGCGCTGAAGACCATGAATCATCGAGTAACTTAAGCTCTGAATTACATAGCTCACACCTACCTGCTGTTATTGTTGGCTTCTTTACTGTATACTCTTCGTCTTAGCATTTAAAGTATGAATATCCTACTATGTTTGATGATCGCACACTTTGTTAAAAAAAAACCTGCTGATCTTTTCTTTCTTAGAGAAGTCCTTAAGATCATTTTTTCATCTACTACACCATCAGATTTGCTGGTCATAATTCATAGTACTTAGCATTTATGGAGAAGGTTCTTATACCATGGTCTCCACTTTTCTTCCCCCAATAGGGTGGGAGCCTATGTTGCTGTTTCGCGCAACCTCCATGCTCCTGTGTTGTTTAATTGTACACCTAGTTTATGATGCAGGATCTATATTACTGCTTTCGCTTTGTTCTGATGTCTGTTTGTTTTGTGTGTCTCCCCTCCTTTTTTGTCTCCAACGTGAAAACAGATCCAAATCAATCTGGACACATAGCAGTTGGCCATACATGTCAAAATCACACCCAGATCTATCATGGCGGACCTAAACATTGCATCCTTCAATGCTAAAGGATTAAATACCCTGGAAAAGAGAGCGCAGATCCGACGCCATTTCCATAGCTGCAAAACTCACCTCTTTTGCTTCCAGGAGACCCATTTTAAGGTAAATCTCTCCCCCACTATCAGAAATAAATACTAAACATCTTGGAACTTCTCTAACAATCCCACCTCTCGGTCAAAGGGGGTTGCAATTGCAATACATAAATCCCTGAACCACCAAGTAATCGATTGCTTTACTGACCCACATACTAGATTCATAATACTCACAATATCTATCAGGGTTCTGGAGTCGGAGTCGAGGAGTCGGAGTCCATTTTGGTGGAGTCGGTATAAAATGGACCAACTCCGACTCCTAAAATATATAATAAATTGGGTACAGTAGTTCAATGTAGTTTGTGGGGAATATTTTTTCATAAGAATTTGGGAAAGTTATGAAATGTCCTATAAATGTCTGTCCTATTCCTGATCTAAGGGTCTAAACTTTTAGCTGAGATGAATCTGTGCTACGGTAAATTTATCACATAAACATGAGCCATGTATTAGGGAGTCGGAGTCGTGGAGTCGGTGTCATGGAAATTGAGGAGTCGGAGGTTTGGCTTACTGACTCCAATGCCCTGATATCTATAGAGGGTCAAATCCTAACCATAATTAATGTTTATTCTCCAAATCAGAACCAGACCTCCTTCCTTTCTAATCTAACTGACCTTGCCACTCCTCAGGCGAAGGGCACCCTAGTTCTCTGCGGTGATCTGAATTCCACTTTAGACCCTACCCTAGACAATTCCAAAGGCAAATCACATCTCTCATACGCAAGCATCAAATATATAAAATAAAATCATCATTATCTTTGAAGCTCTGTGATACATGGAGACTACAACACCCAGCAGACAGGGACTACAGCTTTTACTCTACACCGCACAACTCTTTTAGCCGTATAGACTACATATTATTATTATTATTATTTATTATTATAGCGCCATTTATTCCATGGCGCTTTACATGTGATAGGGATATACATAACAAAAGCATTTACATAATCTTAACAAAACAAGTCAGCGACTGGTACAGGAGGAGCGAGGACCCTGCCCGCGAGGGCTCACAGTCTACAAGGGATGGGTGAGGATACAGTAGGTGAGGGTAGAGCTGGTCGTGCAGTGGTGTTTATTGCAGGTTGTAGGCTTGTCGGAAGAGGTGGGTCTTCAGGTTCCTTTTGAAGGTTTCCACGGTCGGCGAGAGTCTGATATGTTGGGGTAGAGAGTTCCAGAGTAGGGGGGAAGCACGGGAGAAATCTTGTATACGATTGTGGGAGGAGATAAGAGGGGAGTAGAGCAGGAGATCTTGTGAGGATCGGAGGTTGCGTGCAGGTAAGTACCAGGAGACTAGGTCACAGATGTATGGGGGAGACAGGTTGTGGATGGCTTTGTATGCCATGGTTAGAGTTTTGAACTGAATTCTCTGGGCAATGGGGAGCCAGTGAAGGGATTGACAGAGAGGAGAGGCCGGGGAATAGCGGGGGGACAGGTGGATTAGTCGAGCAGCAGAGTTTAGGATAGATTGGAGAGGTGCAAGAGTGTTGGAAGGGATGCCACGGAGCAGGAGGTTGCAGTAGTCGAGGCGGGATATGATGAGGGCATGCACTAGTGTTTTTGCAGAGTCTTTGCTGAGGAATGCACGGATCCGGGAGATGTTTTTGAGTTGGAGTCGGCAGGAGGTGGAAAGGGCTTGGATATGTGGCTTGAAGGAGAGATCAGAGTCCAGGGTTACCCCAAGGCAGCGAGCTTGTGGGACTGGGGAGAGTGAACAGCCATTGATGTTGATGGATAGGTCGGATGGGGGATGTGAATGAGAGGGTGGAAAGATGATGAACTCTGTTTTATCCATGTTGAGTTTTAGAAACCTGTCGGAGAAGAAGGATGAGATGGCGGACAGACATTGTGGGATTCTGGTTAGTAGGAAGGAGATATCGGGTCCAGAGAGGTAGATCTGTGTGTCGTCAGCATAGAGGTGATACTGAAAGCCGTGAGACTCTATGAGCTGTCCCAGGCCGAAGGTGTAGATGGAGAAGAGCAGAGGTCCTAGAACTGAACCTTGGGGGACACCGACAGATAGGGGGCGAGATGAGGAGGTGGTGCGTAAGTGGGAGACGCTGAATGTCCTGTCTGTTAAGTATGAGGAGATCCAAGATAGAGCCAAGTCCGTGATGCCAAGAGATGAGAGAATCTGGAGTAAGAGGGAATGGTCCACTGTGTCAAAGGCAGATGACAGGTCCAGAAGGAGGAGGATGGAGTAGTGTTGCTTGGATTTGGCATTTAGTAGGTCATTGGTGACTTTGGTCAGGGCAGTTTCAGTCGAGTGATGCGGTCGGAAGCCAGATTGTAGACGGTCGAAGAGGGAGCAGGAGGAGAGGTGGGAGGACAGTTCAAGGTGGACATGTTGTTCTAGAAGTTTTGAGGCAAAGGGGAGGAGTGATATGGGGCGGTAGCTGGTCAGAGAGGAAGGGTCAAGGGAGGGCTTTTTGAGGATGGGTGTGATTGCGGCATGTTTGAAACATGAGGGGAAGACTCCGGTTGCTAGTGATAGATTGAAGAGGTGGGTTAGGGTTGGGATGAAGACTGTGGTGAGGTTAGTGATGAGGTAGGATGGGATTGGGTCAAGTTCGCAGGTGGTGAGGTGTGATTTGGAGAGTAAAGAGGAGACTTGACCTTCTGCAATGGTGGAGAAGTGGGGTTTGGAGGAGGAGGGTTGAGTAGATATGAGGAGGGGTTGCGTGGACTTTAGGCCAAAGTTTTGTCTGATGGTGTCAATCTTCTGTTTGAAGAATGAGGCAAAGTCGTCGGCTGAGATGAAAGAAGAGGGAGGAGGTGCTGGGGGACGAAGGAGAGAGTTGAAAGTGTTAAATAGCTGTTTAGGGTTGTGAGATAGGGAGGATATGAGAGATGAGAAGTAGGTTTGTTTTGCTGTAGTGAGTGCGGACTTGAAATTAGTGAGGGATTGCTTGAATGCGATGAAGTGCTCGATGGAGTGAGACCTTTTCCATCTCCGCTCCGCAACCCTGGAGGCCCGGCGCAGTTCTTTGGTAAGTTTAGTGTGCCAGGGTTGCCTGTTGAATGTGCGAGGTGTGGTGTGTGTGAGAGGGGCGATCGAGTCTAGAGCTGAAGCTATTGTGGTGTTATATGAAGCAGCAGCAACGTCTGCATCGTGTAAGGAATTTATGTCTGTGAGAGGAAGGAGGGATTCAGAGAGAGAGTGTAGGTCAAGGTGTTTGAGATTTCTGCGAGGGTGTGTGAGTTTGTGGAGTGGGGATTGTGCACCCGGAGAGGAGAGGGTAGAGAATGTGAGGAGGTTATGGTCAGAGAGAGGGAGTGGTGAGTTAGAGAGGTTAGATAGGGAACAGAGGCGGGTGAACTTCAACATAGTGCCCTACCCTGGTTGACTTCCACCAGCATAGGCAACATTCTGTGGTCAGACCATGCTCCCATTTTCTACTCTATTAGAAGCCCCTTGCTCGCAAAAGTAGCGTGGTCCAGGCGCCTCAACAAATCTCTGCTTCTAGACTCTATTTGCAATATAGACATCCAAAGAACTATAGAGAACTTTATTCTGGATCATTCCTCTGATGACACTCCACCACCAATGAAATGGGAGGCATTAAAGTGTGTCCTGAGTGGAATCTTTATTAAGCACGGCACCAGAATAAAGAGGGAGAGAGCCCAAAACCTAAAAGACGCCCTTCAAGTGGTCACAAGGCCAGAACAAGCACATATGAACGCCCTTTCCACTGCTACTTTCTTGCAGCCAGACTCGAGGTTAAATGTATTTTAGAAATTTCCTACAAATAGGACGCAGCCAATTTTATGAATATGGCAATAAACCCGGTACAATGTTGGTCCAAGCCCTCAGAGATAAAATCACACAAAATCATATTCCCTGTATTAAAAACGCTCGAGGCCTTCAGGTCCATACCATTAGTGAAATTGCAGAAGTCTTCCAATCTTAGTACGCCAAACTGTACAATCTCCCCAAAGGGAATTCTGACCCATCCAACCCAGTTTCGCCTACATCCCCCTTTAAAAAGATATGGTGAGAGATCTTGAAGCCCCATTTACTACTCAGGAGCTCTCACTGATTATAGATGATTTACCGGGAAACAAAAGCCCAGGTCCCGACGGTCTAACTTAGAAATTCTATAAATCATTCCAAACTCTACTGAACCCATTAATGATACAATCTTTAAATCATATTTCTGATTCATCCCTTTTCCCTCCTCAAGCAACCTCCGCACATGTTACAATAATTCCAAACGCTGGGAAGGACCCCCACTTGTGCGCCAGTTATCGCCCAATCTCGTTGCTTAATGTTGACATAAAACTGTATGCTAAACTAATAGTAAATAGGCTAAACTAATTTCTCCCGAAACTCATTCACCTTGACCAGGTCGGTTTTGTCCCTGGTAAAGAAGCACGAGATAACACTCTCAAAACCATAGACATCATCGATTTTGCCACTTCTCATAAAAAAGCCTAATGATTTTATCTGTAGATGCCGAAAAAACCTTTGACAGGGTCCCATGGCGATCTATTAACCAAACTTTGGATTTCATTGGCCTGGGCCCTTCCCTTAAATCTAAAATAAACGCGCTGTACCAAACTCCATCCGCAAAACTTAAAATCAACGGAACACTCTCTGATGAGTTTTCAATTAAAAATGGGATGCGTCAAGGCTGCCCTTTATCGCCCCTCTTGTATGTACTTGTAATGGAAAGTTTGACAGGTGCTATGTTCTGCTTTTGCCGACGACTTATTAATATACCTTTCTAATCCACATATATCGCTCCCCTCATTAATATTACAGTTGAATAAATTTGGAAAGTGGTGAAATTTCAAAATAAACGCGGATAAATCTGAGGCCCTAAATATAACCTTGCCGCCGCATACCGTCAAAAATCTAAGAGACAATTTTCCCTTTAAATGGCCTTCCGATAGATCTATTAACTATCTAGGTGTACATATCCCTTCTGACCTTTCCAGACTATTCTCGGTTAACTTCCAAATTTTTTTGCCCAGACTAGATGGAGACTTAGCTAAATGGATCCACAAAAAATTTTCCTGGTTCGGAAAGATCAATATTATCAAAATGACGATTCTTCCTAGATTGCTATACTTACTCCAGACCATTCCCATACACATTCCTGCCCCCTTCTGGCACAAACTCCAACATAATCTGAACAATTTTGTCTGGTCTCCGGGTCGCCATAGAATCAAGTCTAACATCCTAACCAGGCCTAAAGATAAGGGAGGAAAAGGAATGCCAGATTGCTGTAGGTACTACCTGGCGGCTGCCTACTCTCGGGTTCTTGATATGGTTCATAATTCTTCCTCTAAACTTTGGGTTACAATTGCCAAAGACATTTGCCCACTTTCCATTCCTTCCTTACCATGGATTTGACCCCTCACAGCTCAGTTTAAAAACGTTCCCTACTTGTCATTTAGTGTGAGCAATACCCTCAAAACCATATTTTCGTTCAACACCAAAACACCTTAATAGCCAGCCTAGGTCCCCTGACCCCCATCACAGGTAACCCAAGATTTCCGCCAGGCTCCTCTCATACATTTCTAAATAGCTCTGCAAAATCACCTCTTCGCTTATACCAAATAGATCCCAGAGGCTCCCTCCTTCCTATCTCGGTCATTCTGCAGGATAAGATTCTCACGGCTCGCCACCACTTTGAATACTCCCTTTGAAAGACTATGTACTTAGCCATCAAAGATTGACCACGCTGTATCGGTCTTATACAAACACCTATCGGAACCCGACTTGGACCAACTGCCCCACTTTTGCATAACCTGGGAGACTGAGCTGCAATTAAAAATCCCAACTGAACAATGGAGGAGATGTTTCCATTTCTCCCACAAGTCTTTCATCGCTACCAAAGCCCAGGAGACAAATTACAAGATCGTCTCCAGATGGTACCGGGTCCCTGTGGTTCTGCATGGGTGGTTTCCGGGTGTTTCCAACTTATGCTGGCAGTGTGGATTGCAAGAAGGTACAATGACCCACATCTGGTGGTCCTGCTCTACACTTGCTCCATTCTGGGGGAGTAGTATTAAAGGTTATTGAAGAGGTTACAGGTGTAGAAATACCTAAGAGACCAGAAGCAGTTCTATTAATCATGTTTCGTATGCCAAGCTCCAGATTTAAAAAATCGCTTCTGAGACATTTACTCCAAGCGGCTAAAGCAATAATTCCCCGTCATTGGAAATCACCCAATGCCCCAACCATGGAGGAGTAGTTTTTGGAAGTAGCAGCCACCCAACGCATGGAGTCGCTGATTACTCTCACCCATGAAGAAGGGGTTGGATTGGCGCACAAGTGGTTTCATTGGGACTCCTTTTTGGCATCCCCCCTTTATAGGTTTATCTCAGGGTAGCTTCCTGTCAACGCTGCCTGTCACATATTTGCTTTTAAGGCCCTTCTCCTTTGGGAGCTGGTGTCCATCATATGATTTCTTGCACATTTCTCTCAGATTCCCTCTCGTTCCTGTCTTATGTCTGGTTTATTTGTTTAATGAGTCGTTTTACGGACTGATGTGGTTACTATGTTTTGGTTTATGACTCTTTTATGTAATGTTTTGAAAAGCTTTTCAATAAAATCTTGAATTGAAAAATTCAAAAATGATTTGATTGTAACATATAATAGGGTTAAGGAAGTCTTCTGTCTTGTCCCTACTACAGAGTGCTATAATAAACCTCTTTCCACCTACACAAATCCTCTAATTTCCAGATGCCACCCTACACACAACCTCCACTGACCTCCCCTATGCCTACCTTGACACCTTCTCCTGTTACCACCTACTTGTGCTTCCTCTTTCTCCTGGAACCCTCTACCTTGTGATTCAATGACAAGTCTACTTTTCCATGGAGCATTTCAACCTGACCTAATAAAAGTTTCCCCTATATTTTGCTTTTATGTCTAGAGCTGTTTACACCTTCCTGTGACTTTTGGTATTCTTTACAGATCATCAAGTACAATGGGCTTAAATTCCCTGTTGCTAATTCTTCCCAAAAAGAACAGAAAAAGTCCTTTTCATGTAAATTGTCCCATATGGTAAGTAAGGTGGCTTGTTATCATCAAGATATGCCTCGTTATGTCACCTTCATCTATTGTTCCAGAAGGTGTTCGTATTCTCACCACAGGATCCTACTAGGTACCACAAAAGAGATACCATTAAAGATAACTATCGCAATTCAATAGACTATGTCAACAACCAATATGCACTTCAAAGAAGAAGTTTCCTAAAGAATTTCTAGGAAGCCATAAAGGCAGCCATAATTTCCAGATCCAATGATGTTTGTATTAGGAAATGGAATAAAGACGCCACTTACAGCACATTTGTGTCAAAGGTTTAGAAATTTGTTTCAATGAAGACTTTAGATCTTCATTCAAAAGTCAACCACACGCATTAGACTAACGTTGGCCAATATTGATGGGTCTGGCTGGCAGTCTAATCTGTACCAAAGGGGATGGGGGGGATAAAGAAGATAAGGATCAGGCAGAAGGATCTGGCATGTCCCATTTTGGATTGCTCTCCAGATGATCTGGTGGTGGCTCTCTCATACAGGTGAAAGCCTTGTGTGTATGGAAGAGCTGGGTTAAATAAATGCCATCTGAACAAGCGTCCAAACAAAAGTGTAGTATACGTACTTATCATTGCCTCAGCCAGGGCTGCTGGTATAGGATGGATGCACTAAGTACACACTGGACGGAAACTTCCAATAGTGGCTTATATAGTCATCCTGTAGTTGACCAAGAGCAATAACCACCAGAAATGCCCCAAAAGGGGCACACCCTGCATTGTATAACTCACTGGGGGTGGGAACTCTGCTAAGTCTAGCACCTTTGAGTTAATTTCAGCACAAAGCCTCTATTCCGTTTCCTTTGGCTGGGTAGAGAAATTTTTAGAGCATGGACCAGATACTCGGACTGTATTCATCCTAATTTTTTTCCTTTACTTTTTTTTCACTTGTAGATTCACTTGGCATTTGTGTTTGTCACAAGAAATATTAGGAATGCAATGGTGCCCTTTTGGGGTTCTCACCTGACCATCTATGAAGTATGTGTTTCAGTGGACATTAGTTTCTACATCCTTTTGCTCGCCTTGTTCATGGGCGGAAACAGACGGAGGCTAAAGTGGAAGCTGAGAACACTTTTCGGTTCTCCCTAAGTTTGCCGAATGGAGGCAGCCTATTCCCGACTTTTTACAATGACCTTTTTTGGTCCGGAAATAATAGAAAAACTTTGTTTGGGGACCTTCTCCTCTGGGAAAGGATCCCAGGTTGTCCCTATCCTGGTGCACATTTTTTGGCGTCGTATGCAATTTTTTTTTTACCTCGGATGAAGAGAGCACAACATGGTAGATGGATGGGAGATAGCACAACATGGTAGATGGATGAGAGATAGCACAACATGGTAGATAGATGAGAGATAGCACAACATGGTAGATAGATGGGAGATAGCACAACATGGTAGATAGATGGGAGATAGCACAACATGGTAGATGGATGGGAGATAGCACAACATGGTAGATAGATGGGAGATAGCACAACATGGTAGATGGGTGGGAGGACCACTTGGGCTCAATCCCACAAAGATGTGGAATAATATCTGGTGGTGCCACTTATTTTAGGAAAAATAGGATTGGACAGAAATTATTTTTTCTTGAAAGTGTAACCATACTACATTAAGCAACGTAATCACACAGAGAAACATTTTTCACAAGGATTGCTGCCGAGAATTACAGCTTTACAAATCCGACATTTCATTTCAAGTGGGCAGCGAAAATGTCTAGAAGCTTCAGTGTAATCTGTAAAACATTTTATTCTCATCGGGGACCCATTATGAGCTCAACCAGAATCTCTGCATGTTGAAGTCGGTGTTCCAACGTTACGATAACAACCAAACTACATTATATGGTAACGGAGGCAGCAAACCAAAGAGATAGATATAGTAGATAGATAGATAGATAGATAGATAGATAGATAGACAGATAGATTGGATCGATAGATAGCTCGATAGATAGTATATTAGGAAATATGGCCGCAATCTATTGTTTTCCCCAACAGTAATCAGAGATTTAGGATAATAGCGGCAGGACGAGTAATACAACATTCATTCATTTTTCATGTGGTGGTCACTTAGTGTTAAAAATAGAAAAGTACGCAGGGTCCTTTAGGGCGAGGGATGTATTGTCATAATGCGGAGAACATACCAAGTTGTGAGAAACAAGCATCACATACAATCACGCTCCTTTACGGATATCACATCGAGCAAAAAAGCTGAGATCACGGTTTCACCTGAGATACTCAGACACTAAGGCCTTCTAGATGTTGATGGCCATGAAGAACCTTGGACCAGGCGTCATGATGGGAGTAAACAATAATTTATAGTAATAATCCTAAAATTGTGAGACAGCTGAAGAAGAGATCACTCTGATGGCGAGTGTCACAAAAAATTGCTGCTTGTCCCTACAACCATGATCGGTCCATGGTTGGTCTTGGCCATCAACATCTAGAAGGTCTCCTAAATTTCTTACAGGATCAACACTTCACTTTTTTTATCTCTGGGATAATGAACTGTAACCTTGAGAGCAAGGACTGCAGGAGACCCCTTCTCTTCTTGCTTTAAGGTACTGTTGTACCTAAATCTGTTCAACCCTACAAGGTTGTTGGCACCATCCTTAAAATAGATGTCTAAGACTTAAGTTTTTTATGAAATATTCTTAGAATATCAGATCAGTGGAGGTCCAATGCCCGGCAGTCCTACAGATCAGCTGTTCGCAGGTCCTGAAAGCTGCAGGAGACCACAGATCCGTTCACTGTGTAGTGGCTGTTCTTGTACTTCAGCTCAGCTCCCACTTAAGTGAACGGGAGTTGAGCAACATTACCCAAAACAGCCACTATACAATATATTGGGAACTGGTGTTTTGGCTCCGTGTACTGTTTAGTGGGACCTGTAAACAGTTCATCTGTGGTGGCCCCAGGTGTCACACCTCCACTGATCTGATACTGATAAGGATAGACCATCAAGGATAGACCATCAAGATGAAAATCCAGGACAACACCTTTAAGATTGATTTTGCGTAACCTAAGTATAGGCTATCAATATTAAAGTCCTGGACAACTTCTTCGGGGGTTGGAAGTAGTTGGGCTTGATATGATGGTGGGAGTATCAACACTATCTGTAATGCCCGTCATTGGACATGCTACAAAAATTAGAAGATTTCTAAAAACTGTACAGTTCTTAATCACGCTCTGTGTGACTGTAGACTTATGAATCCCCCCAGCGCAGGGACTGTGCGCTATGGGGAGTAACCCGTATGAGACCCGGTAACGGAGGGTATGTATGAGTTATACGTACTCCTGGCCAGTGGGCGCGGCCTCGCTCTTCATACACTTGTATTGAGCGAAGCCGCGCCTTCTAGTCTGACGCGCCCTCTGTCAGTCCACGTCACTAGACGGGGCGTGGCCTCGCTCCATACAAGTGTATGGAGCGAGGCGGCGCTGAGTGGCCTACGTTATGTATAACGTATACATAGCCTCCGGTCCCGGGTCTCATACCGGCGAACCCCCGCAGCGCACAGTGCCTGCACTAGGGTAATTCATAAGTCTGCAGTCACACACAGTGATTGCAGACTTATCATTTTTGACCGGACAACCCCTTTAAGCTTTGCTCTTACCCCACATTTGTGGGTTTCCGATTCTTTCCTGTTTACACATACAGTAATAGACAAGCAGCAATTTGTTGTGAAACTTTTTATAAGAGTAATCTCTTCTTCAGGTGTCTCACAATTTTATGATCGTCACTATAAATTGTTGTTTGCTTCCATCATGATACGTGGTTCAAGCTTCTTCATGGCCATCAATATCTAGAAGGCCTTAGTATCTCAGCTGACACCATGATCTCCACTTTTTTGCCCTAATTGATTTCCATAGAGGAGTGCAATTGTGTGTGATGCTTGTTTCTCACAACTTGGTATGTTCTCCACATTTTGACAATACTTCCCTCACCCTAAACGACCCTGCGTACCTTATAATATTTAACACTAAGTGACCATCACACGGAAAAGGAAATAAACATGTGTATAACAAAACATGTGTAATTGTAATAATTTTCTGGGAGAAATACTTAATTTTCTGTAACAATTTCAAGGGTACCAACACATTTGGCCATGACTGTACAGATATTATTCTTGGGCCATAACCAGAAGATCTTCATCAAAAGCCCCAAAACTGCAACAGGTTGTCGACCACAGCGGGCACTGGCAATCTGAACAACTCGGTTACTGCTGTGGTTTGTGAAGATCTGAGGTTGTGGGTTGTAATAATCACATAGGCAGGTTAACGATGCAACTATTTTTTATTCTTTGTGTCCATGGTCTTACAACAACTCTGGGAAAATGCCAAAATACAATGCCCCTAGTCCACAAGATCCCAACCCGGGCTAGTAGTTCCACTGCCACAGTACCAGGCTATACCCACTGTCTCCCAACTTTTTGTTGGCCCACAGGTTTTGTATCTGCTCCTTCTCCAGACGACAGATATCACGACCACAGCACGTGTATCCCACTCCAACCAGCAACAACATATAGTACAGTCCAAACTGGGGTTCTCCAACCATCTTTGTGGTTTCAGTAATGGTCAGAGGAGCAGACCTGTGTTCCACCTGAAGGAGCCATGGTTCCTTGGGCTGTTTCAGTAGTGTCCCTCTGGAGTGGGCGTCAGAGACTTTATATCCACATTCGGAACATCCTTCCACAGGATTGGGGTAAGGTGGGGGAAGGTACTTTCCTGATGCCCATCACCTGGACCGCATGTGAGACCCCCTGTGGTGATGGCTCCACTGGGTCTACTACCTTCCACCCACACAATGGGACTAGTGGCTGGGAGAACAATGGCTTCATTGAGGCCCTGGTGAGAGTAATGATTACTTTACATTTACATTTATCAATTTTGTGTCTAGCCTCATGTATACATAAGATCCAGCTGATATGTCTTTCTCTGCTTACTGCCACTGAATGGAAACATTGATTCCTGAAGCTGAACACTTTCCCAGAGAGATTTGTGCCCTTAAACTGACAAGCAAGCAAATCTATAATAAAACACAACAATAAGATTGACGGAACCGGTGCTCCGTGCTGGGAAAAGTTTGCATACCTTAGAGCCGTGGACCCCACTCTATGTCCATTGGTCCAATAGTCTTTAGTAAGTGGCCAGCTCCTCACAAACATTGTTACTGCTACGATTGTTTGCATGTCCTTTATCTTCTATAGGATTAGAAAAAACTTGACTATTTTCTACCAAAAATGGCACCACACCTGTCTATAGTTTGTACCTGGTACTGCAGCTCAGCTTCTATGAAGGGAATGGAGCTGAGCAGCAATACCAGATATGACCTGTGGACAGCTGTGGCACTGTTTCTGAGAGAAAGCATATCGGTTTTTCAATTTTTGGCAACCCCATTAAGCACATTGACCTTCATATCCTTGCACCACAGCTTGATTATGCTCTCCAGAAATCACCTCACCAGATGACATATTATATGTCATAACAAAATCATAGAATCATAGAATGGTAGAGTTGGAGGGGACCTCCGGGGTCATCTGGTCCAACCCCCTGCTCAAAGCAGGATTCACTAGAAAAAAAAAAAAAAAAATATGACGTAGTGGTCATGGGAGATTTCAACTATCCAGACATTTGTTGGGAATCTTTCTCGAGTAAAACTAACAGGTCAAGCAAATTCTTATCCTCTCTTGCTGACAACTTTATCTTCCAAAAGGTAGGGGAGAAAACAAGGGGATCTGCTACTTTGGATCTAATCCTTATAAACAGGGAGGAAATGGTTGAGGAGGTAAATGTGGCTGGGACCCTAGGAGGCAGCGATCATGCTATTATAGAATTTTGGATAACTAGAGGAGGAAGACATGTGAAGACTCAAACTTAAAGGTTAGATTTTAGAAAGGCAGATTTTAAGAGACTCAGAAAGAGAATAGGAGGGATCCAATGGCTGGATGTCCTTAAGGACAAAAATGTCCAGGAAGGATGGGAAATTTTTAAAAATGAGATTCTCAAAGCACAATTGTTAACAATCCCGAAAAGTAGGAAGAATGGGAAGCATTTAAGGAAACCAGGATGGATGAACACAGAACTTAAACACATGCTAAAAAGAAAGAAAGAAATGTTTATTAAATGGAAAGAGGGAGGCATATCTAAAGAAGATTATAATGCAGTCTGCAGATCCTGCAGGGCACGTATCAGGTTAGCTAAAGCTGACAATGAATTAAGGCTTGCAAGAGATGTCAAAAGCAATAAAAAAGGATTTTGGGGGTATGTCAAAAGTAAAAGAAAAGTCAAAGATGCTATAGGATTTTTACAGGATGAAAATGGAGAAATGGTAAGAGAGGATGTTGAGAAGGCCGAACTTTTTAATTCCTATTTTGCATCTGTTTTCTCTCAGAAAGAAAATGTAACATCAACTGATCTTCACTGTCCTTTTAAAGGAATAGAGGAATCCAAGTTATCTGTAAACAGAAAGATTGTGAGGGAATATTTAGCTAACATAAATGAGTTCAAGTCTCCAGGTCCAGATGAATTACACCCCAGAGTACTGAAGGAGATCGTAGAAGAAATTTTAGAACCACTCTCCATAATCTTTGAAAATTCTTGGAGAACAGGAGAAGTCCCAGAAGACTGGAGAAGCGCAAATGTTGTTCCTATCTTCAAAAAGGGGAAGAAGGTGGACCCAGGGAACTATAGGCCGGTGAGTCTGACTTCTATACCAGGAAAGATCTTTGAACAAATTATTAAACAACATGTATGTAAGTACATGGATAAGAATGAAGTGATTAACCAGAGTCAGCATGGGTTTGTAACTAACAAGTCATGTCAGACTAACTTAATTTCCTTCTATGACAGAATCACTGACTGGGTGGATCAGGGAAATGCTGTAGATATAGTATATCTTGATTTCAGCAAAGCATTTGACAAAGTATCTCACACCATCCTTATTGAAAAAATGACCAAGTATGCAATGGACCAGGCAACTGTTAGGTGGATTCATAACTGGCTTAGTGATCGGACTCAAAGGGTGGTTGTAAAAGGCCTTACATCCAGCTGGATGAATGTCTCAAGTGGGGTACCACAGGGCTCCGTCCTGGGACCTGTATTGTTCAACATCTTTATCAATGATTTAGATGAAGGAATTGAGGGAAAACTGATTCAATTTGCTGATGACACAAAGCTAGGAGGGATAGCTAATACTAGAGAAGAGAGAGAGAGGATTCAAAAAGACCTAAATAAACTGGAGCAGTGGGCAGCAACCAACAGAATGGTTTTTAACAGGGAAAAATGCAAAGTACTACATCTGGGCAATAAAAATGAAAAAAGCATATACAGAATGGGAGGAATAGAGCTAAGCAACAGTACATGTGAAAAAGACTTAGGTATACTAATAGATCATAGACTGAACATGAGTCAACAGTGTGATGCAGCAGCAAAAAAGGCAAATACAATTCTGGGATGTATTAACAGAAGCATACAGTCTAGATCACGTGAAGTCATTATCGGTCTTTACTCCTCTTTGGTCAGACCTCATCTGGAATACTGTGTACAGTTTTGGGCACCACATTTTAAAAAAGACATAGACAACCTGGAGCAAGTTCAGAGAAGAGCGACCAGAATGGTGACTGGTCTGCAAACCATGTCCTATGAGGAACGGTTGCAGGATTTGGGAATGTTTAGCTTGCAAAAAAGAAGACTGAGAGGAGACTTAATAGCTGTCTATAAATATGTCAAGGGCTGTTACATTGTAGAAGGATCATCTTTATTCTCATTTGCACAAGGAAAGACTAGAAGCAATGGGATGAAACTAAATGGGAGGAGACACAGATTAGATATTAGAAAAAACTTTTTGACAGTTAGGGTGATTAATGAGTGGAACAGGCTGCCACGAGAGGTGGTGAGTTCCCCTTCAATGGACGTCTTCAAACAGAGGCTGGACAGACATCTGTCTGAGATGATCTAGTGAATCCTGCTTTGAGCAGGGGGTTGGACCAGATGACCCAGGAGGTCCCTTCCAACTCTACCATTCTATGATTCTATGATCTCAGACAGATGTCTGTCCAGCCTCTGTTTGAAGACGTCCATTGAAGGGGAACTCACCACCTCTCGTGGCAGCCTGTTCCACTCATTAATCACCCTAACTGTCAAAAAGTTTTTTCTAATATCTAATCTGTGTCTCCTCCCATTCAGTTTCATCCCATTGCTTCTAGTCTTTCCTTGTGCAAATGAGAATAAAGATGATCCTTCTACAATGCGACAGCCCTTGAGATATTTGTAGACAGCTATTAAGTCTCCTCTCAGTCTTCTTTTTTGCAAGCTAAACATTCCCAAATCCTGCAACCGTTCCTCATAGGACATGGATTGCAGACCAGTCACCATTCTGGTCGCTCTTCTCTGAACTTGCTCCAGTTTGTCTATGTCTTTTTTAAAATGTGGTGCCCAAAACTGTACACAGTATTCCAGATGAGGTCTGACCAAAGAGGAGTAAAGACCGATAATGACTTCACGTGATCTAGACTGTATGCTTCTGTTAATACATCCCAGAATTGTATTTGCCTTTTTTGCTGCTGCATCACACTGTTGACTCATGTTCAGTCTATGATCTATTAGTATACCTAAGTCTTTTTCACATGTACTGTTGCTTAGCTCTATTCCTCCCATTTTGTATATGCTTTTTTCATTTTTAGTGCCCAGATGTAGTACTTTGCATTTTTCCCTGTTAAAAACCATTCTGTTGGTTGCTGCCCACTGCTCCAGTTTATTTAGGTCTTTTTGAATCCTCTCTCTCTCTTCTCTAGTATTAGCTATCCCTCCTAGCTTTGTGTCATCAGCAAATTTAATCAGTTTACCCTCAATTCCTTCATCTAAATCATTGATAAAGATGTTGAACAATACAGGTCCCAGGACGGAGCCCTGTGGTACCCCACTTGAGACATTCATCCAGCTGGATGTGAAGCCATTTACAACCACCCTTTGAGTCCGATCACTAAGCCAGTTATGAATCCACCTAACAGTTGCCTGGTCCATTGCATACTTGGTCATTTTTTCAATAAGGATGGTGTGAGATACTTTGTCAAATGCTTTGCTGAAGTCAAGATATACTATATCTACAGCATTTCCCTGATCCACCCAGTCAGTGATTCTGTCATAGAAGGAAATTAAGTTAGTCTGACATGACTTGTTAGTTACAAACCCATGCTGACTCTGGTTAATCACTTCATTCTTATCCATGTACTTACATACATGTTGTTTAATAATTTGTTCAAAGATCTTTCCTGGTATAGAAGTCAGACTCACCGGCCTATAGTTCCCTGGGTCCACCTTCTTCCCCTTTTTGAAGATAGGAACAACATTTGCTCTTCTCCAGTCTTCTGGGACTTCTCCTGTTCTCCAAGAATTTTCAAAGATTATGGAGAGTGGTTCTAAAATTTCTTCTACGATCTCCTTCAGTACTCTGGGGTGTAATTCATCTGGACCTGGAGACTTGAACTCATTTATGTTAGCTAAATATTCCCTCACAATCTTTCTGTTTACAGATAACTTGGATTCCTCTATTCCTTTAAAAGGACAGTGAAGATCAGTTGATGTTACATTTTCTTTCTGAGAGCAAACAGATGCAAAATAGGAATTAAAAAGTTCAGCCTTCTCAATATCCTCTCTTACCATTTCTCCATTTTCATCCTGTAAAAATCCTATAGCATCTTTGACTTTTCTTTTACTTTTGACATACCCCCAAAATCCTTTTTTATTGCTTTTGACATCTCTTGCAAGCCTTAATTCATTGTCAGCTTTAGCTAACCTGATACGTGCCCTGCAGGATCTGCAGACTGCATTATAATCTTCTTTAGATATGCCTCCCTCTTTCCATTTAATAAACATTTCTTTCTTTCTTTTTAGCATGTGTTTCAGTTCTGTGTTCATCCATCCTGGTTTCCTTAAATGCTTCCCATTCTTCCTACTTTTCGGGATTGTTAACGATTGTGCTTTGAGAATCTCATTTTTAAAAATTTCCCATCCTTCCTGGACATTTTTGTCCTTAAGGACATCCAGCCATTGGATCCCTCCTATTCTCTTTCTGAGCCTCTTAAAATCTGCCTTTCTAAAATCTAACCTTGAAGTTTGAGTCTTCACATGTCTTCCTCCTCTAGTTATCCAAAATTCTATAATAGCATGATCGCTGCCTCCTAGCGTCCCAGCCACTTTTACCTCCTCAACCATTTCCTCCCTGTTTATAAGGATTAGATCCAAAGTAGCAGATCCCCTTGTTTTCTCCCCTACCTTTTGGAAGATAAAGTTGTCAGCAAGAGAGGATAAGAATTTGCTTGACCTGTTAGTTTTACTTGAGAGAGATTCCCAACAAATGTCTGGATAGTTGAAATCTCCCATGACCACTACGTCATATTTTTTGGAGAACTTGGTCATTTGATACATAAAGAGTTCATCCATATGTTCAGCATGCCCAGGTGGCCTGTAGTAAATGCCTACAATGGTGTCCTTTCCGTTGTTCTCTCCTTGTATTCTTACCCAAACAGTTTCCACAGAACTCCCAGTCTCTGAAGCTTCAATCTCTGTGCAGATATACGCTTTTCTAACATACAATGCGACACCTCCTCCTCGTTTATCAAGTCTGTTTCTTGCAAATAAGTTGTATCCTTTTAGCCTTTTATTCCAATCATGTGTATCGTCCCACCAAGTTTCAGTGATTCCAATGACATCATATTCCTTTTCCTGCATTAGTAGTTCTAATTCTCCTTGTTTGTTGCCCATGCTTTGTGCATTTGTATAAAAACATTTTAGTTTGTGATTGGTTTCTCTTCCTCCCATATTTTTATTATTTAGATTTTTTTGTCTTTGTTCTTGTTTTCCACTTCCAGTAGCAGAGATCTCAATAGTATTTGTCAGCTGTATGGCTTTTTCTGGCCTTTTGCTTCCCTTCCCACATTGTTCTAGTTTAAAGCTCTTCTGATGAGTGTAGCAAGGCGACTTCCAAATACATGTTTTCCAGTCTTCGTAAGGTGCACCCCATCTCTAGCAAGTAGTCCATCGTATAGGTAATTCATTCCGTGATCCAGAAATCCAAATCCTTGTTGACGGCACCATCGACGTAGCCAGTTGTTCACCTGTAGAATCTTATTCCACCTCATCATTCCATGGCCATCCACTGGGAGGATGGATGAGAAGACCACCTGCGCTCCCAATTCTTTCATTTTCTTGCCTAAGTCTTCAAAGTCACTGCAGATGGTTTCCAGGTCCTTTCTTGCGGTGTCATTTGTCCCCACATGTATTAGCAGGAATGGGTAGTGATCTGTAGGTCTGAAGAGTCTTGATATCCTGTCAGACACATCTTTAATTTTTGCTCCTGGAAGACAGCACATTTCTCTTGAGGTTATGTCTGGTCTGCAGATAGCGGCCTCTGTTCCTCTTAACAGGGAATCCCCCATGACCACCACTCTCCGTTTTTTCTTCACAACATTCTTCTTTCTCCATCCAGGAGGATTCTGAGGGCTTACAAGGTTATTCATTGCTGGCAAAGTCTTATCTTGCTGTATTTCTTCATGGTTCTCCTGCGTGAGAGCCTGGTACTGGTTCCTGAGCAGTATGGGTGCTGACTGCCTCTCGATCCTCCTGCTTCTGTGGGTCACATGCTTCCATTCCTCTGTTTCGTCAGGTGCAGTTCGAATTTCTTCTCTTTCTGTATCATGAAGAGATAATTCTGCTCTGTCTAAGAACTCTTCACCTTCCTTAATGATTTTCAAGGTAGTTAACCTCTCTTCTAGATTTCACAACTTTTCCTCCAACAGGGACACAAGCTTGCATTTCTGGCATGTGAAGTTTGGCTTTTCCACTGGCAAGTCTGTGAACATGTAGCAGGATATGCAGCTCACCAAATGGCTCCTGGACTCTTCCATGTTCTTATTATTAATGTTCTGAAACCAGTGAAAAAAGCTTAAAAAAAAAGCTTCAAAATAACGGCGCGCGGTTTACCGATGTCCTCTTTTCAGCTCCAACAGCCAAAATCCAGTGTTCTTTGAGCTCGCGGAGACTCTTCACTTACCCCAAAATGCAGTGGGAATATGCAAATTATCTCCTCAGGACTCCTCCCCTGGTTTTGACATAGGCTTATCAAATGACATAGGCTTATCAAATGACATAGGCTTATCAAATATTCAGCTTGCTCTCCTATCACTTCTCTAATATCAACCATTTTAGACCAGTGGTGGTAAAACAGTTGCCAACCAGTCAACCTTAGAATGGCAACCAACTGGTAAACTTTAAAACTGCAACCAATCAGTAGACTTTAGATTAGAGAGCAACTGGTAGACCTTTAGTACAGCAACCAACCAGTAGAGCTTTGTAATGATAATCAACCAACTAATAGAGCTTAGATTGTAGACCAACTGATAGAGATTTAATACGAGAACCAACCAGCAGACCTTTGAAAGGCAGCCAACTGTTATATCTTAAATTAGCAATCAACCAGTAGAACTTAGATTAGAGGCCAACTGATTGACCTTTAGTATAGAAATCGACCGGTTAACATTTGAATGACAGCCAACTGTTATATCTTCGATAAGCAACCAACTAGTAGACCATAGATTGGAGACTAACTAGTATTATTATTATTATTACTTAATGTTATAGCGCCATTTATTCCATGACGCTTTACATGTGAAAAAGGAGTATATATAGCAAAAACAATTACAATAATCTTGAACAAAACATGACAGCGACTGGTACAGGAGAAGAGAGGACCCTGCCCACGGGGGCTCACAGTCTACAAGGGATGGGCGGGGATACAGTAGGTGAGGGTAAAGTTGGTCATGCAGCGGTATGGTGGAGCGGTGGTTACTGCAAGTTGAAGGCTTGTCGGAAGAGGTGGGTCTTCAAGTTCCTTTTGAAGATTTTCATGGTAGGCGAGAGCCTGATATGTCGGGGTAGAGAGTTCGAGAGTAGGGGGGATGCACGGGGGAAATCTTGTATGAGACTGTGGGAAGAAGAGATAAGAGGGGAGTAGAGAAGGAGATCTTGTGAGGATCGGAGGTTGTGTGCAGGTAAGTACCGGGAGAATAGGTCACAAATGTATGGAGGAGACAGGTTGTGGATGGCTTTGTATGCCAAGGTTAGGGTTTTGAACTGGAGTCTCTGAGCAATGGGGAGCCAGTGAAGGGATTGACAGAGAGAAAAGGCCGGGGAATAGCGGGGGGACAGGTGGATTAGTCGGGTAACACAGTTTAGAATAGATTGGAGGGTTGTGAGAGTGTTAGAAGGGAGGCCACAGAGCAGGAGGTTGCAGTAGTCGAAGCAGGAGATGATGAGGGCGTGCACTAGTGTATTTGCAGATTCATGGTTGAGGAATGTGCGGATCCGGGAGATATTTTTGAGTTGGAGTCGGCAGGAAGTGGAAAGGGCTTGGATATGTGGTTTGAAGGAGAGATCAGAGTCCAGGGTTACCCCGAGGCAGCGAGCTTGCAGGACTGGGGAGAGTGGACAGCCATTGACTTTGATAGATAGGTCAGATGGGAGGGTTGAATGAGATGGTGGAAAGATGATGAATTCTGTTTTATCCATGTTAAGTTTTAGAAATCTAGCAGAGAAGAAGGATGAAATAGCGGACAGACATTGTGGGATTCTGGTTAGTAAAGAGGTGATATCGGGACCAGACAGGTAGATCTGTGTTTCATCAGCATAGAGGTGATACTGAAAGCCGTTAGACTCTATGAGCTGTCCCAGGCTGAAGGTGTAGATGGAGAAGGGGCCCTAGAACTGAGCCTTGGGAGACACCGACAGAATGGGGGGGCGAGGAGGTGGTGGGTAAGTGGGAGACACTGAATGTCCTGTCTGTTAGGTATGAGGAGATCCAAGATCCAAGATCCAAGATGGGGACAAATCTGTGATGCCGAGAGATGAGAGAGTTTGTAGTAAGAGGGAATGATCCACTGTGTCAAAGGCCGATGACAGGTCCAGGAGGAGGAGGACAGAGTAGTGCCACTTTGATTTGGCAGTTAGTAGGTCGTTGGTGACTTTAGTCAGAGCAGTTTCAGTAGAATGGTGGGGTCGGAAGCCAGATTGTAAGCGGTCAAAGAGGGAGCAGGAGGAGAGCAGGGAGGACAGTTCAAAATGGACATGTTGTTACAGTAGTTTTGAGGTGTAGGGGAGAAGTGATAGTCAGAGAGGATGGGTTAAGGGAGGGCTGTTTGAAGATGGGTGTGATCGAGGCATGTTTGAAGCATGAGGGGAAGACACCAGTTGCTAATGACAGGTTGAAAAGTTGGGTTAGGGTTGGGATGAAGACTGTGGTAAGGTTGGGGATGAGGTGGGACAGGATTGGGTCGAGTTCACAGGTGGTGAGGTGTGATTTGGAGAGTAAAGAGGAAAGTTGATCTTTCGTAATGGTGGAGGAGCTAGTTTTGGAGGAGGAGGATTGAGTAGATGTGAGGAGGGGCTGTGGGGACTATAGACAAAAGCTTTGTCTGATGGTGTCAATCTTCTGCTTGAAGAATGAGGCAAAGTCTTCGGCTGAGATGAGAGGAGGGGGATGAGGTGCTGGGAGACAGAGGAGAGAATTGAAGGTGTTGAATAGCTGTTTAAGGTTGTGAGACAGGGAGGATATGATAGATGAGAAGTATGTTGTTTTGCTGCAGCGAGTGTGGACTTGAAGGTAGTGAGGGACTTTTTGAATGTGAGGAAGTGCTCATTGGAGTGGGACCTTTTCCATCTACGCTCAGCAACCCCGGAGGTCCTTCGCAGTTCTTTAGTTAGGATGGTGTGCCAGGGTTGCCTGTTGATTGTGTGAGCTTTGGTATGTGTGAGGGGGGGCGGCCGAATTGAGAGCTGCAGCTGTTGTGGTGTTGTATAAAGCGGCAGCAACATCTGCATCATGTAAGGAACTAATGTCTGTAAGAGGGAAAAGGGATTCAGAGAGTAAGTGTAGCTCAAGGTGTTTAAGATTTCTGCGAGGGTATGCAAGTTTGTGGAGTGGCAATTGTGGCTCTGGAGAGGGTAGAGAATGTAAGTAGGTTGTGGTCAGAAAGAGAGAAAGGTGAATTAGAGAGGTTATATAGGGAACAGAGGCGGGTGAAAATGAGGTCAAGAGTGTGGCCATTTTTGTGAGTGGCTGCGAAAGACCATCGAGCAAGGCTGAAGGAGGAAGTGAGGGATAGAAGCTTAGAGACAGCTGAGAGGGAATTGTCAATGGGGATGTTGAAGTCGCCCATGATGATAGTGGGGATGTCAGCGGAAAGGAAATGAAGTAGCCAGGTGGTGAAGTGGTCAAAGAAGGTGGTGGCTGGTCCTGGGGGGCCGTAAATGACAGCCAGTTGGAGGGGGAGTAGATGCGCACACAGTGCAAACCAAAAGAGGGGAGAGTAACAGAGGGTGGCAGTGGGATTTGGGTGAAGGAGCAGTTATCTGACAGGAGAAAACCTACTCCTCCACCATGCTTGCCAATGGGGCAGGGGGTGTGAGAAAGATGGAATGTAACGTATGAAAGTGCAGCTGGAGAGGCTGTGTCAGAAGGGGTGAGCCAGGTTTCAGTGATGCTGAGGAAGGAAAGTTTGTAAGTGATGAAAAGATCATGGATGTAGGAAAGTTTGTTGCAGACAGAGCGAGCGTTCCATAGAGCTCCTGTTAGAGGAACTGTAGAAGCGGGGGCTGGACGGATGCGTATAAGGTTAGAAGGGTTGAGAGAGTTTGTGATAGATCGTGAATAGGAGGTGGAAGTGACTGTGGGGCTTTAATACAGCATATAATATTGGGGCTACTCAACTCCCCCAACATACTATGCTAAATTTCAATGCCCAATACTTTTGATATCACATAAACTAAGGTACCTTCAGAGGTGTCTGGCAGTGGCTTGTCCCCTCTATCCACTAAAAACACATTCACACTCAGCTAAACTAGGGTGCATGGGGAAGGTTGCAGGAATTCAAGAGGAGTAGCCGTTTGCTGAACATCTATTGTGATGTATAGGCATTGGCATCCTTTGAATGGCAATGAACCAGTACACCCTGAAGGGTAACCAACTGGTAGACCTTAGAAAAGCAACCACCTAGCAGACCTTAGAGTGGCTACCAACCAGTAGACCTTAGAGAGGCAACCAACCGGTAGACTTTAAAACTTGAACCAATCAATAAAGGGTAAAACAGCAACCAGTTGGTAGACTTTAGAATGGCAACAAACGTTGTAGACCTTAAAACCAAAACTAATCAATAGAGGTTTGAATGGCAACCAAATAGTAGCGTTGAAGAATAAACAACTGTTAGACTTTCCAACGGCAACCGTCCAGAAGACCTAAACATGCCTGTATACATTACAACAAATTTTGGAGGTCGAATTTCTTATGTGTATCGATACCACCCAACTCCAAAAATAGATGATGTTGAATTCCAATGTCAGATGCTCTTGTTCTCTGGGGAGATACGCCGACTCCATAGGTGTCTAGCAGCGGCTTGCTCCCCACTCTCCATTTACATGTACGCTCGTCTATATTGAGATGCATGGGGGTAGGGGTTGGGGAAGTCAGTAGGAATAACAGTTGTCTGGACCAACTATTGAGGTCTATGGTACCTTTAACCAATACAGCTCAGAAGGGCAGCCAACCACAACATCTTAGAATAACAACCAACCGGTAGAACGTTGAAGGGCAACCAAAAAGTAGACCTTACAAGGATGCTCGGTAGCTCTTGATGTTGGGCTACCAAGTTGTTTTTGACCCTTCAACACTTTTTATGCCTTTTCTAGTGTCACTAGCAATATTTTGAACACGGCATAGTAATTTGGAAGATCATCACAATCTTGTATGAACAAAGGGTGGAAGGCGGTGGAGCAAAAGCACATTATAACTCAACTATTATGTGACCACTGTGGCAATAAAGGAGAATGGAACCCATTTTCATTGTCGTTAACGCCATGGTAGATCACCCAACTGAGGTCAACTCAAAAACTTTCATGGCCAAAGACTTCTACAACCCATAACTTCACAGCATCAGCGACAAAGAGCCTACAAGCCTCCTCTATGCCCGGCGACCTCTTGATTTTCACGTCCCGATAAATACATTATCTGTCCCAAGTGCTGTAATTGATGTTCTCTTCAGAGGGACTAATGCAGTCAAAGTTGTCAGAGGCACTTTGTGCCAAAACGTCCTATTAGAAAATAGCCGTACAGCTCGAATAATTGAGTAAGTGGTTTATTTTAGACATGGCTGAAATTTTACCCGGCTTTTCTTTCCCTTCCTATGGAGGAAATATTTCTGAAATGTCATTATGACAGCTATACCTTGTAATGAAGACATACAGAGAGCCGGGCTATAAATATTTCATGGCGGCATTAAATTACTGCACTCTGCATGTCGGCTTATCATTTTCTCAATTCCAGTATACAGGGAAAGGGATGAATTATTAATTACCGGTGTGTCCGTCAGGACTGCAGTTTTAGGTACAAGTCACCATTCTCATCCTCAGAAGGGCACATTACCTTAATATGACCCCCAAAAATCCACAACTGCGCCATTGGTGGTCATGTGCCAAGGACACCTTGTCCATCATGGATAAAAGAAGTGCATTTTTCTGAGAACTGATGACATGGTGGAGGCTTAAAAGGGATATCCATGCATAAAAAAGTCTATTGGGTTTTATTTCGGAAACAGTGCCCCTTCTGTCCCCTTGTTGTGTCTGGTATTGCAATTCAGCCCCATTCAGTTGAATAAGCATGAAATGCAATACCAAACTTCACCTATATACAGAATGGGTGCTGTTTGTGGGAAGAAAAAAAATCGGACTTTTTTTTTTCGTGTCCAGGACAACCCCTTTAAATCTCAACGGTCCCTAAAGAGAGGAGTTAGGGTTCTCTAAAGAATGCTGATGGCTTTTCCATATTCAGGAAAATTTCTTAACCTACAAATAATAGCAGTGCCTACAATATTAAAGTGGTTGACCAAAACAGCGCCGCCATTGTCAACAGGTCATATCTGGTATTACAGATAAGAAATATTTAAATGAATAAAAAAAAAAAATCTATGGTACTAGACTTTGGGGGTGGAGGAAAGGTTGCCAATCTTGGACAACCATTTTGATGCCCCATAGAATGAGCACTATATTGGATGTCATACAACAGCAACATTTATTTGTAATTCCCCTTTAAATTTTAAGGGGTTGTCCAATTTAAAAAAAAAGCTATTTTCAAATACAATAATAGAGTTAATAAAAGGGGTCACAGATCTGTCCTATACTGCATTACATGAACAACCTAGTAATTTAAATAGGAGCAGTGTAATACTTCATTTCTCCAGTGGGGGTGCTGTAGGGAAATTACATTTTACTTGTTTGTAGAATATAAAAGTTTGCTGAGGGCTTGAGTAGGAGGACAGGAACTTTCTAGCAAAAAGAGACATATAGTATAGTACCTCTTTAGTACCTCTTTAAAGGGGTTGTCTGGGATTGTGATTATGATGACTAATTTTTAAGATAGGCCATGTACATCAGATCAGAAAAAGGCTAATTGGAAGGGGTGCTGAGTGTCGGACCCCATTGATCTTGTATTGATTGCTATCCTATGGAGAGGTCATCAATATTACAAGCTGGACAATCCCTTTTGTAATATTGAATTTCTACAGTCCTAGAGGTTCTATTGGAAATACAGTACTGCGCAAAAGTTTTAGGCAGGTTTGGAAAAATTGCAGCGAAGTCAGAATGTCTTCAAAAATAGAAGTGTTAATAGTTAATTTTAACAAAATGCAAAGTGAATGAATAAAAAAGAAATCTAAATCCCATCAATATTTGGTGACCGTTCTTCACCTTCATCAATTCTTTTAGGTACTTGTCACTTGTACTCAGCAGGGAGGTTGTTAAAAACATCTTGGAGAACCAACCACAGATCTTCTGTGGATGTCGCTTGTGCAAATCCTTCTGTGTCTTCATGTGATCCCAGACAGACTGAATGATGTGAGACTAGGGCTCCATGGGCGCCGGATCATCACTTCCAGGACTCCTGGTTCTTAATAACATTGGCTGGATGTTTTGGGGTCGTTGTTCTGCAGCAGAGTAAATTTGGAAGATCTGTGGTTGGTTCTCTAAGATGTTTGGAACAACCTCCTGCTTATTTCCTTCAAAAACTGTGCGTAAGTACAAGTCTAGAAGAAATGAAGAAGACAAAGGACGGTCACCAAATATTGATGTGATTTAGATTTCTCTTTTGTTCATTCACTTTGCAATTTGTTAATTTATAAAAAAATAAATAAATAAACTATTACCACTTTTGTATTTTGGAGCATTCTTACTTTGCAGGATTTTTTCCACACCTGCCTAACACTTTTGCACAGTACTGTACATCCAGCGGAAACGTAATAATTCTGATAATAAAATGACATAGGTCATTTTCAAGACAGCTCCAAAAAGAACACCATTTCTCGCACCTCTGTTGTCTCTTTGCTCCTGATGACAGTTTCCTAGTCAGGCACTAGCTCCATATCCTTTATACCTGCTTATTACCTATTGACATCACAGTGACAAATGGCACATTTCCTAAACACCTCGACTAGTCATGCGTATGTGAATGCGCCTTTAAATAATGCAGCGTTGATCAACACACAGACGACTTAAAAGCTTATAGTGGATCAAGGGCCTATTAGTGCTCTTACTTCCAAGAACTGTCGAGGGTCATAAGTTCATCTTAAAGGGAAAGGCCTCAGTGAAACAAGTAATGACCTATAATGTTTGGTACCTTCATGGAGCCAAAGAGTCTTCTGCCACATCAAAGTAGAACTATGAACACCATGAAACACATGACAGCTTTATCATTGGGGCCTAGGACTTTTTTTTGGCCATATCTCTAGTAGGACCTAAAAATGTAAAAATAAAATTGAGACAATTTCCAAAAAGTTTTAATTAAAAGTTTTTGTTTTGTTTTTGGAATGCAGATTCTACGTAGACCAACATGTCTCCATGGTTAAAGGCTTCTCCGCTTTTCTAAACATTCGGGAGGTCACTTGGAGATCACTGCTGACCACCAGAAGCCTAACGTTGTGGCAGCTGTCAGAAGTAGACAACTCTATTACCTTGGGTTAGCCTAGTTGTTTGGATTTGTGAATTTTTTTTTGGCCTTGTTGTGACATTCTACGAGTAAGACAACATGTAGCACGTGGCCGGTCGAGGGTAGAGGTTAAGTCTAGTGCACTTCGCTCACGTAAGCTTCTCTTTGAGGATTAGGTCGGCAATATTACTGCTCGTCGCCAAGAATCAAGAAATCCTGGTCAGGTGCCAGTTCCCGTTTAGTTTGGAAGCCAAATAGGACTGGGGCTCAGCTACCAAACTGAAAAAAGGAACATAAAAAGTTCCAGATCGTTGGGAGAAGACCCTCTCATAGCTGAACTGTTGCCTGAGGATCAGTGTAGATTCCAGAAGTCAGATCCCCACTAATTAGAATGTTAATACATATCCCATTAAATTATTATTGCCTCTATGATGGGAATATCCCTTTTAAAGGGGACCTATCACTTACCATAATTGTGTAATTTTTTTCACCTGGTGTAAATGATGCCGTTCTCCTGAATCCGGCGACGTTTTCCTTTTGTTCCTACGCCTCTCCGTCCCTGAGATATGGGCCCCTCTTCCCTGTATAAAAATCATGTCCTGTTAACGAACTGGGTGTGGTCCTCAAGAAAACGCCCACAGAGAAGAATTGAAGACCACACCCAGTTAGATAAAAGGACTAGATTTATATACAGGAAAGAAGGGGCTATATCTCAGGAAAGGAGAGGCGCAGGAACAAAAGAAAAACATCTCTGGATTCAGGAGAAAAGTGGCATTTACACTGGGTAAAAGGAAATACTTATATACAGCAAGTGAGATTTCTCCTTTAAGAGAGTAATTTAAAGGCATTAGTCTTATGTGTGTGATTGAAAATGCCAGAGAAAATAGTCAGAGAGGTGATTACTGGGCAGCACAGTGGTTCAGTGGTTATCACTGCAGACTTGCAGCTCTGGGGTCCTGTGTTCGAATCCCGCCAAGGACAACATCTGCAAGGAGTTTGTATGTTCTCCCCGTGTTTGCATGGGTTTCCTCTGGGTTCTCCGGTTTCCTCCCACACTCCAAAAGATATACTGATAGGGAATTTAGATTGTGAGCCCATAATGTCTGTAAAGCGCTGTGGAATGGCACTATATAAGTCAGTAAAATAAATAACTGATTGGGTTATTGATCAGTTTTCTTGAGGTGGTTTTAGGAGTTTTGAGAAGGTCCCATACATGAAGTATTGGTGGGAGATGTCAAAATGGGATGACTCTCCTAACTTTTTTTTGCATAATAAAATACAAGAAAGGGAAGCCGCAGAAAAAAAGATGCAGATTCCCTCCTTGCCTATAAGTAAAAAGCAGTCTGCATTCTGCTGCAAGTATTACACGAAAGCAGCTCAGTTCTGCTGTGGACCTTAGGGGTCCATAACTGGGCTCTGGGTTAATAATTTACCCAGGGCCCAAAAAAAACATTATCTGGGTTTGGCATAGGTGACCTCTGTTGTGATGAGGTGCCAAAGGACCTGATAATCCAGGCTCACACACACAATGCCAGTGACCTTCCACTGATCCCGCGGGCTGAGGTCCACGCTCAGTTTACCCGATGTCCGAGCCAAATCCACTCCAGTATTAGCATCAATATATTTTTTTTTTCCTGGAAGACAAAACAACTGACGAAGGAAACGACGAAAGACATTAGAATGTAGTATCCCCAAAAGGGATGGATAGATAGATAATAGATAGATAGATAATAGATAGATAGATACAGTGGCGTGCGAAAGTATTCACCCCCTTGGATTTTTACCTATTTTGTTACATTACAATCTGTGTTTAAATATTTTTGTAATCCGATTTGTGTGTGAGGCATCAGCACTAAATAGTTTAAGTTGGTGAAGTGAGAAAAATATAGGCATAAATTCAATTTATGGGATCAAATAACTACAAATGGTCATGTGCATATGTATTCACCCCTTTTGCGTTGAAGCCCCTAATAATTTGTGGTACAAGCAATTCCCTTCATAAGTCAGATGCTTAGTGACAGGACGTCCCCCTGTGTGCAATCTAAGTGTCACATGTCTGTCACTATATACACTTTACCTCTTCTGAAAGGCCACAGAGGCTGCAACACCATTAACAAGAGGCACCACTAACCAAATAACACCATGAAGACCAAGGAGATCTCCAAACAACATCATGAAGACCAAGGAGATCTCCAAACAGCATCACGAAAACTAAGGAGATCTCCAAACAACACCACGAAGACCAAGGAGATCTCCAAACAACACCACAAAGACCAAGGAGATCTCCAAACAACACCATGAAGACCAAGGAGATCTCCAAACAACACCACAAAGACCAAGGAGATCTCCAAACAACACCATGAAGCCCAAGGAGATCTCCAAACAACACCATGAAGACCAAGGAGATCTCCAAACAACGCCATGAAGACCAAGGAGATCTCCAAACAATGCCATGAAGACCAAGGAGATCTCCAAACAACACCAAGAAGACCAAGGAGATCTCCAAACAACACCAAGAAGACCAAGGAGATCTCCAAACAACACCACGAAGACCAAGGAGATTTCCAAACAACACCATGAAGACCAAGGAGATCTCCAAACAACACCACAAAGACGAAAGAGATCTCCAAACAACACCATGAAGACCAAGGAGATCTCCAAACAAGTCAGGGACAAAGTTGTTGAAAAATACAAGGCAGCGTTGGGTTATAAAAAAAAAATCCCAATCTCTGATGATCTCCAGGAGCACCATCAAATACATTATCATCAAATGGAAAGAACATGGTACCACAACAAACCTGCCAAGAGAGGGCTACCCACCAAAACTCTCAGCCCAGAACCCGGGCAAGGAGGGCATTAGTCAGAGAGGCAGCACAGAGATCAAAGGTAACCCTGAAGGAGCTGCAGAGTTCCCAAGCACAGACTGGAGTATCTGTCTATATGACCACAATAACCTGTACACTCCATAGAGGTGGCACTTATGGAAGAGTGAACAGAAAAAAGCCTTTACTTACACACAAAAATTGTAAGGCTCGTTTTGAGTTTGCCAAAAGACATCTGGGAGACTCCCCAAATGTATGGAGGAAGGTGCTGTGGTCAGATGAGACCAAAATTTAACTTTTTGCCCACCAAGGTCAACACTATGTCTGGCGCCAAACCAACACAGCTCATCACCCCAAGACCACCATCCCCACAGTGAAAAGTGGTGGCAGCATCATACCGTGGGGATGTTTTTCGGCAGCAGGGACAGAGAAAATGGACCGAGTTGAGGGGAAGATGGCTGGTGCGAAATACAGGGAAATTCTTGAGCAAAACCTGTTTGTCAGTGATTTGAGACTGGGATGGAGGTTCACCTTCCAACAAGACAATGACCCAAAGCATACTGCTAAATCAACACTCGAGTGGTTTAAGGGGAAATGTGTAAATGTTTTGAAGCACCTAGTCAAAGCCCGACCTTAATCCAATGGAGAATCTGTGGTCAGATTTAAAGATCGCTGCTCACCAGAGGAAACCATCTAACTTGAAGGAGCTGGAGCAGTTTTGCCTTGAGGAATGGGAAAAATCCTAGTGGCAAGATGTGAAAAACTCATGGAGACCTATCCAAAGAGACTTACAGCTGTAAATGCCTCAAAAGGAGGCTCTACAAAGTACTGACTTTAAGGGGGTGAATAGTTATGCACACTGACGTTTTCAGTAATTTTGTCCTATTTGTTGTTTGCTTCGCAATAAAAAGAAAACCAAAATGTTCACAGTTGTAGGCATGTTCTTTACATGAACTGATGCAAACCCTCAAAAAAACTGTGAAATTCCAGGTTGTGAGATAGCATAATACGAAAAATGCCAAAGTGAATACTTTCGCAAGCCACTGTACATAAATAGATAGATAATAGAGAGATAGATATATATTTTTGCTAATACATAGGATCCCTCTTTGGGACTCATTATCTATTATGGGACCTATAGTCGGGTACAGAAGAGGTCTCGGCTTTGATGACAAAGCCCCCCATTGTGACTGCAGATTGGTTATAATGGGGGCCTTGTTGTGCTGCTTCCGTAGGTGGCTTCCGGCCATTATAACTGATCAGAGGGGCCCATTATAAACTGGCGGATGGGGATATAGCTGTAGTATGAGAGAGGATGAAGAAGTTTGCAGCTGGTCACCCGAGACCCCTATATGGACCTATATCTGTGATGTAGTGAATGAGACCATATGGTAGAGAGCCGGACACACAACCATAGAAAATCAGAAATATCTATATACCAGGCCTAAACCGGTCCAGACCTCACAATACTGGTCCTAGCATCTGTCACCATGAAAGCATCATCTCAAGGCTGGAGAAGGATGGATGGAGAAGACAGAGCCGGCGGCCGCAGTAACGTAGAGCAGGAGCTGACACTGCAAATAGCAGAGAGGCCCGGCCTGCGGATACACATTCCTCCGCCTCGTACTCTGCTACTTGTCATTGTCCCGGGCCTGTGCCATGGAATAATGTCATAGACATAATGTCACACAACAGGAAGGCCTGGGATTAGCCCTGAGACAGACAGACAGATAGATAGATAATAGATAGTAGATAATAGATGGATGATAGATAACAGATAGATAATAGATAGATAGATAAAAGATATAGATAGATAATAGATAATAAATAGATAATAGATGGATGATAGATAATAGATAGATAATAGATAGATGATAGATAGATAGATAATAGATAGATGATAGATAGATGATAGATAATAGATAATAGATAGATAATAGATAGATGATAGATAATAGATAATAGATAGATAGATGATAGATAATAGATAGATAATAGATAGATGATAGATAGATGATAGATAGATAATAGATAGATGATAGATAATAGATAGATAATAGATAGATAGATAATAGATAGATGATAGATAGATGATAGATAGATAATAGATAGATGATAGATAATAGATAGATAATAGATAGAGGATAGATAGATAATAGATAGATAATAGATAGAGGATAGATAGATAATAGATAGATAGATAATAGATAGATAATAGATGATAGATAGATAATAGATAGATAATAGATAGATGATAGATAATAGATAGATAATAGATAGATAATAGATAGATAATAGATAGAGGATAGATAGATAATAGATAGATAGATAGATAATAGATAGATGATAGATAATAGATAGATAGATAATAGATAGATGATAGATAGATGATAGATAATAGATAGATGATAGATAGATGATAGATAGATAATAGATAGATAATAGATAATAAATAGATAATAGATGGATGATAGATAATAGATAGATAATAGATAGATGATAGATAGATAGATAATAGATAGATGATAGATAGATGATAGATAATAGATAATAGATAGATAATAGATAGATGATAGATAATAGATAATAGATAGATAGATGATAGATAATAGATAGATAATAGATAGATGATAGATAGATGATAGATAGATAATAGATAGATGATAGATAATAGATAGATAATAGATAGATAGATAATAGATAGATGATAGATAGATGATAGATAGATAATAGATAGATGATAGATAATAGATAGATAATAGATAGAGGATAGATAGATAATAGATAGATAATAGATAGAGGATAGATAGATAATAGATAGATAGATAATAGATAGATAATAGATGATAGATAGATAATAGATAGATAATAGATAGATGATAGATAATAGATAGATAATAGATAGATAATAGATAGAGGATAGATAGATAATAGATAGATAGATAGATAATAGATAGATGATAGATAATAGATAGATAGATAATAGATAGATGATAGATAGATGATAGATAATAGATAGATGATAGATAGATGATAGATAGATAATAGATAGATAATAGATAGATGATAGATAGATAATAGATAGATAATAGATAGATGATAGACAGATAATAGATAGATGATAGATAGATAATAGATAGATAATAGATAGATGATAGATAGATGATAGATAGATAATAGATAGATAATAGATAGATGATAGACGGATAATAGATAGATAATAGATAGATGATAGATAGATGATAGATAGATGATAGATAGATAATAGATAGATGATAGACAGATAATAGATAGATAGATAATAGATAGATAATAGATAGATGATAGATAATAGATAGATGATAGACAGATAATAGATAGATGATAGATAGATAATAGATAGATGATAGATAATAGATAGATAATAGATAGATGATAGATAATAGATAGATAATAGATAGATGATAGATAATAGATAGATAATAGATAGATAATAGATAGATGATAGATAGATAATAGATAGATGATAGATAGATGATAGATAGATAATAGATAGATAATAGATAGATGATAGACAGATAATAGATATATGATAGATAGATAATAGATAGATAATAGATAGATAATAGATAGATGATAGATAGATGATAGATAGATAATAGATAGATGATAGATAGATAATAGATAGATAATAGATAGATAATAGATAGATGATAGATAGATGATAGATAGATAATAGATAGATGATAGATAGATAATTGATAGGTAGATGATAGAATATAGCTGACACAAGTTATTCCTTATTGTTGGCTGCACAACGATACTATAGGGCAGACATGGAGGAAAAGTTAAAGAAGAGAAAGTGATGTCACTGATAAATGAGCTTTAAATAAAGTAAAGTGCTGCAGAATATGTTGACGTTATAAAAATAAAAATTATTATTATTATTAAATAAAGGTTTTATCGTACATAATTGTCTATCTATTATCTATCTATCTATTATCTATCTATTATCTATCATCTATCTATTATCTATCTATCATCTATCTATCATCTATCTATTATCTATCTATCATCTATCTATTATCTATCATCTATCTATTATCTATCTATCTATTATCTATCTAATATCTATCTATTATCTATCTATTATCAGCATATTCCTCTTTCCTCCATCACACAGACATATCCCATGCACCAGCAGGCAGTGACCACTTTTCCTCTACAATCTGTTCAAACCAAATAGAACTTTATTTATAAAGATCACCTGACACTGGTAACAGTGAACTTGGTGGAGCAGCTGCTGACAATGGAAGTCTATGGCAGGGAGGGCAGGGATTTGTTAGCAGTTTGGAGCGGCCACACCTGCACTGCTCCTGTGCCAGCCTCACCTCTGTCTGGCCTGGGCCCCCTTGGCCCATCAGTCATGTCCATCTGCAGCTGTGCCCCCCACCCCTGGCTCTGACACCCACCTCCTTGAGCTGCTCCAGCTCCTGCTTCAGGGTGTCATATTCAGCCTCCAGCTCATCATACTGCTGCTTCAGGGACAGCTTCTCCTCCAGCACCACCAGCCCATACTCTGCAGCCTGGATCTTCTCCTGGGTGGTCTCACTCAGCTCCTTGGTCAGTCTCTCAATCTCAGCCTTGTAATCCTCCACAGTCTGCAGCACCTCCTCAGCAGCCATAGTCCCTTGTGCTGGGAGTCAGACTGGATGGACAGATGGGTGGGGAGGGGAGAGAAGAGAGAGGAAGGGGGATGAGCAGAGATGGAGCTGGAGGCTGCTCTGTGGGTATCAGATCTGCAGCATCATGCCAAGCACAGGCGCAGAAGCCTGGCCCCCCATGCCCAGAGCAGCCCCCTGTGTGTGCCCTGTGTGCACTGCAGCCCCTGCCTGTATATACAGAGCCCCTGCCTGTATATACACAACCCCGGCTATTCTGCTTATTCACAGCCAGGGATGGAAGCAGGAGGCAGCGCCATCTCTTCTGCAGTGTGAACTTTCCACCTGATACCCCCCTCTGCAGGCTGCAAAATGATGCAGTCTGCCAGGAACTGGCATCTACAGCACTAGCCCCGGGACCGCACATGTCGGGTCATGGGGGAAGAAAAGGACGCACAATGCCAGGAAGGAGCAATTAGTATCAGGATAATGGTATTGGCGGAGCAGCAGCACAATGTGGGAGCACTCAGTTATTGGCGATAGTCTGTAACCTTCCAACAGACGGAGACAGAAGGATGAAGTCTATAGATTTCATCCTGGCAGAATTTATCTACATTTCTTTCTATCTCCTCTATCTATCCATCATTCCATCTATCATATATCTATCATCTATCTATTATCTATCTAATACCTACAGTATCTATCCATCATTCCATCCATCCATCTATTCATCCATCACTTCATCTATTCATCCATCAGTCCATCTATTCATCCATCTATCATTCTATCTATCCATCCAGCATTCCATCCATCTATTCATCCATCCATCATTCCATCTATCCATCCTTCCAGCATTCCATCCATCTATTCATCCATCCATCATTCCATCCATTCATCTATTCATCCATCCATACAGCATTCCATCCATCTATTCATCCATCCATCATTTCATTTATTCATCCATCCATCTATCCATCCAGCATTCCTTCCATCCATCCATCTATTCATCCATCTATCCATCTATTCATCCATCCATCTATCCATCCAGTCATCCATCCCATCCATCTATTCATCCATCCATCTAGCTATCATCTCATATCTCTATAATCTATGTGTCTCCACTCTTCAAAATTGAAATTGCAGCACCAAGGAGGAAAAATTGAGAGTTCTGGAAATCACATAATGGATAAAAATGGTAATGATCTGCAAATAATGTAAAAATTGAGATTAAATTTTCAGAACATCTTGATTTAGAGTCTAGAGCAGGGAGGTCAAACTCAAACACATAGAGGGTCAAAATGAAAAACTTGAACAAAGTCGCGGGCCAACCAGTATACAGTATAATGGGCCTCGCAAAGTCCTCCATACAGAATAATGGCCCCACATAGTCCTCCATACAGTACAATGAGCCTGTTAGGATCATTCAGCCATGGAGGGTCCTTGTTGGAGTCGGGGTATCCCCGTAACAAGAAATACACAGACACGTAGTGTATAATCAAGTACTGGGAAGCCCCTGAGCGCGTCTGCCTCTATAGGTGCTGTCCCTTTATTTATACTAATAATCATAGTTTTTTTGTCACACATGCGCAGTAAAATGCCTTTGTTTCACAAGCAGTGAAGTGATGATTCATAACAGTGGAATGTTGATAAGAAAGTTTCATAAGCAGAAAAGTGATAATTCATAGCAGTAGAAGGTTGCTGAGACAGCTAAAAACAAGTTACAATCTAATTTCTGGGCGTCAGTCCAAATGTCCAGATAAGGGAAGAATAACTTCATCTGTGTCTTACATCGTAGTCTTGGGTGAAGTATAACTCCTATCATCCTCTCAGTCCCCCCTTTGATTCTTCCTTATGGACTTTTGGTAGAAAACCTGGTCCGGGAGTTCTTTTCTTTCATATTCTTGAGTCCGTGTTACAAAGCTTATTTATGCATATTAAAATAATTTTTAATCCTATTTTAAACACTACATATATGACTACTATAATTAGCACAATCTGTAATATACCTTGCAGAATTCCAGCCACCCAACCTCCAATACCCTTAAACCAGTTCTTTGGGTTGAGAAAGGAGAAGGTGTCTGACCACCAGCTATCTTTATTTTGGTCATTGTGTCTGTCATATTCATCCCGTAATCGTTGTATATCTGCCAGCTTGAACCTCATACTCATTGTACTGTTTGGATCTATGTAATGACAACAGGTTGGACCAATAATTTGACACATTCCTCCCTGGGCCGCAGTTAGGTAGTCTAACACTACAGTATGTTGATTAGTAACAATTATAAGTTGATTTTGGACAGCTATACTAGTATTAAGTATATCCATAATATCCCATATCTGATCATCTAGATAGTCGGTGGCCTGAACTAATTTATCCCACATCTGCATCAACATTGGATACACAAAGAAAGTGCTGAATATTTTATTAGGAATTCCCATTTGGACCACATGTGGCCTACCTGAAGGTCTAGGCGAGTTGTCGGCTGCTCTTTTGTATAGTGTGTGTTTAGGTACTGCTTGCATATCTACCTGCTGATTCTGAACTATAAATGTGGCCGGTGTTAAGCGTCCTAGAGTACATGCACCTTTTATTCCTACTGGGAGCCATTTGTATGCTCCATTTCCACAAATCCAGAAGGTTCCTTCAGGCAGATCCCATATTGCAGAGTGTTGGAGCACCAACCTATGTACCAAATCTAAAAATTTAGATACATTCTGAAGTATACACCAAGGGGGTTTTTGACCTAATGGACTACAGTATCCTGCATCTGGATTTTCACAAGTCGGTGTACCTGGGTCATATGCACTTGACTCATTACATAATATATTACCTGGTATCTTTGAACATGTATCATTGTTTCCATCGGGGAATAATTGTGAATATTTCCAACCATTATTGTGTATGTATTTTTCTACTATATCAGGTTTAAAAGGTTGAGAAGAAGATACTGTGCTACTAAAACTGAGTTGTATATTTTCTGTAGGAATTAACCCTAAGTCTGTTAGTCCCGTCTTATTTCTAGGAACCCATACACCTCCTTTAAACGCTAAATATTGTAAGTTGTTTATTTTTCCGGTCATATTACCTTGCCACCAGGGAAATCCCACCCACCCCACAACTGGGATGGCAACAGTGGTGTTCCATAATCTAGAATTAACGGTTTGGTTATTTGCTAATTTGTCTGAGCAATTAGTCCATGTAAACACTTCCTCAGGGGTCATGGGTACGGCCAGGAAGGGTATGCTCGTGGCTGATATTGGAGAATGCGTACAAATCCAACAGTCTGCTATTTTCTGTCCGCCATCGAGCAGCCCGTTTACCAATGTCTCATGATGTTTTATAAATTTATTATCTGCAGGTTTTGGGGAACTTAGTTTATCCCACAGGTCTCCCTGATCTATCGTTATAGCTAACACAAGTACAATCACCACTATTTCTTTTTGCAATGGCTTGCATGTACCCATGCTGATTTTCCTTCCAATTTTACTGCAGTTGGAGTTGTCAATAACACCTGATATGGACCCTCAAATCTGGGTTCTAGCGTTCTTCTGTTATGTCTTTTTACGTAAACTTCGTCTCCTGGTTGCAGCTTGTGCGTTCCCTCAATGGAATCAGGATCTGGAATGGAAGAGAACACTAAAGAGTGTATTTTAGACACATGCTTACATAAATTTTGTACATAAGCAGTTAAGCTTTCAGTTTCTAACATTAAAGTCTGTGGGAAATACAATCCTGTATTGGCAACTCTACCAAACAATATTTCATGGGGGGTGAGTTTGCTCTTTCCCTGGGGGGTGTTTCTGACTGAATACAATGCTATTGGGAGACACTCAGTCCATGGTTTCTGTGTTTCTGCCATGGCTTTCTGTATTTTTAACTTAAGTGTTCCATTCATTCTCTCAACCTTACCAGAACTCTGTGGGTGGTAAGGGGTGTGTAGTTCACTTTTTATACACAACATTTTCATTACATTCTGAAAGATCTCTCCAGTAAAATGTGTACCTCTATCTGACTCGATCACTTCTGGGATACCATAACGGGGTACCAGTTCATGTGCTATTTTTACTGCAGTGACTTTAGCCGTGGCTGTATGAACTGGATAAGCCTCTGGCCACCCCGAAAACATGTCCACACATACCAGTACATACTCATAGTGTCCATGCTTAGGCATCTGGATGTAATCGATCTGAAGTCTCTGGAACGGATATAGTGGTCTTACATGGTGCTTCTGGGGGGTCTTAACAGTCTGTCCTGGATTGTGGGCTAAACAGATTTCACAAGAACCACATTTTGCTCGAGCTACCTGGCCGAACCCTGGGGCTAACCACTTCTGTCTGACCCTCTGTATCATACCGTTTGCAGACACATGTGTAGGTCCGTGGGCTTCACTGACCACAACAGGGTACCACGCTCGGGGGAGACAAAGCTCATCTCCTTTTCTCCATAGTCCTTCTTTTTCTTCTGCCCCCTGTTTCTGCCACTCTTCTTTTTCTTCTCTACTCACCTGCTGGTGGGCTTCTTTGAGCCGTGTAATTAAGTCAAATTCTGATACTGCACTAATAGTGTGGTCAGTTGTCAGAGGTTTTACTGCAGCTCGCTTAGCAGCCTTGTCGGCTCGGTCATTACCCCTAGCTATCTCGGTGTCGAGTCTTACATGTGCAGGTACTTTTATTACTGCTACTTGTTTGGTTGAGGCAGCTGATTCTAGGATTTGTCTAATCATCTGTCCATGTTTTACTGGTTGACCTGAAGCTGTCATGTAACCTCTAGCTCTCCATATACATCCAAAATCATGTACAATACCATATGCATATCTAGAATCAGTAAAAATATTAGCGGTTTTTTCTTTTGCTAACTGTAATGCTCGTATTAGAGCTAATAGTTCAGCTTCCTGGGCTGAACAGCTGGCCTGCATTGGCTCAGCTTCAATAACATCATGATCTGATACAATGGCATAACCTGTGTGAAAGTTACCAGTTTCATCTGCATACCTACTACCATCTATATACATATGTAGGTCTGGATTGTCAAGAGGGGTGTCCTGTACATTAGGTAGCCCTTGTGTTTCTTGTTCTATACACTGTAAGCAATCATGTATTATATTGTCTTGTTCGTGGTATTGTAAAAAATTTTCATCTTCGTCTTCCTGACCTCCTTCCACTCCCCCCTTTGTCTCTAGTGGTAACAGAGTGGCTAAATTTAGAGACAATATGCGGCGAAAAGTGAGGTTTGGTGGCATTAGTAAGGAGCATTGTAATCTAAGATGTCTAGCCATTGAAATGTGTTTTGGCAATACCTGATTCAGTATGCCATGTACATCATGTGTAGTTTGTACTATTAGGGCATGGTCTAGTACTATTTCTGAGGCTTTTTCTACCAAAAGAGAGACAGCTGCTACTACTCTGACACATGATGGTGCAGCTTTGGTAACATTATCTAATTGAGCAGAATAGTATGCGACAGGTCTTTGTTTATTTTCATGTTTCTGTGTTAGTACTCCTGTAGCATGATTAGACATTTCCGCAGCCATTAATTGGAATGGTTTGGCGTAGTCTGGGATTCCCAAGGCCGGGGCTGACATGAGACCTTTCTTGAGGTCTTGAAAGGCTATGAGCGCTGATTCAGTTAACTGAAAAGGCTCGATTTTTAAACAATCATATAGAGGTTGCATAAGCTGACTAGCATGTATAACCCATTGTCTGCAGTGTGATACTATTCCCAAAAATGCTCTTAATGTTTTGTAGTTCTTGGGAGGAACAAGAGCTCTAATGATTTTTAGTCTGTCGGCGGTGAGGTGCCGAATACCTTGTGAAATGCAGTGTCCTAGAAATACTACCGTAGTCATACAAAGTTGTACTTTTTTCTTGTTAACTTTACAGCCCATGTCTGCTAGAAATATTAACAATCTTATTGTGTTGCTGTTTGCGGACTCTTGAGCAGGGGCACATAATAATAGGTCATCAACATATTGAAGAATTACAACCTCATCCGTAGGTTTGAAATTTTGAAGAACTGATCTCATAGCTTCTGAGTACAAGGTAGGTGAATGTATCATACCCTGTGGTAATCTTGTCCATGCTAATTGTCTATTCTTAAATGTAAATGCAAACAGTTTGTAACAGTCTGGGTGTAATGGTACTGAAAAAAATGCATTTGATAAGTCTATGACAGAAAATACTCGTGCTGTTGCTGGGATCTGTGATAGCAACGTGTGTGGATTTGGCACAACAGGAGTAATAGGTTCCAAAATTTTATTTATCTCTCTTAAATCATGTACCATCCGGTATCTAGCAGCTGACCCCTCAGTAGATTTCTTTTTTACGGGGTACAACGGTGTATTGGCTGGTGACTTTACTTCTATCAGTACTCCAGTTTTTAGATAATCTTTTATCTGTTCTCCTATGGCGTGTTCTTGTTGGGCACTAATAGGATACTGTCTCAATTGGGGTAGTGTCACACCTGGAACAGGAGTGACTTTTACTGGAGCTATTGGCATTAGTCCTACATCGGTGTCATGTTGTGCCCATAATTTTTCTGGTACCTCAGAAAGATCAAAAATAATTTGGGTAGGGGCAGGATCTTTCTCATCCTCTAAGGCTTGGACTTTTACAATGTTTTCTAGAGACTCTTGGTCATCAGGCACCAAAATTTGGACTCTACCATCCTCCAAAAATTGGATATTCATTTCTGTCTGCTTTAATAGGTCTGTACCTAGAAGACAAGTAGGTGCCCCTTTGACAAAAAGAAATTTAGATAAAAATATTTTAGATCCTATCTTTGTTTCAAGGGGAATACTATATGGGAGTGGCCTGATTCCTCCATCATACCCTTCGGTATAGGTTACATCATCTGATAAACAATCAGCATTTGGTAAGGCGTCTTCATTGAGGACGGAGGAAGTTGCTCCGGTATCTATTAGAAAAGGGCATTGTTTTCCTGCTACTTTTACCTGAATTATTGGGCGCCTTCCAGTCAAAGTGGTTTGCATCACGTCTAGTCACTCGCTTGCTGCAGGAGCAGAAGCCTGTACTGTCTTTTCTTGTGATTCTCTTGGGACATAGGTACCATCTTCTATATCCCTGGCTTTTTTCCTGCATTCTCTAATCCAATGTCCTGGTTTCTTACAGTAGTGACATGGATTAGTTTTCTTATCCAAGTTCCCTTTGTCATAGGTCTGATTTGATCGGTTGTTTTTATTGACCAGACTATTATTTGCTGCTACTCTGATGGGTTTGGATGCTGCCTCACGCATATCCATTTCTATCCCTAATAGTTTTTGTCTGACTATCTGGGGATCATCTAAGGTTCTCCAATCAGGAGTTGCAGCCTTGAACTTTTCCCTAAGTTTTGGGTTAAGATTCTCTATAAAAGTTTTTGTCATCAGTCGAATGACTCCTTCATTGGTAAGGTCCATTCCCTCGTCTCTGTAACTGTTTTCTACCGCTAAGTAGTATTCATCTACAGGCTGTCCTGACTTCTGGGAGACAGTTCCTGAAGTCCCTCTCATTCGTTGTTTAGTTCTCATAAACTCCATAAGTCTGATCATAAAATTCTGTCCTGACAGTGCGGTATTTGGATCCTCACCATCTACTGGTTGAGGTCTATGAGGTTCTATAACTGTCATCAATTCCTGATACAACCCTGGTGTCATTTTCATTCTACATAATTCTGTCCCATCTGACCATGTTCCATTATGGGTGTGTATTATCTGCTGTATGTACGTAGCAAATCTTAGTGGGCATTGTATTGGATCTGGTGCATTCTGAAGTAGGGACATTCCCTCAGCGGGGGTCCATGGAAAATATTGTCTAGTCTGATGGTATCTAGTTACTCTACGCGGTGGATTGCCACCATCTTCTTCTCTGTATGGTCGACTGAGGATACGCACTGGTGCCAACATATCATGTGGTCGTGGTGCTCCACATCCTGCACATGTGTCTCTCCAGTCTGGATTCTGGAGTCCACAGTTTGTACATGTCCATCCACCCGGACCCCGAAAATCAGGATACAGTGTGGGTTCTGACTTGGGCTGATATGGTGGTGCCAATGGGTTCATTTGTTTACTGTTTTCTGTTTGTACAATGGGACCCTGTCTGACTGGAGTTCTCCATAATCCATTGTCTTTATTAAAAGTCCAATGGTCTGTCTCTGCTGTTTTTGATAGTTCGACCATGGCCTCTACTTGTTCCTGCCATCCTTTGTCTCTTATCACTCCTGCTTTTCTAACCCGAATGTCCTCCCATAGTTTCCTGTTGAACCTGTCATGCCTTGCTACCTGAAAAGTTTTGCAAACTTTCCCTAAATTCTTAGTTGCTTCTACACCACACCTTTCTTTCACGATTATATAGACATCTTGTTCATCATTTGTGGTCTTAGTCTGTTTGTTGCCCATTTTTCCTGACTATTCCTACCTTAGGAGGCTTTTTGGGTTAGATAAAATATATTCTATATTTTACCTTTCCTCGTTACCTATTCTGTCCTAAGGAGCCAGTATCTGAAACGGTTTCTCTGGACCGTTTTGTCTGAAGTGTAGAGTAATTCTAACACATATATATATGGCAACAAGGGCAAGACCAACAATACATAAAATGAACCATACAGTCTCCATTATATATCGTGTCCCTGGAGTATTATCATTACTTCCATGGGCTCATTCTGTCAATCTCTTATCCGTCAAAAAGGAGGACAAAGGTTCGGGAGTTAAGCGTGAGCGAAGGTTTCCCCGAAAGGACACAACCTTATGACTCAGTTAGGCAATCTCCGTAATACTTATGTCATCTACCTTAGTGCGGCTTATGAGGCTATTCCCGACATCCACATCTCTTTCATACCATCCGTTTCATAACCTTCTCTGACCTCTCCTTCGGCAGATCCTACAGTATATACATGAATGACCCGAGCTATAGGTATCCTTCTCTACTAGTTCCTCAATCCCAACACAAGATATGCATGAAATTTACGGACTATCGCAGAGCAGATGTAAGAGAACTAACAGTGTCTCTTACCTGGCCAGGTTTGTCATCTGCTGTTCCGATGTCCCAATCTCAGCGGTTACTCATGCCGGTCGATGAACTTGAAGGAATACGCAGACCTCGGGTCCCTGTTCGGGCGCCAGGAATTGTTAGGATCATTCAGCCATGGAGGGTCCTTGTTGGAGTCGGGGTATCCCCGTAACAAGAAATACACAGACACGTAGTGTATAATCAAGTACTGGGAAGCCCCTGAGCGCGTCTGCCTCTATAGGTGCTGTCCCTTTATTTATACTAATAATCATAGTTTTTTTGTCACACATGCGCAGTAAAATGCCTTTGTTTCACAAGCAGTGAAGTGATGATTCATAACAGTGGAATGTTGATAAGAAAGTTTCATAAGCAGAAAAGTGATAATTCATAGCAGTAGAAGGTTGCTGAGACAGCTAAAAACAAGTTACAATCTAATTTCTGGGCGTCAGTCCAAATGTCCAGATAAGGGAAGAATAACTTCATCTGTGTCTTACATCGTAGTCTTGGGTGAAGTATAACTCCTATCATCCTCTCAGAGCCCCACATAGTCCTCCATACAGAATAATGGGTCCCACATAGTCCTCCATACAGAATAATGGGCCCCACATACTCCTCCATACAGAATAATGGCCCCACATAGTCCTCCATACAGTATAATGGGCCCCACATAGTCCTCCATACAGTATAATGGGCTCCATATAGTCCTCCATACAGAAAAATGGCCCCACATAGTCCTCCATACGGTATAATGGGCCCCACATAGTCCCCCATACAGTATAATGGCCCCACATAGTCCTCCATACAGTATAATGGCCCCACATAGTCCTCCATACAGTATAATGAGCCCCACATAGTCCTCCATACAGAATAATGGCCCCACATAGTCCTCCATACAGTAAAATGGGCCCCACATTGTCCAACATACAGAATAATGGCCCCACATAGTCCTCCAGACAGTATAATGGCCCACATAGTCCTCCATACAGTATAATGAGCCCCACATAGTCCTCCATACAGAATAATGGCCCCACATAGTCCTCCATACAGTATAATGGGCCCCACATTGTCCAACATACAGAATAATGGCCCCACATAGTCCTCCATACAGTATAATGGCCCCACATAGTCCTCCATACAGTATAATGAGCCCCACATAGTCCTCCATACAGAACAATGGCCCCACATAGTCCTCCATACAGAATAATGGGCCCACATAGTCCTCCATACAGTATAATGAGCCCCACATAGTCCTCCATACAGAACAATGGCCCCACATTGTCCAACATACAGAATAATGGCCCCACATAGTCCTCCATACAGTATAATGGCCCCACATAGTTCTCCATACAGTATAATGGGCCCCACAGAGTCCTCCATACAGTATAATGGGCCCTATATAGTCCTCCATACAGAATAATGGGCCCACATAGTCCTCCATACAGTATAATGGGCCCCACACCACATAGTCCTCCATACAGAATAATGGGCCCAACATAGCCCTCTGTACAAAATAATAGTCACACATAGTCCCCCATACAGTATAATGGGCCCCACATAGTCCTCCATACAGAATAATGGCCCCACATAGTCCTCCATACAGTATAATGGGTCCCACATTGTCCCCCATACAGAATAATGGCCCCACATAGTCCTCCACACAGTATAATGAGCCCCACATAGTACTCCATACAGAATAATGGCCCCACATAGTCCTCCATACAATATAATGGGCCCCACATTGTCCCCCATACAGAATAATGGGCGCACATAGTCCTCCATACAGTATAATGACCCCACATAGTCCTCCATACAGAATAATGGCCCCACATAGTCCTCCACACAGTATAATGAGCCCCACATAGTACTCCATACAGAATAATGGCCCCACATAGTCCTCCATACAATATAATGGGCTCCACATTGTCCCCCATACAGAATAATGGGCGCACATAGTCCTCCATACAGTATAATGACCCCACATAGTCCTTCATACAGAATAATGGCCCCACATCGTCCTATATACAGTATAATGGGCCCCACATAGTCCTCCATACAGAATAATGGCCCCACATAGTCCTCCATACAGTATAATGAGCCCCACATAGTCCTCCATACAGAATAATGGCCCCACATAGTCCTCCATACAGTATAATGGGCCCCACATTGTCCCCCATACAGAATAATGGGCCCACATAGTCCTCCATACAGTACAATGGGCTCCACATAGTCCTCCATACAGAATAATGGGTCCACATAGTCCTCCATACAGTATAATGACCCCACGTAGTCCTCCATACAGAATAATGGCCCCGCATAGTCCTCTGTACAGAATAATGGCCACATATAGTCCTCCATGCAGTATAATGGCCCCACATAGTCCTCCATACAGAATAATGGGCCCCACATAGTCCTCCGTACAGAATAATGGCCCCACATAGTCCTCCATGCAGTATAATGGCCCCACATAGGGGTGGTGATCCTGGTGTCATTGGCCAAATAAAACCACCCTGCAGACCAGATTTGGTCCACGGGCCAGGGTTTGACATGTATGGTCTAGAGTATGAGCGCCATGTGCAGGAATCCCCACATTTACATACAGCCTCAGCAGCTATTAGTGGTTGTTGCACTTGGGCAAATAGTCAAGATCCGCTGCTGGCAGCTCCCTGTGCAATCGCCGACCAATGACGTTCCAGATATGCTTCATGGGAGACAAGTCCGGAGACGCTGCAGTCCATTGTGGCTCATTCAGGCCACACAGGCTGCTCAGAGTCGCACTACCTGCATGTGGTCTGGTGTTGTGTTGTTGAAAATTGGCTGCTGAGAGACTTTTAAGCTCCCTCGTAAAGGCTTCTTCATGACGTCACCTACATGGTCTCCAGACCAATCTCCGGATATCATTGCATCGAAGACAAAAACGAGACTCATCGCTGAAGAAGACAGTGCTCCTCCAGCCTTCATTGTCACCTTGCTCTGCACCATGATATCCTTTGGGAGATCAATAGACACATGTAGCCGGACGTCTGGCTCGTAACCCAATGTCATGCAAACGCCTTCTGATGGTTTCTGCAGACATTTTGACTTGGTATGCGACGGTTAATTTCACTTGAAGTACAAAATGGATCAATACGCGCCATTCTTCGAATCTGACGAGACCTTGTGGACAACACCATGAAGGGGTCTTCACGAGGGAACTTCACACCGGTCCTAGTCCCAGAATTAAGGGGTGGCCTGCTATAAAGTACAGTACAATAGCCGTAACCCTCTAGCCTTGGTACCCTAACAGGTCGGCATTACATGGATGTGGTAGAACCAGTGGTTCGGCCATTTTTTCAAAATGTCCCAGGAGTCATTTTTTCAACACAACACCAGGCAGCATGTTGCTGGTGCTACTGTGAGTAGCCTGTGTGGCCTAAATGTGCTACCATGGTCTGCAGCATCTCCGAACTTGTCTCCCATCAAGATCATCTGGGACATTTTTGATCAGATGTTGCTCAGGAGCTGCCAGCAGCAGATTTTGATGATTTGATCAAGTGCATTTAAAGTGGCAGAACGTTCCTCAGATGACCATTAGTAACCTCAGCCGCAGCTGTAGATGCAGAGATTTCTGTACGTGGCTCATACTCCACACTGAATAGTTTTGAAAATGTTGTCTCCATTTTTGCATCATTTGCAGATCACTAATATGTAGTCTACCCATCTTGCGATTTTCAGAATTCCACAACTTTTCCTTCTTGGTGTTGTAATTTCAATGTTGAGGAGTATAAATACTCACCAAGCCATATCTGTCTACACACATTAATATGGAGATGGTCACTCTGCAGATATAATATCTCCCGCTCTCCTGGGAAAGAATCCTACAAGGTTTTGGAGACGTCTGTGGGAATTTTTGCCCCTTCATCCGTGCTCTGTCGTGTTCTTCCACCAAACTCCCCCAACCATGTTTGTATTGACCTTGAGCACTGGGCACAGTCATGGGGAACAGGAAATGGTCTTTTCCAAACTGTTCCCACAAAGCTGGAAGCTGCAATTGTCCACAATGTCTTGAGCTGAAGCAATAAAATTTCCCTTCACTGGAATTAAGGGCCCAAGGCCGACCCCTGATAACAACCCCATAGCATTATCCCTTCTCAACCAAACAGTACAGCAGGCACAATGCAGTCAGGGGGTAATGTTCTCATGGGATTCCCCAAACCCAAACTCGTTCAACAGATGCCAGATAGAGAAGTGTGATCCATCACTGCACAGAACACGTTTCCTCCAGAATCCAGTGGTGGTGGCTTTACACCACTCCATCCGACGCTTGGCATTATGCTTGGTGATGTAAGACTGCATGCAGCTGCTCTCCCATGAAGCTTGACCTCGAAGCAGTTGCGCAGTGTTTATGCTGATGTTAGTACCAGAGGAGGTCAGGACTCTGCAGTTACAGAGTCAGCAGAGCTTTGGTAACTTTTCTGCCCTCTGCTGCTCAGCACTCAGTGACCCCGCTCTGTATTGTTAAGGAGCCAGAGGTCAGTGATGAATATTGGGATTTGCATCTATCCGATGTTTATTGGAGATATATTTTCGCCGTCGTAGCGAAGGGACGAACATAACGCATTCACTCACATCAGATGGATGATGTTATCCATGCCATGTTTTATCTCTACAGAAAGGTAAAATCGTGACCACGCTATCTCCTGCCTGGGACCTCCAGGGGTGAAGATATCTTGAAAGTTAGGGATCTCAGAAAATTCTAAAAGACCTAGATCATCCCACAACCAGCCCCCCATATGAGCTCACCAAAGGGAGTTACGTGGGCATAACTTTGATCTAATAAAAATCAGATTTTGGGTTTTGGTCATTTTGTCAGTCCTGGAAGGTACAGGCTCATGTGGGTTCTGTCCATTTTCCTAAGGAGTACCTCCCTCCGCTAAGCTCTGAGCCATTTCCGTGACACAGGTTTAGTACTCCTCTTTCGTTATCCTTTTTATGTAATGTGATTGTTTTGTTCCCATTTTCTAACATTTTTGTATATTTTTTATGAACACTGTTTACCTTTACAGATTACCAATATAATATTTAATAGCTCTGTTTCTCTGGCTCTGAAAACCGCACCCCTTATGCCATACGCTACCTGTAACAGGTGTCCAATCGGCCTGTATAAAAGATTGGTGGTGGCAGCTGGTAGTTCCTTTTGTTATTGTGGAGTTGGCAGTGATCGTACCTGGGTATATATATATTCCATGCATTGGAATCGAAGGTGCATATACCATACGCTCACTGAGTTACCCAATAACTGGCCTGGTAATAAAAGCAGCCGCGGCCTCATCCATCACTCATCAGTCAATTGTGTATTTGTCCTGATGATAGGAGGCAGTGGAGTTGCGTCCCCTGACAAACTGGTGGCAGCAGTGGGATCTGAGTGATTCCCCCTGCTGCTTCCCTGACAAACTAGTGGACTGACCAGTGCTCACCCCCCCTTCTCGTTCCAGGGCTTAGCTCTAGGGAGATACAGGGCTTATGTTTCCTGTTTGGTAATTGGTGAGGAACCAATATAGGGACGGTAGGGGAGACAGGGTGATATTAGATCAGCCTAGGAGGTCTCCACTCCCCATTTCTCTAGTGTCTGGGCTCAATTCCCCTCATCCCTTCATGTTGCACTTTGTCTTTCCTACACTGTGCGTGACACATACCCTGTGAACTTTTTCACATTTTCTCACATGACCCCCACAAACTTAAATTTACTTTATTGGGATTTTATGTGATATGCCACCAGTATGCAGCATGGAAAACTATATGGGGCCACCAGTATGAAGCATGGAAAACTATATGGGGCCACCAGTATGCAGCATGGAAAAATATATGGGGCTACCAGTATGCAGAATGGAAAACTATATGGGGCTAGCAGTTTGCAGCATGGAGCACTATATGGGGCCACCTGTATGCAGCATGGAAAACTATATGGGGCTACCAGTATGCAGCATGGAAAACTATATGGGGCTACCATTATGCAGTATGGAAAACTATATGTGGCCACCAGTATGCAGCATGGAAAACTATATGGGGCCACCAGTATGCAGCATGGAAAAATATATGGGGCCACCAGTATGCAGCATGGAAAACTATATGGGGCTACCAGTATGCAGTATGGAAAACTATATGGGGCTAGCAGTATGCAGCATGGAGCACTATATGGGGCCACCAGTATGCAGCATGGAAAACTATATGGGGCTACCAGTATGCAGTATGTAAAACTATATGGGGCCACCTGTATGCAATAATTCTGTATGGAGGACTATGTGGGGCCCATAATTCTGTATGGAGGACTCTGTGGCGCACATAATTCTGTATGGAGGACTCTGTGGGGCCCATAATTCTGTATGGAGGACTATGTGGGGCCCATAATTCTGTATTAAGGACTCTGTGGGGCCCATAATTCTGTATGGAGGACTCTGTGGGGCCCATAATTCCGTATGGAGGACTCTGTGGGGCCCATAATTCTGTATGGAGGACTCTGTGGGGCCCATAATTCTGTATGGAGGACTATGTGGGGCCCATAATTCTGTATTAAGGACTCTGTGGGGCCCATAATTCTGTATGGAGGACTCTGTGGGGCCCATAATTCCGTATGGAGGACTCTGTGGGGCCCATAATTCTGTATGGAGGAATCTGTGAGGCCCATAATTCCGTATGGAGGACCCTGTGAGGCCCATAATTTCGTATGGAGGAATCTGTGTGGCCCATAATTCTGTATGGAGGACTCTGTGGTGCCCATAATTCTGTATGAAGAACTCTGTGGGGCCCATAATTCTGTATGGAGGACTCTGTGGGGCCCATAATTCTGTATGGAGGACTCTCTGGGGCCCATAATCACAGCTGCAGTCGGCCATTTTAATGACCACGCCGAATATAAAGACTCAAGAGGATGCTGGGGGAGCGCAGGAAGGTGAGGAGAATCTTTTTTTTTCCTCTTCAGTGATTGGGCAGGGTAGTGGATATTATTACTGGATGGGGCCTACGATGGGGACCTTATTTCTGGAATGGGCCCAGGATGGGGACCTTATTACTGGAAGGGACCAAGGATGGGGACCTTATTACTGGAAGGGGCCAAGGATGGGGACCTTATTACTGGAAGGGGCCCAGGATGGGGACATTATTATAGGAAGGGGCTCAGGATGGGGACATTATTAAAGTGGACATAGATGGAGGCAACATAGGGACCTAGGATGTGGACACTAAATAAAGGGGCCCAGGATATGGGACCTTATTAACCCATTTCTGACGTGGGCCGTAGTAATACGTAACTGTGCCCTGGGCCTTTTGGGCCAGATCTGTATTAGTACGCCCTACGATTTTGCCCGCACAGAGGCTGTGCGTGCGCAATCTCCGCCGGGTGTCAGCTGATTCTCACAGCTGACACCCGATACTATGTGCAGGGAGCGGTGCGGCACATTAACCCCAGAAACGCTGTGATCGAAAACGATCGCAGCATTCCAGGAGCAAGGGGAGGTAAGCTCCGTTACTTACCTCCTCTCTGGCGTCCCGCGCAGTCTCTGCCGAGTCCCTGTGGTTGTCATGGTGACCCGATGTCATCATGACGACATCTGGGTCACCAGACAGCAGGAAGTTACTTTGTTCATGCGCAGTGCGTGATCAAAGTAACTTGTGCCTGTGCAGCGCTAACAGCCTCTATAGCACAGGGATGCTGCAGCATTTCTATGCTATACAGGTGATCTGACTGCAAAAAGTGAACACGATCAAAAAGATGAATGTAAATAAAAATGGTACTGCTGAAAACGTCATCTTGTCCCGCAAAAAAACAAGCCGCCATACAGCTCCATCAGACCAAAGATAAAAAAGTTATAGCTCTCAAAATAAAGCGATACAAAAAATATTCTTTTCTATAAAAAAGTTTTTATTGTGTAAAAGTGCCAAAACATAAAAAAATATATAAATGTGGTACTGCAGTAAACGTACTAACCCGAAGAATAACACTGCCTTATCAATTTTACCACAGGCACAACAGCATAAAAAAAAAATATTCTGAATTGTTGGTTTTTGTTTATTCTACCTCCCAAAAATCGGAATAGAAAGCGATCAAAAAATGTTACGTGCCCGAAAATGGTACCAATAAAAACTTCAACTTGTCCCGCAAAAAACAAGCCGTCACATGACTCTGTCGACCAAAATATGGAAAAATTATAGCTCTCAAAATATGGAGATGCAAAAACTAGTCTTTGCAAAAAAAAAAGGTTTTTTTTTTGGTGTGTGACAGCTGTCAGTCATAAAAACACGATATGAGGGCTGTGCTAGGGTTAGGGTTGTGCTAGGGTTGTGTTGGGGTTGGGATTTTTTCAAAAGTAAAGAAAAAAAATTATGACGATATGGCGACTAGTGTTGAGCGCAAGTACTCACTACTTGAGTTTGCATCAGGTGCTCGGGTACGCAGCAAGTATCGTGGGTGCTCGAGTGACATGCTTGAGTCTCCGCCCCATATGTTTCGTGGCTGTTGTACAGTCAAAAAAACCTCGCAGGGATAGCCTGCCATGCTCAAGCGATCCGCGCATGTTTTTTTTGGGTGTCTAACATCCGTGAAACAAATATGGGGGGCGGGACTTGAGCATCTGCGATACATGGTGCATACCCGAGTACCCGATGCAAACTCAAGTAGCGAGCACTTGCGCTCAACACTAATGACAACTTATTCAATATGATGACCTAATGTTATCAAATTCTGTGTCGTACCTCTGGGTTCAAAATGTTCACTATACCCCTTGATAAAATCCTTGAGGGGTCTAGTTTCCAAAATGGGGTCATTTGTGGGGGTTTCCACTGTTTAGGCGCATCAGGAGCTCTCCAAATGCGACATGGCGTCCGCTCTCAATTCCAGCCAATTTTGCGTTCAAAAAGTCACACAATGCTCCTTCCCTTCTGAACCCTGCCGAGTGCCCAAACAGTGCATTTTCCCCATATATGGAGTATTAGTGTACTCAGGAGAAATTGCACAACCATTTTTGGGGTCCATTTTCTCCTCTTACCCTTGTGAAGAAAAAAATTTGGGGCTAAAAGATCATTTTTGTGGAAAAAGTTTTTTTTTTTCACGGCTCTACATTATAAATTTCTGTGAAGCACCTGGGGGTTCAGGGTGCTCACATCTAGAGAAGTTCCTTGAGGGGTCTAGTTTCCAGAATGGTGTCGCTTGTGGGGGGTTTCCACTGTTTAGACACATCAGGGGCTCTCCAAACGCGACATGACATCCGCTAATTATTCAAGCAAATTTTGCATTCAAAAAGTCAAATGGCGCTCCTTCCTTTCCGAACCCTGCCGTGCGACCAAACAGTGGTATTCCCCACATATGGGGTATCGGCTTACTAAGGAGAAATTGCACAACAAATTGCATGGTGCAATTTCTCCTGTTACCCCTAAGAAAAAGCAAAATTGGAGTCTGAAAAACATTTTTGTGGGAAAAATGTGAATTTTTTTTTTTTTTACGGCTCAATGTTATAAACTTCTGTAAAGCAACTAGGGGTTCAAGGTGCTCACCACACATCTAGATAAGTTCCCTGAGGGGTCGAGTTTCCAAAATGGTGTCACTTGTGGGGGTTTCCACTGTTTAGGCACATCAAGGGCTCCCCAAACGTGACATGGTGTCCGCTAATTATTCAAGCAAATATTACATTCAAAAAGTCAAATTGTTGGGATAAATCCGCTTTAATGCCTCTTTCCCAGGATCCAATGGATCACCTTCAAACGTTATCCCCACTGCCTATCTAATTTTAAATATCTAGGAATAAATATACCAAAACACAGCAGACTCGATTTGCAATTTAATATTCTCCCGTTGTTAGAACTCGCCAAGCTTAAATTTGTGATTTGGAGTAAATTACCATTATCGGTCTCAGGACGTATAAACCTGATTAAAATGATTCTACTTCCAAAGCTCAGTTATTCCCTCCAGCATAGTGCAGTATTGATTCCAAAATCTCTCTTCTCAAACCTAAATTCATTAATCTCGTCCGTTATATGGGGGAAGACTAGACTCAAACTTAAATTGTCCACCTTACATAGATCTAAACAAATAGGAGGAGCGGCACTGCCGGATTTCTTTTTGTATTATTTGGCTGGGCAAATCAAAGCTTTGAGTAAGTGGATGCCCAATCTACCTAACCTAATTCGGAGAGCCATTTGGCCCATGCTTCAAAAGTTGAGTGTCTGTTGTTTTTTTTTTAGAAACACATAAACCTAATACCCCTAGATTATTACCCTTACTCCGATTGGCACGATCAGTCTGGACACAAATTAAAAAAGTGATTCGCTTTGATGACATCATAGCTGAAATTCCATTATGGAATAATTCGTACTTCCCAGTGCTACTAAACCACCAATTCTGGATCTCACATAATGTTTCCTTGGTTAAAGATTTATATGATCACGGTGTCCTAATGTCCCTTGAACAAGTACAAACTAAGTACAGAATCCCTAGGCCCCAATTTTTTCTCTACCTACAGCTCAGATCAGCAATTCAATCACACTTACATAACATTAATACAACTCAAACAATATCGTCTTTCCCTTTAATAGGGATCTTTAAATCACAAGGTCCCCAAGGTCTTATTTCCACTTTATATACATACATGTTGTCCGTGAGTACTGATTCTACTTGATTGACAGTAAGAGAAAAATGGAAACTCCTTGTTCCTGATATCCGAGATGAAGATTGGGAGGAGATTCTTGAATCTCCAACCAAGGTGTCCCCATCGGCTAATAACAAAATGACCCAATTATTTAAAGTACACCAATCATACCTGACCCCGTTACGGTTATTCAGAATGGGACGGTCTCAATCTTCAGAATGCTTAAGATGCCATACAATGGATGCGGATTATATACATATGGTGTGGAGATGTCCAGTTATCCTATCCTTTTGGAAAGAGGTAACCTCGTTGTTAACCTCCCTTATAACTACTCCTGTTCCTCTTAATCCATTAGTACGCTTATTTGGTGTGCTAGATGAAGAGATATGGGGATATCATGTCAAAATTTTCCTGCGGGAGACGCTTTTCTTAGCTAGGAAAATATTGGCCCTACACTGGATGGGTAACTTACATACATCTCTTAGAGTTTGGATTGAGCTGGTAAACTCAATTATACCTTACGAGCGGACAACGTATTAGAACAGAGGCGGCTTGGGGAAATTCAATAAGATTTGGGATGTGTGGAACTCATCTCACCTTACTATATCAACACGTTGATAATGGTCCGATACCATTATAATAGCTGTAGTAAAGAATACATTGACTCACACTTGATAGTATCATAATTTAATTAACAATGTCGAAATCACTCTTGGCAGCAGGGTAGTCTTAGTTTTTTCGTTCTTTAAGAATATGATAGTTATTTTGGATGTATTGTATCATTCTGAGTTATGTTTAACCAAACATATATAAATCTGAATAATGAGTCTTTTAATTGTTTCATAAGCCTCGCAAAAGAATATGGACTTGTGGAATTGAAGTTTATACAAATAACTCATTATACAAACTTGCTGTTTTCTTATAATCATTATGATGAGTGTGTATACGTTATATTGGTTATATACAAAACGTGCACATTTTTTTATTATTATTATTGCTGTACAATAAATGAATAAAAAAAAAAGTCAAATTGTACTCCTTCCCTTCCCAACCCTGCTGTGCGCCCAAACAGTGGTTTTCCCCCACATATGAGGTATCGGCGTGCTTAGGAGGAATTGCTCAACAAATTTTGGGGTCCATTTTTTTCCTGTTACCGTTGCAAAAATAAAAAAAATTGGGGTCTAAAGTAACATTTTTGTGAAAAACAGTTAAATTTTTTTCTTCCACATTCCAAAAATTCTTGTGAAGCACCTGAAGGGTTAATAAGCTTCTTGAATGTGGTTTTGAGCACCTTGAGGGGTGCAGGTTTTAGAATGGTGTCACTTTTAGGTATTTTATGTCATAAAGGCCCCTCAAAGTCACTTTAAATGTGATGTCGTCTCTAAAAAAATGGTTCCGTAAATTTTGTTGGAAAAATGAGAAATCGCTGGTCAACTTTTAATCCTTTTAACTTCCTAACTAAAAAAAAATTTGGTTCCAAAATTGTGTAAAGTAGACTTGTGGGAAATGTTATTTATTAACTATTTTGTGTGACATATCTCTCTTATTTAAGGGCATGAAAATTCAAATTTTGAAAATTGTGAAATTTTCTATTTTTTTGCCAAATTTCCGATTTTTTTTCACAAATAAACGCAAGTCATATTGTAGAAATTTTACCACTATCATGAAGTACAATATGTCACGAAAAAAACAAGCTCAGAATCAGGGGGATCCGTTGAAGCGTTCCAGAGTAATTACTTCATAAAGTGACAGTGGTCAAAATTGTAAAAATTGGCCCGGTCATTAACGTGCAAATGACCCTCGCGGTAAAGGGGTTGCATAAAGGTGTGGCATAATTACTGTATGGGGATCAGGATGAGAAACATACATTATTGATTTATGGTGGCAAGTGGGGACATAATTACTGTAAGGCCAATCAGGGGACATTATTTCTGCTGTAATTTAATTTACTTTTGAAGATACTGTCTTCCATGGGGGGAACAAAAGAGGGGTCCTGTTATTGTGCAGGGTGGCAATATGTTTCTTTTTTTCTTCATGTGACATAGTGTAGAAGTCGGGAGAAAAAGTAGGGAATGTGCTCTAGAAATGATCAGCTATAGATAACTGTGTCATATTTTCTGCAGAGACGAGTCCTGGTTGGAAGAAGTGATGGCGGTGGATGAAGGAGAAAAGTGAAGATGAAGGACTTCAACTAGAGACATCACCGGTGAGTCAGTGTGTTATCTGTACACTGACACTATGTACAGAGCTCCTATGTATAATGTCACTGGTGATCACTGTATTACCTGTATACTATATACACAGGAGCTCTGTATATGCTGTAATGTCACTGGTGATCTCTGTATTACCTGTACACTATACACTATATACAGAGTTCATGTGTATAATGTCACTGGTGATCCCTGTATTACCTGTACACTATACACTATATACAGTGCTCCAGTGTGTAATGTCACTGGTGATCCCTGTATTACCTATACACTATACACTATATACAGAGCTCCTGTGTATAATGTCACTGGTGATCACTGCATTATCTGTAAACTGATGCTATACACTGTATACTATACACAGAGCTCCTGTGTATAATGTCACTGGTGAGTCACTGCATTACCTGTACACTGACACTATATACAGAGTTCATGTGTATAATGTCACTGGTGATTCCTGTATTACCTGTACACTGACACTATATACAGAGTTCATGTGTATAATGTCACTGGTGATTCCTGTATTACCTGTACACTGACACTATATACAGAGTTCATGTGTATAATGTCACTGGTGATCCCTGTATTACCTGTACACTATACACTATATACAGCGCTCCTGTGTGTAATGTCACTGGTGATCCCTGTATTACCTGTACACTATACACTATATACAGAGCTCCTGTGTATAATGTCACTGGTGATCACTGTATTACCTGTACACTATACACTATATACAGCGCTCCTGTGTGTAATGTCACTGGTGATCCCTGTATTACCTGTACACTATACACTATATACAGAGCTCCTGTGTATAATGTCACTGGTGATCACTGCATTATCTGTAAACTGATGCTATACACTGTATACTATACACAGAGCTCCTGTGTATAATGTCACTGGTGAGTCACTGCATTACCTGAACACTGAAACTATATACAGAACTGTTTATATACGTCAGCGCAGGTCCTTTCAGAACACCGCGGGACGCAAAGGACAGAGAACGCAATCGGAGAAGGAGACCGGGGGCCACCGGATAGGTAAGTATAATTTTTTATTTATTTTTTACATTTTAATTCTTTTTTTCGAATTGATGCTGCATTTAAAGCTGGTCACACAATATAAATCCATGACGGTTGCATGGATTTATATTGTGTGACCAACTTGTCAAGCACTTTTCCAAGTGATGCTAAAATCGCTTGGAAAAACGCTTAAAAAAACGCTCTGGCGTTTTTTCTGCCACGGAGATGCAGAAAAGCTCAAGAAAATTTCTGCATAATTTCTGCATCGTGGGCACATAGCCTTATACTTTTCCTCTGATTGTTCCACTCCTGGTTTTGGCTTACAAATACTGATGTAAAATACTGACCAAATACTGAATGTGTGAACTAAAGGATAAATGATAAGTTATTGATTGGTGGGGTCCGACTGCTCGGACCTGCCCCGATCTGCAGAATGTGCAACTTTTATCCCCATTAGTATGGAGCGGCATGTGTGACTCGACCACTGATCCATTCATTCCCTCAGTGGCTGCATTTGGCTTTTCCCGGAAGCCCCAATGAGAATGAATGGAGCTGCAGTCAGACGTCCCACCTGCCGCTCTATATTAAAATGGGGATAAGTGTCCTGTCAGGGATAAAAGTTCACCAATCTTCCGATCTGTGTAGTTTCCAATGCTCGGATTCCACCGATCAATAAGTTATACCCTACCTAACCTGTAGATTGGTGATTATTTGTTTTCATCAAATAACCCTTTAATGCAAACTACAGTAATTGTACATCCCAGTTATGGTGGTGCACAGAAGATGTGCAGGAGCCGGCTGTGTTTTACAGTCGACACTCCACTGTAACAGGGATAGCGGATAACAGGTATTTGTGTATAGCTGTAGGGTGGACCCCAAGGGTCAATTCCCCCTGTGGGCCTCACACACCCCAGTCCGACCCTGATACTACTACATGTATGACTATGGGCTGTGCATTATACTACATGGATGACTATGGGCTGTGCATTATACTACATGGATGACTATGGGCTGTGAATTAAACTACATGTATGACTATGGGCTGTGCATTATACTACATGGATGACTATGGGCTGTGCATTATACTACATGGATGACTATGGGCTGTGCATTATACTACATGGATGACTATGGGCTGTGCATTATACTACATGTATGACTATGGGCTGTGCATTATACTACATGTATGACTATGGGCTGTGCATTATACTACATGGATGACTATGGGCTGTGCATTATACTACATGGATGACTATGGGCTGTGCATTATACTACATGGATGACTATGGGCTGTGCATTATACTACATGGATGACTATGGGCTGTGCATTATACTACATGGATGACTATGGGCTGTGTATTATACTACATGTATGACTATGGGCTGTGTATTATACTACATGTATGACTATGGGCTGTGCATTATACTACATGGATGACTATGGGCTGTGCATTATACTACATGTATGACTATGGGCTGTGCATTATACTACATGGATGACTATGGGCTGTGTATTATACTACATGGATGACTATGGGCTGTGCATTATACTACATGGATGACTATGGGCTGTGCATTATACTACATGGATGACTATGGGCTGTGTATTATACTACATGGATGACTATGGGCTGTGCAATATACTACATGGATGACTATGGGCTGTGCATTATACTACATGTATGACTATGGGCTGTGCATTATACTACATGTATGACTATGGGCTGTGCATTATACTACATGGATGACTATGGGCTGTGCATTATACTACATGGATGACTATGGGCTGTGCATTATATTACATGTATAACTATGGGCTGTGCATTATACTACATGTATGACTATGGGCTGTGCATTATACTACATGGATGACTATGGGCTGTGAATTAAACTACATGTATGACTATGGGCTGTGTATTATACTACATGTATGACTATGGGCTGTGCATTATATTACATGTATAACTATGGGCTGTGCATTATACTACATGTATGACTATGGGCTGTGTATTATACTACATGTATGACTATGGGCTGTGTATTATACTACATGGATGACTATGGGCTGTGTATTATACTACATGTATGACTATGGGCTGTGCATTATACTACATATATGGACTATGGGCTGTGAATTAAACTACATGTATGACTATGGGCTGTGCATTATACTACATGGATGACTATGGACTGTGCATTATACTACATGGATGACTATGAACTGTGCATTATACTACATGGATGACTATGGACTGTGCATTATACTACATGGATGACTATGGGCTGTGCATTATACTACATGGATGACTATGGACTGCGCATTATACTACATGGATGACTATGGACTGTGCATTATACTACATGGATGACTATGGACTGTGCATTATACTACATGGATGACTATGGACTGTGCATTATACTACATGGATGACTATGGGCTGTGCATTATACTACATGGATGACTATGGGCTGTGCATTATACTACTATGTATGACTATGGGCTGTGCATTATACTACATGGATGACTATGGACTGTGCATTATACTACATGGATGACTATGGACTGTGCATTATACTACATGGATGACTATGGGCTGCGCATTATACTACATGGATGACTATGGGCTGTGCATTATACTACATGGAGGACTATGGGCTGTGCATTATACTACTATGTATGACTATGGGCTGTGCATTATACTACATGGATGACTATGGACTGTGCATTATACTACATGGATGACTATGGACTGTGCATTATACTACATGTATGACTGTGGGCTGTGCATTATACTACATGGATGACTATGGGCTGTGAATTAAACTACATGTATGACTATGGGCTGGGCATTATACTACATGGATGACTATGGGCTGTGCATTATACTACATGGATGACTATGGACTGTGCATTATACTACATGGATGACTATGGACTGTGCATTATACTACATGGATGACTATGGGCTGTGAATTAAACTACATGTATGACTATGGGCTGTGCATTATACTACATGGATGACTATGGGCTGTGTATTATACTACATGGATGACTATGGGCTGTGTATTATACTACATGTATGACTATGGGCTGTGCATTATATTACATGTATAACTATGGGCTGTGCATTATACTACATGGATGACTATGGGCTGTGTATTATACTACATGTATGACTATGGGCTGTGCATTATATTACATGTATAACTATGGGCTGTGCATTATACTACATGTATGACTATGGGCTGTGTATTATACTACATGTATGACTATGGGCTGTGTATTATACTACATGTATGACTATGGGCTGTGCATTATACTACATATATGGACTATGGGCTGTGAATTAAACTACATGTATGACTATGGGCTGTGCATTATACTACATGGATGACTATGGGCTGTGTATTATACTACATGGATGACTATGGGCTGTGTATTATACTACATTGATGACTATGGGCTGTGCATTATACTACTATGGATGACTATGGGCTGTGTATTATACTACATGGATGACTATGGGCTGTGCATTATACTACTATGGATGACTATAGGCTGTGCATTATACTACATATATGGACTATGGGCTGTGAATTAAACTACATGTATGACTATGGGCTGTGCATTATACTACATGGATGACTATGGGCTGTGCATTATACTACATGGATGACTATGGGCTGTGCATTATACTACTATGGATGACTATAGGCTGTGCATTATACTACATGGATGACTATGGGCTGTGTATTATACTACATGGATGACCATGGGCTGTGTATTATACTACATGGATGACTATGGGCTGTGCATTATACTACATGGATGACTATGGACTGTGCATTATACTACATGGATGACTATGGGCTGTGCATTATACTACATGGATGACTATGGGCTGTGCATTATACTACATGGATGACTATGACCTGTGCATTATACTACATGGATGACTATGGACTATGCATTATACTACATGGATGACTATGGGCTGTGCATTATACTACATGGATGACTATGGGCTGTGCATTATACTACATGGATGACTATGGGCTGTGCATTATACTACATGGATGACTATGGGCTGTGCATTATACTACATGGATGACTATGGGCTGTGCAATATACTACATGGATGACTATGGGCTGTGCATTATACTACATGGATGACTTATGGGCTGTGCATTATACTACATGGATGACTATGGGCTGTGCAATATACTACATGGATGACTATGGACTGTGCATTATACTACATGGATGACTATGGGCTGTGCATTATACTACATGGATGACTATGGGCTGTGCATTATACTACATGGATTACTATGGGCTGTGTATTATACTACATGGATGACTATGGACTGTGCATTATACTACATGGATGACTATGGGCTGTGCATTATACTACATGGATGACTATGGGCTGTGCATTATACTACATGGATGACTATGGGCTGTGCATTATACTACATGGATGATTATGGACTGTGCATTATACTACATGGATGACTATGGGCTGTGCATTATACTACATGGATGACTATGGGCTGTGCATTATACTACATGGATGACTATGGGATGTGCATTATACTACATGGATGACTATGGGCTGTGCATTATACTACATGGATAACTATGGGCTGTGCATTATACTACATGTATGACTATGGGCTGTACATTATACTACATATATGGACTACGGGCTGTGCATTATACTACATGGATGACTATGAGCTGTGCATTATACTACATGGATGACTATGAGCTGTGCATTATACTACATGGATGACTATGGGCTGTGCATTATACTACATGGATGACTATGGGCTGTGCATTATACTACATGGATGACTATGGGATGTGCATTATACTACATGGATGACTATGGGCTGTGCATTATACTACATGTATGGACTACGGGCTGTGCATTATACTAAATGGATGACTATGGGCTGTGCAGTGCGTTATACTACATGGATGACTATGGGCTGTGTATTATACTACATGGATGACTATGTGCTGTGCATTATACTACATGTGTGACTATGGACTGTGCATTATACTACATATATGGACTACGGGCTGTGCATTATACTAAATGGATGACTATGGGCTGTGTATTATACTACATGGATGACTATGGGCTGTGCATTATACTACATGGATGAGTATGGGCTGTGCATTATATTACATGTATAACTATGGGCTGTGCATTATACTACATGGATGACTATGGGCTGGGCATTATATTACATGAATGACTATGGTCTGTGCATTATACTACATGGAGGACTATGGGCTGTGAATTATACTACAGTACATGGAGGACTATCGGCTGTGCATTATACTACATGGAGGACTATGGGCTGTGCATTAGAGACCAGGTCAATGCCACACAGAGTTCTAGCAGCAGACACATCTCTACAACAACTGTTAAGAGGAGACTTTGTGCAGCCGGCCTTCATGGTAAAATAGCTGCTAGGAAACCACTGCTAAGGACAGGCAACAAGCAGAAGAGACTTGTTTGGGCTAAAGAACACAAGGAATGGACATTAGACCAGTGGATCTGAGCTTCGGTCTGATGAGTCCAAATTTGAGATCTTTGGTTCCAACCACCGTGTCTTTGTGCGACGCAGAAAAGGTGAACGGATGGACTCTACATGCCTGGTTCCCACCGTGTAGCATGGAGGAGGAGGTGTGATGGTGTGGGGAGGCTTTGCTGGTGACACTGTTGGGGATTTATTCAAAATTGAAGGCATACTGAACCAGCATGGCTACCACAGCATCTTGCAGCGGCATGCTATTCCATCCAGTTTGCGTTTAGTTGGACCATCATTTATTTTTCAACAGGACAATGACCCCAAACACACCTCCTGGCTGTGTAAGGGCTATTTGACCAAGATGGAGAGTGATGGGGTGCTACGCCAGATGACCTGGCCTCCACAGTCACCAGACCTGAACCCAATCGAGATGGTTTGGGGTGAGCTGGACCGCAGAGTGAAGGCAAAAGGGCCAACAAGTGCTAAGCATCTCTGGGAACTCCTTCAAGATTGTTGGAAGACCATCTCCGGTGACTACCTCTTGAAGCTCATCAAGAGAATGCCAAGAGTGTGCAAAGCAGTCATCAAAGCAAAAGGTGGCTACTTTGAAGAACCTAGAATATAAGACATATTTTCAGTTGTTTCACACTTTTTTGTTAAGTATATAATTCCACATGTGTTAATTCATAGTTTTGATGCCTTCAGTGTGAATGTACAATTTTCATAGTCATGAAAATACAGAAAAATCTTTAAATGAGAAGGTGTGTCCAAACTTTTGGTCTGTACTGTATACCAGGATGGAAGACATATATATATATATATATATATATATATATATATATATATATATATATATGTATATCTATGAAAGGATGGACGGGGAGCCATTCCAAATCTTGTACAGGAGCACATCAGACTCTAGTTATGACACTGGCTCTGGCAGTATGTTAAAGGCCGTTGTCCTGCTGGAAGGTGAACTTACGCCCCAGTCTTTTGCACAGTCTAATAGGTTTTCCTCCAAGATTTCCCTGTATTTAGCTCCATCAATCTTCCCATCAACTCTGACCAGCTTCACTGTCCCTACTGAAGAAAAGTCTCTCCACAGCATGATGCTGCCACCACCATGTTTGACTGTGGGGATGGTGTTTTCTGGTTGATGTGCAGTGTTAATTTTCCTCCACACATAGTGTTTTGCATTTAGCCCCAAAATTTCTACTTTGGTCTCATCTGACCAGAGCACCTTCTTCCACATGCTCGCTGTGTCCTCCCTACATGGCTTTTTGCAAACTGCAAACGGGACTTCTTATGACTTGCTTTCAAAAATGACTTTCTTCTTGCCACTTTTCCATAAAGGCCAGATTTGTGGAGCATACAACTAATAGTTGTCCTGTGGACACCTAAGCTGCAGATCTCTGCAGCTTCTACAGAGTGACCATGGGCCTCTTGACTGCTTCTCTAATTAGTGCGTTACTTGCTTGGGATGTCAGTTTAGGTGGACGTCCGTGTCTTGGTAGGTTTGCAGTTGTGCCACACTCCTTCCATTTTTGGATAATGGATTGAACAGTGCTCTGTGAGATGTTCAGAGCTTCGGCTGTTTTCTTATAACCTACCCCTGCTTTATTCTTCTCCACAACTTTATCCCTGACCTGTCTGGTGTGTTCCTTGGTTTTCATGATGCTGAGTGATCCCTAATGTTTTCAAACACACCTCTGAGGCCTTCACAGAAGAGCTGTAGTTATACTACACACATAATTTAGTAATTATGTGCCTTCTGGTCACTCAGGAGTTTATTTAAGCCCCCGTCTCACATAGCGATCTCGCTAGCGAGATCGCTGCTGAGTCACGGTTTTGGTGACGCAACAGCGACCTCACCAGCAATGTCGCTATGTGTGACACTTTGCAGTGATCAGGCCCCTGCTGTGAGGTCGCTGATCGCTGCAAAGTGTCCTGGACCATTTTTTGGTCGTTGGCCTCACGCTGGCCAGCACACATCGCTGTGTGTGACCAGCGGGACCAACGACCAGGCTGGTATCCATGGTAAACATCGGGTTACTAGGGGCACGCGCGCACTTAGTAACCCGCTGTTTACCATGGATACCACTCTGCTACGGTGCGCGGGAGGTTACCGTTCACCTTAGCAGAGTCGTATCCATGATAAACATCGGGTTACTAAGTGCGTGTGCGCCCCTAGCAACCCGATGTTTATCATGGATCCGACTCTGCTAAGGTGAACGGTAACCTCCCGCGCACCGTAGCAGAGTGGTATCCATGGTAAACAGCGGGTTACTAGGGGCACACGCGCACTTAGTAACCCGATGTTTATGATGGTTACGAGCCTGCTCCTGCTTCAGCAGCAGGCTGGTAACTGGGAGCAGGACATCGTGGAAAGATTCTTTCCACGATGTCGCTGCTCCCCTGATCGCTGGTGAGCCTGCCTGTTTGACAGCTCACCAGCGACCACATAGCGACGCAGCAACGATCCCTGACAGGTCATATCGTTGTCGGGATCGTTGCTGCATCGCTTAGTGTGACGGGGCCTTTAGGCCTATTTGACTACAATGATTAGAAAACCAGGTATTACTTCCTTTGTACTTCACAAATACATGCTAATTTCTATCTCCATGAGGGAATTTGGCAGTCACAAAGTCAGCCCCTACTGCGGTCCCCTTCAGCCAGAACTCCCATTCTTTACATTGCCACATAGAAGAAAATGAAAGCCAAGTCAGGAATGGCCTCTACATTATTGATGGTGATCTGAACTGTAGGAATGCAAATAGTAGCGTGAGAGTATTAGGATGAGCAGAGTCATTTTTCACATCCACTATACAAATGAGAAAGAATACACAATGGAGGTAATCAAAAAAAGAGTTCAAGGGCAGATGGATTTGACTCGCCCCCTGGGCCGTGGGGCACTCGGATCCGGGCAATAGGGGGAACGATGGGAGTAGTAGTGGCAACCCGGTTCCGTGGCTCAGGGTGGTCAGGCCAGTGGTAGTCCGTTATGTGCTGATGTTTATGTCCGACTACGCCACCCGTGGATTTGCGGTTATTAGAAACCGCCGCTGCATGCAGACCGCTGGGGCTGATGAGGTGTGCAGCTAGGGTAGTGTGACTCCCCACGGGAAGAGTGCGGCCCCAGGGCAGTATAGTGGATGGTGGGAGTGATGGTAGTGAGAGTCCCAGTGCTGATAGTGCTGGAGGAGCAAGGAGCACACAGACAACAGGTTGCAGTCCAGGGTCTTTACTAAACAGGTAAACTGACCCACAAACAGTCCCGGCTAGGAGGGGACCTGGATGTCTGAGAGCAACGGGGAAATTGGCCCTGGTCAGGGTGAGGGTGTAGGCCTACCGTGCTTTCTGTGCTCCTTCTGGCTATCCCCTCCTTATAGAGTAAAAGCCCACGTTTCCGAGCTTTCCGTGTATTCTCGCCTGTATGGCCTGCAACGTGGGTTCCTTTCTGCTCCAGGCCTGGTACGGCTTTACTGGTCCCTTCAGTTGTGGCAGGGCCTCCAGGCTTCTTAGGCCAAGGAATGTACAGTCCCTTGCAGACTGGTTCTCTGCTGGGGGATGTGGAATCCTTCCAGCCTCAGACACCAAAGTCTGGTAAAGTTAAGTCTTTTCTCTGCCAAGACAGGCTCTCTTCGCCTCTTGTCTCAGGCTTGTGGCTCTCCTACTGCCACACTTCCTCTTAGGTGCAACACCACTTTCTGTCCCTGCTCCACTCTGGGACACGTCTCAGTGCTGAGACAGGCAATCCAGTTCTCCCCAACCCTGCTCTCAGTACCAGCTTTTATAGGGGCAGCCAGCTCCCCCTACTGGCCTGAGACAGGAGGCATTGCATGCTAATGTTCCCCTGACTAGAGAACCTCCCCCTTGCTCTCAGACACAGCTTTAATTACACTTGTGGCATCCAGGTCAGGGTGACACATTCCCCCCTAGTGAAATTTAGTACTCCGGGACTAAACAGCAAACAAAGATAATATACATAACAATAAAACATGAATACACAAATGACGCACAGATTGAGTTCTTAAGGTCACAGTGTGGCCTGTGACCGGGTGTCCATATCACCAAAACAACGGGAGCCTTAACCAGGTGGGGGTCTGTCCTACCCCAAGTCCTTCACAGTCTTAGTTCATTCCTGGGTCAGGCTCAGAATGCAGTCCACACAAGGTCCCGGTTATAAAAAGTCCATAACCTTTGAGTCCTTATGGTAGCTGCAAGAAACTGAAACACAGAATTACCAAACAAGCATGTAACTTGGCAAACAATTCAACATTTGGCAACAGGGTTATTTACAATCTTAGAACACTCTATATTCTCCAGCGAGCGGGTATCTGTCCCTTTGTGCTCCTGGCTGACCTACGTAGCCCACTGTCTGGTGGTGGACCAACCTGGCTTTCCCCACTAGCGTTAGGGGTACAGCTACCAGCTGGGTGTACAGGTAAGGCAGGCAGCTGTCTGCGGGTCCTTTGGCTTACCGCAGGCATGGCAGGCTCACTGTCAGCAGAGGGTTGACTCTCCTGGGCTGCTGGAACAGGCTCTTCTGCCTCTGGAACCGCTTGCTCCTCTTCACCTTCCGGCTCTGGTGTTGGTTGTTGCTGGGCCGGTTGCAGGAAATGCAGGACGGGTACCACTATGGCATCATTTATGCGAGTCCAGGACTGAGGGAACTCTCCGAGAACGGTGCTGATCATTTCTTCCTTGTCCTCTGCGGGTTCAAGGTCACTCTGATCCTCTTCTGCACTACGGAGTTGCTCGGGGCACCTTTTGAGGTGGTCTCTGGAGACGACACTAGTGGTTTCTCCTCCGTCCTTGGTGATTACGCACACCTTTGGGTTGTCGTGGTCAGACTGCAGTACGGTGTAGGGTTCCCTTTCCCACTGGCTGTACAACTTATGTAGCCTTCTTTTTCGCTTTAGGACTTGCTCACCAGGTTCTAGGGGACCAGCAGGGGCGTGTTGATTGAAGAGTCTTTCTTGCTTCTCTCTCACCTGGGCCACGTTCTTCTCCACACTCTCCTGTACCTTCTTGTACTGCAGTTGCCTTTCCGTATCCCAGTCCGCATCCGGGGAGGTGTCCTCAGGTATTAGGACTCCCATCTCCAGGTCTACGGGCAGCTTACCCGGTCTGGCTCGCATCAGGTAAGCCGGGGTGCAGTTTGTAGCATTCACCGGGATATTGTTGTATAGGTCTATCAGGTCCGGCAGTTTTTCTGGCCACAGGCTGCGTTCCTCCAGGGGCAACGTCTTCAGGAGATCAATGACTATATTGTTCATCTTCTCACACATCCCGTTGGTTTGTGGATGGTAAGGCGTTGTCCGAATTTTCTTACAGCCATAGAGGTTGCAGAACTCCTGGAAGATTTCAGCCTCGAACGCTGGACCCTGGTCTGTCAGGACCTGTTCCGGATACCCGTGTGGACGGCAGAAGTATTGCTGGAAGGCTCTGGCCGCTGTTTGGGCTGTCAAGTCCTTTACCGGGACCACCACTAGAAAACGGGAATAGTGGTCCACGATTGTCAGGGCATAGATGTATCCGGACCGGCTTGGAGCCAACATGACGTGGTCCAGAGCTACCAGCTCAAGAGGCTGCGTGGTGACGATGGGCCTCAAGGGTGTCTTCTGGCTGGTGCGGTCCTTCCTCCTCAGGTGACAAGGGCCACAGTCTCTGCACCACTTTTCTACTGCTCCTCTCATGCCGACCCAAAAGAACCTTCCTCTTAGTAGGAACTCCAGTTTCTTCCAACCGAAGTGTCCCGCTCTGTCATGGTAAGCCCTCAGGACCATAGCTGCATCTCGCCTTGGGACCACGACTTGCCAGGTCAGCTCGTGCGTCCGGTGGTTGACAATCCTTCTGCACAACTTGCCTTCGTAGAGGAACAGCTTGCTCTTCTCCTTCCATAGCTGCTTGGCTTCCTCTGGGGCATCTGGATCTAGGCGGGCGTCTTCCCGGGTCAGCAGATCTTTCACCAGGCGGACTGCAGGGTCACTATCTTGGGTCTCGGCCCAGCTGTGGTGAGGTAGGGGATTCATCATCACAGTTGTTAGATCCTCCTCCTTCACGCGGTGAGAGTGTTGAGAGGCTCCATACCGGTGAAACGCGGGGAGTTCTACCTCCTCCAGCTTTTCTGGGTCCTCGTCACCTTCAGGTAAGTGAGGCATTCTTGATAGGGAGTCCGCGTTGGCGTTGGTTTTGCCTGCCCGGTACTTGATCACGAAGTCATAGTTGGAGAGACGGGCCATCCACCGCTGTTCCAGGGCACCCAGTCTTGCATTGTCCAGGTGTGTCAACGGGTTGTTGTCCGTGTACACGGTGAACTTTGCGGAGGCCAGGTAATGCTTGAAGTGTTCCGTCACGGCCCACACCACTGCCAAGAATTCTAGCTTGAAGGAGCTGTAATTCTCCGGGTTCCTCTCGGTGGACCTCAGCTTCCGACTGGCGTATGCGATCACCCGTTCTCTGCCCTGTTGGTTTTGGGACAGTACGGCTCCCAGTCCCACATTACTGGCATCTGTGTGGAGAATGAAAGGCTGGCCGTAATCAGGGTAGGCCAGGATCTCATCCCCCGTGAGGGCCATCTTCAACTGGCGGAAGGACTCCTCTTCCGGTTTATCCCACTTGAAGGGTGGCTTTTGACTCCTGGACTTAGACTGTCCGATCAGGAGGTCCTGCATAGGAGCTACCATCTTAGTGAACCCGGGGATGAACCTTCGGTAGTAGCCTACCAATCCGAGAAACTGTCTCACCTCTTTGATGTTCGAGGGGCTTGGCCAGCTCTTGATTGCCGTGACCTTGTCAGGGTCGGGGGCCACTCCTTCCGCGCTTACCACGTGCCCTAGGTACTGGACCTTTGGTTTCAGCAGGTGACACTTCGATGGTTTCACCTTCAGGCCATAGCCTGCCAGGGCTTCGAACACCTCGGCCAGGTGCTTGAGATGGTCCTCGTAGGTCTTCGAATAGACGATCACGTCGTCCAGGTAAAGGAGGACGGTCTCGAAGTTTCGGTGCCCTAGACAGCATTCCATCAGCCGCTGGAAGGTCCCTGGTGCGTTGCAGAGCCCGAAAGGCATACAGTTGAATTCGCTCAGTCCCATCGGGGTGGTGAAGGCGGTCTTCTCCTTGTCAGCCTCTGCCACAGGAACCTGCCAGTACCCGCTAGTAAGGTCCAAAGTAGAAAAGAAGTTAGCTGATTTTAGTGCGGCTAAAGACTCCTCTATTCTAGGCAGCGGATATGCGTCTTTGTGGGTGATACGGTTGATTTGTCTATAGTCCACGCACATTCTCATGGTGCCGTCTTTCTTTTTGACCAGAACCAAGGGGGCTGCCCAGGGGCTACAGCTGTCTCTAATGACCCCAGCTTCTTTCATTTCCCGCAGCATACCCTTGGCGTTCTGATAATGTGCAGGGGGTACAGGTCTGTGCCTCTCTTTTATTGGTGGGTGGCTCCCTGTGGGGATGTGGTGTTCTATCCCTTTTACTCTGCCGAAGTCCAGCGGGTGCTTACTAAAGACTCTCTCGTACTCCTGTACCACCCGGTAGACTCCTTGTTTTTGGTGCAGGGGAGTGGAGTCAGCACCCACATGGAGTTTCTGGCACCAGTCCTCCTTTTGTTTCTGGGAGCCATTACCCTCCGCCTGTGGAGATGGAGGCAAGGGTTCCACGGCCCTGATAGCTTTGTGTTCGACAACAAACAGTTTGGCAAGTGTAGCGTACCTGGGTAAGTGTACTTCCCTCTCCCCAATGTTGAGGATGCGGACGGGCACCCTCCCATGACGGACATCAACCACCCCCCGGGCTGTCAAAATGGTGGGCCTACTGTCTGAGTACACGGGTTCTACTGTAGCACCCTGAGGATTCGGCTGCTACAGGGGTATTGCACCTCAGCCCAGAGGTGTGATATTCCACTCCCGGGTAAGGATGGAGTGTGGAACTGAGCTCGGTAGGCTGCATGCACTACACACATCCCATTTCCGAGGAGCAGACCGACGGTACTCCCACTTAGAAATGTGCAGGTACGACCGAGTCTGTTCCTGGCTGGAGTGGGAGGGGGGTGGTACATCCCAAGTAGTGTAGGGGCAGATAGGGGGAGCAGCCTGGGTAAAGTTAGGAGCTCATTGGGTGCTGGTCACCTGAGCTCACACATAGAGGGTGTATATAAGGTGGGCACCAACTAAGAACAGGGTCAGTTGCAGAGAGAAAGTCAGCGAGCAGAGGAGAAGAGAGACCCAGAGTGAGAGAGGAGAAAGAGAGACCCAGAGGGGGAAACAGAAGAAAGGACTCTAAGACCCCAAATTAAATCCCCGGGTGAAGAGTCGGCACAGGGTACCGGAACCCAAGCTGGTGGGGGCAAAAACACACCCCAGCCAGAGACCGGAGGCCGTGGGCAGCGTCTGCCACGGCCACCCACCACATCCACCACGAAGGCATACCACGTGGAGGGTCAGGGAACCCAAGGCCAAGGGTCTCCCAACAGAAGGCCCGAGGGAGCTGGACCTGGGTGGATCAATAGTGGGGACGGCCAGAGGAAAGGACAGAAGGAGAGCTCAGGGTCACGCTCCGGACTTATTTGGGGGTTGGCTGGATCCAGAACCTGGTGGACGCAGCACGGCTCGGGAGGTCACTCGAAGCTGGAGTGACCGGAACATCAGCAGTGAGTAAACATCCTAAACTGCATAACCCGACTCTGTCTCTGATTGCCGTCTACACTGCATCACCACAACCCCCATCCTCTGCACCTGATCCCCCTGAGGCTATACCCCTCCCGTTGGGGGTTATCCTATCAAGCTGCACCAACACCACCAGCCTCAGCGGACCCTGCTGCAGCGGCGGCCACAGTGACCGCAACACAACGGGTGGCGTAGTCGACATTAAGAACTTAGTAACATCTGTAGGACTGCCACATACAACTGAGTTTGACACCCTGGGCACGGACCGGGTCACAGCCACTCGGAAGACTACAACCCCCATCTGATCCGGCTCCGGGTATTCCCCTGAAAGAAAGGAATATGTCCCAGGGGGTGCGTCAACTTTGGCGTAGTCGGCAGGATTACGTGCCCGCAACACCCGGGTACTGCGTGCCTGAAGAAAAGAACAAGTTTACCTCAAAAAGAAGTCTCCTGCCGGTTCCGGAGGGTCCCCGCCATCGGACCCCATCACCAGTCGATTCCAGCCGGTTGTCCGCCATTAACAGCGTTTTCCCGCCATCTGCAGAGTTTCCCGCCACTGGGAAGCGATTCCCGCCATTTCCAAAGGTTTCCCGCCTTGGAAGAGCGGACGCCATTATGGGCGTGCCAGAGGGTGGCGAGAGGCCACCTCCCATCGTGGGCCAGGACCGAAAATGGCGCCAAAAGTGGAAACCGCCCCCACCAACAGAGACTGTGATGCTAGAGGTGTCTGTCAGCGTGAAAGAACCGCCCCTGGAGCTGACAATCACCAAGTGGCCCCGGGACCGCCCTCGAAGGGGGAGGAGACGAAAGAAAAGGACAAAGATGGGTGCCGCCTGGAGCAGTCTGGAGCGAGCGCACCCGGAGGCAAGAAGCCTGGAGAAGAGTAGCGGAGGAGCTCACCCGGAGATGGCGAGAGAGCAGAGCAGCACCGGCCCGCTGGCCAGGAGCCTGCTGGAAGAGGAGCAGAGCAGCACCGACCCGTTGGTCAGGAGCCTGCTGGAAACCACGACCCCACTAGGCCTAGTGGAGGTCCTTGCACAGCTCCCCCGAGACCGGGAGTGTGCACAGACTGCCCTGGAGGGCCTCGCACGGAGGATGGCCCGGGTACAGCGAGAGACATTGGCGGAGTGGAGCCGAGAGATGGCCCAGCAAACCAAGACCCGGAGCACGCCAGCCAAGATGAGGAGACAGACCGCCTCTGAGGATGGCGCGGGAGGACCCAAGGCCGGAGACGGCGCCGAGAAGGGAGCCGAACGCATGGAGGCAGGTAAAGGGGACGTCTATACCCCAAACCGGGACACCGCTTACCTGCCCCAGCTCCCCGTCGCAGAGCCCGAAAGTCCCCCTGCTGTGCCCGAAAACGCCATGTCACCGACGCAGACTAGGCCCCAACCGGAAGCCGCCGCCGCGACCCCTGTGACGCCATGCGCAACGACCCCGAGCGTGGCAAAACAGGAAGCAACACCAGCCTGGTCGCAGGGCCTAGAATTCCCGGGCGTCGCATCACCAACAGCGCCCCCTACCTCCGCGGAGCCTCCGGCCTGGCCGCAAGGCCAGGTAGCCCAGGGCGCCGCCGTCCTAACGGTGCCCTTCACCTTCCAGGTGCCCCAGGCCTGGCCGCAAGGCCTGGGCAACCCGGGCGCCACCACCACCGCGCCCGCACCCGTAAAACCAAGGGTGCCGCGTCTGGGAGAGGACTTGTTTGCCCAGCACACGTGGCCGGACGGGCAGCCTTTCATCTGGCCCCAGAAATATTATGAACTGGAGCACCAGAGGAGAGTTGGGGCCATGTGTGCACCCCTGATTCCGGCTCCGAAGCCCGTGATAAGGATCTCGCCCCCGCTTGAAGAGACCCAATTTGAGTGGGACCCCACCGGAGAAGACCTAATGGGGTTCACTCAAGAAACCAGGGCAGCTGCAGCGGAGCGTGCTGAGTGCTGCCGACAGCAGCTCGAGGAGTTTGCGAGGGAGCGGAGAGAGAGGCGGGTCCGGGAACAACAGGCCCAAATAAGGAGCGCCGAGCAGAAGAGCCGAACCAGGAGGGACCCCCGTGCAGCGCACAGTCCCCGCACCACCGGGACTGTAATTAAGTTCAACATGCAGCATGGGTGGGGCTTCATCAGAGACCACAACACCCCCGGCGACGTCTTTGTCACGCGCAGAGATGTGGAGTCCCATCTGCCGGAGGGGCACAGAGGTCGTGACCTTTATATCGGGGACGAGGTCACCTTTACCCGGCACAAGTGTGCCAAAGGACCTTACGCCCTCCATGTGCATCGCCTGACAGAGGAGGAGCTGCGATGTGAGGAGGAAGAGCAAGAGGATCCGGACGGGTCTGAAGCTGAGATCCCCAAAGAAGGAGCAGGAGGAAGACGTTGTTGAGTACAGCGGAGCAGGTGCTGTAAATAGTTACCCGACCGGGGTACAAAGAAACTGTTATTGAATATAGTCCCCGTTGGGACCAGCTGAGTGAACTGTTCACCCGTTTACCCTTAATCCCACAGGCTGAGGACTGTGAGCAGCCATTCCCTTTCCCTCCTTAACTGGCCGAGGACTGAGAGCGGCCATATCCTTGTATATAGTTGCGCGTCCTAAAGCGCCCCCTACCGGTTTTATAGGAAAACCAGTTTTCCAGAGAGACTGTCGCACTTTACCCGGTCACACGTTGCACAGTGACCGGAGGAGGAGCAAGAGGCGACGAGAATGTTTTAAATTGAAATATATATATATATAATGTTTTATATGTTTTATATGTTTAAGCAAAAATTTGTATGTTTTGGTGTTTTGTCTTACAGCCCGAGGACGTGCTGTGATTTACCAGGGGGGAATGTAGCACCCTGAGGATTCGGCTGCTACAGGGGTATTGCACCTCAGCCCAGAGGTGTGATATTCCACTCCCGGGTAAGGATGGAGTGTGGAACTGAGCTCGGTAGGCTGCATGCACTACACACATCCCATTTCCGAGGAGCAGACCGACGGTACTCCCACTTAGAAATGTGCAGGTACGACCGAGTCTGTTCCTGGCTGGAGTGGGAGGGGGGTGGTACATCCCAAGTAGTGTAGGGGCAGATAGGGGGAGCAGCCTGGGTAAAGTTAGGAGCTCATTGGGTGCTGGTCACCTGAGCTCACACATAGAGGGTGTATATAAGGTGGGCACCAACTAAGAACAGGGTCAGTTGCAGAGAGAAAGTCAGCGAGCAGAGGAGAAGAGAGACCCAGAGTGAGAGAGGAGAAAGAGAGACCCAGAGGGGGAAACAGAAGAAAGGACTCTAAGACCCCAAATTAAATCCCCGGGTGAAGAGTCGGCACAGGGTACCGGAACCCAAGCTGGTGGGGGCAAAAACACACCCCAGCCAGAGACCGGAGGCCGTGGGCAGCGTCTGCCACGGCCACCCACCACATCCACCACGAAGGCATACCACGTGGAGGGTCAGGGAACCCAAGGCCAAGGGTCTCCCAACAGAAGGCCCGAGGGAGCTGGACCTGGGTGGATCAATAGTGGGGACGGCCAGAGGAAAGGACAGAAGGAGAGCTCAGGGTCACGCTCCGGACTTATTTGGGGGTTGGCTGGATCCAGAACCTGGTGGACGCAGCACGGCTCGGGAGGTCACTCGAAGCTGGAGTGACCGGAACATCAGCAGTGAGTAAACATCCTAAACTGCATAACCCGACTCTGTCTCTGATTGCCGTCTACACTGCATCACCACAACCCCCATCCTCTGCACCTGATCCCCCTGAGGCTATACCCCTCCCGTTGGGGGTTATCCTATCAAGCTGCACCAACACCACCAGCCTCAGCGGACCCTGCTGCAGCGGCGGCCACAGTGACCGCAACACAACGGGTGGCGTAGTCGACATTAAGAACTTAGTAACATCTGTAGGACTGCCACATACAACTGAGTTTGACACCCTGGGCACGGACCGGGTCACAGCCACTCGGAAGATTACAACCCCCATCTGATCCGGCTCCGGGTATTCCCCTGAAAGAAAGGAATATGTCCCAGGGGGTGCGTCACTACCATGGCTTGGTAGTCTCTACCTCTCAACCCGATTGCAGTCCGACACCAGATCATCATTTCACTTTTGGGAGGCATGGAGATGGGGAATGGGTCACTCAGTCTTACGCTACGATCTCACCACCAGACAGTTCTACCTGCTGCCGTCTCATCAGGGCTTTTATCTCCTTGTTGAGGACTCTCTGTTGGCTGGAACTAGCATTCACCGCCACCTGTTGTAGAATTACAATTACCTCTGAAAGACAATTTTCAATTATGTTAGTACCCACAGTTATTTTAGGGTGACTTTCATGACGGTCAATATCCACAATAATCACTCCCTGTGCCGGCAGTTCAACTTTACCAATTTTAATGGTCATCTCCTTGAACCCCATCTGCGGCACGGGTAAGCCATTACTGGCGATGATGCTCAAGTTACTGTCTGGATACCGTGTGATATCAGCATCAGTCCAATACTGCTTAAAAAGTACATAAGGGATAGTGGTTACTTGTGACCCAGTATCCAGCAAGGCGCTCATGGGGATACCGTCCAGCACCACGGGTAAAACCGGGCGCCCCCCAACGTACTTATCGCGCCAATTATAAGGGCCTGGTGATCTTATGCCTGGGGGTTGGCCCTCTGCCCCAGGTTGGACCCGTTTAAATTACAGTACCTGGAAATGTGTCCGGGCTGGTTGCATCGACGGCAAATGGGCTGTCCATCCTCTGCGTAGCGGTCTGTGGGCCTCCCTCGGAACGACAGGATCCTCCTCTGTCGACGCCACGGGACATCCTCCGGACTTGAAGCCAGCTCGATGGGTCTTGACGGGTCCACTTGCAATGCCTGGACGGTCCTGGTCAACGCCGCGACGCTCCTGGTCAGCTCCTGGACTTGGTGGTGCAGACCTTTCGACGGGGCTTGGTTCAGGGCCTGTGCATCAGCCTCCACGGAGTCCATAGAGGAGGGCGCCGCCTCCTGGTGGTAGGTGATAGCAGGGCGCCGGGGGTTTATAACGCCACTGGTTGCAGATTCACGGAGCACCCTTATGGCCCTGTCCTTAAATTGGGCAAAGGTCAGGTCGGGGTTCTGAAAGAACATGAGGCGCAGTTGGGCCCTGTGGGCGCTAGACAGCAGACATTCTATGAATTGTTCTGTTAGCAGCTTATCGGTTTCCTGCACACTGCCAGGGTCAGTTTGTTGAATAGCCCTCAAGGCTTCCTGCAGATTTAGGGCATAGTCTCTGATGCTGTCCTGTGCCCGCTGCTTACATCCATAGAACCTCATTTTAATCTCAGCGGAGGTACGTGTGTCAAAGGTACCCCGCAGCCGGGCCAGAATACCCTTCACAGTCCTTTTCTCCTCAGTGGGCCATGATTTTACCTCCCTTTGGGCTGCGCCAGTTAACTGCCCTGTCAATATGCTGACCTTCTGTTCCTCTGTCAGGGGGTAAACCTGGAACAAACTGTATAGCCTTTCCTTAAAGTCAGTTAGGGCATGGGGCTCCCCTGAGTATTTGGGCAGCCAGGCCGCTCCAGGGATGTAGGGCAAGGAGAAGGGCATTACCGCTGCTGCAGCTGCGTTGGTGGTAGTGGGCGCCTCTGTGTCCGACATCTTCCTCCCCCCTAGTTAAGCGTGACCTACCTTCCGGCGATCCTCTTCTGTAGGCCGCGGCTCCGCTGCTGCTGCTATGGACGAGGACCTGGCGTCACGTCCTGATGACGTCAGCGTCGCTCTCTCTCCCTTCCAGGACCTTGCGCAGCGTCGGAGCGTGGGGCGGAGCTTAGGATCTCGCGCGGTTTTGACGTCCACGCCCCTCTTCTTCCCGCGCGGCATCCTGAAGATGGCGTCCGATGGCGGGAAGCAGCTGCGGATGGCGGGAAGAAGGCAGAAGACGGCGGGAAATGGTCCAAGATGGCGTCTGATGGCGGGAATCGGCTCTGGATGGCGGGAAACGACTCCACAGGTAAGTTACAAAAGTCTATTTCAGGCACGCAGTACCCGGTGGTTGCGGGCACGAAATCCTGCCGACTACGCCAAGGCTGACTCGCCCCCTGGGCCGTTGGGCACTCGGATCCGGGCAATAGGGGGAACGATGGGAGTAGTAGTGGCAACCCGGTTCCGTGGCTCAGGGTGGTCAGGCCAGTGGTAGTCCGTTATGTGCTGATGTTTATGTCCGACTACGCCACCCGTGGATTTGCGGTTATTAGAAACCGCCGCTGCATGCAGACCGCTGGGGCTGATGAGGTGTGCAGCTGGGATGGTGTGACTCCCCACGGGAAGAGTGCGGCCCCAGGGCAGTATAGTGGATGGTGGGAGTGATGGTAGTGAGAGTCCCAGTGCTGATAGTGCTGGAGGAGCAAGGAGCACACAGACAACAGGTTGCAGTCCAGGGTCTTTACTAAACAGGTAAACTGACCCACAAACAGTCCCGGCTAGGAGGGGACCTGGATGTCTGAGAGCAACGGGGAAATTGGCCCTGGTCAGGGTGAGGGTGTAGGCCTACCGTGCTTTCTGTGCTCCTTCTGGCTATCCCCTCCTTATAGAGTAACAGCCCACGTTTCCGAGCTTTCCGTGTATTCTCGCCTGTATGGCCTGCGACGTGGGTTCCTTTCTGCTCCAGGCCTGGTACGGCTTTACTGGTCCCTTCGGTTGTGGCAGGGCCTCCAGGCTTCTTAGGCCAAGGAATGTACAGTCCCTTGCAGACTGGTTCTCTGCTGGGGGATGTGGAATCCTTCCAGCCTCAGACACCAAAGTCTGGTAAAGTTAAGTCTTTTCTCTGCCAAGACAGGCTCTCTTCGCCTCTTGTCTCAGGCTTGTGGCTCTCCTACTGCCACACTTCCTCTTAGGTGCAACACCACTTTCTGTCCCTGCTCCACTCTGGGACACGTCTCAGTGCTGAGACAGGCAATCCAGTTCTCCCCAACCCTGCTCTCAGTACCAGCTTTTATAGGGGCAGCCAGCTCCCCCTACTGGCCTGAGACAGGAGGCATTGCATGCTAATGTTCCCCTGACTAGAGAACCTCCCCCTTGCTCTCAGACACAGCTTTAATTACACTTGTGGCATCCAGGTCAGGGTGACACAGATTTATATAGGGGGGTTAGAAATTATAGCCCCTTCCATTATAATCATATCTGCAAAAACACTAGTGCACGCCCTCATCATCTCCCGCTTTGACTACTGCAACCTCCTGCTCTGTGGCCTCCCTTCTAACACTCTCGCACCCCTCCAATCTATCCTAAACTCTGCTGCCCGACTAACCCACCTGTCCCCCCGCTATTCCCCGGCCTCTCCTCTCTGGCATAATCAATTAATTTTTGTTAGAAGTATAAGTGTGTGGTAAAATGGGATTGGTGCATATTTCTGGTGCATTTCTCATTTCTCCCACAAGTCAGAAGAGACTGATAACTGGGAAAGACAGAACACAAAAACACTGTGCATCTTCCGGATTTTAGGTGTACTGTGCCTTTAAATGATTGCTGTCAGTTGACGGTTTGAAGCAAGGATGAAAAAGAGAAAGAATTGTTTCCTAGCAACCGAGCACAACAATGACGGAGCGCAGGTGAATTTGCCTTTCCCGAGGGGAGTTTCGGCTCATCCCTTCTTAAATTATGCAGATGATGGGATTTACCATAAGAGAACAAAAAGGTTCTGAGCAGCGGCCGTCCAGCTGCTTTACATGGCGGGGAAGGTTATTAAGGTTTAGTTCATCTAATTTGCTTGGATCGAATTCATTTTTCACTGCAATATAATTTACATCAAAGACATAAAAATATGTTAAAATAATATTTCTATTCAAATATTTTTTTCAAAAGATATTTTAAAAATATAAATAAAATATATAAAGAAATATATACAGTGGGGGAAAAAAGTATTTAGTCAGCCACCAATTGTGCAAGTTCTCCCACTTATAAAGATGAGGTCGGCCTGTAATTGGCATCATAGTTAGACCTGAACTATGAGAGACAAAACGAGAAAACAAATCCTGAAAATCACATTCTCTGATTTGGAAAGAATTTTTTTTTCAAATTTTGGTGGAAAATAAGTATTTGGTCAATTACAAAAGTTCATCTTAATACTTTGTTATATATCCTTTGTTGGCAATGACAGAGGTCAAACGTTTTCTGTAAGTCTTCACAAGGTTGGCACACACTGTTGCTGGTATGTTGGCCCATTCCTCCATGCAGATCTCCTCTAGAGCAGTGATGTTTTGGGGCTGTCGATGGGCAACATGGACTTTCAACTCCCTCCAAAGGTTTTCTATAGGGTTTAGATCTGGAGACTGGCTAGGCCACTCCAGGACCTTGAAATGCTTCTTATGAAGCCACTCCTTCGTTGCCCTGGCGGTGTGCTTGGGGTTATGCTAAAAAAATCCAGCCATGTTTTATCGTCAATGCCCTTGCTGATGGAAGGAGGTTTGCACTCAAAATCTCACGATATATGACCCCATTCATTCTTTCATGTACACAGATGAGTCGTCCTGGTCCCTTGGCACAGAAACAGCCCCAAAGCATGATGTTGCCACCCCCATGCTTCACAGTAGGTATGGTGTTGTTTGGATTCAACTCAGCATTCTTTCTTCTCCAAACACGCAGAGTTGTGTTTCTACCAAACAGTTCTACTTTGGTTTCATCTGACCATATGACATGCTCCCAATACTCTTCTGGATCATCCAAATGCTCTCTTGCAAACTTCAGATTGGCCTGGAAATGTAATGGCTTAAACAGGGGGACCCTGGCGGCGTAGTGTGTTACTGATGGTAGCCTGTGTAACATTGGTCCCAGCTCTCTGCAGGTCATTCAGTAGTTCCCCCCCGTGTGGTTCTGGGATTTTTGCTCACCGTTCTTGAGATCATTTTGACCCCATGGGGTGAGATCTTGTGTGGAGCCCCAGATCGAGGGAGATTATCAATGATCTTGTATGTCTTCCATTTTTTAATTATTGCTCCCACAGCTGCTTGCCTGTTGCAGATTCAGTCTTCCCAGCCTGTTGCAGGGCTACAATTTTGTTTATGTTGTCCTTTGACAGCTCTTTGGTCTTCACCATAGTGGAGTTTGGAATGTGACTGTTTGAGGTTGTGGACAGGTGTCTTTTATACTGATAACAAGTTCAAACAGGTGCCAGTACTACAGGTAATGAGTGGAGGACAGAGGAGCCTCTTAAAGAAGAAGTTACAGGTCTGTGAGAGCCAGAAATCTTGCTTGTTTGTAATTGACCAAATACTTATTTTCCACCAAAATTTGAAAAAAAATTCTTTCTAAATCAGACAATGTGATTTTCAGGATTTGTTTTCTCATTTTGTCTCTCATAGTTGAGGTCGACCTATGATGTCAATTACAGGCCGACCTCATCTTTTTAAGTGGGAGAACTTGCACAATTGGTGGCTGACTAAATACGTTTTTTCCCACTGTATACAGTACACCTTCTCATTTAAAGATTTTTCTGTATTTTCATGACTATGAAAATTGTACATTCACACTGAAGGCATCAAAACTATGAATTAACACATGTGGAATTATATACTTAACAAAAAAGTGTGAAACAACTGAAAATATGTCTTATATTCTAGGTTCTTCAAAGTAGCCACCTTTTGCTTTGATGACTGCTTTGCACAGTGAGCTTTCAGTTTCTCCAGGGCGGCTTCCCCACATGAGGAGTATGACAGGGTGATGGTGTCCCTTATCCATCTTGCCAACGTGTCTTTAGAAGCTTTTTTCCCCTTTCGAGGACCCGGAAAGCTTACAAAGAGAGCCCTCTCCTTACTACACTCTTGTGTTTCCTCTAGGTACTGGATTAGGCACCGAGATTTGTGTGAAGGGAGGGCCTGCAGATATTGCCTGGATGTCCCTGACTCTACGTGCAGAGGTGATAGCTACTAAAAGCCTTGTCTTAAGGGATAGAGTATGTATCCAGCCAATTGAGCGCTCCCAGGGTCACAAGGAATGATTATCCAAAAAAGGATTTACTTCTTCAGAAGATTTATTCAAGTTAATAAATAGATAAAACTTATAATTAAAACAACGCGTTTCGGCTATTAAAATGAAAGATATATAGCCTTCCTCAGGTCTAATGTAAGAGAGTCAATAGTGGTGGTTATATAGTCACTATAAAAACCTGCCTATTGCAATAATTATCCTAATCACATGTAAATTGGTTTGAGTTGGAACGCCCACATCCCATTCTATAGAGACTCAGCTTTCTCAGAGTTAGGATTTTCCAACTTTTTCCTCTGATTGTAGAATAAACAAATTGTATATAAATTGTAGAACAGCTAAACTTGTCATAATAAAATTTTGGTAATGAAGATATTATACTGAACTGGATGGACGCTGCCCACGACCAATCACCGATTTGGGCGCCAAATTTAAATGTGGGCCGCGACCAATCACCGATCTTGGCTCCACATTTAAACACCGCTGTGCTGATTGGTCGCGGCCGATATTTAAATGTGGCACCCAAATCGGTGATTGGTCGCAGGCAGCGTCGGCGACGAATCAGCACAGCGGTGTTTAACTTTTGCGGTAAGATCAGTGATTGGTCGGGTCTGAAGACCGCGACCAATCATCGAATCGTCTTGGTGAGGACCGGGGAGCGGCGCTGCCTGTGCGGGTACTTCCGCTGTAAGAACCCGGGACATCAGCGGGCGTTCGCAGCAGAAGTATCCCAACCCGCAGCGCCGCATCCCGGTCCTCCCTTCCGCATGGAGGTCAGCGACGCCGGCGGTCCTTCCGCTGCTACCGGCCGGGAGATGAGCGCCTCGCGCCGCTCATCTCCCAGCTGCAACTCCGTCCCGCAGATGGGTCCGGTGGTCGAGGTCCTTCTGCTGTTACCGGCCGGGAGATTAGCGCCTCGCGCCGGTCATCTCCCGGCTGCATCGCCGCTGAGCTCCGTCTCGCAGATGAGCCGCTAACGGCCGCCATCTTTTTTCAGAAATCCCGCGGCGCTGATTGGCCGCTGCCGGACCAATGAGCGACGCGGGATTTCCTGGACAGACAGACAGATAGACAGACAGACAGACAGACGGGATAAGACGATTATATATATAGATTTGTTTATTTGCATTTTTGTACATCTTTATAAAATTGCTGTCATCTAATATTAACATATTTTTTGATCTTATGGTATACATACTTTTTATCTCCTAGAACATATATATTTTTTAGTTCAAGGTTATCGTTTCCTTTAAAGTAGCTTAGCTGAGTTGTAGATATTTATTCTCCCTTTTGTCTTGTACTTACCTATCGTACTGCCATAACACTGTGGTATGTCACGATCGACTTCACGAATACCGGACGTACTATTGTGCGTTCCACTGAAGCACCTCAGTGGAGCGTTCCACTGATGAGCTTCAGCGGAGCGCACAAGTCACTTCCATTCCTGCGCAATTGTGGTGTATTGGCCAGAACTGACTATAGTACTCAGGGCTGCCACCAGGAATTTCAGGGCCCCATACTGGCAACATTTTCGGGGCCCCTTGAGACTCCACCCAGGCTCCACCCCAGCTCTGCCTCAATCCCTCAAACCTTCCACAGTCCTACCGCCCACTCTTGGAAAAACTCTACTTTCTGCACCACATCTTCACCAATCACACATTAACAGTTCCCATCTAACACTATATTACACACGCAGCTTTTGTTTTGGCCAAAAGATTTTTTTAAGCCGCCACCACGACAAGGAGACTCTTCTGGCAGAGCCCTACTGTACTCTAACCTATTAAACATTTCTTATAATACCCAATACTCTTTTTAGGTATATTTTTATTTAAGGGAATGTGTCACATACATTTTCTAAAATGACCAATAATATCACATACAAGGGATAAATACCATCACACCATGACCAGACTGCATATTACCAGCACATAGTGACCGAACAATACCACATACAAGGGACAAATACGTCACACCATGACCAGATCACATATTACCACCACATAGTGACCGAATACTACAATACTGAACATTAATAAAAAAAACAAAATACTTATGTTACCATAAGCGCCATTATACACAAGAGCCCTGTGTATACTATGTAGTGTATAGTGTCAGTGTACAGGTAATACATTGACTCACAGGTGACGTCTCTAGTTGAAGTCCTCTATCTTCGCTTTTCCTCTTCATTAAGGGCAGACCGCCATCACTTCTTCTAGCCAGGACTCGTCTCTGCATAAAATAACAGTTATCTAAAGCAGTTTCCAGAGCACATTCCCCAATTTTCCCCACCTTCTACACTACACCAGATGAAGAGAAAAAAGTGGCAGTGTCACCCTGCACAGTAGCAGGACCCCCCACCACTGAAAACAGTATCCTAAAAATAAAATACACCACAGGAGTAATAATATCCTTTAATTAGCTCCTATAGTAATAATGTCTCTCCATTCTGTCCCCATTGTCTCCATCCACCCCCAATGTCTCTCCATTCTGCCCCCCATTGTCTCCGTTCTGCCCCCAATGTCTCCATCCTGCCCCCAATGTCTCCATTCGTCTTCATTCTGCCCCCATTGTCTCCATTCTGCCCCCAATGTCTCTCCATCCTGCCCCCAATGTCTCCATTCGTCTTCATCCTGCCCCCATTGTCTCTATCCTGCCCCCAATGTCTCTCCATCCTGCCCCCCATGTCTCTCCATTCTGCCCCCAGTGTCTCCATCCTGCCCCCAATGTCTCCATCCTGCCCCCAATGTCTCCATTCATCTCCATCCTGCCCCCAATAGCTTTCCATTCTGCCCCTATTGTCTCCATCCTGCCCCCAATGTCTCTCCATTCTGCCCCCCATGTCTCTCCATTCTGCCCTCCATGTCTCTCCATTCTGCCCCCCATGTCTCCATTCTGCCCACATTGTCTCCATTCGTCTCCATCCACCCCAACGTCTCTCCATTCTGCCCCCATTGTTTCCATTCTGCCCTCCATTGTCTCCATTTTGTCCCAGATGTCTCCATCCTGCCCCCAATGTCTCCATTTGTCTCCATCCTGCCCCCAATGTCTCTCCATCCTGCCCCCAATGTCTCCATTCATCTTCATTCTGCTCCCATTGTCTCCATCCTGCCCCCAATATCTCTCCATTCTGCCCATGTCTCTCCATTCTGCCCCCCATGTCTCCATTCTACCCCCATTGTCTCCATTTATCTCCATACACACCGTCTCTCCATCCTGCCCCCAATGTCTCCATTCGTCTCCATCCTGCCCCCAATGTGTCTCCATCCTGCCCCCAGTGTCTCCATTGTGCCTCCAATGTGTCTCCATCCTGCCCCCAATGTCTCTCCATTCCGCCCCCCATGTCTCTCCATTCTGTCCCCAATGTCTCCATCCTGCCCCCAATGTCTCTATTCGTATTCATTCTGCCCCCATTGTCTCCATCCTGCCCCCAATGTGTCTCCATTCTGCCCCCAGTGTCTCCATTCTGCCCCTCATGTCTCCATCCTGCCCCCAATGTGTCTCCATCCTGCCCCCAATGTCTCTATTCATCTCCATCCTGCCCACAATGTCTTTCCATTCTGCCCCCATTGTCTCCATCCTGCCCCCCATGTCTCTCCATTCTGCCCCTCATGTCTCCATCCTGCCCCCAATGTTTCTCCATCCTGCCCCCAATGTCTCCATTCATCTCCATCCTGCCCACAATGTCTTTCCATTCTGCCCCCATTGTCTCCATTCTGCCCCCAATGTCTCCATCCTGACCCTAATGTCTCCATTTGTCTTCATTCTGCCCCATTGTCTCCATCCTGCCCCCCATGTCTCTCCATTCTGCCCCCAGTGTCTCCATTCTGCCCCCCATGTCTCCATCCTGCCCCCAATGTCTCCATTCATCTCCATCCTGCCCCCAATGTCTTTCCATTCTGCCCCAATTGTCTCCATCCTGCCCCAAATGTCTCCATTTGTCTTCATTCTACCCACATTGTCTCCATCCTGCCCCCAATGTCTCTCCATTCTGACCCCCATGTCTCCATTTTGCCCCCATTGTCTCCATTTGTCTCCATTCTGCCCCATTGTCTCCATCCACCCCAATGTCTCTCAATTCTGCCCCCCATTGTCTCCATTCTGCCCCCGATGTCTCCATCCTGCCCCCAATGTCTCCATTTGTCTTCATTCTGCCCCCATTGTCTCCATCCTGCCCCCAATGTCTCTCCATCCTGCCCCCAGTGTCTCCATTCTAACCCCATTGTCTCCATCCTGCCCACAATGTCTCCATTCATCTCCATTCTGCCCTCAATGTCTTTCCATTCTGCCCCTATTGTCTCCATCCTGCCCCCAATGTCTCTCCATTCTGCCCATCATTGTCTCCATTATGCCCCCCATGTCTCCATTCAGCCCCCATTGTCTCCATTCTGCCTCCAATGGCTCTCCATTCTGCCATGTCTACATTCTACCCCCATTGTCTCCATTCTGACCCCATTGTCTCCATTCTGCCCCCCATGTCTCTCCATTTTGCCCATGTCTCCATCCTGCTCCAATTGTCTCCCAATTCTGCCCCCCATGTCTCTCTATTCTGCCCCTCATGTCTCCATCCTGCCCCCAATGTTTCTCCATCCAGCCCCCAATGTGTCTCCATCCTGCCCCCAATGTCTCCATTCATCTCCATCCTGCCCACAATGTCTTTCCATTCTGCCCCCATTGTCTCAATTCTGCCCCCAATGTCTCCATCCTGACCCTAATGTCTCCATTTGTCTTCATTCTGCCCCCATTGTCTCCATCCTGCCCCCATGTCTCTCCATTCTGCCCCCAGTGTCTCCATCCTGCCCCCATGTCTCCATCCTGCCCCCAATGTCTCCATTCATCTCCATCCTGCCCCCAATGTCTTTCCATTCTGCCCCAATTGTCTCCATCCTGGCCCAAATGTCTCCATTTGTCTTCATTCTACCCATATTATCTCCATCCTGCCCCCAATGTCTCTCCATTCTGACCCCCATGTCTCCATTTTGCCCCCATTGTCTCCATTTGTCTCCATTCTGCCCCATTGTCTCCATCCACTCCAATGTCTCTCAATTCTGCCCCCCATTGTCTCCATTCTGCCCCTGATGTCTCCATCCTGCCCCCAATGTCTCCATTTGTCTTCATTCTGCCCCCATTGTCTCCATCCTGCCCCAATGTCTCTCCATCCTGCCCCCAGTGTCTCCATTCTAACCCCATTGTCTCCATCCTGCCCACAATGTCTCCATTCAGCCCTCAATGTCTTTCCATTCTGCCCCTATTGTCTCCATCCTGCCCCCAATGTCTCTCCATTCTGCCCATCATTGTCTCCATTATGCCCCCCATGTCTCAATTCAGCTCCCATTGTCTCCATTCTGCCTCCAATGGCTCTCCATTCTGCCATGTCTACATTCTACCCCCATTGTCTCCATTCTGACCCTATTATCTTTATTCTGACCCCATTGTCTCCATTCTGCCCCCCATGTCTCTCCATTTTGCCCATGTCTCCATCCTGCTCCCATTGTCTCCCCATTCTGCCACCCATGTCTCTCTATTCTGCCCCCCATGTCTTTCCATTCTGCCCCCCATGTCTCTCCATTCTGTATGGAGGAGGTTTTGGGACTTTTGCTGGGCAAAACTGAGTTTCAGCTACCTCCAAAGATTTTCTATTGGGTTCAGATCTGGAGACTGACTAGGCCACTCTTGGATCTTGAAATGCTTCTTATGGAGCCACTCCTTAGTTGTCCTGGCTGTGTGTTTCAGGACATTGTCATGCTGGAAGACCTAGCCACAACCCATCTTCAATGCTTTTACTGAGGGAAGGAGGATGTTGGCCAAAATCTTGAGATACTTGACCCCATCCATCCTCCCTTCAATACGGTGCAGTCGCCCTGTCCCCTTTGCAAAAAAGCACCACCAAACTGTGATGTTTCCCCCACCATGCTTCATGGTTGGGACGGTGTTCTTGGAGTTGTACTCATCCTTCTTCTTCCAAACATGGTGAGTGGAGTTAATACCGAAGAGTTCTGTTTTGGTCTCATCTGACCACATCACTTTCTCCCATGCCACCTCTGGATCATTCAGATGGTCATTGGCAAACTTCAAATGGGCCTGGACATGTACTGGCGTGAGCACAGGGGCCTTGCAGGATTTTAATCCATGATGACATAGTGTGTTACTAAATTACTTATATTTGATCAGTATTCGGTCAGTATTTTTTCTCAGGAGTGGGAGCCAAAACCAGGAGTGGGTCAAAAATATAGAAGTGGTGCACTGGTTTCTATTATACCTTTTCTCTGATTGTTCCTCACTTGGTTTTGGCTCCCACTCCTGAGAAAAAATACTGACCAAATACTGATAGTGGAGCCATGGCTTAATGGTAATGTTTGAGGCTGTGGTCCCAGCTGTCTTCAGGTAATTGACCAGGTTCTCCTGTGTAGTTCTGGGCTGATTCTGACCTTTCTCAAAATCATCAGAATGTTTCAGATATATTCAGCTATTTCTGAATATTCCAAATTATGCTTAGTTTAAGTTTGGCCGTGTGGTTACATCTGTGTCTAAAGTTACATTCCTTTCTTTGTTCTCCTGGAATTTCCCCAAATGTTATTTCTCTATAGTTATTTCAGGAATCATAATAATAATATAATCATTTTTTATTTATATAGCGCCAACAAATTCCGCAGCACTTTACAATTAAGCGGGGACATGTACAGACAATAAATTCAATACAATTTCAGGACAGTTTAAACAGTTACATTAGGAGTGAGGTCCCTGCTCGCAAGCTTACATTCTACAAGGAAATGGGGGGACACAATAGGTGAAAAGTGCTTGTTATTTCAGGTCTGGCAATTATAATAAATACGGATTTTCATATAAAGCTATATGATCCGGTCATCAGCCTGTATGTTTAAGTGCAATACTCGAGTGCAGTTATCTTGTGCATGGAGGGTGTGGAAACAGATGAAGAGTAGAGAACAGGTTCTGAATAATATTTAGAAGGAGGGAACAGAGGAAAGTTAATTTACTGAGTAGTTAAGGTGGTAGGCTTGTGTCGTCACTGCATTCTGGGTCTTCTATCCTTGGATTACGATATCGGAGAGAGTGAGACACAGGACAGGATGTATGTGTCAACAAGCTCTAAACTTTATTACAAACGCAGGGTTAATATACACCCTGAAGGCAGGAAACGGATTTACCATATATGGTTCGATTATACAATTTAGCTGCGCAAGCAAAAAACTAGTTTCTGTATGCTTTGAAACATTTTTAATTAGGCGTATCTGGCTAGGAAGGACACGTTATCTTCTTCCAAGGACACGTTATTGATACAAGGAAGGAACATCCAGCTGTTGTTGTTTTGACCTAAAATAAATGTCAGACTTATAGAGCATAGATGGGGTCTTTGAACTTGAGGGGCCTCATCTTCTGCTATGACACTTGTTTAAAGAGATGGGTTTTTAAAACGCGCTTGAAGATATGGGGGCTAGGCATCAGTCGGATCGCCTGGGGTAGTGCATTCCAGAGAACTGGCGCAGCACGAGAGAAGTCATGGAGACGAAGGTGCGAGGTTCGGATTATGGGGGATGTTAGTCTTAGGTCATTTGTAGAACGGAGGGCACGTGTAGGGAGATAGACAGAGATGAGAGAGGAGATATAAGGTGGTGCAGAACTGTGCAGAGCTTTGTGGGTGAGAGTGATGAGTTTATATTGGACCCTGAGGCGGACCGGCAACCAGTGTAAAGACTGGCACAAGATGGAGGCATTGGTGAAGCGGCTGGACAGAAATATGACCCTGGCGGCCACATTCAGGATGGATTGGAGAGGAGAAATTTTGGTAAGAGGAGACCAATCAGAAGAGAGTTGCAGTAGTCCAGATGAGAGTGAATAAGAGCAACAGTAAGAGTTTTAGCAGTTTCAAAGGTAAGAAAAGGTCGGATTCTGGAGATGTTTTTAAGATGCAGGTGACAGGAGTGAGTGATTGATCGGATATGGGGGGTAAAGGAATGGTTAGTGTCGAATATGACCCCAAGGTAGCGGGCGTGCTGCTTGGGAGTTATGGTTGAACCCTCCAAGGTAATTTCGATATTAGGTAGAGTTGGGTTAGTGGAGGGGAGAAACACAAGAAATTCAGTTTTGGAGAGATTCAGTTTAAGATATGTTGTTAGAGACAGCAGACAGACAATCCTTGGTATTTTGTATTAGGGTAGGGGTGATGTCAGGTGAAGAGATGTATAGTTGGGTGTCGTCAGCATAGAGATGATACTGGAACCCAAATCTGCTGATTGTTTGTCCAATAGAGGCAGTGTATAGAGAGAAGAGGAGGGGGCCTAGGACTGAGCCCTGAGGAACCCCGATAGTAAGGGGATGAGGAGGGCAAAAGATACAGTGAAGGAGCGGTCAGAGAGGTAGGAGGAGAACCAGGAGAGAACGGTTTCCTTGAGGCCTATAGAGTGGAGCATAGTGAGGAGGAACTGGTGATCCACAGTGTCAAATGCGGCAGAGAGATCCAGGAGAATCAGCAGGGGGTAGCGACCTTTGGATTTGACTGTTAGTAGATCATTAGAGACTTCAGTGAGGGCAGTTTCTGTGGAGTGTAAAGGCCCCGTCACACTAAGCGATGCAGCAGCGATCCCGACAACGATACGACCTGTCAGGGATCGTTGCTGCATCGCTAATACATCGCTGGTGAGCTGTCAAACAGGCAGGCTCACCAGCGATCAGGGGAGCAGCGATATTGTGGAAAGAATCGTTCCACGATGTCCTGCTCCCGTTACCAGCCTGCTGCTTAAGCAGGAGCAGGCTGGTAACTATGGTAAACATCGGGTTACTAAGTGCGCGTGTGCCCCTAGTAACCCGCTGTTTACCATGGATACCACTCTGCTACGGTGCGCGGGAGCCTCCGCGCACCGTAGCAGAGTGGTATCCATGGTAAACAGCGGGTTACTAAGTGCGCGCGTGCCCCTAGTAACCCGATGTTTACCATAGTTACCAGCCAGATCGTTGGTCCCGCTGGTCACACACAGCGATGTGTGCTGGCCAGCGGGAGGCCAACTACCAAAAAATGGTCCAGGACACTTTGCAGCGATCAGCGACCTCACAGCAGGGGCCTGATCGTCGCAAAGTGTCACACATAGCGACATCGCTGGTGAGGTCGCTGGTGAGTCACCAAAACCGTGACTCAGCAGCGATCTCGCTAGCGATATCGCTATGTGAGACGGGGGCTTTAGGAGCGGAAACCAGATTGTAGAGGGTCGAGGAGAGAGTTATCTGAGAGATAGCGGATTAGACGGGAGTGGACCAAGCGTTCCAGGAGTTTAGAGATGAAAGGAAGATTAGAGACAGGGCTGTAGTTAGCAGCGCAGTTCTGGTCCAGGGATGGCTTTTTAAGTAAAGGGGTTATGATGGCATGTTTAAATGAGGAGGGAAAGATACCTGAAGAAAGAGAGAGGTTAAATATTTTAGTCAGGTGAGTGGTGACCACCGGTGAGAGAGACTGCAGGAGATGTGAAGGAATGGGGTCACTGTTGCAGGTTGTAGGTCGAGAAGAAATTAGGAGCTGGGTAACTTCTTCTTCTGTAACAGGCTCAAAAATGGCTAGTGAGCTTGAGGTGCGGCAGGGAAGGAGATCCATGCACTGAGGAGATTGGGCTGAGATGTCCTGATGGATGTGGTTGCTTTTTTCTAGGAAATAAGTGGCCAGATCCTCCCCGCTGAGGTTGGTGGTGGGGGCCTGAGCTTTAGGGCTCAGGAGGGAGTTTAAGGTTTAAAAAAGTCGTTTTGGATTGTTGGACAGTGAAGGGCAGAGTTATAGGTTTTGAGCATAAACTTATAGTGGATGAAGTCCTCCGCTAAAAGAGATTTTCTCCACTGCCGCTCAGCACACCTAGAGCAACGCTGAAGAAAGCGTGTTTGCATTGTGTGCCAGGGCTGCCGTTGTCTGTGTCGGGTCTTTCTGCGTGTAGAAGGTGCGGCTTCATCTAGGGCACTCTTCAGTGTATTATTGTAGTGTGACAATGCTAAGTCTGGACAGGAGAGGGAGGAGATAGGGGCTAAAGATGTGTGGAGATTGTCCATAAGCTGCTGGGTATTAATGGTACGTGTATTCCTATAAGTGTGGTAAGTGGGGGTGTCCCGGGTGAGGAGACTGTTCTTGACAGGGAAGGAAAGAAGGTTGTGGTCAGAGAGCAGGAGAGGGGAGTTAGTAAAGTCATGCAGTGAGCAGAGACGGGAGAAAACCAGGTCCAGAGTATTCCCGTCTTCATACGTAGGAGAATTAGTAAATTCTGAGAGGCCGAATGAGGAGGTTAGAGAAAGTAGATGAGAGGCAAATTGGGAGAGGGGATCATCGATGGGGATATTAAAGTCTCCCATGATGAGGGTGGGGATGTCACAGGATAGAAAGTGAGGAAGCCAGGTAGCAAAGTGATCCAGGAACAGGCGGGCGGAGCCTGGAGGGCGATACACAACCGCCAGTAGCAGGGAGAAGGGTTTGAAGAGTCTGACGGTGTGCACTTCAAAGGAAGGAAACATGAGTGAGGGAACTGGGGGGATGACCTGGAAAGAACATTGTGGTGAAAGGAGCAAACCAACACCTCCACCCTGTCTATTCTCAGGTCTGGCAGTATGTGAAAATTTCAGCCCACCAAATGAGAGAGCAGCAGCTGCGGTGGTGTCTGAATGCTGGATCCAGGTTACTGTAATAGCCAGAAGGTTAAGGGAATTGGAGAGGAAAAAATTGTGAATGCAAGTTAGTTTGTTACACACAGACCGTGCGTTCCAGAGAGCACAATGGAAAGTGATAGGAGAAGGCATGCACTGTATGTTAATAAGATTAGCAGGGTTTCTATATGCAGCTGGAGGAGAGTGGTGTATGCTAGTGGAGGGAAGCCCAGGGTTGGGGGAGATGTCGCCAGCGACTAGGAGAAGGAGAAAAAAGAGAAAGAGCAGAGGGTGCAATGATTTGTATGAAGGTTTTGAGTGCTGTATGGAGGTAGTGGATGGTTTGGAGTGGGTGAGAAAGGTCAGTAGAGCCTCAGAGTTATACATGGGAGAGGGGAGAAGGGAGGGGTGGATATGGAGTGAGTGCACAGAATGTGTTAAAGGGCGGGCGAGATGAGAGAAAGCAGAAGTTAAAACAGGTAAGAAGTAGTGTTGAGCCACCCCCGTAGTGTTCGAGTTCAGTTCGGTTCGTCGAACACCCGTGTGTTCGCCGAACTGTTTGTCGAACTGTTCGTCGAACACCTTCGAACACCGTTAAAACCAATGGCAGGCAAACAAAAACACATAGAAACACATAGAAAACACCTTCAAAGGTGTCCAAAAGCTGACAAACTGCTCAGAAGACATAACTAACACATGGAAAAGTGACAAGTACATATAGTCATGCGAAAATAAAAGAGGTGGAGGAGTAAAAGGAGGGGGAGACACAGATATAGGCATGTCATGCCCTTCTAAAATCCAAAAAGTGAGGAGCCGACACGGCCAGTCCGCTCCTGCCCGTGCCACCTCCGTGTCGCCGGGTTTGTGCCAGAGCCGCGGTGAACCCTGACGGCCAGCCCCCCTCTCCCAATACTGGTGCCTGTCCGCTGGTGGGTCGAGCGAGCCCCCCTGTGGTGGAGGCAGCTCTAAGCTTTTTAATTTAAATTGTCTCTCTAATTTGAATGAATACACTTTAAATCCATTTACAAGGATCTATTGGAGGGCAAGTCTCATGCCAGCAGCCGCGGTAATTCCAGCTCCAGTAGCGTCCACTAAAGCTGCTGCAGTTAAAAAGCTTTTATAAGGATCGAGCTCGGCTGTCCACCGCAAGGCATCCTACTGCCAGTCCCAGCCCCTATGCCTTGGGGTGCCTCCTGATGCTCTTCACTAAGTATCCCATGGTCCCGAAGCATTTCCTTTGAAAAAATTAAGTGTCTAAACTACAGGTGGTGTAGCTTGCTTAACAGCCGGGATAATCCGCTGACTAGCAGACACTGCTACTAGGCACAAAGTATTTCCTGGGCTAGATGCAGTTAAAAATTTGTAATTAGATACTCTCGTTGGATGCTGAGAAAGCATTCCATAGAGTCTCCTGGCACGCCATATATGATTCTCTTAAAAAGCTTGGGGTAGGGGTCTAGGGGACCCTTTTATAGCCAAAATCACGGCCCTGTATCGCAATACGTCACCTAGGCTGAAGATAAATGGAACTGTAGCACCCTGAGGGCTCGGTTGCTACAGACGTATTGCACCTCACCCAGAGGTGTGATATCTCACTCTCAGGTAAGGATGGAGTGTGGATCAGGACCCGACACCTGCATGCATTACACCACATTGCCGTGGGGCAGGGCGACCAATATGCCCCTGAGATGGGCACGACAGTCCCTGTCCCTGGCTGGAGTGGGGGGAGGGAACACTGAGGAAGGGGAACCCTGTAGTGCAGGAGCAGGGAGGAAGCAGTTCCTGGGTGCATTGAGAAGGGAGTATAAAAGGTGGGCACCATCTTAGTTCAGTGCAGAGAAGTCTGAGCAGAAGTGGCAGGGAGCAGGGGCTCTGCATGAGCTCTGCTCCGGAGGCGGGCCTAGTAACAGAGGCCCAGGCCTGGAAGAGGGAGAAGGAAGGAAGAGGAGCGGAGAAGGCTCCAGGAACGAGGAATGAAGGGATCCCAGGGGTGCGGACGGGCGAGTCGCCACCGCACGCCCGAATCCACCTGCGTGGAGGGGTCAGGCCAAAGGGGGAGACCGGTCCCCGAACTAGTGGAGGCAGGAAACGACCCTCAGCTAGAAACCGGAGGCTCTGACATTTTATGTGGCGCAGCCCCTCGCTACACCCGCTAGGAAGGCACCACATAGGGTCAGGGAAACTGGCGCCAAGTTTACCAAGAGGAGGCCCGAGGCAGCCGGACAGAAGTGTTGGTAAGAAAGGCCAGACAAAGGACACACAAAGGGGGTCCTGTGAAGTGCTCCAAAGTTATCTGGGAGTTGTCTGAGCCCCTCACCTGGTGAGCACAGTACGACGTGGGCAGCCGTTACCTGCAGACGTGGTCTGGATAATAAGAACTGTGAGTAAAGGCCCTGGACTGCATCACTGACTCCGTGTCGTTACTGCTGCTGCCCTGCACCATCACCCCCATCCTCCGCATACACTGCCCTGAGGCTATACTCCTCCCGTGGGGAGTTATGCTACGCTCTGCTGCACCCACAACACCAGCCTCAGCGGTCTGCCCTGTAGCGGCGGTTCACTCTGACCGCAATCCATGGGTGGCGTAGTCGGACATTTAAACATCAAAACCACATAAATAGTTCCGCCACTGGTTTGACCGCCCTGAGCCACGGAACCGGGTCGCCGCCACGAAGACTACAACCACCAGCATCCACCAAAAAGGGTCCGGCTCCGGGTGTCCCAAGGCCCAGGGGGTGCGTCAGAACATTTTCATCACCTTTCACAATCACCAATGGGACATCACAGGGATGTCCTCTGTCCCCTCTCTTATACATCCTAGTGACGGAGCACCTGCTCTCATCAATTCGCCATAACCCCAATATTAGGTGGATTGAGGTGGGAGGCACCGAGTACAAGTGCTCTCTATTTGCTGATGATGTCCTAGTATATATCACTCAATCACATATATCCATCCCTGCTGTTATGGTTGAAATAGATCACTTTGTTACATGGTAAAATTTTAAAATCAATGCAGCGAAGTCTGAGGCCCTCGATGTCTCCCTCCCCAAATCCATATAGGATTCCATCCAGTCCAACTTTCCCTTTGCCTGGCCCTCACAGGGTATCAAATACTTAGGAATTCCTATTCATAGAGACCTCTCCCATCTATGTTATCTTAATTTTGGGCCCTTTATTGAACAATTCCATACAGACCACGGTTGGCAAGTTAGAACTGTAAGATTCACTACGTGAACCGCTGGTGTTTTATGGAAAAGCACATGTACACTGTGTTCCAAATTATTATGCAAAAAGTGTTTAGGAGTGATAAGGGAAGAATTTGTTTGTTTGTCAGTTAAACTCATTGATGGTGATGTGTGTCAGGGCTCTTTATATCACTGTAAGCAATTGCAGACACCTGTGCTAATTAGTTTGGCAGGTGTGTCCAATGAAAGGCAAGACTACTTAAGAAGGCTCTCTCACATTATTAAGCAGCCTACATTTTCTGCCAAAATGGGAAAGAAAAAGGATGTGTCGGCTGCTGAGAAGCAACAAATTGTGGAGTGTTTAGGTCAAGGCATGACTACAATCAACATTGTGCGATGATCAGGATGAAGTGTCTTGGCAATCAAGAAGTATGTAGCTGATTCACAGTACACACGTGTGCGTGCTGATAAGGGCAAATTGAGGACTCTTTCCTACAGGCAATTACGTCAGGTTAAAAGAGCAGCGGCAAGAAAGCCTTGTCATAGCAGCAGACAAGTTTTTGAAGCTGCTGGTGCCTCCAACGTCCCCCGAACAACAAGATGCAGGGTCCTTCAGAGGTTTGCAGCTGTGCATACGCCATCCTGTCGACCTCCTCTATCCACTTCACACAAGCAGAAACGGCTCCAGTGGGCCAAACATTACATGAAGACTGATTTCAAAACTGTTTTGTTCACGGATGAGTGCCGTGCAGCGCTCGATGGTCCAGATGGATGGAGTGGAGGATGGCTGGTTGATGGACACCCCACGCAAACACGGCTACAGCGCCAACAAGGAGGAGGTGGAGTAATGTTTTGGGCTGGAATCATGGGGAGAGAGATTGTCGGCCCCTTTAGGATCCCTGAAGGCGCTAAAGATGAACTCCATAATGTATGTGGATTTTCTCAAACAGCACTTCCTGCCATGGTTCAAGAAGAAGAACCGTGTATTTCACAGCAAGATCATTTTTCTGCATGATAATGCACCATCTCATGCTGCACATAAAACATCTGCATCTCTGGCTGATATGGGCATAAAAGGGGACAAACTTATGGTGTGACCCCCATGCTCCCCTGACCTCTACCCCATTCAGAACCTTTGGAGCATCATTAAAAGGAGTGTCTATGATGGCGGGAGGCAGTTCACATCTAAGCAACAGCTCTGGGAGGGTATTCTGTCCTCATGTAAAACAATTGAAGCAGAAACCATCCAAAACCTGACAAATTCAATGGACGAGAGAGTTCAGAAGCTCCTTTCGAACAAGGGGTCCTATGTGAAAATGTAACATCACCTACAATAAAGTTTTGAGTTGAAAACTGTTTGATTTCAGTTTCTAACAACCTGCTAATGCTTATAATTTCAAAAATGACCATTTTTTTGGTCTTTATTAAAATGAAAAGGTTGATCGAAAAGTTTGGGGGATCTAAGAGTGTGGCAACCCAGTAGTCATGAGGGTCATGCTGCAGGTAGTGCAGCAAGAAGGCACTTATGTGTCTTGCGCATCTCGGAGCCCCAAAATTATTTTCCGGGCTAGATGCAGCTAAAAATTATTTTTAATTTTAAATCTGGTGGAGCTTATTATAGATGGCCTAATAGGATCAGTGCTGCACACTGCTACAAAGCCCAAATTATTTTCCAGTCAAGATACAGATAAACATGATTAGTAATTTGAAAGCTTAAAACGGTTGGTAGGGTGATTTTAACCAATCATCAAGCTTTTACTCTCCCCAGGATGACACAGGGGTAGAAAAGTCGTTTCGGATCCATGATTTGTTCATCTTTATGAACGTGAGTCTGTCTACATTATCAGTGGAGAGCCGCGTGCGCTTATCTGTCAGCACACCACCAGCAGCGCTGAACACACGTTCAGACAGAACGCTGGCTGCGGGGCATGACAAGATCTCCAAGGCGTAAGTGGCTAGCTCCGGCCATTTATCCAGATTGGAAGCCCAAAAAGAGCAAGGGTCCAGTGACACAGTCGTGGCTTCAATGTTTACTTGGAGATACTCCTGTACCATCGTCTCTAGGCGTTGACTATGTGTCAGACTTCTTGTCTCCTGTGGCCTTGCAAAGGATGGGCTAAAAAAGTGGTGAAATGATTCCGCAAAATTGATGTTACCAGCAGATACTGTGGTTCTGTTACGGTTTGAGTGCTGAACACTTGACGGTCCCACGGTTGGCAAGTTGGAACTGTGAGATTCACTACGTGCACCACTGGTATTTTGTGGAAAAGCACATGTAAGATTCTGCAACAGTCTCTGCTGATACTCCTGCATGCGTGCATCCCTTTCTATGGCAGGAATAATTTCTGCAAATTTACTTTTGTACCGGGGATCTAACAGTGTGGCAACCCAGTAGTCAGGATTATTTCTAATTCTCACAATTCGAGGGTCATGTTGCAGGTAGTGCAGCAAGAAGGCACTCATGTGTGTTGCGCATCCAGGAGCACCAAGTCCCTGTTGTGTTGGTGGCGAGGTAACAATCATGCTTCCTTCCTCTGTCCTCTCCCCCCAACCTCGCACAACAGAAATGTGATCAAGGTCTCCCTCATCTGATGAGTCTTCCATCAGTTCGTCCTCCACTTCTTCCTGGGCTCCTGCACCTTCCTCACTAGTTTGGCTGCTACCATGCGCCCTGGTAAAACCATCTCCCCCACCCTCACATGCCTGCCGCCTTGGTGCTGCCGACCGTCTGGACCTTGCAGATGTTAGCCCTTCCGCATACAACTCCTCCTCCTCTACTTCCTCCACCTCCTCTTGTGCCACCACCTGACTCCAAATTCTGTTTAACATGTGCTCCAGCATGTAAATCACCGGAATAGTCATGCTGATAATGGCATCGTCAGCACTAAACATCTTCGTCGCCATTTCAAAACTGTGCAGAAGGGTGCATAGGTCCCTGATCTGAGACCACTCCTCCAGCGTGATTTGCCCCACCTCTGAATCTCGTTGGCCCAGGCTATACGTCAGAACGTATTGCACCAGGGCTTGTCGGTGCTGCCACAGTCGCTGCAACATGTGCAGAGTTGAATTCCACCGGGTAGGCACATCGCATTTTAGCCGGTGAAGTGGCAGGCCCAACGACTTCTGTAGAGATGTAAGTCGCTGAGCTGCGGGATGCGAACGGCGGAAGTGAGCACACAGCGACCGTGCCCTCTGCAGAAGGCCACCTAGTCTGGGATAGTGGGCTAAAAATTGCTGGACAACCAGGTTCAACACGTGAGCCATACAAGGCACGTGTGTGACATTGCCCCGGCGAAGGGCCGCACCCAGGTTTGCAGCATTGTCGCACACGGCCTTCCCTGGTTTCAGGTCCAGTGGAGACAACCATTCATGAAATTGGTTCTCCAGAGCTGACCACAACTCCTCAGCTGTGTGACTCACATTTCCCAGACATTTCAAAGTAAAAACCGCCTTATGACGTTGAGCCCTACTGCCAGCATAGTAAGGAGGTGTGCAGGATCCCTTCTGCGCAGTTAGAAAGCTTGTGGCATGACCAGACAGGCTTTGGGTGCAGGTGGAAGACCGAGAGGAGGTTGAGGAGGCAGAAGCAGTGGAGGAACTTTGACATAAAGAGGATTGACGCACAACTCGTGGGGACGGCAAGACTTGGACAGCAGCCCCTTGTCCTGCTGTCACCATAGTTACCCAGTGCCCAGTCAGCGACATGTAACGCCCCTGTCCATGCCTACTCGTCCAAGTGTCTGTGGTGAAATGCACCCTGTCACACACAGAGTTTCTCAAAGAAGCGGTGATGTTGTGTGCGACATGCTGGTGGAGCGCAGGCACACCTTTCTTTGAGAAGTAGTGCCGACTGGGCATCTGGTACTGGGGCACTGCGACGGACATAAGGTCTCGAAAATCCTCTGTGTCCACCAGGCGGAAAGGCAGCATTTCTGTAGCCAAGAGCTTGCAGATGGTGAAATTCAACCTCTTAGCTTTCTCATGGCTAGGAGGAAATGGTCTTTTACTTGTCCACATCTGAGGGACCGAGGGCTGGCTATTGTGCTTAGACGGGGTTGATAAGGGTGTCCCCGGCAAACTGCCGGTCTGTGAGGAAGATGCAGGCGGACATGTTAGGTTGCCTTGATCCAAAGGTGGTGCTATCGATGTCGGACAGCGCTCAACACCAGCTGGTGTTACCACCTCCAAAGAAAATGATGACCTGCCAATCACGCTGGCTGTTGCGGGTAAAGAGGTGTCAGGTCTGCGCCCCAAAACAGGTGTGACTGCTGTCCCCCCAGTCACAGAGGATGAAGAGGCCGCGGATGCACAAGATATGGCAGACGGTGGTTGGCCCGGCCGGCTAGGCCGCATTGTAGCACACTGAGCTTCCCACTGCAACTTATGCTTCATGTCCATGTGCCGGTTCATGCATGAAGTACTCAAACTATGTATTTTTTGGCCTCTACTTAGCTTTTGCTGACAAATGTTACAGATAACACGAGTTGGGTCATCTTTATCGATCTGAAAAAATGCCCAGGCTATGCAAGGCTTAGCACCCATGCGACCTGAAGAGCCACCACGACTTGTGGTGAGAGGCAGAGTTGTGTTTGAGGATGCAGTTGTTGACGTGCTTCCAGTACTACGTCTCTGTCCAGGAAGGCGCAACCTGACCTCGTCGTCACTAGCATCTTCCTCCACCTCCTCTGCTGACCTCATCTCTTGGCTGACTGTGGGTTGACAGTAAGTGGGATCTCCAACCTCATCATCATCACCCTGTGTGTTATCACACCCGTCGTCCTCAGAGCCAACCTGTTCCTGCCCTGACAAAAAACTAAAGTTGTCGCTCCAATCAGGTATTTGAGTCTTATCATCGTCTTCCTCATTGTCTCCACCAACAGGAGTTACAGTTTGGGAATGAGGGTCTACATTATGGTCAGAACCTTCTGCGTCTGGTCCTGGATCCGACTCATAAAGATTCTGGGCATCAGTGCAGATCATTTCCTCGTCTGGATTCACTGAAGCGCTGGAGTCGACCTCTGATTCCCAGGCTATAGTATGAGTAAACAGCTCTGCAGACTCAACCATCTGTTCTACCTCATACTCAGACGGGCAGCTGGAGATTTGGGAGCTGTGAGGAAGCAAGTGCGATTTGGGTGACACCTTTGAGGACTGGAGTATTTGTGATGTTGAAGTTGATGTGCAGGAGAGCCCACTTAAAGGAGCACTTGATATCCGTTGAAGCACCTGCTGTTTTTGTGCCTCATCTGGAATTTGTAGCGATTGGCGTGGCCGTAAGAAAGGGATCTTAGCACATTGTCCGCTAAAAGAAGTAGACATTTTAGTTTGGCTGGAAGATGGTCTTTCTTCTGCAGATGTTACTGTTGCTTTAACACCTACCCCACGGACACAACCTTTTTTCCCCTTCCCAACACGCCTATTCCCCTTTCCACCAGCAGCAGGCCTTTTTCCACTCATTTTGGTGGTTAACTAATTCACAACTCTGGAGTTGTTTGCACAAAAAAACAATGGATGGTAACCGAGCAGAGCTGAGTGGCCAAACTGTGGTATTAGGCCAAAACTATTGGCTGGGTTAGATGCAGAAAAAAATTATATTCAATTTGCAACCTGATGGAGGTCAGTATAGATGGACTAATAGAACAAGTCCCACACACTGCTAGAAGGCCAAATATTTTTTTATTCAGTTTGCAACCTGATGGAGGTCAGTATAGATGGACTAATACAACAAGTCCCACACACAGCTAGAAGCCCAAATATTTTTTCAGAGGTACTGTAGATGCAGATAAAAATTATTTTTAATTTGCAACCTGATGGAGGTCAGTATAGATGGACTAATAGAGAAAGTCCGACACACTACTAGAAGGCCAAATATTTTTTCAGAGCTAGATGCAGAAAAAAATTATATTCAGTTTGCAACCTGATGGAGGTCAGTATAGATGGACTAATACAACAAGTCCCACACACAGCTAGAAGCCCAATATTTTTTCAGAGGTAGATGCAGAAAAAATTATATTCAGTTTGCAACCTGATGGAGGTCAGTATAGATGGATTAATAGAACAAGACCCACACACAGCTAGAAGCCCAATATTTTTTCAGAGGTAGATGCAGAAAAAAATATATTCAGTTTGCAACCTGATGGAGGTCAGTATAGATGGACTAATACAACAAGTCCCACACACAGCTAGAAGCCCAAATATTTTTTCAGAGGTACTGTAGATGCAGATAAAAATTATTTTTAATTTGCAACCTGATGGAGGTCAGTATAGATGGACTAATAGAGAAAGTCCGACACACTACTAGAAGGCCAAATATTTTTTCAGAGCTAGATGCAGAAAAAAATTATATTCAGTTTGCAACCTGATGGAGGTCAGTATAGATGGACTAATAGAATGATGCTATGCCCAAAAGATTTTACTTCACTAGGTGCAGTAAAAAAATTGGCATTCTATACACAGGTGGTATATCTTGCAACACAGATAGGCTACTCCACTGACTAACACACTCTGCAATAGGCCAAAAAGGATTAGCTTTGCTAGATTCAGCCAAATGCTGTGAAAAAAACTTGCACAGCACTGGCACAGACCTGCCTGGCAAAAACTGATAGGAACTGATGTAACCTAGTCCTGAAAAGGACTCCAATTACAATTAGTCTTTACTCCCACAATCTATCTATTTAAGAGCACAGACCTGCCTGATAAAAGTCGTAGGAAATGCTGTAACCTAGTCCTTAAAAGGACTGCAATCACAACTATTCCCTACTCCCAAGCTATCTGTATATTTGTGCGAAAATTGGCTTGAAATTAACAAGGTATAGCGCACACAGCAACAGCGGTGCCGTCTAACACGCAGCTGCAGCAGTGAGAAAATGGTGGCGACGGGGAAAATGGCTTGGTCTTATAGGGCAAGGACATGTGACATACACTGCCAATGACACATGCCCTTGCTTGTGTGAAAAAAAGCACTTCGCTCCGTGTGTGCGCTGCTGATAGGCTGACAGATTGCACCTCCCCACTGCAAATGCGGGAAAGAGAAAAAAAAATGGAGATCTTCATTGTTCCTGCAGAGATCCATCCCCTGCCCCTCCCCCCGCCCCGCTGTACACTCAAACTGCGTATTAACATTAATTTTCATCATTACTGAGAAAAAATCCAGTTATGATTTTGGTGCACGAACAGTTATCGAACATAACCTCGAACAGCCGAATTTTTCTCAAATTGTTCGTGTTCGCCGAACGGCTCGAACACCGCCCAAAACAGCTCGAATTTGAGATTGGCGAACAGTTCGAGTAGAACAACGCTCATCTCTAGTAAGAAGCAGATTGCTATGACCAATAGATAGTGCAATACATCTGACCAAGAAGCAACATGTTTGTATGAATATCTTATGCACCTTACCTGTCTCCTGCCCTGTCTAACGGCCATTGTATAACTGCTTATTAAACGCACTTTAAGCTATTGCACTTAAAGTCTGTTGCACGCGTGACCCAGCATGCATGTTACCCTGAGCCAGAGCTGAATATATATGAATTGAAATGTCTGCTGCTAACATGAAGCACCAGTTGGCCAAACTGAGTAATTAGCCAATTAGCACAAGGCCAGAGCAGGCAAAACAAACCAATATACAACAGATACAATCTACAATATACAATCATCTGAAGTACAAGTTTTTTTTTACTAAGGTTTAACAAGATTTAGTTGTGAGAACGGATTCCTCCCACAATATCCATCACACAAAAATAATAATCTTCGGCAACCAATTGTTTGTTTTAAATATCTGCCAAATACCATATGTTATTTCCGAGCATTCTTCTTCTTTACAAAATCCTACAAAAAATCAGCATATCTAAGAATAAATTGAGACTCTATTGAGACAAACCCCTTGGTGTCTGTCTTTTTGATTCTTAATCTTTGGGTACCCAAGCAAATCCATACTCTACCTGAGAGAAGTAAGATCCCATCTCTAACACCCCATGATGCAAGATCTAGCATGGAGCCCCGGACAGAGGAAGATTGACCGTCATCTTGTGTTTCTTCCATTTTCTAATGATTTCGCCATGATTTTGCCTTCTCACCAAGCTGCTTGTCTATTGTCCTGTAAAATTGTCAGCCTTGTGCAGGTCGACAATTTTGTCCCTGGTGTCCTTAACTCTTTGGTCTTGGCTATGGTGGAGAGGTTGGAGTGTGATTGATTGTGTGTACAGGTGTGTTTTACACAGGTAACAAGTTCAAACAGGTACAATTAATACAGATTAGGAGGGCTTCTTAAAAAAAACTAACAGGTCTGTGAGAGCCAGAATTCTTGCTGGTTGGTAGGTGATCAAATACTTATTTCATGCAATAAAATGCAATTTAATTATTTAAAAAACATAAAATGTGATTTTCTGTTTTTTATTTTTAGATTCTGTCTCTCACAGGTGAAGTGTATCTAGGACAAGAATTACAGACCTCTCCATTCTTTGTAGGTGGGAAAACTTGTAAAATCGGCAGTGTATCAAATACTTATTTTCTCCACTGTAAGTCAGGCATTTGATGTAGGCAGATCACCCCTGATGAAGCTGCTGTATAGCAGCGACACGCGTTGGGTTCTGCTGGAACAGGCACTACTAATTTACCCTGGTAAATATTACATATGTTATCTATGCTTAGTCTTTTCTACTGATTGTATGGTTCTATATCTGTTGTTTCTCCACCTTATAAATATGCAATAATAGAAATTCATATACCAAATACTTCTTATGGTACTTAATTATATTGATTTAAGACTTCTTAAACAAGGTTCTTTTATCATGATAGTTTTTGCCTGTTAACCCCTTTACAACCCAAGGTTGTTTGCACGTTAATGACCAGGCTAATTTTTACAATTCTGACCACTGTCACTTTATGAGGTAATTACTCTGGAACGCTTCAACGGATCCCCCTGATTCTGAGAATGATTTTTCGTGACATATTGTACTTCATGATTGTGGTAAAATTTCTTCGATATCACTTGCGTTTATTTGTGAAAAAAATGGAAATTTGGCGAAAATTTTGAAAATTTAGCAATTTTCAAAATTTGAATTTTTATGGCCTTAAATCCGAGAGATATGTCACTCAAAATACTTAATAAATAACATTTCCCACTTGTCTACTTTAGATCAGCACAATTTTGGAACCCATTTTTTTTTTTTTATTAGGGAGCTATAAGGGTTAAAAGTTGACCAGCGATTTCTCATTTTTCCAACAAAATTTACAAAACCATTTTTTAGGGACCACATCACATTTGAAGTCACTTTGAGGGGTCTTAATGACAGAAAATACCCAAAGGTGACACCATTTTAAAAACTGCATCCCTCAAGGTGCTCAAAACCACATTCAAGAACTTAATTAACCCTTCAGGTGCTTCACAAGAATTTTTGGAATGTGGAAGAAAAAAATGAACATTTAACTTTTTCACAAAAATGTTACTTTACACTCATTTTTTTTTCGCAGGGGTAACAGGAAAAAAAGGAACCAAAAAATTTGCAGATACGCCATATGTGGGGTAAAACCACTGTTTGGGCGCACTGCAGGGTTCGGAAGGGAAGGAGCGCTATTTGACTTTTTGAATGTAAAATTTGCTTGAATAATTAGCGGACGCCATTTTGCGTTTGGGGAGCCCCTGATGTGCCTAAACAGTGGAAACCCCCCACAAGTGACACCATTTTGGAAACTAGACCCCTCAGGGAACTTCTCTAGATGTGTGGTGAGCACCTTGAACCCCCAGGTGCTTCACAGAAGTTTAGAACATTGAGCCGTAAAAATAAAATGTTCACATTTTTGTCACAAAAATGTTTTTCAGCCCCCAATTTTGCATTTTCATAAGGGTAACAAGAGAAATTGCACCATGCAGTTTGTTGTGCAATTTCTCCTGAGTAAGCAAATACCCCATATGTGGGGAAAAACCACTGTTTGGGCGCACTGCAGGGTTCGGAAGGGAAGGAGCGCCATTTGACTTTTTGATTGTAAAATTTGCTTGAATAATTAGCGGATGCCATGTTGCATTTGGAGAGCCCCTGATGTGCCTAAACAGTGGAAACCCCCCACAAGTGACACCATTTTGGAAACTAAACCCCTCAGGGAACTTCTCTAGATGTGTGGTGAGCACCTTGAACCCCCCCAGGTGCTTCACAGAAGTTTATAACATGGAGCCGTAAAAATAAAATGTTCACATTTTTCCCACAAAAATGTTTTTTCAGACCCCAGTTTTGCATTTTCATAAGGGTAACAGGAGAAATTGCACCATGCAACTTGTTGTGCAATCTCTCCTGAGTACGCCGAAACCCCATATGTGGGGGAAAACCACTGCTTGGGCATACGGCAGGTTCAGAAGGGATGGAGCACCATTTGACTTTTTTAATGTAAAATTTGCTTGAATAAGTAGTGGATGTGCCCCTGATGTGCCTAAACAGTGGAAAACCCCACAAGTGACACCATTTTGGAAACTAGACCCCTCAGGGAACTTATCTAGATGTGTGGTGAGCACCCTGAACCCCCAAGTGCTCTACAGAAGTTTATAACATGGAGCCGTCAAAATAAAAAAAACAAACTTTTTCCACAAAAATTATGTTTTAGCCCCAATTTTTTTTATTTTCACAAGGGTAAGAGGAGAAAATGGACCCCAAAACCTTTTGTGCAATTTCTCCTGAGTACGCCAATACTCCATATGTGCGGAAAATACAGTGTTTGGGCGCACGGCAGAGTTCAGAAGGGAAGGAACACTGTGTGACTTTTTGAACGCAAAATTGGCTGGAATTGAGAGTGGACGCCATGTCACATTTAGAGAGCCCCTGATGTGCCTAAATAGTGGAAACCCCCCACAAGTGACCCCATTTTGGAAACTAGACCCCTCAAGGATTTTATCAAGGGGTATAGTGAACATTTTGAACCCAGAGGTACGACACAGAATTTGATAACATTAGGTCATCATATTGAATAAGTTGTCATTAGTCTTGTGTGCAAGTGCTCGCTATTTGAGTTTGCATTGGGTACTCAGGTATGCACCATGTATCGAGCGTGCTCGAGTGCCATGCTCGAGTCCCCATCCGCATGTTTCACGGTTATTAGACACCCAAAAAAAATATGCGGGGATCGCTCGTGCATGGCAGGCAATCCCCGTGAGGTTTTTTTGGCCGCGAAGCATATGGGGCAGAGACTCGAGCATGTCACTCGAGCACCCACGATACTCAGTGCATACCCGAGCACCCGATGCAAACGCAAGTAGCGAGCACTTGCGCTCAACAATAGTCGCCATATCGTCATCTTTTATTTTTTACTTTTGAAAAAAATCCCAACCCTAATCCCAACCCTAATACAACCCCAACCCTAACGCTAACTCTAGCCCAACCTTAACCCTAGCCCAACCCTAACCCTAACCCTAGCCCCCAACCCTAACCCCAACCCTAACCCCAACCCTAGAGTTTATTTTTTACACCGTTCCTTGTGAAGTATAAGTGATAAGACGACTTTATTCTCCGGGTCGGTGCGATTACAGCGATACCAGAATCATATTGGGTTTTTATGATTGACAGCTGTCACACACTAAAAGATGCATTTTTTTGCATCGCCATATTTTGAGAGCTATAATTTTTCCATATTCTGGCCGACAGTCATGTGACGGCTTGTTTTTTGCCGGATGCGTTGACATTTTTATTGGTACCATTTTCGGGCATGTGACATTTTTTGATCGCTTTTTTTTTTCACATTTTTAGGAGGTAGAATAAACAAAAACCAACAATTAAGGAATTGTTGTTTTATATTAATTTTTTTATGCTGTTCCATGTGTGGTAAAATTGATAAGGTAGCTTTATTCTTCGGGTCAGTACGTTTACAGCGGTACCACATTTATATTGTTTTTCTATGTTTTGGCGCTTTTACACAATAAAAGCTGATTGAGCTGTATGGCGGTTTGTTTTTTGCAGGACAAGATGACGTTTTCGGCGGTACCATTTTTATTTATATTCGTCTTTTTGATCGCATGTTATTCCATTTTTTGTTTGGCGGTATGATAATAAAGCATTGTTTTTTGCTTCATTGTTTTTTTTTTTGTTTTTTTTTACCATGTTCACTAAAAGGGTTAACTAGTGTGACAGTTTTATAGGTCGGGTCCTTCTGGACGCAGCAATTTTTTTTATAATAATATTTATTGACTAGATGGTGGCCCGATTCTAATGCATCGGGTATTCTAGAATATGTATGCGGCCGACCGGGCGCAATCAGCAGAGCGGTGTTTAAATTTGGCGCCAAAATCGCTGATTGGTCGAGGCCGGCAACTGTGACCAATCACCAAAGCGGTGTTAAAATTTGGCGGCTATATCGCAGATTGGTCACGGCCGGCGGTCGCGACTAATCAGCAGAGCGGGGTTTAAATTTGGCGCCAATAATGCTGATTGGTCGTGCACGGCGACCGCGACCAATCAGCAGAGCGGGGTTTAAATTTGCCGCCCATATCGCTGATTGTTCGCCGGGGAGCTGCGCTGCCTGTGCGGGTACTTCCGCTGCGAGCAGCTGGGAGATGAGCGGCTGCTCGCAGCAGAAGCATCCCGACCGGCGGCGCCGCTCCTCGGTCCTCCGTTCACACTTGCCGTCGGGAGATCAGAGTGTTGTTTAAATTTGGCGCCAATCTCGCTGATTGGTCGCGGTCGGCTGGCGGCCGCAACCAATCAGCAGAGCGTTGTTTAAATTTGGCACCAATCTCGCTGATTGGTCGCGGCTGGTGGCCACGACCAATCAACAGAGCGTTGTTTAAATTTTGAGCCAATCTCGCTGATTGGTCGCGGTCGGCTGGCATCCGCGACCAATCAGCAGATCGTTGTTTAAATTTGGCGGCAATCTCGCTGATTGGTCGCGGCTGGCGTCCGAGATCAATCAGCAGAGCGTTGTTTAAATTTGGCGCCAATCTCGCGAATTGGTCGCGGTCAGCTGCCAGCCGCGACCAATCAGCAGAGCGTTGTTTAAATTTGGCGCCAATCTCGCTGATTGATTGGTCACGGACTCCAGCCGTGACCAATCAGCAGAGCGTTGTTTAAATTTGGCGCCAATCTCGCTGATTGGTCGCGGCTGGCGTCCGCGCCCAATCAGCACAGCAGTGTTTAAATGTGTCGGCAAGATCGCTGATTGGTCGCGGGCAACGTCCGCGACCAATCAGCACAGCAGTGTTTAAATGTGGCGCCAAAATCGCTGATTGGTCGCGGGCAGCGTCCGCGACCAATCAGCACAGCAGTGTTTAAATGTGGCGCCAAGATCAGTGATTGGTCGCGGCCGCTATTTAAATGTGGCGCCTAAATCGGTGATTGGTCACGGGCAGCGGCCGCGACAAATCAGCAGAGTGGTGTTTAAGTTTAGCGCCAAGATCACTGATTCGTCGCGGGTGGAGAGCGGAATCGTATTGGTGAGGACCGGGGAGCGCCACTGCCTGTGCGGCTACTTCCGCTGCGAGCAGCTGGGAGATGAGCGGCCGCTCGCAGCAGAAGTATCCCAACCTGCAGCGCAGTCGAGGTCCTTCTGCTGCTACCGGCCGGGAGAGGAGCGCCTCGTGCCGGTCATCTCCCGGCTGCATCTCCGTCCCACAGATGAGCCACTAACGGCCGCCATCTTTTTTCAGAAATCCCGCAGCGCTGATTGGCCGCTGCCGGACCAATGAGCGACGCGGGATTTCCAGGACAGACAGACAGACAGACGGGATAAGACGACTATATATATAGATGGGTACATTATATTTTTATTTTTGGTGGATTACTTTTTTGATTATTTTTTTAATATTTTTACAATTTTTTTTTTCATTTTTTAACACTTTTTTTTACTTTTATACTTTGTCCCACTATGGGACTTTCACTTTTTTTTATTCTGCTCGCCTGTATAGCATAGGGATGGAGCACTATCCCTGTGCTATACAGGCTATCAGCCCTGCAGATGCGGAAGATACTTTGGTCATGCACTGCGCATGACCAAAGTATCTTCCTGCTGTCTGGTGACCCGGATGTTGTCATGACGACATCGGGTCGACATGGCAATATCCGGGAAGCTGCGGCAGACGATGTCGGACGCCGGTAGGGGAGGTGAGTATCGCGATCACCTCCCCTTGCCCCTGCAATGCTGAGATCGACTTCGATCGCAGCATTGCGGGGGTTAATGTGCTGGGAGCGGTGCGGGACCTCTCCCAGCACATAGCACCAGGTGTCAGCTGTGACAATCAGCTGACACCCGGCGGCGATTGCGCCCGCACAGCCCTTGTGCGGGCGAAATCAACAAGGTGTACTAAAACGTACCTGGCTCTTACAGCCCTGGGCGCAGGTACGTATTAATATGCCTTGGGCTTTTAAGGGGTTAAAGAGGCTTTATTTGTATTATCATATTCAAGCCCTTCAATTTCCCTATGTATATACATTTTTAAATGTTTTGACTCTGTCTATGTTGATTTCTGTTGTCAATGCACTTTAATAAAAATTATTAATTCCTATAATGGGTGTGTACATATTTTCCTCCATACCACTGTTACCACTTTGTCACAGATGACAACGGAGAGATCATCCAGATTTCACCGCTGCCACCAGTTTGTCACAGAATGCAACTTCTCTGCCTCCAATCATCAGGACTATTACGCAATTCAGTGACGAGTAGTGTTGAGCGATACCTTCCGATATCGAGAAATATCGGATCGGATTGTATCGGACCGATACCCAAAAAATATCGGATATCGCCGATTCTGATACCGGAAACCAATGCAAGTCAATGGGACACAAATATCGGAATGAAAATAAACCCTTTCTTTCCTTGTAGGTTAATTCAACATGAAGGAAAACAACTAAGAATAATGTAGAATGTATTGGGGGAGGTGGGGGAAACAATAAATGCATAGAGGTTTAGCCCAATCAAATGGAATACCAGGAATTAATATATTTTTTTAAGACGTTCTGAGTTACGGAAATATTGACTATGTTAAGTATTTTTATATTTTGTCAGATATTTATGTTTCACTACTTCCATGCTCTTCACCTTCTTTTTTACTTCTACCACACTTTCTCCTTCATCATCCTCAGCATCAGCATCTTTTTCATCAACTTCTTCTTCACTTTCTTCATCGTCTTCTTCTTCTTCACCTTCTTCGTATTATTCTTTTTTTTTACATTCTTCATATTCTTCTTATTCAACTATTCTTCTTCTTCATATTCTACTTCTTCATCCTTTTCTTCTTCATCATATTCTTATTTGTGACAAGCATTCCTGTAGTTGTTATCTATAAAAGTTTGAACATTACACCTTTCGTTCTGCCCGTCACAAAAGATTTACAACAGGATTTGTCCGTGTTCAGTTTGGCCTGCAGCAGCAGGTCTTTTACAGGGGCACCACGAGGAGGAACGGACTCACCCCCATACACTGCTTAGTCTTCTTCTGATTATAATTTAGATAATATCTTTTGCTCTGATTTTTAGTCTTATGCTTAATGTTCTTCCGCTTTTTGTTCTGCAGCTTCTTGTAGTTCTGCTTCTTGGTTTTCTGTCTCTTGTTCTTCTGTATCTTGGTGGTTGTCTTCTTGTTCTTTGTCCTCTTGGTCATCTTCTTAAGGGTCATCTTCTTGGTCTTCTTCGGGGTGGTCTTCAGGGTCGTCATCTTCAGGGTCATCATCTTCGGGGTCCTCGTCTTCTTCGGGGTGGTCTTCAGGGTCCTCGTCTTCAGGGTCGTCGTCTTCGGGGTGGTCTTCAGGGTCCTCGTCTTCTTCGGGGTGGTCTTCAGGGTCCTCGTCTTCGGGGTCCTCGTCTTCTTCGGGGTGGTCTTCAGGGTCCTCGTCTTCTTCGGGGTGGTCTTCAGGGTCCTCGTCTTCGGGGTCCTCGTCTTCTTCGGGGTGGTCTCACGGTCCTCGTCAGGGAGATCCAGAGTGATAACCAAGAACCATTTAAAAAAGCTTGAACTTGGAAATGTAGCAGAAGGTACAAGAAGGGTGAGGAACTGCCGAGAACCAGCTGACGGTACTGGAACCCGGTTACTAAGCAGGAGGTACCTGTGCCAGAAAGCACTACCAAGGATCAGCAGACGGTGGAACTTGGATACCGAGTAGGAGGCATCTAAGCCAAAGGCACTGCCGAGAACCAGCTGACGGTACTGGAACCCGGATGGGTAGCAGAAGGTACAAGAGCCAATGGAACTACTGAGGACCAGCTGACGGTACTGGAACTCGGTTACTAAGCAGGAGGTACCTGTGCCAGAAAGCACTACCAAGGACCAGCAGACGTTGGTGGAACTTGGATACCGAGAAGGAGGCACCTAAGCCAAAGGCACTTCCGAGAACCAGCTGACTGTACTGGAACTCAGAAGGGTAGCAGAAGGTACAATAGCCAATGGAACTACCGAGGACCAGCTGACAGTACTGGAACTCGGTTACTAAGCAGGAGGTACCTGTGCCAGAAAGCACTACCAAGGACCAGCAGACGTTGGTGGAACTTGGATACCGAGAAGGAGGCACCTAAGCCAAAGGCACTGCCAAGATCCAGCTGACGGTACTGGAACTCGGATGAGTAGCAGAAGGTACCCATGAAAAACAAAGTTGCAATGCCGCGAGCCGGCCGCGGTTACCGAAACCCACAGTCCTACAGGGGGTGCTTGTCCTATAGGCACTATGGAATCAGCCTTCACTGCCAGATCCCGCAGCCCACATAGGAGTCACCTAAACTGCAGGCACCATAGAGTCGGCTAACCCGACCGCAACACGACAGGACAACGTATTGGAGGCAAAGTGACGTTGACACTACCCGGAAACAGCTGGCGTGCTGGAACCAGGCTGGGCAGGAGGGAGTACCCGTGCCAAAGACACTGCTGGGAAACAGCTGGCAATGCTGGAACCCCGGGTAAACACTAAAAACAGAGTGGAGCCAGAGGCCTAATTGGAGCAACTTTAAAATCAGTAGTAGACTAGTAGTGTGAATATGGACAGAGCAGGAGAAATTGCCGTACACACAGCAGGGGAACAGCTGACGTTACTGAACCCCAATAACACGGCAGCAAGTGTTGAGTGTGCAGATGGCACTTCTGAGCGCCAACTGGCGGTGTTGGAGCTCAGGGATAATACTGAAAACAGAGGAGCCATAGGTCGCCGCAAAATTGCAATAAAATGCAATAACGGGCGATCAAAACATCGGATCTACCCAAAATGTTATCAATAAAAACGTCAGCCTGGTGCACAAAAAATAAGCCCTCACTCAGCTCCGGATTACGAAAAATGGAGACGCTACAGGTCTCGGAAAATGGCGCTATTTTTTTTTTTTTTTTTTACCAAATTTTGGAATTTTTTTTCACCACTTAAATATAAAATAACCTATACATGTTTGGTGTCTACGAACTCGTAATGACCTGGAGAATAAGAATTGCAGGTCAGTTTTAGCATTCAGTGAACGTGGTAAAAAAAAAATAAATAAAAAACAACTGTGGTATTGCACTTTTTTTGCAATTTTACCGCACTTGGATTTTTTTTCCCGTTTTCCCGTACACGATATGGTAAAACTAGTAATGGCGTTGAAAAGTACAACTTGTCCCGCAAAAAATAAGCCCTCACACGGCCATATTGTCCAAAAAATAAAAACGCTATGACTCTGGGATCAAGGGGAGCAAAAAACGAAAAAGCAAAAACGACAAAACCCAAGGTTGCGAAGGGGTTAAAATCTGTAGTAGTGTGAATGTGGACAGAGCAGGAGAAATTGCCGTACACACAGCAGGGGAACAGCTGACATTACTGAACCCCAATAACACGGCAGCAAGTGTTGACTGTGCAGACGGCACTTCTGAGTGCCAACTGGCAGTGTTGGAGCTCAGGGATAATACTGAAAACAGAGGAGCCAGAGGTGTAATTGGAGCAACTTTAAAATCTGTAGTAGTGAGAATGTGGACAGAGCAGGAGAAATTGCCGGACACACAGCAGGGGAACAGCTGGTGTCAGGAATATTATAAAATATTGATATCAGGGACAGCTTAACAGAATATTAGCCCTTCTCCCATGCCCTCTGCTGTAGTGTTTGTCCAGAGATGACACACAGCAGGGGAACAGCTGACGCTACTGAACCCCAATAACACGGCAGCAAGTGTTGACTGTGCAGACGGCACTTATGAGCAGCAACTAGCGGTGTTGGAGCCCAGGGTAAATACTAAAAACAGAGGAGCCAGAGGTGTAATTGGAGCAAGTTTTAAATTAGTAGTACAGTGGATGTGGACAGAGCAGGAGAATTTGCCGGACACACAGCTGGGGATCAGCTGATGTTACTGAACCCCAATAACTCTGGAGCAAGCGTTGACTGTGCAGATGGCACTTCTGAGCAACAACTAGCGGTGTTGGAGCCCAGGGTAAATACTAAAAACAGAGGAGCCAGAGGTGTGCAGACGGCACTTCTGAGTGCCAACTGGCAGTGTTGGAGCTCAGGGATAATACTGAAAACAGAGGAGCCAGAGGTGTAATTGGAGCAAGTTTTAAATTAGTAGTACAGTGGATGTGGACAGAGCAGGAGAATTTGCCGGATACACAGCTGGGGATCAGCTGATGTTACTGAACCACAATAACACTGGAGCAAGCATTGACTGTGCAGACGGCACTTCTGAGCAGCAACTGGTGTTGGAGATCAGGGATTACAGTTCAGGTGGTAGAAACATGAACACAACAGGAGACCTGGATACTGTTGCCAACCATTTATTCATTCTGGAAGAGGACTGGCAAATTCATGCGAAATCCAGGCCTTGTTCATTTTCAGAAAAGTAAGCCGGTCAACGTTATCGGAGGATAGGCGCATGCGACGGTCTGTTAGTACACCACCTGCGGCACTAAAGACGCGTTCCGATAATACACTAGCAGCAGGGCAAGCCAGCACCTCCAATGCATACTGGCTAAGCTCTGGCCATGTATCCAGCTTAGAGACCCAAAACTTGAAGGGGGAAGAGCAGTCTGGGAGTACACTGAGAGGGGAAGACATGCAGTCTGTCACCATCTGACGGAAACGTTGCCTCCTGCTGACTGGAGCCGTCTGTGATGGTGTAGACATTTGTGGCGGCGGGGACACAAAACTTTGCCATATTTGGGCCATACTGGTCTTGCCTTGTGCTGAGGCGCTGCTTCTGCTCCCTCTTTGTGCAGAGCTTCCTCCACTGCCTCGACGCACTGAGCTGCTTTGTAAAGCACTAGCAGCACTGCTCTCGGTTGGAATGGAGAACATGATGGAATGCACCAGTGCATCTTGGTACTCCTGCATTTTACGCTCCCGGTTCAACGGTGTTATGATGCTTTGTAAATTGTCCAGGTAGCGAAGATCTAGGAGGGTGGACACCCAATAATCAGCCGTGTTGAGAATGTGGGAGATGCGGCGGTCATTTCTCAGGCACTGCAGCATGAAATCAACCATGTGCTGCAGACTGCCAACTGGCCAAGAAACGCTGTCCCCTGCTTGAGGCGTGATCTCTGCCTGTTCTGTATCACCCCACCCTCGCTCTAGATACTGACTACTAGAGCATTGTGTACCTCCCTCCTCTGGACAGATGTCTTCCTCCTCCATTGACTCCTCCTCATCCTCCTCACAAAGTGTCCCCTGCCTAGTCCTTTGTGAGGAACCACGTTGCGCAGACTGTACAGAAGCAGATGGCATTTGTGACTCCTCATCCTCCACCTCTTCCAAAACCTCCTCCCTTAGTGCTTGCAGTGTTTTCTCAAGCAGGCAGATAAGGGGATAGTCATGCTGACTAGTGCATCATCTGCACTCGCCATCCGCGTGGAATAATCGAAGGCATTAAAACGTGGCAAATGTCCTTCATAGAGGCCCACTCAGTGGTGGTGAAGTGTGAACGGCGCGCACTGCGACTTGTTTGTGCCTGCTGCAGCTGGTACTCCATTACTGCTGCCTGCTGCTCACACAAGCTCTCCAACATATGTAACGTTGAATTCCACCTGGTGGGTAGGTCACATATGATGCGATGTTCCGGAAGACGTAATCGGCGCAGCAGAGCTGCAATGCGCGATCTTGCGTTGCTGGAACGCCGCAAGTGAGCGCACTCTATGCGGACCTTGTGCAGCAGTGCATCAAGATCCGGATAGTCCCTCAAAAAACTCTGCACGACCAAGTTGAGCACATGTGCCAGATATGGGATGTGAGTGAGGTTGCCTAGGCCCAGAGCTGCCACCAGATTTCGGCCATTGTCACACACTACCATGCCTGGCTGGAGATTCGCTGGCACAAACCACACGTCGCTCTGCTGCTTGATGGCATTCCAGAGCTCCTGAGTTGTGTGGCTTCGATTACCCAAAGAATTTAATTTTAATACGGCCTGTTGATGTTTGGCCACGGCTGTGCTCATATCGGTCATCATAACAGGTAACCGTTCACGGGTCGATGTGGAGGTAGACCGTGACGGCTCCTGCAGCGCTGATTCAGAGGAACTGGAGTATGAGGAGGAGTCAATGTGTACAGACTGGATTCCTGCCATCCTTGGAGTTGGCAGAACACGTACAGCGCCACTCTCAAGATCTGTACCCGGCTCCACAACATTTACCCAATGGGCAGTGAGGGAAAGGTATCGTCTCTGTCCATGCTTACTGGTCCACACATTGGTGGTCAGGTGGACCTTGCTACTGACGGCGTTTTGTAGTGCATGTTTAATTTTTCCCTCCACATGCTGTTGCAGGGCAGGGACTGCTGAAATAAAAGCGGCTGGGCATGCTGTATTGTGGGACTGCCAATGCCATAAAGTTACGGAAGGTGTCAGTCTCCACCAGCCTGAATGATAGCATTTCAAGGGCCTTTAGTTTTGCAATGCCAGCATTCAGAGCCTGTGCTCGGGGGTGGTTTGCCGAGTGTGGGCGCCTTTTCTCTCATGCCTGTGCTAACGATGGCTGTAGACTGGCCTGGGAGTGTGAGGATGGCAGGGAAAGTGGTACTGGGGGTGGAATTACACTGTGTCTGTGTACAACAGTACCAGAGGTTCTTCCATGGCGATCCTGTGAGGAAGCCGAACCAGCTGTGTGTGAGCTGGAGGAAGAGGCTACAACACGAGCTGAAGAGGTGGTAGGTGGCGCTGTAGGTTGGCCTAGGTCTTCAGTGTGTTTTTGTAACTCCACCACGTGCTTGGTCCGCACGTTTCCACATATTTGTGGTATTGAGGTTGCTGACACTTTTCCCTCTTTTCACCTTCTGATTACACAGCTTGCATTTGACAAAGCAAATGTCATCTGCAACTGTGTCAAAAAAGGACAAGGCACTGCAAGTCTTGGGAGCGCCCACTTTGGATTTTGGAAGAGCCATGCTCCTAATGGGTGTGTCGAAGTGGAGGCTACAGGCAACCAAGTCTGCCCCCTCCCTGTCCCTCCTTTTTGGGCCGTTCGGGGAATCTCTTCCTCAGAGCTGCACCCACCACCTTTCTGTCCCTCACGCCATGATGGGTCAAGGACCTCATCATCTACACCACCCTCTTCAAACAACTGCTTCTCCTGGGTAGTCTCGACAGCACAGTACGCACCAGAAAGTGGCACCTGAGTCTCATCATCAGATGCGTACTGAGGTGTGCTGCTGACCATAGGCACTGGCCCACCCGCCTCTTCAGATTCAGAGAGACAAAACGGTTGCGCATCACTGCATACTACCTCTTCTTCAAATTCTCAAATTCTGCTTGGCTGGCACCCTCTTTCCAAGCCAAGAGATTCAGAGAACAGAAGTAGAGATGGCTCCTGTCCAGGGCTCTCTGACTGCCTGGGCAATTTGGCAGGTGGTGAAGAGACAGATGGGTGCTCTTCAGCGCTCAGGACCTGAGAGGATCTGGAACTAATTGAAGTCGATGCGTTAGCTGCCATCCATCCGACAACGGCTTCAATTTGGTCCTCCCGCAGCAGTGGGGTACGGCTAGCTCCTACAAAGCTGCGCATAAAGGACTGTTCCCTGGTAAAACTGTGGGATGCTGAGTCACTGGTGCCCGCAGCAGGCACAGAATCCCCACGTCCTCTCCCTGCAGGCACAGAATCCTCACGTCCTCTCCCTGCAGAAACTCCACGCCCACATGCCTTACTCCCTGCCTTCTTCATCTTGGTAGACTGATAAAGATAGGCAGAAAAGTACTATGGGCTTAGTGTGCTTATTCCTGAACAGCTGCTAACAGGTATAAGAAACACTAATTTTATAAAGTGTGGACTAGACTTTAATATGAGCTAATGTGGCCTACACAACTGTAAAGTGGAGTGTTTGGTGAACTTTATTTAGGTTTTTTTTTGTCACAAAAAGACACTGGATGTGCCCAAAGATGTAATACCGATAGTATCACAAACTTTTTGTAGCTATTACAATGCAGGAAGGTAACCTACAATGCAATAGATGAGGCTACAAAAAGTAGGCTAATACTAATCTGGCTGGGGCTGCAGGGCACAAAGCTGTAGAAAGGCTCCTCTAACTACTCCTATATAGTGTGTTTGGAACCAATGTAGCTGAATACGGATGGAACCACCACACTAATAGGAGAAATCAGGAAAAATGATCAATTAGCAAAAAAGGACAATGTATGAGGCAGTGACGCACGCTGAGCGCACTACAACCAGACGTGGCTGAAGCACACACTACAGCGTGAGCTGCACTCACACACAAAGACCTTGCAAACAGCCGTGAACAGTACAGATGCAGAGCACTGTGCACTAGCGCTGCAAGACCAAAAAAATTCTCTATCTACTCCTATATAGTGTGTTTGGAACCAATTTAGCTGAATACGGATGGAACCACCACACTAATAGGAGAAATCAGGAAAAATGTTCAATTAGCAAAAAAGGACAATGTATGAGGCAGTGACGCACGCTGAACACACTACAATCAGACTTGGCTGAAGCACACACTACAGCGTGAGCTGCACTCACACACAGAGACCTTGCAGACAGCGGTGAACAGCACAGCGATTTATAAAGTAGCTTGGGTAAAGCAGAATAGAGCAAATAGGTAGCTAAAACTGTCCCTCAGAACAACAGCGTCCTATCCCTAACTGAATTCACAGCAGAGTGAGCTCAAAATGGCGGCGGCGGCTTTTATAGTGCATCATGACATCATTTCAGCAGCCAATCACAGCCATGCCATTAGTTAACATGCATACATGCCTAACAGGATGTGCCCACACTTCTTAGGATCCTCATTGGCTGAATAAAATGAAACTGGCTCATTGCATTATGGGAACTTCCGATTCCGGTATACGATATTCTAAAAGTATCGGAATTAAGTATCGGAATTCCGATACCGCGAATATCGGCCGATACCCGATATTTCAGTATCGGAATGCTCAACACTAGTGACGAGTGATGGACGAGACCGCTGCTGCGGCTTCCACTACTTAGCCGGTTATTGGGGAACTCACAGTGAGCGCATGGTATATACACCTCCGATTACAATGCATGAAATATATGTACTGTATATACCCCGTACGGTCACTGTCAGCTCCACAATATAAAAAAAAAACAAAAAAAAACTACTAGTAGCTGCCACCACTAATCATTTCTACAGGCCGATTAAATACCCGTTATAGGTAGCGTACGGCTTCAGAGGTAAGTTTACAGAGCTATTAAATTTTATATATATAATTCACTAAGGTAGGCAGTGTTTATAAAGAATATAAAAAGATGACACGAAATGGGAACAAAACAATAATGTATATACAATTAGAAAAAAATAAAAAAGGATAAGGAACGAAAATTACTAAACCTGTGTCACAGAAATGGCTCAGAGCTTAGCGGAGGGAAGCACTCTGATTAGAAATATGGACCACTCTCAGAGCTAACCATGTCTTCCCAGAATGACCAAACACCCAAACCCAAATACTGCCCTTTTGTTAGCTCATGTTACGTCCACATACCTCCCCTTGATGAGCTCATGTGAAGCCTATTTGTGGAATATGCTGGGTCTGTCAGAATTTTATGAGATCTTCAACTTACAGGATATCTTCATCCCTGGAGGTTCCAGGTGGAATAAATTGTCATTTTTTATTGTGAATTTACCTTCACATAGAGATCGAGCTGGATAGCATCATCTATTGGACTGTTATTAAGTTAAGAGGTTCGAGTGGCCTTACAGTTATGTGAGTGAATGCGTTGTTCGTCCCATATCTCCCATAATTATTGGATCAATGCAAACTCCAATATTCATATCTGTACAACGGAGACAAAAAAATCTAGAACACTCAGAAAAATCCTTTGAACCGAGGATGCTCTTCCTTGGAACAAAATAAACCACTGCACTTCTCCACCTTTGTATAAAACAGATCTCAAGCTTATTGTCTTTTTCCCCAGCAGATATCCTGTTTTAATCACCTGTCCATGGCAGGTGGTCTTTGCTCCAAAAGAGGTTGAAGAGTCATCTTTCTATTTCCCGTTTTAATTAGTTTCAGATGTGTAATGTGTAGTCTTACATTGAAGAGGTTGAAGTGTCAACTCTTCTGCTTTTGGAGATGGCTTATGGATTTTAATTTTTCTCTATGACACCAATCTATATAGCCAATTGAGGACTTGTTTTTTTGTAGGATGAGTTGTAGATTTTACCATAAAAATGTACTGAAAAAAAAAAATGGAGAAAAAATTCCAAATGGGATGAAATGGTAAACTAATTTTGCCATAGGTTTTTGGGTTTTTGATTTTTTAATATGTTCATTATGTATCAAAAATGACCTGGCAAAATGAAACTCCTGGTCAATACGACTACACCGAACTTGCATAGATTAAATAAAAATTAAAAAAAAAAAATCAGAAGATAAATATGTATTTAACCCAAAAAGGTGTTATATTTAAAAGAGATGTGGAGTGACAAAAAAAATTAAAAACATAACACCTCAGTTCTGGCTATTCCAGTTTTTTTTTATTATGACATTTACCTTACAGATTAATGAATTTTATATTTTGATTGGTTGGTTTTGCCAATTTGGCCATACCGAATGTTTATTTTTAATGAGGGGAAAAGGGGGTTGATTAAATTGTTTTATATTTTTAAAAAGTTTATTTTTTTTATTTCCCCTAGGAGACTTGAACCTCTGAATGATCACTTATTCTACACACACCAGTATATATTGAGAATCATGGTCTCTGTCAGGGATTCCAACACAGGGACGACACCGGGGAGATCACGCGATATCTCACCGTGCCGTTAAGCTGTCCATATTTCGTCTGGAGTCGCGAGCACGCAATCCAGACCACTTGCTACGTGGATATCGGCAAGCGACCAGTGAGCGTATGGCGTCACACCTCGGGGATTCCAAAGCTTGGAATCCGTGTTTAACGCCCTCCGTACAGTCACTGTCGGCTTCACGATAGCCCAATTATTATTATTCTCTGCCACCACCGGCCGAGTTTGAAATATAATACAGGCCTGGCCGGACACCTGCGTTTTGGTAGCGTATATGGTTTCGGGGAAGGGAAAAATTACAGAACAAAAGAAACAGGACTATTACATTTTATATTTAATCCAAAAGGGAGGCAGTGTTTAGGAAAATTATATACAAGGATGTTACAAAGGACACATTAAAATACATAAGCAGTTACATAAAATAAACAGGATAAAAGAAGATAACTTACACTATACAATCGCTGAGACGATTCAATATAGGTGGAGGAGGGGCTTCCCCTGTTGATTTGAGCATTATCGAACGCGACCCGTTGCTTATAATTCTTATTCCCCCCGGGCAATGAGTGCTCCTGTCTTCTCCATGGATTCTCTTATACCTAAGGGGAGATCTGCCCACACGCCCCTTGTGGTGACATCATGTGGGCCGGACTCCAGCCTGTACATTTTTATTACAAGCGCTAACTTCTGCAATAACTCATTGCTCGTTGATCGCAGAAGCTTGCAAACGACGCCATTTTTTTCTCTTATGATTTTATCTTTATTTAGAGACCACACATCGCATAGCTGCAGTCTGCTATTTTGGTGTTTTTGTGCTAAAGTGCCCTGATTTTGCTTACAGCCCTGGAAAACTACATATACATTCCTGGGCTAATTTGGTCACTAAACATATGGGTCCCATTACTGTCGGACGTATGGAACTCACAATATTTCATATCGGAGTCGACCTGGCTATGACTGGTGGCCGGGAATTGTTTGTGAGTGCCTTTGAACTTAACGAACCATTTCCTCTTTCCTCCAAACTCTGGCCTGGGAGAAGGTGTCAATCTCTCTCAGGTCTGTGTTAAGAGGAAATACATTTACATTTTAGTTAGCTTGTACCAGTTCTTGGCTGGCATTGTTTGTGGAAGCTATTTCTCAGGCGTGTGTTAATTGTGGCTTTTGTGCTGAACAGAAGGGGAATAAGGGAGGGGGGTGAACATCTATGTCAGGCAAATATGGACGAACATTTTCCTGACATTAATATTTTCCTGACAGTCTCCTATGAAGCTAAGCCTAAGGCTTAAGGCTGAACTTCACAGGCATACCAAGATAGCAGCAATGGGGGGTCTTCAGCAGGTCCCTGTCTGCTAGCAGAATAAATCATTGCCCTGGGATGCAGTTGCAGGGAGCCAATGCACTAGAGCACCAGAAATTACGTTAAATTGATATTTGGATTGAGAAATTTCATAGACAAATATCTAAATTATATACGTCAAAACAAGAATCGCAAAAAATCTTCTCTTTAAGAGCAGGGAAGGGTATAGCATTACCAAACATCCAGGCGTATTATAGCGCAAATATTATTCTTCAGAGCAGAAATTGGTTACATAAGGATAAGAGAAACCCTGTCTCTTCGGAAAAAGATACAGTTGTGCTCAAAAGTTTACATACCTTGGCAGAATTTTTCCTTTCTTGGCCTTATTTCAGAGAATATGAATGATAACAAAAAATTTTTTTTTTCCACTCATGGTTATTGATTGGGTGAAGCCATTTATTGTCAAACTACTGTGTTTTCTCTTTTTAAATCTTAATGACAACCAAAAACATCCAAATGACCCTGATCAAAAGTTCACATACCCTGGTGATTTTGGCCTGATAACGTACACAGATTTTGACACAAATGGGTTTGAATGGCTACTAAAGGTAACATCCTGACCTGTGACCTGTTTGCTTGTAATCAGTGTATGTGCATAAAAGCTGAGTGAGTTTCTGGGATCCAGACAGACTCTTGCATCTTTCATCCAGCCACTGACGTTTCTCGATTGTGAGTCATGGGGAAAGCAAAAGAATTGTCAACGGATCTACGGGAAAAGGTAGTTGAACTGTATAACACAGGAAAAGGATACAAAAAAGGAATTGATAATGCCAGTCAGCAGCATTCAAACTGTGATTAACAAATGTAAAATCAGGGGCACTGTAAAAACCAACCCACGGTTAGGTAGACCAACAAAACTTTCGGCCACAACTGCCAGGAAAATTGTTCGGGATGCAACGAAAAACCCACAAATAACATCAGCTGAAATTCAGGACACTCTGAAAACTAGCGGTGTGGCTGTTTCAAGATGCACAATAAAGAGGCACTTGAAGAAAAATGGGCCGCATGGTCGATTCACCAGAAGAAAGCCATTACTGTGCAAATGCCACAGAGTATTTCACCTACAATATGCCAAATAGCACAGAGACAAGCCTCAAAACTTCTGAAACAAGGTAATTTGGAGTGATGAGATCAAAATTTAACTTTTTGGCCACAACCATAAATGTTACATTTGGAGAGAGGTCAACAAGACCTATGATGAAAGGAACACCATTCCTACAGTAAAGCACAGAGGTGGATCGCTGATGTTTTGGGGATGTGAGCGCTACAAAGGCACAGGAAACTTGGTAAAAGTTGAAGGAAAGATGAATGCAGCACGTTATCAGCAAATACTGGAGGAAAATTTGCACTCATCAGCCTGGAAGCTGTGCATGGGACGTACTTGGACATTCCAACATACCAACGATCCAAAACACAAGGCCAGGTCGACCTATCATTGGCTACAGCAGAACAAAGTGAAGATTCTGGAGTGGCCATCTCAGTCTCCTGACCTCAATATCATTGAGCCACTCTGGGGAGATCTCAAGCGCGCAGTTCATGCTAGACATCCCAGGAATTTACAGGAACTGGAGGCTTTTTGCCAAGAAGAATGGGCAGCTTTACCATCTGAGAAAATAAAGAACCTCATCCACAACGACCACAAAAGACTTCAAGCTGTCATTGATGTTAGAGCGGGCAATACACGTTATTAAGAACTGGGGTATGTGAACTTTTGATCAGGGTCATTTGGATGTTTTTGGTTGTCATTAAGATTTAAAAAGAGAAAACACAGTAGTTTGACAATAAATGGCTTCACCCAATCAATAACCATGAGTGGAGAAAAAGTTTTTTTGTCATCATTCATATTCTCTAAAACAAGGCCAAGAAAGGAAAAATTCTGCCGGGGTATGTAAACTTTTGGGCACAACTGTATATATATAAAAATTCCTAACTCTCTTTCCTGATTTTCATACATTTACTTGTTTCCTCTCTTCCATTACCCACACACTCAACTCTAAAATCAACAATAACCCAATGGAAAAAAATATAAAAATTGACAATAAGATTTTATACCCACCAGAAAAAAATCACCATAAACTTTTTTTCCAGATAATTTTTCCTAAAATAACCCTTTGAAATATGGTTAAAATTTGGGATAAGTGACTGTTCCTCACTACTTTCTGGAAGCAATAAAGATTCTATCGTAAATTTTCAGGCTTTAAAGATCACATTTGGCCTCCCAGAAGAAGAACTCCTTGCTTTGATTTCCCTTAGGAAATTCATAAGAGGAAAACTCAAATTACCCCTAGCTCTACCAAGAGCCATATCTACGCTACTAGAAAACCTTTTTTCTGACTCCAATCGGAATAAGAAAAAAATTCTTCAGTTCATATTTGAAATTTGAAAAATCATAGCCTATTTAAAACTGGGAATTAGATGTAAATAAAAAATTCTCTTAATCTAAATGCTTGTTTCCAATTTTTTTAAACTTATAAATTTAATATCAACGCCAACATACATGAAATTTTTTTCAAAATTCTCTCACTTTTTACCTGACCCCTGTTAGGCTTAAAAAAAGAAAACTTTCCCAGATTATTCAGATCTTTGTTGGAGAAACTGTGGGCAAAGCAGTAGTATTTTACATATCTTTTGGTCCTGCCCAAAATTAAGACCATTATGGAAAGAAATAAGATTTTATAAATAGTTTGGGGAAGGACAAAATACGCATGTCCCCACAACTTTCTCTAGATACTGATCTTATTCCTAGAGAAATTAAACACATATCCATACATATTTTTGTGGTAGTCAAAAATTGGGGCCAAATGGAAAACTACTAGTATACCCACTTTAAATAGAAATAGCTCTTAAAAAGTACTAGAAATAGCTCTTAAAAATAATTATTTTAAAATATTTAGTCAAATGGTCCCTTTGGAACTCATTCTTCTCCCCAGAATCCTTTAATACTTAAAACTTTTTGCATTTTATTATTTTATTTTTGCCCATTGAAAACTTTCTTTTTCTCTATTTCTCAATGTAATGCTTAGGCTGTGTGCCCACATAGCGTTTTTCAAGCGTTTATGCTGCGGAATTTCCGCAGCGGAAACGCTTGTGAAACGCTAGGTAATCCGCACCCCATGGTCCCCAAGGGGATTCCGCATGTTCTATGCACATGCTGCGGATTTTTCCGCAGCATGTCATTTAATTTTGCGGAAGCGCAGCGGAACTCCCGCCATTGACACGCATAGAAACCGCGACTGTACATTTGTACAAGCGGCTTCTATGCATCTCTATGTGCGGATGGTACCCAGGTCTGGAGGAGAGGGAGACTCTCATCCAGACCTGGGTACCATTGTACCTGTAAAAAAAGAATAAAATAATAAATAAAGTTTATACTCACCTGTCCGGCGGCTTCTCTCTGAATGCCGGCATCGCTTGAGGACCTGCGGTGACGTCACAGTCATGTGACCGCAGGCCCTTCACCGCTCTGTCTCGCGATATGCCGGCAGCCGGGAACCAGCCAGGAACGAGCGCTGCAGCACACGCCGGGGCCTCGGGGGTGAGTATAGCTTTATTTGTTTTAATTTTTACGGTTCACACTGTATAAATCCATGCTGTTTGCATGGATTTATACAGTGTGACCTAGTTGTCGAGCACTTTCCAGGTGATGCTAAAATCGCCTGGAAAGCGCTTGTCAATCTGCATGCGGAAACGCATGTGAATCCGCATGTGGATCCGCATGTATTCTGCAGGAAAAACGCATGCACAATCTGCATGCGTTTTTTCTGCCAGGGAGATGCAGAAACGCTGCACAAATTTTCTGCTTCATTTCTGCATCGTGGGCACATAGCCTTATACTGATATTTTATACTAGATGGTGGCCCGATTCTAACGCATCGGGTATTCTAGAATACGTATGCGGCCGACCGCGACCAATCAGCAGGGCGTTTAAATTTGGCGCCAATCTCGCTGATTAGTCGCGGGTGGCGTCCGCGACCAATCAGCAGAGCGTTGTTTAAATTTGGAGCCAATCTCGCTGATTGGTCACGGCTGGCAACCACGACCAATCAGCAGAGCGCTGTTTACATTTGGCGCCAATGTTGCTGATTGGTCGCGGCTGGAGTCCGCGACCAATCAGCAGAGCGTTGTTTAAATTTGGCGCCAATCTCGCAGCAGAAGTATCCCGACCCGCAGCGCTGCTCCCCGGTCCTCCCTTGACACCCTAGTCGCTGATCTCCCGACAGTAGCCGCATGGTGTTACTAAGGTCCGGACATTTGTGTTCAAAATCGCTGATTGGTCGCAGGCGCTGCCCGCGACCAATCACCGATCTTGGCGCCACATTTAAACACCGCTGTGCTGAGTGGTCGTGGACGCAGCCCGCGACCAATCACCGATTTGAGCGCCACATTTAAATAGTGGCCGCGACCAATCACCGATCTTGCAGAGACATTTAAACACCGCTGTGCTGATTGGTCGTCGACGCTGCCCGCGACCAATCACCGATTTGGGCGCCACATTTAAATAGCGTCCGCGACCAATCAGCACAGCGGTGTTTAAATGTGTCTGCAAGATCGGTGATTGGTCGCGGGCGCAATTTAAATGTGGCACCCAAATCGGTGATTGGTTGCGGGCAGCGTCCGCGACCAATCAGCACAGCGGTGTTTAACTTTTGGGCCAAGATCAGTGATTGGTCGCGGCAAGAGATCGCAACCAATCATCGAATCGTATTGGTGAGGACCGGGGAGCGCCGCTGCCTGTGCGGCTACTTCCGCTGCGAGAACCCGGGACATGAGCGGGCGCTCGCAGAAGTATCCCGACCCGCAGCGCCGGTCCTCCCTTGACACCCTAGCCACATGGAGGTCAGCTGCGCCGGCGGTCGGGAGAGTAGTGCCTCGCGCCGGTCATCTCCCAGCTGCATCGCCGCTGAGCTCCGTCCCGCAGATGAGCCGCTAACGGCCGCCATCTTTTTTCAGAAATCCCGCGGCGCTGATTGGCCGCTGCCGGACCAATGAGCGACGCGGGATTTCCAGGACAGACAGACAGACAGACAGACGGACGGGATAAGACGATTATATATATATAGATTGTCTCCCCCCATCCCCTCCCCGTTTTATGTAAAAATCCCCTTCATAAAAATGATTTAAACAGAAATGACTTTAAATGATGCTTTAGAGGAAACTAAATAGTTAACAGCAGCAATCAGAGTTCCGCCCCGGCCATGCTGTTAGACACAGATGCCTACTATTTAATATAGCCGGCATCTACTTGGGTGTGGAGAGAGCGATACCTATTTATTAATGTGCTCATACATTTCCAGAAGGAATAAAAGAATAATTGCACAATTTTAAGAAAATATACTACAGACATGTCTGTACAAGAAAGACAAATATTCACTACTATAACCTGTCAGGGTAGCGGAGAGGAGCTCTTCAATTTTTAAAGGATTGCAGACCAGGTGGCAAGTGACCAACAGTAGCCGGGTGGCTTCTGCCTTTATGCATCTTTGTTGCCATAAAAGGAAAAGGGCCCAGACACATTTTTTGCACAGGACAAGTCATCAGTGATCACCCCTGGGCTGTATAATCCATTTTGAAAGCATTTTATGAATCTAGGTCTAATTCAAGTAAAATGTCCATTTTATTATCAGGCAGGGAAACCTTCAAAATGCATTAGATGGCTATTCTTAGTACACCATAGTCATCAGGTCAAGGCCTATTTTATAAGGTTTGCCGTTTGCAGTGTGAAATCTGGTGACAGATCCAATGCAAAATTACAGGTACGTTAGTGCTGGGGTGCCAGTGTGTGGAGGGGCTCAGGAGCCAAACCTTACAAAGCCAGAATCTGTGTGCGACAGCAGCATCTGGAGCAGAGCGCCGCTCGTGGCTGTTAACAATTTATATGCTGCATTTGATCTTTGACAGGCATGTTTAAATGGAGAGGTTGCTGATGCTTGCTCGCTCCAGCACCGGTCAGCCCCTACAATGCAATGTTAAGCTTAGCCACAGGAGACCATCCGCAACCCCATCAGGAGCATGCCCAGGCGTTGTAGGGAGGTCATACAGGCACGTGGAGGCCACACACAATACTGAGCCTCATTTTGACTTGTTTTAAGGACATTACATCAAAGTTGGATCAGCCTGTAGTGTGTTTTTCCACTTTCATTTTGGGGGTGACTCCAAATCCAGGCCTCCATTGGTTAATAAATTTGATTGCCATTGATGATTTTTGTGTGATTTTGTTGTCAGCACATTCAACTTTGTAGAGAACAAAGTATTCAATGAGAATATTTCATTCTTTCAGATCTAGGATGTGTTATCTGAGTGTTCCCTTTATTTTTTTTGAGCAGTGTATATGTATGTGGGTTAAGAATTGGCTCAGTGATAGGAAACAAAGGGTGGTTATTAATGGAATACACTCAGACTGGGTCTCAATTAACAGTGGGGTACCACAGGGGTCAGTATTGGGCCCGCTTCTTTTTAACATATTTATTAATGACCTTGTAGGGGGCATACAGAGTAATATTTCAATATTTGCAGATGACACTAAACTCTGCAGGGTAATCAATACAGAGGACAATTTTATATTACAGGAGGATCTATGTAAACTAGAAGCTTGGGCTGATAAATGGCAAATGAGCTTTAATGGGGATAAATGTAAGGTAATGCACTTGGGCAGAGGAGAGGTAATTGTCTCTCATAGTTGTCAAAAACCTATTACCTTTGCTTCAACTACAGGTTTCTGTTCCCCAATGTATTTCAGGGTAGTTGAAGTCCCCCATAATAATGACTTCTCCTTGAGTCGCTGCTTCATCTATCTGCTTTATGAGGATATTTTTTCGCTGCTTCCATTATTTTTGGAGACTTATAACAAACCCCTATCAGTAATTTATTTCCCCCCCCCCTCTCCTTATCTCTACCCAAAGGGACTCTACATTTTCATTAGATTCACACGCAAGATGGGTTTTAAGGATGATTTTACATACAGTACAGACCAAAAGTTTGGACACACCTTCTCATTTAAAGATTTTTCTGTGTTTTCATGACTATGAAAATTGTACATTCACACTGAAGGCATCAAAACTATGAATTAACACATGTGGAATTATATACTTAACAAAAAAATGTGAAACAACTGAAAATATGTCTTATATTCTAGGTTCTTCAAAGTAGCCACCTTTTGCTTTGATGACTGCTTTGCACACTCTTGGCATTCTCTTGATGAGCTTCAAGAGGTAGTCACCGGAAATGGTCTTCCAACAATCTTGAAGGAGTTCCCAGAGATGCTTAGCACTTGTTGGCCCTTTTACCTTCACTCTTCATCTTTAAGGACCTTCCACCTACCTCTAACTTTGTCATTTGTGCCAATGTGCACCATGACCGCTGGGTCCTCATCAGCCCCTCCCAGTAATCTGTCAACCCGATCAGCGATATGCCGAACTCGAGCACCAGGTAGGCAGCACACTGTTCGACGATCCCTGTCTTTGTGACAGATTGCCCTATCTGTTGCCCTAATAATTGAGTCCCCCACTACCAGCACCTGCCCTACTCTCCTATTTCCCTCTTTACTGGAGCTGACACTCCTCCGGCTTTCAGGGGACATGCCTTGCTGCAGTAGTGCTACCCCTGTACCGACACCTCCCTCATCTGCCAACTTTGCAAACTTATTGGGGTGTGCCAGATCAGGACTAGCCTCCCTGGCACTCTTCCCTCTACCCCCCTTTCTGTCACCCAGCTAGCTGCCTCACTGTCCTGCAGCTCCCTACTACCACCCTCCCCCACATCTACCCCAGTGAGCAGCAGACTCCTTTCCATATTGTCAATGGATCTCACTGTTGCCAGCTGCTAATTTAGATCCAGTACCTGGGCTTCCAAACGCACAAAGTGCACACATCTCGAACAGCAGTATGCACCCACGACCGGCTGTTCAAGGATTGCATACATGTGGCAAGATGTACACTGGATAGCATTGTCAATAATGGAGCTCATTTCCTAATGGGGATTGCACTAGACAGAAATGTTAGGTAAAAAGAAATGTAAAGAATTAATGAAATACAGACAGCAATTCAGTCCAAATTCCTCCCTTCTAAACTCCCTGAATCCAAGTCACTGAAAAACAAGTCACACACTTACTTCCGTTTGCACGTATGCTTCGGTCACACTCAGCTTGTTCACACTCGCTAAGGAAGAAGATTTAAAAACTTATTTTTTTCCCCTTTTAGCAGCAATCCAACCTACAGCTCAATGCACTTCCAAAGGACTGGATGCCCCAACAACTCACAGCAATTCACACAGGTATTTTCTGCAGGATTCCCAAATGCCTCTTCACTGAAAAACAAGTCACACACTTACTTCCGTTTGCACTTACGCTCCGTTCACACTCGCTAAGGGAGAAGATTTAAAGAGTTTTTTTTTTTTTCCCCTTTTACCAGCAATCCAACCTACAGCTCAATGCACTTCCAAAGGGAGGCATTCTCAGGGTAGCAATAGCTCTGGATCTATCGCATGCCTTTATAAACCTGTTTACCCATCTATCGGCTGCCAAATTATAGTTATATAGCGCTCCAAAAGCTGATACTTGCACCTTAAGGGTACTGGTAACCAACCCCATATCTAAGCCCCTTTGAAGAAATTCCAGGTTAGATCTAATAGGAAGTTTACCCTTAGCTGACTGCCCCGAAGTAGATAGGAATTTTGCCCAAGTCCTGCCTTAGATCTTAGTAGTCACAGGCTTTCTGCTTTTGAGCAGAGTAGTGACTAAACTCGGGGAAAACCCTTCCTGGATTAGTAACGACCTTTCAAACTCGAGGCCGTCAAATGCAGGCCCGACCTCGGAGGGTGGAAGACTGGGCCCTGCTTGAGGAGATCCGGAGCATCTGGAAGGATCCATGGATCTAACTCTGACATCCTCTTTATCCAGATGAATCATGGCCTCGTAGGCCAGAGCGGAGCGATTAGTATGACTCTTGCTCCTCTCGGATCTTCCTCAAAATCGTTGGAATCAACATTAGCAGGGGGAATGCATAGGCTAAGCGAAAGTTCCAGGGAATTTGTAGTGCATCCACTGCATAGGGTCTTTCCTTCGGATTTAAAGAGCAGAAGACCCTTGTCTTTGTTCCGTTTGTTTGCATAAAGGTCTATTTCTGGTTGACCCCATCGAGCTACAATTTGCTGGAATACTGTTGGATTCAGCTCCCACTCACCGTTTCAGTATATTCCTACTCAGGAAATCGGCTCTTTTGTGTTCCTCACCTCTTATATGCAGAGCAGATAGCGTAAATTGATGTTGTTCTGCAAACTGTAGAATCTGTTCTGTTACCAACATGAGAGGTCGGGATCTTGTGTCCCCTGATGATTGACATAGGCGACTGTCGTCCGGTTGTCCGACAAAATTCGGATGTGTTGTCCTTGTAGTTGAGAACTGAACTTCATTACACCCTTCTCGCTGTCCGACCAGACTCCTGGCATTGCACGATCTCTCAAATGTGCTCCCCAGCCATCTGCGCTTGCGTCCATCGTGATCTGGTGCGACCAAGGAACTCCTTGTGACAGGTTCTCCGGATTCAGCCACCATCTGACCGAGTTGATGACTGAACTGGAAAGTCATCTTTCCATCCAATTGTCCCCTGAGCTGTTTCTCTTCTGCTAGGATCTCTTTCTGTATATGTCTGGAGTGTATCTGAGCCCACTGTACTGCTGGGATGCATGATGTCATTGTACCTAAAAGGGACATTGCTTTCCTTAGGGTCATGGATGGATTCCTGACCACTTCTGAGACTAGGTTAGTAATTTTGACTTTCTTGTCCTCCGGTAGTAGACATCTTGGACTCCGGAGGACAGACTTAAGTCCTAAAAAAGATTGAACCTTCTGAGGCTCCAGCTTTGACTTCTTTAGATTCAGTATCCATCCAAGACTGACCAAACTGGCTTTGACTTGTCAACGCGAGTTCGCAATGCTCTCTTGATCTGCCTACTGCCAGGAAGTCATCCAGGTAAGCGACAATAGCTCTCTCAAACAAGCCGTGACCTTCAGGATGATTTTTGTAAAAATCCTCAGAGCCATGGAGATGCCAAAGGGCAGAGCTGTAAACAGAAAATGCCTTACATGCTGGTTGATACACAAGGCTACTCTCAGATACTGTTGGTATTCTATATGGATTGGGACATGGTAGTAGGTGTCCTTCAAGTCGAGGACGCTCATAACCCGGGAACAACACCTTTATGGCTGATCTTATAGATTCTATCTTGAAGGGTCTGTAGATTAGATAGTTGTTTAGGCCCTTCAAGTTGATTATGGTTCTGAAGGAGCCATCAGGCTTCTTTATCAGAAACAGGGGGGAATAGAATCCTTTACCCTGTTCGATTACTGGTGTATCTATCAGAACCTTCTTTTCCACTAGACTTCGTACCTCTTGCTCCAAGGCTGTTTGTTCTCTGGGACTCCTGAAGGTCTGGTGGGGAATGGCTCTGAATTCCAGTCTCAGTCCAGCTTTTATTATCCCTAATATTCAGGCGCTGGATGTAATTTTTTCCCAGGCAGGAAGTGGGACAGTCTTCCTCCTACCTGGGAAGGCCCGTCACTTAGGGTTTTTTTCTATTCTTGGAGGAAGGACCTCCGAACATGAAGCCTCCACTCCTTGGCTTCTTGTCCTTCCATCTGCCCTGGTCTCTGGAAAATTTACCTCAGCTATACTTCCTTTTATGAAAGGACGTCTTGTATTGAGGCACAGATACATTGGGAAACCCATGCTTCTTATCTGTGGCTTTGTCCAGTATGTCATCCAGAGCCTTGCCAAAAAGAAACTCTCCTTCACACGGGACCGAATAGAGTTTAGTCTTGGACTGTATGTCACCTAACCAGCTCTTGAGCCACAGAGCTCTGCGAGCTGCATTGGATAGATTTCGCGATCTGGCAGCCAGCCTTACTGAATCTGCTGACGCGTCCGCGAAGAAGGCGGCGTCCCCCTGCATTAGTGGAAGACCGGCCAGGATTTTTTCCCTTGGAACATACCCTTTAATCTGGTCTTCAAGCTGTTGCAAACAGGCCATCATTGACCTGGCAGTGCAAGTGGCTGCCACTGCCGGTTTCAATGCTCCCGCTGAGGACTCCCAGGTCTGCGCTTTCTTATCAAGAGGATCTTTGAGAGCTCCTAAATTCTCACATGGTAGGGTGGATTTTTTAGAGCATTGTGATACTGCCACATCAATTTTTGGGAGATCAAGTGTAGGATCATTGGAAAAAGTGGCTTTGGCCTGGGGTGCTTTAGTAGAACAGTATATTATGTATACTGAGAACAGTGAGCAGGGCAGTATGCTGGTTGGCTTATGTAGTCATCCGGTGGAGACCCTGGCCCTTCAGGATCGAGGTCGTTGGGTCGGGTAAGTTTGGAGAGCCCGTGGTGTGAAGTTATCCAGGAGTGCGTTACTTAAACTCACTGGGTGTTGGAAACCCACTTCACTTTACATTTGTTTTGATTGTCCACTTTTTTTTGGGTCACTGGCTAGGATGGGGAATTTAAATTCTCAGTCAAAGGTCTGGCTTAGCACATGTGTCCGTCACTAGTATTTCTCGAGGTGCGGTGCCCTCCTGATCAGTCTAGGGGGTTGATAATGTGTGGCCAGCATGCTCCGCTCCCCCTGAAAATCCTTGGCTCTAGACGGTTCCTAGTTTGCTTGGGTGGCAGCACGGGTTGATGGTGGGAACAAGATTGGATCTCCATTGACTTTGGCTAGAGGAGGTCAATAGTCCCTGACCCTGGCTGTAGCCTTCAGGCTTAGTGGAACTGGGATCGGTTATTGGGGGCCTTTATCCTCTTGGAGAGGGCTATGACTGACTGCATTCTGGTGCACTTTTTTTAGTGGCCCTTAATACCAGAGTGCGCTAAAAAAAAGTGACTAGAGTACAGTTCTCAGACTCTAATAAAAAAAGTTTCACTTTGAAAACATGTCCAAGGTTTCAACTACTAAGTATAATAAACTCCGACTCCCCCAGAGCCATATTGACCTGAAGGGTGTTGCAGCTGTAACCATTGAACACGATCTGAGGAGGTGACCCTTTGTGGGGTAAATCAGGCCACAATAGCAAGAACACATTAATAGGTGGCGCTAGAGTTCTAGTTGTCCTCCCCTCTGAAGAGATAATTTGCATATTTAATATCCCAGAGTATATATGGCTTATAAGTCTCCTCATCCTGACTATGCCAGCTTGGCACTCTCCACAAGGAGAAACGTTACCCCTTAAATACCAGACAAGAGCATGTTACCTAGCCAAATCACATCTTACTGTGCACTGATGAGGGGCAACACCCCAAAACACTGTGCTGCAAATTGAGATTCTGGTTTGGCTTTATCCCAAGTCATACTGCAAGGCTCATTAAAGAGAGTCGATATTGACTTTTAGGATTGCTGCTTCCAATAGGTGGCGTTAGAGTTCTAGTTCTCTTCTTCTCGGAATAGACAATTTGCATAAAAAAAAAAAAGAAACACTGCTCAATGCAAACCTTTGAAAAAAAATTACATTTAATCAAATTATAAAATAAAACTGCAAAATCTGTCCTTGGGACATGTAACAAAAATATAGTGCAAAGTCTTAAGAAATGTTTGAACAAAAAAAAAATCTGTACATAAAAAAGTAATAGAAGTCCTAGTTCAGTTGTATAACAAAAAAAAGAAAGAAAAAAAAAACAAAAACAATCTTTACAGTAGTAGCAGCAACAAAATCAGCACCACTGGTCAAAGCCCAAAAGTCAAAAAGGTGGAAATCATAAATAGGGCTCCAGTCTGTGAGACAAAGTTTGTGGAAAAAAAAAGTGCAGATAGGGCACATTCAGAAATGCAGTACTTTTTCTTTTCACATTGACAAAATATTATTAATACTGAACAGACAGCAACAATATTTTTGCAGTTTTCAACTTTGTTTTTTTTTCCCCTTGACTAGAAGTCCCAACAATATGGCAAGAACCCATGTCCGGAGACTAGTAATCCAAGACTTCATAGGCTGCCATCGAGGCTTTTACTTCTCTGCTCGTGATACATCTGTTTAAAAACATTGAATGTTGTCTGAGAGTCTTGCACTGGTCGGGAAGCATGGTTTTGGGTCGACTTGACGGAAGAGGTTGACTGAGGTGGACTTTGATGACCTATGTAATATAAGGAAGGAAGAGATTAGGAATCGAAGGAGAAGAGATAAGCAAAATACCAACTGATTAGACGGCGGTGGCCTAACATTTAGTATGGGGTTTAACTTGACAAAAACGTTATGCTTTTTGTCTAGTCTCCTGGCAAAAATCCTCAGAACAGTTTCCCAGAAAGCCACTTATCTTGGTTGATCTGCTCCATTTGCACCTCACCTTGATCTTCAGAGCAGATATTAATCTTCCTCTTCTTAAAAGGAACATCAATGTACCACGCTTCTTTTTTGCTTTTAATACCTAAAGTTAAAAATAAAATACATACACAATTGATTTTTGGATGGCTTGATCCATCTTAAAATATTCACAAAACACTTAGGCTATGTACGGTCTTTTCTCTTTGTTTAAGATGGGATTCTTTACAGTTAAAGTATAATGGGAAATCTGCTGAACTGTGGATGAAACTGATTTGTAGGGGATTTTTTTTTTATTTTTTAAATGATATTTGGTTGATCCAAGCACATGGAAGTTAAAAAAAATAAAAATGTGGGGGGGTGTAGTAAGAATACTCAAAGAGAACCCTGGAACAAGGTAAGGTGCCTTAAAAGGAGTTTTGAGGCGTAATGATGGCCTATTACTAGCAAAAGACAATATTCGATAAGAGGCCTGATTCTGCACCCCCACCGATCGGCTGAATGAAGGAGGTTGTGGTCCTTCTGTCTATGTACTGTAGATCATCAAAAACAATAGAATGGAACAGTAGTACCAGGCATAATCAAAAAAGCACAACGATGTGCCTGATAAAGTGAAGAACTCACTGGTACATTGAGATTCCTTCATTCAGCCGGTCGGAGGGATGAAGGAAGTAAATCCCCAACGATGAGAAATTGATGGTCAACTTCAGCTTTTAGAACTTCCTAAAATTATATTTCAACATCAATATTTACCTTCTACTACGCTTCTTTCCTTAGTCTCTTTCGGCTCGCCTTTCTTCTCTTGCGTGGTCGGACTTCTGTTAACAAATTCCGGACATAATTTGAACTCCAACATTTTAGGAGCGTCCCCGTTCTTGGTATCAGACTTTGACAGCTTATTATGCACATAACTATCAAGAGACTTTCTCCTTTCGAAGTAGCCAGGTTTCTCAGGAGAGCACCTTATCTGAAGTTTGGTTAGACTTATACCTTCACAAGAATTCCGTCTTGTACCATCACAAGGTGTCAAATAGATTTTTTCTTTGCCAGAACAGATTTTCTGGTCACGTCTCTTTTTCATCAATGATCCTTTCTCATGACTGCCTGATGGACCTCTGTGTTTTTTGTGCAAAGACTCATATGCTCCACTGGTTTTTGGCTGGCCTTTTTGAGCTTGACAAATTGCTTCAGACTCCAGATTTCTGGTTTTTACATTTATTTTGACTGGAGATAATGGTCTTAGCAGTTCAGGTGGTGAATTGTTTTCACTTTTTTCCATTGAAGGTTTCTCAACAAACTTGTATCTTATTTCAGCCCACTCATCTCTTTGATCCAGCTTAGACCCTGACCTTTTGTTGCATAGTTCTCTTTTCCTTTCCAAGTACTCCTGTACAGTTGGAACCTTCTTTACCTTTTCAAAATGACTCTCTGTTCGACTTTTACTCCTTTCTTTGTGTTTGCCTATGGCAAGACCTTGGTTATGGGAATGCAACTTGTCCGAACTACAGAATGACTCTCTCTTACTTGTACTCCTCCCAGATTGCTGAGGTGTAATGGCAGATGATTTTGATTTCTCATTCTTGGCTTTAGTTCCAAATATCTTGTCAATGATGACAGTTTTGGCTGATTCACCAACTTCGGTATTAGTCTTTTGTACACTTCTGGCGCCACTTTCTTCAACACGTGAAGTAGTCTTTTCTACATATTTCCTTTTCATTTTCAACAAATGCTTGTTCTTCAGAAAGTCTGTTTTGATAATAAGTTTTTCTAATTTCTGTGGGCCATCAACTTTTGACTTAGAACCTGAGAAAAGATTTTTGACTTTCTTATTGTTGTGGTCGTCCAAATAACTTCTTGGTTGGAGAATCTTTTGATTGGCAGAGAAGTCATGCTGCTTCAATACTTTCAGAGACAGATTTTCTTTGTGATGCTTTTCAGAAAATTCCAACTCAGATTTATTTTTTTCTTGTGGACTACTTTTACCTTCTGAAGAAACCTTTACTGGTTCAAGATTTGGACATTTGTTGACAGGTGGTAAGATTGCATAATTTTTTATTTCCTCAGACTTAATTTTACAGTAGTCTGTCGAAGGTTCAAAGCCAGCTGTTGTAGGCTCGGCGACAACTGCTAAAGGTGAAGTATTTCGTTTTTCAGCATTCTCATACAAGTCCAAACCTTCAAACTCTTCCATTTCTATTGGCTTGCAGAGACATTTGGGTGCATTTTTAATTGTATGACTTGCCCACCCCAACACACAACAGTACAGTTTAGTTTCAGGGCTTGGCGTAGTCGCATAGTCAGGCACCTCTTTTATAGCACTTTCTGCAACATCCACAACAGGCGCTTCAAACTTCCTCTCAAAATGGTCAACTGGAGATTCTTCACCATGAACTATGGGTCTAGCAGATTCCTCCTCTGGAAAAAGCTCTGTGATTTGATCCTTGCTCAGTAAAGTAATATGTATATTGCTATCAGAACTTTCACAAATCTCAAAACTATCATCCTCAAGGTGTACAGTAGTGCCCTCATCTATAGGTAGTGCAGGTGTAGGTTCTGTCTTAACTTTAACGTCTGTCTTCTGAGGCTCCATTTCTTTGGTTGATGTGTCCATGGAATACTCAGTTTCTGACTTCTGGTTGATCAACATGTCCACGATTTCCTCAGTTTTTGATTCCTCATTGGTCGACCCATCCATTCTATATTCAACTTTTGTATCCTCATTGGTTGACGTGTCCATGCTGTACTTTGTCTGAGACTCCTCGTTTGAGCCATCGCTCTCAATGTCACATGAAAAAGGAACTGAGGATTTGGGAAATTCTTTTTTTTTGGTGGTTTTCTGTAAAGACTCTTCTGTGCACTCATTATTTTCAGACATGTAATTTTTAATTCCAAAGGGAAATTCTGTTAGAAGCTCAGACAGCTGATCGGACCCAGTGTTTGAGTCTAAACCAAACATGTCAGCAGCAGTCAAATCCTGTCCAGGTTGTATTTCAAGGCAAACATTTGCTCCCTGATCATCTTTGACCTTGACACTATGCTCAAATTCTCCTTGAAGATCTGGTTTATTGGGTATCATTTCTGTGGTAGGTGAGAGAGTATTAGCCTGGGAGACATTACCTATATTCGTGTCTTCTAGAATACCCTCCATACAATGGTTTTCCTTTGCTTCCGTTCTTACCAGGGGGGAACCAGACTGAGTTTGCAAAGAACCTTCAAACATCATTGCTATGGAAGAATCATAGAAAGAGTTACCTTCCACCAAAGTACATATGCCAGAGATCTGTAACCCATCGTCAACCATCTCAATATTTTTAGTAGCGTTCTGGTCAACATTAAGACTAGAGGACACCTCGACACTACAAGGGGATGATGAAACCATATTGCTTCTAGGTTGGATGTTGTCAAGGTTACTCTTGGCAGATTCAAAAGCTAGCATTATATTACTAACACAGTCATTTTCTTTTAATCCATTGACTTCATTATTGGCCACATCTTCACTTCTTGGAATAACTTTTGGACACTGGTTCGTATTTACTAATTTCTTTATCTGTACCAGTGGAGGGACTATAGCAATCTGCGGCTCAATTCCCTTCGATGTGTTGGAGCCAGAATGCTCAGATTTCTGTGTCAGGGTAACTCCAGCAGCCATTTCCTCTAAACGATGAAGAGAATCGTTGCTACTGTTGACCACATGTTGTTTTGGTTCTGTTTCTGAAGGTACAGATTTCCAGAGAGGCAAAGAAGCTTTGATAGCATCTCTTGAACTGGAGGTTAAGAGAATCTTGGCATAAAGGTCTCTTTTGTTAGTTGTCTGGACAGGATTGCAACTTTTAGAAGATGCTGTTGTAGTTTGGGCAACGTTTTGAACAGAGGATGTAGGTCCAGCTTGAGATATACTCCTGTTTAAATTACCACTGCACAGGTATTGGTTATTTGCTTGTATAGATCCCGTGGAATTTTTCTGAGGGTCCTGGCCTCGTAAAGTCTCTGAACCTACTGCCTGGCCAGAAGAATTTGTACCAATATTAATTTGACAATTTTCAAAACCAGTGTAATTTTTCTGACTGAGCCCATCAGCATTATTAGTTGGGTTTACGTAACTGGAGAAGGAATTGCTTGGATGTGTAATATTATGGACAGCAACATTTAAAGAATTATCATATAAAGTGGGGGTCTGCACATCATGTGTAGCTGAAGATTGGTTTTGAGTAGCTGAATTTTGAGAAACCTCTTGTGCGCCCATAGGGTTATTTGTAGGAACAGTCTCATCAGGGAGGCTAGAAATTAGGGGTGGTTTCATGGTAGAACGACCAGAATTATCCTGTGAGGAGAGTTGCATTTTCTGTCTTAGAAGGTTATTCTCCTGATTGAGTAGTAAATATTTGTGTTTGATATTTTGATAGATTTTTAACAAAGCAAGAATATCTTGCATATTATTGTGTCTTTGGTCCTGGGGTACAATTCCACCATGGACTGGGGGTGGCATAGCAACAGAATGCTGATCCTGCATTGCGGTACAGGACTGCTGAACATTTTGTTCCCCAAAGTTTTGGTTTAGCTTAGAAAATGCCTGGCTTACGTTAACATTTGATGCATTCATATTGGATTGAGTGTATGAACAAGACATTTGCCTAGTAGTTGAAGGCAAGACGTTCGAAGAACTGTTGGCAAAACCACTAGAAAAATTTGGCATAATTTGTCCTTGAGAATTTTGAACATAGTCATTCATGCTTCCCTGTGACTGTAGGGCATTTGTAAAAGGTACAGTCTGGAAATTTGACCCCATCTGAATATTTTGTCCATTTTGAAAACTTGGCGGTAAAACGGGCACATTTTTATCTTTAGTAGTTCTGTAGGGCGCAACAAACGTAGTAGAATTTCCATTTTGGACGGAATATGAAGTTTGAGAGTTTGCATTCGGCATTATTGGTTGATAATTTTTCGGAGTGTTTTGACTGGGTTTTTTGGTTAGACAAGTATATACCATATGTTGAGAAGGCCTTGTGTGTGTATATTCACGACTTTGAGTGCCTTGCAGAGGTTGTTGAACTTCTCTGGAATTTAATCCATTGGCACCATAGTATGGCACCTGCTGAGCCTGCTGATGGACCCCGGGCACCGGCTGAGCCTGCTGATGGACCCCAGGCACCGGCTGAGCCTGCTGATGGACCCCGGTTTGCAGAAAAGCTACAGGATAAGCTTGCACTTGAAGGTTTTGTGACACAGGGTTCTGAGTATAACCACTACTTTGTTGGTTTGTGGCACTGGTCATCATATGCAGTAAACTATACGAAGTATTATACTGTCCTGATGATGAAACCTGTGTGGTCTGTTGCACTGGTGTTGTTGACTTTTGTCTTGCTGGCAAAACAGACTGCTGAATCTGTAAAATCTCTTCCGAAGACTTTGCACCTAGTAGACTTTTTAGAAAATTGTGACTTTGGGCAGGAGGGCAGAAGTTTGGTGGTAGATATGCAGTTTGGCTCGGCATGGTGGAGGCTGTGGATGAGGTAGACTGTTGTAAATACTGCTGGTTGTTAGGATGGGCAACAGCCCCGTTTGAGTTTCTACTCCAGTCCATTCTGTTAATGCTCATCGGCTTTTACAACCTATTAAAAAAAAAAAAAGTAAAAAGTAAATTGCATTTCAACATTCACACTTACATGCTCTCAATAGTTAGAAAACAGTTAATATAAAACTCATACACAACATGCGCTGTGGGTCACCAGAATAACATACAATATGGAAGATATTGCACTCATTTAGCTGAACCTGAAGCGGTCAATTGCCTGGCCAGCTTCTTTTCGACAACTCTCTAAACTTTTGGCGTGGATGAATAAAGGGTCATAGACTCCTCCAGACTCCAACATGCACTCCCAGCTTGGACAAAAAACAAACAAAAAGAAAAAAACACGTTAACATTCCTGTTCCTTCCCCACCTTGGATTCTAATTTGGGAAAGTTAGCAGACCCCATTTTACAACACAGTTGACAGATCCTGAAATAAATCGACAGATTTGACTACATTGTATAACACCCTAAAGATAAAGAGCTTTTCCCCACAAATTATATTAACTTATTGAGAGGCTGATAAATGATGAATGCCTTCTTTTCACAACTGATCACTAGAACTAGGGTCCCAAGCCCTTGTACTTAATCGCTAGGGGGGACTGGATGAAATAAGATGGTCAACTGTGTCCCTCAGCCCCACTGATATCGAATAGAGTAGCAATGTGCCAGCACGACCATGGCACTCTGACCACAATGAGAATGTAGAAGTCCTGGAATCTCACTGAAGTGATTGGTGAAGGCTCCAACCTTAGAGGACTCCCAGTCATCAGATCATCGGATGGATGATTATAATTGTCCATGAGAAACCCCTTTAAAAAATAAGCATCTGATGTACACCTTAAAATAATTATTTTAACTGGGCTTTGTCAAAAATGTTGTACTTTGGCTTTCACAGACACTTTGTTAACTTATGTTGTAGCCAGCAATGTGCAGGGAAACCCAATCAGTCAGTGAGCTCGTTCCAACAAACTCTTCGAGATCATTCACACGTCAGTTTTTCTCGTACGAGTGCGATCACTTTTTTTTTTTTTTTTCGGATAGTACTCATACCTATGGTAGTCTATGGGTTGTTCACATCTGATTTTTTTTAATCGTACTGAGTGGTCTGCACTACAGCACGGAGACTTGTTCGATAATGATCAGAGTGTTGCATCAAACTTGCCAATGCAAAGAAAAAAGGAGAGAAAAAGACACTCGGATGCCTGCCGAGTGCTGCCTGTTTTTCACTAACTCTTCGATCGGAGAAGTTTGTGAAACATCCATCAGTTTTTTCTTTTCTTAAAAAAAAAAAAAAAATCAAAACGCTGATAAAACTTATGAAACTGATAGCTTTCCTTTACTACTTTAATCTAAGATCATTTAGGTGTATTTTTGATCACAGATTACATCAAAGTTGAGTTGACCTTTGATGTGGACATAAAGTATCACAAATTCGCCATCAGAACCTGCTCAACTGATGGATTCTCTCAGTTAACTCATTCTGCAGCCAACAACGTGCAATGCAAGAACCAAGCGGTGCAAAAATTTTAATGAAATGAAATTGCAAAAATTTATTTATTAACAGCCAAAAATACATGCCTTTAAAAAAAATAAAAAAAGTATTCCCTTTACAATTTTCCCGAGCCTTTACTTACAGTATCAGGTTACATGAACGCTGTCTAAACATTGTCAGGGGAGATGCAACATAATTTGTTTTTCATTCATTTCGAAACCTTTGTTTCGCCTCCTGAGCATTGCCTTCAGTCAGTCAAAACATCAGCACCTATCATTATGGCTAAAGTCAGATTCTCGAAAAATAAAAAAAAAGTATTGTATTACAAACCCCCAAAAAATCTAAATCCATGGAGAATTAAATTCATCTATATAGGGTTTATGAAACCGGCCATTAAAAACCCTTTAAAGTTGATCCTTCTTAGAAATCCATTCTTTCGAGCTGGTGCAAAGAGGTGTACTCTCTGCGGTACACGTTTTTTAGGGCTCAGACCATCGAATTAAGCTTCCGTGTGCTGCATGTGGTAAAAATCAGATAGCACACGGACCCATGTTATTTATTGAAGGGTGTTCAGAGGTCAGGTATTTTTCAATATGGACTAGTCACAGCCTGCACTAGTTTCTTCCGTGTTTTGCATGAGACCTTTGTATTCAAAACTATGCATGCGCAAACACATATTTGAAAAATTTGCATCCCATACAGATCATCCAAATTGTATCTTATTTTTCTGGACACAAGGCAATTAGTATAGGAAACTGTATTTTGGCTTGAAAATTTTATAAATACGGATGAAAAACAAAATTTTTCATAATCTCATCTAAGCTCGGCCTCAGACTCCGAGAGAAGATCTGGTGGACTACAAAGTCCACGGTTGACAGCCAAGTTACCCAAGGACGTGGTATAGGCATTACTGGTTTCATGATCTTTGCTTTGAAGGATTACAAAAAAAAAAAAAAAAGTTTGAACAATTTTTTAGATGTTAGGTACTGGAAAAAAAAAAAAAAAAGAAAAAAGGTGGTGGTGTACATGTGCTTCAAAAATACTTATTGGAAGAACTACTTAGTAGAAGGCAAAAAGTTTAAAGATACAGTTTCAATTGAGAAATCAGCTGTTCTCAAAAGGTCATTCGACAGGCTTCGAAAAGGGAATAGTTAGTTATGAATGAATGTAGCATGTGTTCCATATAGGCAAGCCGAAAATATCAATGCCAAAATTAGTTCTCCACGCATGAGTGACTTTTAGAACAGTCAAAAAAAAAAAAAAATTGGGTAAAAGGTGTATGTACTTACAATAAAAGTGTGTTGCCCGTTTTTTGGGGGGAATGTTTAGCTTTCACTACACTCTAGTGGCTGAAGAATGGAAAAGCAGATGGAGCGAGTCTTCAGCACAAACTAAATCATGTTGGAGGCTCGGAAGAATAAAGCTGCAAATAAACTTTAGAAGATTATGCACATAAGATTTCCAACCCAAACGCGCGTCGATTAACGATACAATCAGCGCTCATTTACAGGGTCTTTTTTGTGAACCAAAGCAAGTTGTATGGATGTGACATTGTTCATCCCCATATAATTTGAATTATTGTTGGCAATACGTTCCCACTTTACATGAAAGGAGTGCTGTTGACAACTATGCTTTTAAGCAGAGCGTAAAAGATTGGATCATTGCCATGTTTACGATGGCCAATGCCCAGGAATGAACATTGTTCTACGTATCATCAAACATGAGAATTTTTCTTCTTTGTCTATCAACTAGTTAACATTTTCCTGCATTTTGTGGCTCTGACTAAATCTGAAAAACTTCTGAAAAATGTTAAAATCAAAGTATTTGGGGAGTTGGAAAAAAAATAATTCTTTAGGAACAGTAATTTTTAATAAGTTCTTGGAGGAGTTTTTTTTTCCTAAAGTATTCTTTTTGGAGACTTTTGATTTAATCCTCTCCATGTTAGGAACTGTCCAATGTCAGACAAAATAAAAAGTAACATGCATTTTTCTTTTTCTGATATGATTAGCAAATGGATTTCTGAAGAATAAAAAAAAAAAAAAAAAGCTTTCCAAATGCTTTGGAAGCAGTTTTCGAAAGGTTTCAGAGCAACTTCGCTCAAAAATTCGGCATAAAGTTAAAGCCTATCCAAAATGAGCTCATTTTCTCTTAATAATAGTAAGTTAAACGATCATGAACCATATTGATAAAGATGAACTCCGTATTTTTCATCAACTTTCACGGTAAGCAGCAGATCCATGTTTACAATCATAATTTTTAGGCAAATATTGGCTCATTTGTCGATAGGGGGGAATCCTAGAAATCATTGACAAGTAAAAAGCCCTTTGCCCTGAACCTCTTGTTAAATCAACCAAAAGGTCTTCACTAAACAGGAGAATAAAAATCAATGGCTTTATCTTTTGTGCATACAAGTCAAAAGAACAAGACAGCTTTTGCAAACTGGCAACCCACCTGTCTCTGGGATTTCTAAAGTTCACCCTTCAAGGGGACAAAAGATTTATTGGGTCCTATTTTGGGAAACAAATGGCCTTAAGAAAAAAAAATAAAAAGATGACAAAAGACAAAGGGTTCAATGTTGAAAGAACTAATTACTAAAGTAGTGGAAGTTGTCTGAATACATTCCCCACAATAGACTGTCTCAAATATCATTTTGCCCCAGGCCCTTAGGAACTTTTATTAACTTGGCACCATATAACATCCTTCTTGGAAAAGCACTCAAGAAAATTCATCACCTTAAACTCTTAACGAGTTGTGGCAACATGTTATAAGTTTCAATCTACGGTGGTCCTGGTGCGAAACCCACACCAGTTTTTAAAGGGGACAAAAAGGTATCCAGTTAAGCGCTTTATAGTATAGACTCAAAATATACTTTATGGATGCGTACATTGCCAAGGTAAATAGTCAGTGTACTTGGCTCCTTAGCTTTAGTCAATGGTGGGGTTTGAAACCCAGTAATGAAAACTTATCAAAAGTTTTACAAAATTATACATACAAGTAAATTCCACCCTTCTTCTGAAATAACCTCTTTTCATTCTCCCAAGTTACTTTTTCCAGATGTCCCTTAAAAGTTAAACCAGGACCTAAGAGATGAGTCGAAGCTTAGTACTCAAGAGTTGCACCACAGTCTCGCGGAAACTCCTGTCTCCTGCTCCACAGACCAGTCTCCTCCTTCAACTGACTGGGGATGGGCTGTCAACCAAGGTGTAGCTATTTTTGGCTTCAAGAAGGCCCAGGACACAGTCATGACTCTGTAACTCTACCACTAACATTCGGCCCCAAGACATTTGCCAAAGTTCTCCTTAGTTTCCCCAATAGAAACCAGATATCAGGATTCCTTTAACCGCTACACGCAAGTGCATAGCACTGAATTAAAAAAAAAAAATGATGTTGGGGAGATCACCACTACAAATTGGAGACTTCCATAAGGAACAAGAAAAACCGGATTTCTTGCTATATGTACACAGTTTACAAGGAAAACAATACATTAAAGAAATTCAAGGAAGCCAATGCAAATGATGAGGAGGTGGCACATTATGGCTTTAGGACTAAATCGTGAACACAATTGAGGGCATGTTACACTATTCCCATTGTCTAAGGGTTAACATTTAATTAACATTTTATGCTCCTGAGTCCTTTAACAAAAAAGTTCACTCAAGATAAGGAGAAACTGATGAAAAGCAAGTTTTTGCCAGTTTTTCAATGTGCAGAGGGTTTATTGCATTTTTAGGATTTTTCACTAGCATCCCCTACATCATATAAAGGAAAGATAAGAAGAAGAAGTTGAGTTTTCCTGGAATTAATGCAAGTGTCCATAACTAGCTCCCCTTACTGAACTAATCTAGGTGCGGGCGGACACAGCCAATCTCCCCTGGATCATTGAAGCACAGAAACTATTCCTTCTTTGTATTATCCAACAGTTTTATTCCAATTGTTTTGCTTTGTGTGACTTTTGCATTACTTTAAAATTGGCCCAAAACAATAAAAATAAGTGCATGGAGTTGATCGAAGTCAGATGAGTCCCGTTTGACTTTTCTAAGGAGTAAAGTTGATTTATAAACAACACATCCTATTGGCTTTCTCCCTCAGGAAACGTAAAAGGAGAAAAAGACCTTGCCTTTCGAAAACCATGATGCGTTGAAACTACCAGCTGCACTTTGTTCTGCATTTTTTTCCTCCGTTAAATATATGGATATAACCATATTCATAGTTTATGGGGTCATTTAAGTCTCTCCTCCCTACAAACACCTGAAATGCCCACTTTTGGGTAAAGCTTACATGAAAAGTGCTCCATTTTGGTCCTGGAAATCCAAGCATACTAGTGGGAAATTTTTTTTGACCCATCCTGTGCTAGCAACTACTCCCATTTCAAAACTAAATACCTACTACTTTCACATAATTAAGCTTTCCACCACCTCTTTCTGACCCCTAAACCAAAGTTTTTGATGATATAATGATCGCTCAGAAGCAGAGTCACTACTTTATTGATTTTTCTGTATCTCCGTATACTTCCATACACCATATTCTCTGTTCTATTGGCCATAAACATACTGCTCCCTTTGTTTTCTTCCAGCCGCTAACCGATCGAGCAACGTTATCATTCGCCAACTCTACATTTCCACTTCCCCTTGATGTTGGGGTTCCTCACTTAAGTCCTACGTCCTCTCTAAATGGCTACAACTGGACAAAAATCAGAAGATTTGCTTCCAGGGCCTCCTCCATCACTACAAAAATGCTGATCCAACATTTCCAAAATACTGTTTACTATCTTAACCAAAAGAAAAACTCTGGTGAGAGTGGTAAGGTTATCGAAGTGCTTCACCTCTCTATATCCATTTTTCACCTTATCGATCTAACAACAATCTCCATAATATCTTAACCTCTCGTTGCAAAAACTTTTTTTTTTTCCCCCCTCTTTAAATTGCACTAGATCTCCAGCCAAAAGGAATCAGATTAATTCCCAACGTACACAGTTTCAAGCATGCCCTAACAAAGTTTTCAGACAAGAAGCAGACTTTTGAAAACCATTGTAGTCCATTTCTGTCAAAAATAGTTTCGATATTAGTCAGAAACATCTGCTTGATTTCTCTGAGTTAACTACTGAATGTCTGTAATAAGTGTGGCCTGACAGTAATTTTTTTACCAAAACACTGCTCTACATCGATTTTGCTGACTACAAAACGTCATCTGTATGACTTTTGGTGTGATGAATCCAAAAAACACACCAGCTTCCTTGACTCAAGGCCATCTTTTTTTTTTTGTTGACTAGGTCATCCAACGCTCGGACTGTGCAGGCATGATCCTGAAGTATTCTGTTACATTTGTGGTTGTTGTACAACACCCACCCAAAGGACAAATATGTGACTTTTTTGCGTAAGGCTGATAATGCATATTTTGGGGTTAAACTGAGTGACCAGGAATAAGCTAGGGACCACAAAGTGTACAGGACATATTGAAAACCTGAGAGAGTGGACCAAGGGTCAGAGGAAAAGTCTTGGCTTTGGAGTTCCAACAGTGGAGCAAGAGCCTCAAAACCAAGTTTATAACTACTTCTGCATGGTAAATATAAGCTTGAACACAGACAAAATCTTACATCAAGTACCCAAATCTCCCCTCAGCTCTAAGACTGGTTGCTCAGTGCGACAAAGCTCCAGTACCTAAACTACTTTGGAAATTTCCGACAATTAGTTCGGTCAGTCCAATTTTTCCAAACACAACGACGATGAAGACTTCATGGCCTCAGAAGTTGATGCCGGAATGTGCCAATCATTCAAGCTGAGTTGAATGATCTGGTACAAGATCTTGATCTGCCGAAGTCTTCAGCATTTTTACTTGACTCAAGGATAAAACAGAAAAGAATTTCGGGTTTTTGAGACCACATTTATATATGGTAACAGAAAGATCTTCAAAAATATTTCCTTATGAACGAGGAGCTTTGATACGGCTTTGACATCAAAGGACTTATTGAGTCAATGAGATGTGATAGTTATATAACTAAAGAATGGAGGCCTTTTGAAAGTTCACAGAGAAGTCTAAAGTGCGCGTTGCTTCACAATGGTGATAAACTAACTTCCATTTCTTTTGTTCACTCGATAAATATGAAAGAAGCTTATGAATGCATGAGAACTATTCCCTCACAAAAAAAAAAAAATCTAATGATTATTGCTGGATTCTATGTGGAGACCGGAAGGATATATTGAGTCTTCTAGGACAACAGAGTGGATACACAAAATCTACTTGCTTCCTTTGGGATAGCCAAGCAAAGGCAGAACATAATACAAGGAAAGAATGGCCAGCTAAAGAAAATTTATGAACTGTGAAAAGAATATCAAGAATGGACCACTCGTTAATCCTCAAAAAGTGTTGCTCCTTGACCACATATAAAATTGGGACTCAAGAAACAGTTTGTTAGGGCTTTGGATCAAGATTGTGAGGGCTACAAGCATATCTGTGCCAAACTTCCTGCTCTTTCCACAAGAAGTTGAACGCTGGCATATTTGATGGCCCACAAATTAGGCTTCGAATCGAAGACAGAATTCCTTGAAAACCATAGAAAAGGATGCTTGGTCTGCTTTCCCTGACGTGATTACATACTTTCTTGGCAACTTTAGGGCTGAAAATATATAACCTTTTAGTCCAAGAGTTGTTGACTGCCTTTCAAAGACTGGGTACAAACATGAGTTTCAAATGGCATTTTGGACATAGCCACCTGAACTACTTCCAGTCCAATCTTGGAGCTATGAGAGAAGAACAAGGAGAACCAAGACATCAGGGCCATGGAACATAGATATAGAGTCAGAAACAACACAAACATGGTGGCACTCTACTGGTGTTTACAGAGTGACAACCCTGATCATAACTATTCCAAAGCACCCAAAGAGAAAATTTCTAGACTATACTCATTTCTTTGCATGAAACATTACGTGCTATCGATTCTTCAGAATTTCTTATTAGCCCTGATATTTGACTTTTGTTCAAAACGGACTCCTCTAACCCCATCTGAACACTATCAGGTTGAAGTTCTCAAGACTGGTCAATCGTATTTCGGTTGCTCATAAGATATTTGTGGCTAGATTGAGAGAATGACAGTAAAGAGCTATGGTAGACTTAGTTGGAACGTGTATTCTGGTTTCTAAAGTACCAAACGTTCTCGATGAAGGATGACTGAACAATTGGTCAATTCATCATCTTAGATTTTCTTGCTGATGAAGTAAATAGGGAAAATGGCCATTAAACACCTTTGCCAAAACTTTATCCACCCAGGAAAATTAAAACAAACAAAATTCTGACGTGAAATATAAAACTAGGCATCGTTGATTGAAAACTTTGGTAGATAGTCTTGCTTGACCATTCAAAATTGTACCACCAAAAATCTATGGCCAGCTAAAGGCTAAATAACATCCAACAGTAAAAAAAATCCTACTGTGAAAACTAGTAAGAAAAAAAAAAATTATTGGCCTTGGGTTGACTTCAACTCAAAAACAATGCTGGGGAGCCGAATGGAAGAACCGAAAGTGGACAATTCGATAAAGGCAAATGGCACCTTCACGTCATGATAGAAATTTTAGTCTCCAAATCATTATCATTGTTTTTTTCAATGGCCAATAAAATTATGTTGATATCACTTATCAATATATTCATGTAGAGATTAATATTTTATAACCTTACCTATAAAATATAGTTTCATTAAAGAGAATGTAGTGTGACTGGAAAACCCCTAACTGGCATTATCTATGTGGTCTATGGAACCACTCAAGGATGAATTTCCGAGCAGTGTCTCGAAACTGTTAACAGCACCTGTATTCTTAAGAATTCTGTCTATAGTCTGCTACAAAAACCGGTTTCAAACTGCCGTTGGTATATGAATATTAAGTAGATAAGCCACGCCTTGTACTGCCTTTATAAGATTGAGCAAATGTATTAGCTTCAGACAACCAGCTGACTTCACGTGTCTCCTTGCTAGGTAGCAAAAGAAACTTCTACTTTGGATTTAGATGTCTCCGTTCTTTACTTGGTCAAACCTGAAATCCTCCTGACATTTTGAGTCACTTAGCTCTATTTTTCCCTATCCCCCCCCCATCTTCTCAAGGTGCTCAATTATGCTTTTCATTCTTGACCAGTAGTACATGTCTCCAAGCTTCAGTATGTTCCATTAACAGCCAAATGTTCACATTTTATTTTTCGACCAAGGGGTCAACGTGATATCCTCACAAGAACATAGCCAGGTTGGTTTATCCCAATTAAGGTACACAATTTGGCGTGAAAGCCAGCTGTCAACCATTTATTAAGCATGACCGTTAAGAAGTTGTGGGAAACTCAGATCAGGTTACTTTAAGTTGACTTGATTCTTCACCATAGTGTCTCTGGAGAAAACTTTTCTAGATTTCTTCGGTATTTCAATGTGGACCACATGTTTTTTTTCCCTCCCTTTTCGTCCAACTGGGCAAACAATTCCTGATAGTCCATATTTTTTCTTACCATAGACGTTTGTCCTCCCTCCAAACAATAGATTTCCATTCTACTCATGATAAACAGGTTTATCTATCCCCCCTCAGGGTTTACTTTGTGGTTATCCCAAAAGATAAGAAACAGTATTTGCATTCTTCCCTCCTGCACACTCAGCACATGATAAAAGATAAAAACAAAAGGACTTCATACAATGAGGTAACAAACTATACAAGTCACAAGGTCCATCAACAAGATAACCGAAAATATCTTCTTCACATTTTTAAAAGAAGTAAAGTCCCCAAAAACTTCGTAAATTTTTAATTTTTGTTTTGTACTTCAATTAGGGAGTTTTAGACTGGCCCTATTCATCAAATATCATTTTTATCCAATAAGGGATTCCCTAACGTCTAAACAAAACTTTTGTAGAAGTTAGAGAATCTCTTATTGGATAAAAATGTAACATTCGATTAGGGAGTTTTAGACTGGCCCTATTCATCAAATATCATTTTTATCCAATAAGGGATTCCCTAATGTCTAAACAAAACTTTTGTAGAAGTTAGAGAATCTCTTATTGGATAAAAATGTAACATCTTTGATAAGTGTTTCAGGGCCGGTATAAAAAACAAAAAAACTCTTTAATCTGGTACTTTAGTACTGCTATACAAAACTTTGTAGCACTAAATTATGTAGAAATGTTCTGAAATCCAAAAAATTAAAATGACAAAAAATTGATCCTGCCCTGAAACCTTTATTAGATAATTATTTTATCCAATAAGAGATTTTTTTTTAACTTCTACCAAAATCTAAAAAAGTTTTGTCTACGAGTCAGACTAAGTTTCTTATTCACCACCAGAAATTGTAACTAATTGATGGATCTCCTGGCGATCAACGGTAAACCATGACAGCACCTAGAACTAAGTATTCAAATTCCCAACAGCGCCTCCGCAGGGGAAATAAAGAACTACAACAAACTATTTTGTTTGATGGACCTATCAAGGGCAAAAAAAGTCTTTCCTTTCTTTCTCTACCACGTGACACAAACTCTTCATTCTAAACAATTTTTTTTTTTTTTTTTAAAGTAAATACAAATTACATTTGGAATATTTAGCTTTTTTAAAATATGTACAATAAAAAAAAAAAAAAAACTATTTCACATGATAGGAAGTCTTTTTTTTCTCTGTGTCTCTGCAGGGACGGAAATGGAGGCGGGGGGGGGGGGATGGGGAACCATACAGAACATTTTTTTATTTTTTTTTTTATTTGCATAGTGCTCTCTATTATTTTTTTTAATTTCTGAGCAAGCAGAGAGAGACGCCATCGCCCCCACACCGATAAACAAAGACAAAAAAATAAATAAAATTATACGTTTTTTTTTTATAGAAATATATATTCTTTAACCCCATAAAATCCTGGCAAGAGAAAGTAGCAAAAAAAAAAAAAAAATTGAAATATAAAAATTCATTGTGAGCTCGGCTACATGACGAATAAAAAAAATAAAAATGAACTTATGGTCTCCGGAGAAAATAACTGTTTGTTACAAGAATCTCTTAAGGAATGCCCAATGTATAATTGAGAACAGACGGCAATCTCAGGGAGAAACTGAAGACTAGAACTTAAATCCCCAGGCAGAGCAATAAAAAGGACAAAAAAAAATAAATAAAAAAAATCTAACACCCCTCCCCCACAATACACTTAGTGCTAATTAGAAGCCCCCATCCCCCTCTACGAGCACAGGTAACATGATGCCTAATAATATTTTGGCCAAATTTCCTCCATTAAATTTAAAAAAAAAAAATTATATTATAATATATATATATATATATATATATATATATATATATATATATATATATATATATATATATATATATATATATATATATATACACACACACACAATTTTTTTTATAGAATTGTATTTGAAACCAAAATTAAATATTACAGACTGTAGGGGAAAATTATAAAATTCATGAATATTAAGAGGGGTCTGATCACACAGGCAACAGTATAGGACCCCAATATGGAAATATGTCAAGAATCCCCCCAGAATGTTGGGTTAGTTTTTCTTTTCGAGTAAATAAAATATCCAAACGCTCCATGAAAAAAAAAAATTAAAAATTTGCAAGAAATTAGATCCCACTTGGATTAGGAATAACCGGGGAGAAAAATAGAAAAAAAAAAAACTCTTAAAGTGGTATTAACGTCAAAACAAACTAGAGGTAAGGTCTCCTTTAAGAGCCAGAGCTGCTAAGGAAAAGTGGGCTGTCTTCGAACTACATAGCCAGGCATGAATAGTCGATCAAACAGAGCCAGATCCCCAGCGATCAGTCTGGATGATCCTTAGAGATGAGGGGGATTTTCTTTAACCCTTTATTTGGTGAAAAATTTCCATACTGTCCAATTTCTACACCCTTTATAGACCTTTTTCTCTAAAAAAAAAAAAAAAAACAAACAAAATCCTTAAAGAAATTCCCCACCCAATATAAATCAAAACATCCCCACCCCCGCAACAACAAAAAAATAGGACCGACATTTCTATTTGGTCATTAACCCTTTCCTAGTCAAAAAATAAACTCTTAAAATGGTAAAAAAAAAAAAAAAAAAAAAAAAACACTTGCAAAAAAAAATCTCCCGTTCTGGCGCCCATATAGGTCAATGTAACACCACCATCCTCCACTAGTGGCCACTGCAGGGCAATTCTATAACCGATCACCAGGGATGACCAGCTGCCGGGACCCCCTTAATGATCAGATTGTTGAACCCCCCCCCCCCCACACACCTCCTTGAACCAAAGGCAATTCTTGTCACCAAGGAGGGGACTCTCCCTTTACAAAGATGTTCTGCAGCAGCTGTGTTTGTAGGTGTATTTTTTCCTTATCTGTTGCAATAATAATAATAATAATAATAATAATTAAAAAAAATACTAAAATAAAATTGTAAAAAAAAAAAAATTAGATTTTTAACCCTTTATGGGTTAATTCCCCCCCCCTCAAATTATTGCATGCAAAAAGTTCTTACATTAAAATATGAAAAATTCTACAAAAAAAAAAAACATAGTTGCAGCAAGGCAGCACAATTAGGTATGTTAGGGGTTAACAAGCATAACTCAGAAGCAGATGAGGATCAGGATGACAAGTGACTTATGGATTTAAAGGAATTGTCTTTTTTACCCATTTAAAGGGGGGGTGCTCCAACTATCAGTGTAAAGCATTGGAGGGAGCAGATCAGTTTCTCCCCTTCCAAAATTGAAGGAATTCCTTTGCACAGTCATTTCCTCCCAAGGAAGTGACTACCAGAGACGAAAAGAGTTTAAAAGAAAAGAAACTAATAACAACAACGGGTCCCCGGAGGGTTCATGTAGCGTTGTGCAGCACTTACACTTGTGTTCGCCGATTAGCGCCCCTCACAAGTCCCGCACAGATCCATCCGCCTCGGTGCCGCCATGCCTTCTACTGCCCCGCAGCCAGCGACGCTCCCACCACATTGAGGAGAGGAAGGCGGTGACCAAAGTGCGCTAACCAATCACAGAACGCGTAGGGCGTGGTTATCTGCATTCACCGCTGAGAATACCCTCGGAGGGCGTGGCTTCAGGGCGCGCCCTGTAGAGGACGTGGAAGCCATCTTTAAGTAGGGCAGTGTGGGAACGCGATTTTACTAAGTGGGAAACATATTCAGAAATCTGTGAGATTAATCGATACTTCAATTTAATAGATGATATCGGAGACTAGAAAATCTTTAATTTTATGTCATGTTATCACTATAGGGTTTCGCTATGATAAACCAGTCACCAATACAAACTGCCTAGGTTTAGTGACTCAAGAGTGACACCAGCAGGTAACATGCAGGAACTGCATGACTATTTTTTGTTGTTGTTTTGTGCAAATTGAGGCAATGTTTTTTCCTTCTTTCCGATTAGGATCCATATTTTATTATTATTATTTTCCACTAGGTACATCTTCTTTTTTTTTTTGCTAAAAAAGTTGAAATTTTAAATGTCACTGTTTACCATATAATGTAATTAAGAAATGGTTAAAAAAGACTTAGTGGGGGGGGGGGGGGGGGGGTGGTGAAAAAAAACCCCGCAATTCTGTCCAGTTCTCGTTTTTACAAAATGAAAAAGGTTCCGGTGATTATCTGCTGGTCAGAACGATCACCGCAATATCATTCTTATATACCTTACGGCTTCAGCAAAAAATGTACAAAAGTTAAAAAAAAACTAGAAATTTTTGTTCGTGTTGCTATACTTTGTATTTTTCTGTGGGATTTTGTCTACTAATTGTTATTGGCATCATTTTGGGGAGAATATGATTTTTTGATGGCTTTTTATTTATTAATTTCATTTTGTATTAAGGTGACACAAAAAACATCTATACTGGAATTTTTATTGTGTTCTCCATGAATGATAAATAATGTAATTTTTTTTTTCGTTCGCTTCAGCCTCTAAAGACCCCAGTTACTTATTTATTATATACTTTTTTTTTATTTAAAGAAGCCAATATATATATATATATATATATATATATATATATACAGTACAGACCAAAAGTTTGGACACACCTTCTCATTTAAAGATTTTTCTGTATTTTCTTGACTATGAAAATTGTACATTCACACTGAAGGCATCAAAACTATGAATTAACACATGTGGAATTATATACTTAACAAAAGGGTGTGACACAACTGAAAATATGTCTTATATTCTAGGTTCTTCAAAGTAGCCACCTTTTGCTTTGATGACTGCTTTGCACACTCTTGGCATTCTCTTGATGAGCTTCAAGAGGTAGTCACCGGAAATGGTCTTCCAACAATCTTGAAGGAGTTCCCAGAGATGCTTAGCACTTGTTGGCCCTTTTGCCTTCACTCTGTGGTCCAGCTCACTCCAAACCATCTCGATTGGGTTCAGGTCTGGTGACTGTGGAGGCCAGGTCATCTGGCATAGCACCCCATTACTCTCCTTCTTGGTCAAATAGCCCTTACACAGCCTGGAGGTGTGTTTGGGGTCTTTGTCCTGTTGAAAAATAAATGATGGTCCAACTAAACCTCAAACCGGATGGGATAGCATGCCGCTGCAAGATGCTGTGGTAGCCATGCTGGTTCAGTATGCCTTCAATTTTGAATAAATGCCCAACAGTGTCACCAGCAAAGCACCCCCACACCATCACACCTCCTGAACAGAAAGGGCTTCATGCCAAGAAGCAAGCAAATGTTTTCTGTGATTTAGACATAGATGTGTCTAGTTTTGATTCAGGTTCTCAGGCACTTGGAATGTGTAGGGGGTCACAGGAAAATAAGATGGACACAGCCATGTCGTTTTGACATTTCTATACATTGTCAGTTTTTTTCGGCGGTATTTGCTCTTCTTTTCTGAAGCAGATTTGGGACCATAGGCAGATTATAATGAGGGCAATCTGGGATACCGCCTGGGGCCCATAACTACAGTTGGGCCCATGCCCAGATTGCCCTCATCATAATATTTTTTTGCTCTACCTTCGGTGCCGTGGCACTTATCGCCAGCTGGGAGCGCTCTTCTGTTCCTCCAGCCTCCACTGCCAGCAATAGAGACGCATACAGGAAGCCAACATTGTCTTCTCTATGATTCAGCCAGCGCAATGACGTCATCTCGCTGGCTGCATCGTTCAGCATGTACGCTCTCACTGGCAAGAAGAGGAAGGAGGCAGAGCAAAGAAATCACCAGGAGGGGTAAGTTGTTTTATTTTTCTTTGAAATGCCAAAGAAAAGAGTGTGATAATGAATTGGGGGTGGGTGGGAGAGAGCAAAGCATGTGATAATGAATTGGGGGTGGGTGGGAGAGAGCAAAGCATGTGATAATGAATTGGGAGTGGGTGGGAGAGAGCAAAGCGTGTGATAATGAATTGCGGGTGGGTGGGAGAGAGCAAATAGTGTGATGAATTTGGGGTGGGTGGGAGAGAGACAGACTAAACAGTATAATGAATTGGGGGTGGGAGGATGGTAGAGAGAGCACAGAGTATTATAATTAATTGGGAGGGGTGGGGGAAAGAAAACAAAGACTAGGATAATGAATTGGGGATGGGAGAGACAGCACAGTGTATTATAATGAATTGAGTGTGGGGAGTGAGAGAGAGAGCACAGCGTAATATAATGAATTGGGGGTTTGTGTGGGAGAGAGAGCACATAGTATTATAATAAATTGGGGGTTGGGAGTGAGAGCACATAGTGTTATAATGAATTGAGTGTGGGGAGTGAGAGAGAGAGAGCACATAGTGTTATAATGAATTGGGGGTTGGGGTGGGAGAGAGAGCACATAGTGTTATAATAAATTGGGGGTTGGAGTGGGAGAGAGAGCACATAGTGTTATAATGAATTGGGGGTTGGGGTGGGAGAGAGAGCACATAGTGTTATAATAAATTGGGGGTTGGGGTGGGAGAGAGAGCACATAGTGTTATAATGAATTGGGGGTTGGGGTGGGAGAGAGAGCACATAGTGTTGTAATGAATTGGGGGTTGGGGTGGAAGAGAGAGCACATAGTGTTATAATGAATTGGGGGTTGGGGAGGGAGCGAGAGCACATAGTGTTATAATGAATTGGGGGTTGGGGAGGGAGCGAGAGCAGATAGTGTTATAATGAATTGGGGGTTGGGGAGGGAGCGAGAGCACATAGTGTTATAATGAATTGGGGGTTGGGGAGGGAGCGAGAGCACATAGTGTTATAATGAATTGGGGGTTGGGGAGGGAGCGAGAGCACATAGTGTTATAATGCATTGGGGGTTGGGGTGGGAGAGAGAGAGAGCACATAGTGTTATAATGAATTGGGGGTTGGGGTGGGAGCGAGAGCACATAGTGTTATAATGAATTGGGGGTTGGGGTGGGAGAGAGATCACATAGTGTTATAATGAATTGGGGGTTGGGGAGGGAGCGAGAGCACATAGTGTTATAATGAATTGGGGGTTGGGGTGGGAGAGAGAGCACATAGTGTTATAATGAATTGGGGGTTGGGGTGGGAGAGAGATCACATAGTGTTATAATGAATTGGGGGTTGGGGAGGGAGCGAGAGCACATAGTGTTATAATGAATTGGGGGTTGGGGAGGGAGAGAGAGCACATAGTGTTATAATGAATTGGGGGTTGGGGAGGGAGCGAGAGCACATAGTGTTATAATGAATTGGGGGTTGGGGAGGGAGAGAGAGCACATAGTGTTATAATGAATTGGGGGTTGGGGAGGGAGCGAGAGCACATAGTGTTATAATGAATTGGGGGTTGGGGAGGGAGCGAGAGCACATAGTGTTATAATGAATTGGGGGTTGGGGTGGGAGAGAGAGCACATAGTGTTATAATGAATTGGGGGTTGGGGTGGGAGAGAGAGCACATAGTGTTATAATGAATTGGGGGTTGGGGTGGGAGAGAGAGCACATAGTGTTATAATGAATTGGGGGTTGGGGTGGGAGAGAGAGCACATAGTGTTATAATGAATTGGGGGTTGGGGTGGGAGCGAGAGCACATAGTCTTATAATGAATTGGGGGTTGAGGTGGGAGCGAGAGCACATAGTGTTATAATGAATTGGGGGTTGGGGAGGGAGCGAGAGCACATAGTGTTATAATGAATTGGGGGTTGGGGTGGGAGAGAGAGCACATAGTGTTATAATGAATTGGGGGTTGGGGTGGGAGAGAGAGCACATAGTGTTATAATGAATTGGGGGTTGGGGTGGGAGCGAGAGCACATAGTGTTATAATGAATTGGGGGTTGGGGAGGGAGCGAGAGCACATAGTGTTATAATGAATTGGGGGTTGGGGTGGGAGAGAGAGCACATAGTGTTATAATGAATTGGGGGTTGGGGTGGGAGCGAGAGCACATAGTGTTATAATGAATTGGGGGTTGGGGTGGGAGAGAGAGCACATAGTGTTATAATGAATTGGGGGTTGGGGTGGGAGCGAGAGCACATAGTGTTATAATGAATTGGGGGTTGGGGTGGGAGCGAGAGCACATAGTGTTATAATGAATTGGGGGTTGGGGATGGAGCGAGAGCACATAGTGTTATAATGAATTGGGGGTTGGGGATGGAGCGAGAGCACATAGTGTTATAATGAATTGGGGGTTGGGGAGGGAGCGAGAGCACATAGTGTTATAATGAATTGGGGGTTGGGGTGGGAGCGAGAGCACATAGTGTTATAATGAATTGAGGGAGGTGGAGGAACAGTTGAGGATTATTAATTTATATTTTGGATGATGGGTTGCAAAATGTCTAATTATGCATTAATGGTGGGTGCATGTCTGTATTTTGTAACACAGGGTGGGGGATTATTTTTTCAAGAAACAAATGTAATATATATGGGACTTTTTATTTTCGGGGCGTGGTGACCAGTGCGGCAAATTGCAGTGACCACATCAGGGCTTTAGGACGTCGACATGAAGGTTTGACAAGATGGAGAAGTGATTCATCTTACATATTCATTTTGTTGCTATCTTAGGTTAAGGCTGTGTGCCCACTATGCGTTTTTTAAGCGTTTCTGCAACGGCAATTCCGCCGCGGAAACGCTTAAAAAACGCATGGTAGAAGGTCTGCCATGTTCCCCAATGATAATCCGCATGTGCTGTGCACATGCTGCGGAAATTTCTGCTGCGGATTATCATTGCGGAAAAATACGCAGCACTACCAAATATTTTGCGGAATCACGGCGGAATCGCCGCCATTGACTTGCATTGAATCGCTTAATATCCGCATGACTACACTAAAATAAAAAATAAACATATACTCACCTTCTGATGGCCCCCTGTCTGCTCCTGGCGGTGCTGCTGGCTCTTCGGCTGCTCGCGATGGTTAAATGACTTGAAAAAAAACCCCGCAATTCTGTCCAGTTCTCGTTTTTACAAAATGAAAAAGGTTCCGGTGATTATCTGCTGGTCAGAACGATCACCGCAATATCATTCTTATATACCTTACGGCTTCAGCAAAAAATGTACAAAAGTTAAAAAAAAACTAGAAATTTTTGTTCGTGTTGCTATACTTTGTATTTTTCTGTGGGATTTTGTCTACTAATTGTTATTGGCATCATTTTGGGGAGAATATGATTTTTTGATGGCTTTTTATTTATTAATTTCATTTTGTATTAAGGTGACACAAAAAACATCTATACTGGAATTTTTATTGTGTTCTCCATGAATGATAAATAATGTAATTTTTTTTTTCGTTCGCTTCAGCCTCTAAAGACCCCAGTTACTTATTTATTATATACTTTTTTTTTATTTAAAGAAGCCAATATATATATATATATATATATATATATATACAGTACAGACCAAAAGTTTGGACACACCTTCTCATTTAAAGATTTTTCTGTATTTTCTTGACTATGAAAATTGTACATTCACACAGAAGGCATCAAAACTATGAATTACCACATGTGGAATTATATACTTAACAAAAAAGTGTGAAACAACTGAAAATATGTCTTATATTCTAGGTTCTTCAAAATAGCCACCTTTTGCTTTGATGACTGCTTTGCACACTCTTGGCATTCTCTTGATGAGCTTCAAGAGGTAGTCACCGGAAATGGTCTTCCAACAATCTTGAAGGAGTTCCCAGAGATGCTTAGCACTTGTTGGCCCTTTTGCCTTCACTCTGCGGTCCAGCTCACCCCAAACCATCTCGATTGGGTTCAGGTCTGGTGACTGTGGAGGCCAGGTCATCTGGCATAGCACCCCATTACTCTCCTTCTTGGTCAAATAGCCCTTACACAGCCTGGAGGTGTGTTTGGGGTCTTTGTCCTGTTGAAAAATAAATGATGGTCCAACTAAACCTCAAACCGGATGGGATAGCATGCCGCTGCAAGATGCTGTGGTAGCCATGCTGGTTCAGTATGCCTTCAATTTTGAATAAATGCCCAACAGTGTCACCAGCAAAGCACCCCCACACCATCACACCTCCTGAACAGAAAGGGCTTCATGCCAAGAAGCAAGCAAATGTTTTCTGTGATTTAGACATAGATGTGTCTAGTTTTGATTCAGGTTCTCAGGCACTTGGAATGTGTAGGGGGTCACAGGAAAATAAGATGGACACAGCCATGTCGTTTTGACATTTCTATACATTGTCAGTTTTTTTCGGCGGTATTTGCTCTTCTTTTCTGAAGCAAATTTGGGACCATAGGCAGATTATAATGAGGGCAATCTGGGATACCGCCTGGGGCCCATAACTACAGTTGGGCCCATGCCCAGATTGCCCTCATCATAATATTTTTTTGCTCTACCTTCGGTGCCGTGGCACTTATCGCCAGCTGGGAGCGCTCTTCTGTTCCTCCAGCCTCCACTGCCAGCAATAGAGACGCATACAGGAAGCCAACATTGTCTTCTCTATGATTCAGCCAGCGCAATGACGTCATCTCGCTGGCTGCATCGTTCAGCATGTACGCTCTCACTGGCAAGAAGAGGAAGGAGGCAGAGCAAAGAAATCACCAGGAGGGGTAAGTTGTTTTATTTTTCTTTGAAATGCCAAAGAAAAGAGTGTGATAATGAATTGGGGGTGGGTGGGAGAGAGCAAAGCATGTGATAATGAATTGGGGGTGGGTGGGAGAGAGCAAAGCATGTGATAATGAATTGGGAGTGGGTGGGAGAGAGCAAAGCCTGTGATAATGAATTGCGGGTGGGTGGGAGAGAGCAAATAGTGTGATGAATTTGGGGTGGGTGGGAGAGAGACAGACTAAACAGTATAATGAATTGGGGGTGGGAGGATGGTAGAGAGAGCACAGAGTATTATAATTAATTGGGAGGGGTGGGGGAAAGAAAACAAAGACTAGGATAATGAATTGGGGATGGGAGAGACAGCACAGTGTATTATAATGAATTGAGTGTGGGGAGTGAGAGAGAGAGCACAGCGTAATATAATGAATTGGGGGTTTGTGTGGGAGAGAGAGCACATAGTATTATAATAAATTGGGGGTTGGGAGTGAGAGCACATAGTGTTATAATGAATTGAGTGTGGGGAGTGAGAGAGAGAGCACATAGTGTTATAATGAATTGGGGGTTGGGGTGGGAGAGAGAGCACATAGTGTTATAATAAATTGGGGGTTGGAGTGGGAGAGAGAGCACATAGTGTTATAATGAATTGGGGGTTGGGGTGGGAGAGAGAGCACATAGTGTTATAATAAATTGGGGGTTGGGGTGGGAGAGAGAGCACATAGTGTTATAATGAATTGGGGGTTGGGGTGGGAGAGAGAGCACATAGTGTTGTAATGAATTGGGGGTTGGGGTGGAAGAGAGAGCACATAGTGTTATAATGAATTGGGGGTTGGGGAGGGAGCGAGAGCACATAGTGTTATAATGAATTGGGGGTTGGGGAGGGAGCGAGAGCAGATAGTGTTATAATGAATTGGGGGTTGGGGAGGGAGCGAGAGCACATAGTGTTATAATGAATTGGGGGTTGGGGAGGGAGCGAGAGCACATAGTGTTATAATGAATTGGGGGTTGGGGAGGGAGCGAGAGCACATAGTGTTATAATGAATTGGGGGTTGGGGTGGGAGAGAGAGAGAGCACATAGTGTTATAATGAATTGGGGGTTGGGGTGGGAGCGAGAGCACATAGTGTTATAATGAATTGGGGGTTGGGGTGGGAGAGAGATCACATAGTGTTATAATGAATTGGGGGTTGGGGAGGGAGCGAGAGCACATAGTGTTATAATGTATTGGGGGTTGGGGTGGGAGAGAGAGCACATAGTGTTATAATGAATTGGGGGTTGGGGTGGGAGAGAGATCACATAGTGTTATAATGAATTGGGGGTTGGGGAGGGAGCGAGAGCACATAGTGTTATAATGAATTGGGGGTTGGGGAGGGAGAGAGAGCACATAGTGTTATAATGAATTGGGGGTTGGGGAGGGAGCGAGAGCACATAGTGTTATAATGAATTGGGGGTTGGGGAGGGAGAGAGAGCACATAGTGTTATAATGAATTGGGGGTTGGGGAGGGAGCGAGAGCACATAGTGTTATAATGAATTGGGGGTTGGGGAGGGAGCGAGAGCACATAGTGTTATAATGAATTGGGGGTTGGGGTGGGAGAGAGAGCACATAGTGTTATAATGAATTGGGGGTTGGGGTGGGAGAGAGAGCACATAGTGTTATAATGAATTGGGGGTTGGGGTGGGAGAGAGAGCACATAGTGTTATAATGAATTGGGGGTTGGGGTGGGAGAGAGAGCACATAGTGTTATAATGAATTGGGGGTTGGGGTGGGAGCGAGAGCACATAGTCTTATAATGAATTGGGGGTTGAGGTGGGAGCGAGAGCACATAGTGTTATAATGAATTGGGGGTTGGGGAGGGAGCGAGAGCACATAGTGTTATAATGAATTGGGGGTTGGGGAGGGAGCGAGAGCACATAGTGTTATAATGAATTGGGGGTTGGGGTGGGAGAGAGAGCACATAGTGTTATAATGAATTGGGGGTTGGGGTGGGAGAGAGAGCACATAGTGTTATAATGAATTGGGGGTTGGGGTGGGAGCGAGAGCACATAGTGTTATAATGAATTGGGGGTTGGGGAGGGAGCGAGAGCACATAGTGTTATAATGAATTGGGGGTTGGGGTGGGAGAGAGAGCACATAGTGTTATAATGAATTGGGGGTTGGGGTGGGAGCGAGAGCACATAGTGTTATAATGAATTGGGGGTTGGGGTGGGAGCGAGAGCACATAGTGTTATAATGAATTGGGGGTTGGGGATGGAGCGAGAGCACATAGTGTTATAATGAATTGGGGGTTGGGGAGGGAGCGAGAGCACATAGTGTTATAATGAATTGGGGGTTGGGGTGGGAGAGAGAGCACATAGTGTTATAATGAATTGGGGGTTGGGGAGGGAGCGAGAGCACATAGTGTTATAATGAATTGGGGGTTGGGGTGGGAGAGAGAGCACATAGTGTTATAATGAATTGGGGGTTGGGGTGGGAGCGAGAGCACATAGTGTTATAATGAATTGGGGGTTGGGGTGGGAGCGAGAGCACATAGTGTTATAATGAATTGGGGGTTGGGGATGGAGCGAGAGCACATAGTGTTATAATGAATTGGGGGTTGGGGATGGAGCGAGAGCACATAGTGTTATAATGAATTGGGGGTTGGGGAGGGAGCGAGAGCACATAGTGTTATAATGAATTGGGGGTTGGGGTGGGAGCGAGAGCACATAGTGTTATAATGAATTGAGGGAGGTGGAGGAACAGTTGAGGATTATTAATTTATATTTTGGATGATGGGTTGCAAAATGTCTAATTATGCATTAATGGTGGGTGCATGTCTGTATTTTGTAACACAGGGTGGGGGATTATTTTTTCAAGAAACAAATGTAATATATATGGGACTTTTTATTTTCGGGGCGTGGTGACCAGTGCGGCAAATTGCAGTGACCACATCAGGGCTTTAGGACGTCGACATGAAGGTTTGACAAGATGGAGAAGTGATTCATCTTACATATTCATTTTGTTGCTATCTTAGGTTAAGGCTGTGTGCCCACTATGCGTTTTTTAAGCGTTTCTGCAACGGCAATTCCGCCGCGGAAACGCTTAAAAAACGCATGGTAGAAGGTCTGCCATGTTCCCCAATGATAATCCGCATGTTCTGTGCACATGCTGCGGAAATTTCTGCTGCGGATTATCATTGCGGAAAAATACGCAGCACTACCAAATATTTTGCGGAATCACGGCGGAATCGCCGCCATTGACTTGCATTGAATCGCTTAATATCCGCATGACTACACTAAAATAAAAAATAAACATATACTCACCTTCTGATGGCCCCCTGTCTGCTCCTGGCGGTGCTGCTGGCTCTTCGGCTGGTTAAATGACTTTCCATGACGTCATTTAGTCATGTGACAGGCCACGCGGCCGCTGACGTCGGCGGTCGCGTGATCTGTCACATGACTAAATGACGTCATGGAAGGTCCTTTTACACCACTGCGAGCCGCCGAAGACACCGGACGCACCAGAGAAGGAGACCGGGGACCATCGGAAGGTGAGTATAATGTTTTTTTTATTTTTCACCATTTTATGTTTTTTTTTTACTATTGATGCTGCATTTGCAGCATCGTAACTTGGTCACACAACATAAATCCATGCCGTTTGCATGGATTTATATAGTGTGACCAAGTTGTCAAGCACTTTCCAAGTGATGCTAAAATCGCTTGGAAAAGAGCTTGATAACCCGCATGCAGAAATGCATGTGAAGAACGCTTCACTTCCACATGTCCCTGGCAGGAAAAAGCATGTAAAATCCGCATGCGTTTTTTCTGCCAGGGAGATGCAGAAAAGCTCTGCAGCATTTCTGCATCGTGGGCGCTTAGCCTTAGTCTGTTTAGTGGCCAGTGTGAACATGCTCCTATATTTTGCATGCATACCAACTTATACTGCAGGTGATTCTTTTCGGTGAAGTCCGTTTACACAGACAGACTGCAGTAAACGATGTACACTGAGCGATCTGTAATATTGATTTTGTAATTCACTGCACGCGCGCCGTCAGGTCCTCGGCAGGGCGAGTCTTGTTTAGAGAATGGTGATCTTTTGTGCTGCGCAGAAGATCATTTTACCCAGAGCGTTTTGCTCATTCATTGGGTGATCTGCAGTTTGTTTACACTGAAGGAATATATTTAAAAGAACGCTTGTTCAACGAGAATTATCTTTGTGTGTAAATGCAGCTACATTTGCAGTGACGTGATGGAAGTAATACCCTTGTTTGCAAAAAAAAACTCCCTCAGGGCTCATGCACATTATATCAGACAGGTGCTCTCTGTAGTTTTCACGGATAGGATGATATTTTATGGGGTCATGTACATGTCTGATTTTCTTCCCGGACTGAGTGATCCGAGGAAAAGTTCGGTGACTTGTTGGATTTTGATCCAAGTGTCGGATAAAAATGTGGGTGTGGATGGGCCAACGGGTCTAAATTGCCCGGGGCCCTGGGTTCCCTGTTCGGGACTGAATCAGCCTGAAAAAGACTTCATGTGTATCCAGCCCAAGAAGGATTTTGGAGATGTGGGAAATCAGGATCCATCTTCTCAGTCCCCGTTTTATGCCCTAAATCTATCATGTAACACCTTTACACAAAACCCCCCCTACACACTCCAAGTGCCTGAGAAACTGAATCAAACCTAGACACATCTATGTCTAAATCGCAGAAAATCACAGAAAATAGTTGCTTGCTTCTTGGCATGAACCCCTTTCTGTTCAGGGGGTGTATATAAAGCAGAATCTGTTGCTGTACATTATTGCACGTCTACTGTATTGATTCTCAGAGCTCCTTCATCACAACACCTCTAATCCGGTCTTGTACATCAACACTGGTGGTCCTGTTGCGTCCACAGAAAAATTTGGCGCCCAAAAGGGACCGAACAACAACTACTCCCATCCAAACTACTCCCGGAATGAACAGATAAAGGGACTTCTTACAATTTATCTGTACCTTCAGGCCCGGCGTCAGCACCCGACGCATCCGGGCAAGTGCGGGGCCCTGAGCAGGCGGGGGGGGCCCACTCGCCGTCGGGCACCCCAGCACGCCATGGGGCCCATGAGCGGAGGAGTCTGATGCCAGCAACCCCCCCCCCCGCCCCCCCGACTTGCTCAGAGCCCCGGCACAATACTTCCCTCTCCCCATTCCTCCGCAGGTCCTGTATCTTCTCCTGACTGTGACGTCTCAGGTCAGAGGGCGCGATGACGTCTTTATAGCGCGCCCTCTGCTGAGCAGCCACAACGCAGAGAGCGGGAAGACGGCGACGCTGAGGAGTCTAGAGCAGAACAGTGGCAGCAGGTGAGGTGAGGTGAGGTTTTTTATTTTAGTTTTTTATGTATGGAGGCATGGGGCATTATATGGGGTCCATACAGCATGGAGTATTATATGGGGCCCATACAGCATGGAGCATTATATGGGGCCCAGCCTGCATGGGGCATTATATGGGGCCCAGCCTGCATGAAGCATTATATGGGGCCCATGCAGCAGGGAGCATTATATGGGGCCCATACAGCATGGAGCATTATATGGGGCCCAGTCTGCATGGGGCATTATATGGGGGCCAGCATGGAGCATTATATGGGGCCCATACAGCATGGAGCATTATATGGGGCCCAGCCTCCATGGAGCATTATATGGGGTCCAGCCTGCATGAAGAATTATATGGGGCCCATACAGCATGGAGCATTATATGGGGTCCATCCTGCATGGAGCATTATATGGGGGCCAGCATTCTGTATGGAGCATTATATGGGGGCCAGTATTTTGTATGGAGCATTATATGGGGTCCAGTATTCTGTATGGAGCAATATATGGGGTCCATTATTCTGTATGGAACATTATATGGGGTCCATTATTCTGTATGGAACGTTATATGGGGTCCATTATTCTGTGTGGAACATTATATGGGGGCCAGCATTCTGTATGGAGCATTATATGGGGTCCATTATTCTGTATGGAGCATAATATGGGGGGCAGTATTCTGTATGGAGCATTTTATGGGGGCCAGTATTCTGTATGGAGCATTATATGGGGGCCAGTGTCCTGTCTGGAGCAATATATGGGGTCCATTATTCTGTATGAAACATTATATGGGGTTCATTATTCTGTATGGAGCATTATATGGGGTCCATTATTCTGTATGGAGCATTATATGAGGTCCATTATTCTGTGTGGAACATTATATGGGGTCCATTATTCTACATGGAGCATTATATGGGGTCCATTATTCTGTATGGAGCATTATATGGGGCCCATAATCCTGTATGGATGGAGGACTCTATTGTCCGGTCTGCTCTGTGGGCTGCTGGGATTCACTGGTTTCTGAGATATTGTATGCAAATTGCCTCTTCAGAGAAAAAGATGACTTGTACTCTACAGCACCACCTATTGGAAGCAGCAATCCTACAAGTCACAATCAACACTTTAACGAGTCGTGCAATATGACTTAGGATAAAAGCCAAATGAGAATCTCAATTTGCAATATTGATTGAGATTAATAAGTGATGAATAATTGAGATATTGTAGAATTTAGATATCACTCATGTAATGTAAGAAGTGAAATCTTTGGCATTGTACTATCTACTATATAATTGTCTTATCCCGTCTGTCTGTCTGTCTGTCTGTCCTGGAAATCCCGCGTCGCTCATTGGTCCGGCAGCGGCCAATCAGCGTCGCGGGATTTCTGAAAAAAGATGGCGGCCGTTAGCGGCTCATCTGCGGGACGGAGCTCAGTGGCGATGCAGCCGGGAGATGAGCGCCGCGAGGCGCTCATCTCCCGGCCAGTAACAGCAGAAGGACCCCGACTGCCGGACCCATCTGCGGGACGGAGATGCAGCCGGGAGGTGACCGGCGCGAGGCGCTCATCTCCCGGCCGGTAGCAGCGGAAGGACCGCCGGCGTCGCTGACCTCCATGCGGAAGGGAGGACTGGGGAGCGGCGCTCTGGGTCGGGATACTTCTGCTGCGAGCGCCCACTCATGTCCTGGGTTCTCGCTGCGGAAGTACCCGCACAGGCAGCGCCGCTCCCCAGTCCTCACCTAGACGATTCGATGATTGGTCGCGGTCTTCGGACCCGACCAATCACTGATCTTACCGCAAAGTTAAACACTACTGTGCTGATTGGTCGCGGACCCTGCCTGCGACCAATCACCGATTTGGGCGCCAAATTTAAATATCGGCCGCGACCAATCACCGATTTTGTCGGCACATTTAAACAGCGACCAATCAGCACAGCGGTGTTTAAATGTGGAGCCAAGATCGGTGATTGGTCGCGGCCGATATTTCAATTTGGCGCCCAAATCGGTGATTGGTCGTGGGCAGCGTCCGCGACCAATCAGCACAGTAGTGTTTAACTTTTGCGGCAAGATCAGTGATTGGTCGCGGGCCAAGACCGCGACCAATCACCGATTTGTGCGGCACATTTAAATAGCGGCCGCGACCAATTGGATGTCAGCGCCGCTCCCCGGTCCTCCCTTCACACCCTAGCCGCTGATGTCCCCACAGTATCCGCATGGTGTTACAAAGGTCCGGACATTTGTGTTAAAAATCTCTGATTGGTCGCCGACGCTATTTAAATGTGGCGCCAAAATCGGTGATTGGTCGCGCCCAGCGTCGGCGACCAATCAGCGATTTTTAACACAAATTTCCGGACCTTTGTAACACCATGCGGATACTGTGGGGACATCAGCGGCTAGGGTGTGAAGGGAGGACCGGGGAGCGGCACTGCGGGTCGGGATACTTCGGCTGTGAGCGCCCGCTCATGTCCCGGCTTCTCGCAGCGGAAGTAGCCGCACAGGCAGCGCCGCTCCCCGGTCCTCACCAATACGATTCCGCTCCCCGGTCCTCACCAATACGATTCGCTGATTGGTCGCGCTCTCCGCACGCGACCAATCAGTGATCTTGGCGCTAAAGTTAAACACCCTCTGCTGATTGGTCGCGGCCGCTGCCCGCGACCAATCACCGATTTGGGCGCCACATTTAAACACTGCTGTGCTGATTGGTCGCGGACACCAGACGCGACCAATCAGCGAGATTGGCGCCAAATTTAAACAACGCTCTGCTGATTGGTCGCGGACGCCAGCCGAGACCAATCAGCGAGCTTGGCGCCAAATTTAAACAACGCTCTGCTGATTGGTCGAGGCCGCCGGCCGCGACCAATCAGTGATTTTGGCGCCAAATTTAAACCCCGCTCTGCTAATTGGTCGTGGATGCCGGCCGCGACTAATCAGCATTATTGGCGCCAAATTTAAACACCGCTCTGCTGATTGATCGCGGTTGCTGGCCGAGATCAATCAGCAGTATTGGCGCCAAATTTAAACACCGCTCTGCTGATTAGTCGCCGTCCGCGACCAATCAGCAATATTGGCGCAAAATTTAAACACCGCTCTGCTGATTGGTCGCGGTCGCTGTCTGCGACCAATCAGCAGTATTGGCGCCAAATTTAAACCCCGCTCTGCTGATTGGTCGCGGTTGCCGGCCGTGACCAATCAGCAGTATTGGCGCCAAATTTAAATCCCGCTCTTCTGATTGGTCGCGGTTGCCGGCCGCGACCAATCAGCCGTATTGGCGCCAAATTTAAACACCGCTCTGCTGATTGGTCGCGGTGGCCAGCCGCGACCAATCAGCGATTTTGGCGCCAAATTTAAACACCGCTCTGCTGATTGGTCGCGGCCGGCGATTGAGACCAATCAGCATCATTGGCGCCAAATTTAAACCCCGCTCTGCTGATTGGTCGCGACCGCCGGCCGCCACCAATCAGCGATTTTGGCGCCAAATTTAAACCCCTCTCTGCTGATTGGTCGCGGTTGCCGGCCGCGACTAATCAGCATTGTTGGCGCCAAATTGCTGGCCGCGACTAATCAGCATTATTGCCGCCAAATTTAAACACCGCTCTGCTGAATGGTCGCGGCCGTGACCAATCACCATTATTGGCGCCAAATTTAAACACCGCTTTGCTGATTGGTCGCGGCCGCAACCAATCAGCATTATTGGCGCAAAATTTAAACCCAGCTCTGCTGATTAGTCGCGACCGCCGGCCGTGACCAATCAGCGATATAGTCGCCAAATTTCAAGACCGCTTTGCTGATTGGTCGCGGTTGCCGGCCGCGACCAATCTGCGATTTTGGCGCCAAATTTAAACTCCGCTCTGCTGACTGTGCCCGGTCTGCTACATACATATTCTAGAATACCCGATGCGTTAGAATCGGGCCACCATCTAGTCTATATATATAATCGTCTTATCCCGTCTGTCTGTCTGTCCAGGAAATCCCGCGTCGCTCATTGGTCCGGCAGCGGCCAATCAGCGACGCGAGATTTCAGAAAAAAAATGGCGGCCGTTAGTGGCTCATCTGCGGGACGGAGATGCAGCCGGGAGATGACCGGTGCGAGGCGATCATCTCCTGGCCAGTAGCAGCAGAAGGACCTCGACCGCCGGCGCCGCTGACCTCCATGCGGCTAGGGTGTCAAGGGAGGACCGGGGAGCGGCGCTGCGGGTCGGGATACTTCTGCTGCGAGCAGCCGCTCATCTCCCGCCTTCTCGCAGCGAAAGTAGCCGTACAGGCAGCGGCGCTGACATCCATGCGGCTAGGGTGTCAAGGGTGGACCGGGGAGCGGCGCTGCGGGTTGGGATACTTCTGCTGCGAGCAGTCGCTCATCTCCCGGCTTCTCGCAGCGGAAGTAGCCGCACAGGCAGCGGTGCTCCCCGGTCCTCACCAATACGATTCCGCTCCCCGGTCCTCACAAATACGATTCGCTGATTGGTTGCGGTCTCCGGACGCGACCAATCAGTGATCTTGGCGCAAAAGTTAAACACCGCTGTGCTGATTGGTCGCGGCTGCTGCCCGCGACCAATCACCGATTTGGGCGCCACATTTAAATAGGGGCCGCGACCAATCACCGATCTTGGCGCCACATTTAAATACTGCTGTGCTGATTGGTCGCGGATGCTGCACGCGACCAATCAGCGATCTTGCCGACACATTTAAACACTGTTGTGCTGATTGGTCACGGACGCAAGCCGCGACCAATCAGCGATTTTGGCACCAAATTTAAACAACGCTCTGCTGATTGGTTGCGGCAGGCAGCCGCGACCAGTCAGCGAGATTTGCGCCAAATTTAAACAATGCTCTGCTGATTGGTTGCGGCCGCCAGCCGACCGCGACCAATCAGCGAGATTGGTGCCAAATGTAAACAACGCTATGCTGATTGGTCGCGGCTGCCTGCCGCGACCAATCAGCCAGATTGGCGCCAAATTTAAACAACGCTGTGCTGATTGGTTGCGGACGCCAGACGTGACCAATCAGCCAGATTGGCGCCAAATTTAAACAACGCTGTGCTGATTGGTTGCGGCCGCCAGCCGACCGCGACCAATCAGCGAGACTGGCGCCAAATTTAAACAATGCTCTGCTGATTGGTCGCGGACTCCAGCCGAGACCAATCAGCCAGATTGGCGCCAAATTTAAACAACGCTGTGCTGATTGGTTGCGGACGCCAGCCGTGACCAATCAGCCAGATTGGCGCCAAATTTAAACAACGCTGTGCTGATTGGTTGCGGCCGCCAGCCGACCGCGACCAATCAGCGAGACTGGCGCCAAATTTAAACAACTCTCTGCTGATTGGTCGTGGATACTTCTGCTGCGAGCAGCCGCTCATCTCCCGGCTTCTCGCAGCGGAAGTAGCCGCACAGGCAGCGGCGCTGACATCCATGCGGCTAGGGTGTCAAGGGAGGACCGAGGAGCGGCGCTGCGGGTCGGGATACTTCTGCTGCGAGCAGTCGCTCATCTCCCGACATCCCGCAGCGGAAGTAGCCGCACAGGCAGCGCCGCTCCCCGGTCCTCACTAATACGATTCCGCTCCCCGGTCCTCACCAATATGATTCGCTGATTGGTCGCGCTCTCCGGCCGCGACCAATCAGTTATCTTGGCGCAAAAGTTAAACACCGCTGTGCTGATTGGTCGCGGCCGTTGCCCGCGACCAATCACCGATTTGGGCGCCACATTTAAATAGCGGCCGCAACCAATCACCGATCTTGGCGCCACATTTAAACACTGCTGTGCTGATTGGTCGTGGACGCTGCCCGCGACCAATCAGCGACCTTGGAGCCACATTTAAACACTGATGTGCTGACGCTGCCCGCGACCAATCAGCGATCTTGCCGACACATTTAAACACTGCTGTGCTGATTGGTCGCGGACGCTGCCTGCGACCAATCAGCGATTTTGGCGCCACATTTAAACACTGCTGTGCTGATTGGTCGCGGCCGCCAGCCGCGACCAATCAGCGAGATTGGCGCCAAATTTCAATAACGCTCTGCTGATTGGTCGCGGACGCCAGCCGCGACCAATCAGGAGTATTGGCGCCAAATTTAAACCCCACTCTGCTGATTGGTTGTGGCCGCCAGCCGCGACCAATCAGCGAGATTGGCGCCAAATTTCAATAACGCTCTGCTGATTGGTCACGGCCGCCAGCTGCGACCAATCAGCGAGATTGGCGCCAAAGTTCAACAACGCTCTGCTGATTGGTCGCGGACGCCAGCCGCGTCCAATCAGCGAGATTGGCGCCAAAGTTCAACAACGCTCTGCTGATTGGTCGCGGACGCCAGCCGCGTCCAATCAGTGAGATTGGCGCAAAATTTCAACAACGCTCTGCTTATTGGTCGCGGCCGTCAGCCGACTGCGACCAATCAGCGACATTGGCACCAAATTTAAACAACGCTCGGCTGATTGGTCGCGAACACCAGCCGACCGCGTCCAATCAGCGAGATTGGCGCCAAAGTTCAACAACGCTCTGCTGATTGGTCGCGGACGCCAGCCGCGACCAATCAGCGAGAGTGGCGCAAAATTTCAACAATGCTCTGCTGATTGATCGCGGCCGCCAGCCGCGACCAATCAGCGAGATTGGCGCCAAATTTCAACAACGCTCTGCTGATTGGTCGCGGCCGCCAGCCGACCGCGACCAATCAGCGACATTGGCGCCAAATTTAAACAATTGTTCGGCTGATTGGTTGCGGCCGCCAGCCGCGAACAATCAGCGAGATTGGCGCCAAATTTAAACAACGCTCTGCTGATTGGTCGCGGCCGCCTGCCGACCGCGTCCAATCAGCGAGATTGGCGCCAAAGTTCAACAACGCTCTGCTGATTGGTCGCGGACGCCAGCCGCGACCAATCAGCGAGAGTGGCGCAAAATTTCAACAATGCTCTGCTGATTGGTCGCAGCCGCGACCAATCAGCAAGATTGGCGCCAAATTTCAACAACGCTCTGCTGATTGGTCGCGGCCGCCAGCCGACCGCGACCAATCAGCGACATTGGCGCCAAATTTAAACAATTGTTCGGCTGATTGGTTGCGGCCGCCAGCCGCGAACAATCAGCGAGATTGGCGCCAAATTTAAACAACGCTCTGCTGATTGGTCGCGGCCGCCTGCCGACCGTGACCAATCAGCGAGATTGGCGCCAAATTTAAACAACGCTCTGCTGATTGGTCGCAGCGGCTAGCCGACCGCGACCAATCAGCGAGATTGGCGCCAAATTTAAACAACGCTCTGCTGATTGGTTGCGGC